>NW_017728947.1:17486009-17528034 GCF_001723895.1 Crocodylus porosus
ACCCCACTGGTCACAGGGCACCACGATGAGTGACTGCCATCAATTACAACCCTCTGGGTCTGACCATGGAGCCAATTTTCCAGCCAGCGGATCGTGGTGGAGCCAAGGCCACAACTAACATAGCAAATTAGTCCTGAAATCAATGAAACTATGCTGGCTTCTGTATAAACAACAGAAATTTCTCCTACACAGAATGCCATTGACTTCAATGAGAGTCTGACTGGGACTAATTTTTCTGTGAAGTATGATGCATTTTAGGACCCAAGTACCTTAGGACCTAAACCTGTGACCCTTAATTAGTAGTACAGAAGTCCCAGTGAAGTATTTGGATTCCCTTCAATGTACTGAGCTGTAAAACTCAGACATCCTAATATACCCCCTGCCCCATGTATTTTAAATTTACAGACACACATATTTTATCCATTTCCAAATTCGTTGACAAACCTAATTCTGTACTCTGCTGTTTTACTTCTGTGATCTGGGATCACATATTTCAATACACAAATCATGGGTTGCACAGAACAAAAGCCTCTTCCCATTACACATTAAATAAAAGGCCTTTGACAGCTGCTGCTTCTGTCCCCTGCTGTGAGCAACTGGTGGTACCAGGAGCAATGCTCATCCTTTCTGTCACTGAAGGAAAAACTGTCCTCTGAATTTGATTGTGAAGGGCCAGAGGCTCTCTGAGAATTAGGGTTGTAGTGACAGCTTTCTTAAGTGCCCCAAGAAACTTGGAAGAAAAGTGGGAAAATTCCCCGTGGTCATTTCACATCTACCCAACAAAACATTCTTCCTCCAATGTTCAAAGTATTGGAAATGTGATACTCATTTCCCAGAGAATAAATGAGAGTAGCAATGCCAGGCATAGGTGTTTCAGAAACTGAATAATGAATGTCACGAACACAGAACAGCCTGAAATGAATTTAAAATGAAAGGGGAATTAGGAATTACTTATTGTTTTCATCACAATAGTGCCTAGAGACCTCAGTCAGATCAGAGCCCCAGTGGAATATATAAGCACTGCTGGCCAAATCCTATTTTGTGAATTGTGCCTATGTGCCAAAAAAATGCAGTTCTGTTGCTGAATACATGTCATTTAGGCACATAAAGTGAAATAGGATTTAACCCTACATGGATGGTAGAAGCAAATCTGGCTCGTGGAGGTGATCATTTATTTAAATTTGGTTTGAAGGGTGATATTGTATCAGTTTTGTGGATATTTATAGAGAGTTCCTTTCAAACATGAGAGCACAAAGTTTCTCGGTTGAAAATTTGACAAGTGGGCAATGGAGACTGAAATCATTGGTGAAATCAGATGCAGAAGTCAACTTCTTGTTTAGTGATAAGAGGTGATGGATGCAGTGGAGATAAGCTCTGAAGGGTCCTTGAAAGTGAGAATAAGTAGTTAATGTTTGCTGCAATAATCGAAATAGAGCACTTCTGGATTTACCTGACCAAGTGCCTACTTTTAGTAAACTATTTTTTTATTTTTGGTGAAGAATTAGTAGTACTGGGAAGTACAGACTGCAGAGCAAATTTTGGCCAGTAAGAAAGAGATTAATCAGAATTGTAGCATCCTTCCCTCTGGATGAGAAAAGCTGGATGTGTTTTCTTCCAACATATTTGTGCTGTTCCCTTTTAGGATTTAATAAATCCCTGTCAAATTTTTGTGAAATTTCAATTTAGTAACATGACTTTCACCCACTTCTGCTTAAAAGTAACACTGCTTGGACCCAATCTGGTCATTTTTTCAGGCCATCTCTCTCTCATCTGAACTCCATATGCAATAGCTTAGATCATTTTCTTTGTTTCCTGCACTTCTTGTTTATTGTATATCCCTAATTTTGAGACTCTACCATTATATAATATTCTAGCAGTATTCTCTGCAATTAAGATGCCTCCAGGATTTGCATTATGAACCTTTTGTTTTCTAGACTTTATAATTCTGTTATAAAAATACTTTCCTAGCTAAAACTTGGTGGGTAATATCATAACTTGGGAATATTTGTTTTCCTTTTCTTTTTTTGCCAAAGACATGTTCGTTATGCTAGATCCATGCACATGCAAATATTAAAGTATTTAAGCACAACATGAGGTTTTTATGATAGTTTACTGCATTCATTTTCATACACTTCCTTTTACTAAGCCTAAATTTGTCCACCCTTGTTGGTTGAAGGCCTTACATAATTGACTCCCATGAGACAAAGACTTGACTGGGATGATCTAGTTGGTCCTGATTTGAGTGCGGGGCTGGACTAGATGACCTCCTGAGGTCCCTTCCAACTCCAATTTTCTATGATTCTATGATTACACGGCAACCCTCCAGTGCTCTACCACTGCCTCCAGGATAATAAAAACTGTGGAGTTACTTTTCTCCTTATTGTCCAATCATATATCCCAATGCCTCCTTATTTAAGGCAGAATTTTAAGGCAGACATTTTTTTCCATCTCAGAGCTTTTTCTCCCAAATTTTCAAAACTGAAGAATGATCTGGAGAGTAGCAGCTTTTAGGATACCACAAGATGTGGAAAAGAGCTGATTTTTCTGAAAGTATTAAGTATTGGACACTTTAGGATGCTTCAGGCTCCACATCAGAAAACTGAAGCCCAGTTCTGAAGTTATGGACTTACTCTTAGCATGTGTAGCGTGCAGGCACCTATACGTACCCCAGAACATGTACAAACTAGGCCTGTGCGAGTAGGCAGCTATTTGATCCAGCTTCAGATCTGGCTGCTTCGGATGCCAGTGATCTGATCTGGAGCTTCAGACCGGGTTCCTACTTCAATCTGGCCAAAGCAGCTCCAAAGTTTTGGAGCTGCCTTGGAGATCTGGCCATAGAGTATAATGGGCAATCAATGAAATATCTATAACTTTGTTGTTTTTTTGTTTGATTTGGATGAAATTTGTAGGAGTGCTGGCTCCTGCTCAGCTGTCAAGGAGATAGGTGCAGGGTTCTGGGTTCTGGGTCCGTGCACCTTTAGCTGCTGACAGGCAAAATTCGTGACATGGGTGCTTGTGCAACTGTGTCTAACTTCGGGCACTGGGGAGGGGGGACTACTGCAGGCCTGGCTGGTAAGCTACTCTGTTACCAGTTACCAGTTAATCATGATTCACTCAAGGACCAGCTCAATACATGGTACCTAGCTACTACATAATGCGTTAATGAGCATGGATTAACACCTACAAAACCACAGACTAAGGAGAGGAAATAATCAATGCAGACAATCAGATGCGCAGTTGTGGCCTCAGCAGGGCAAAGCAGGCCTGCAGCTTTCACCCTACTGTGCCTTATCACACACAGTGTCACCCATGTCATGAGTTTTGCTTGTCCGCAGCTTGAGGTGCAGTTTTTCCCAAACCCCTGCACTTATCTCCTTGACAGTTGGCATGCTTTGTGGCCTGAGCAGGAACTACCACCCCTGCAGCTTTCACCCTGCTGTGCCTTATCACACACAGTGTCACCCATGTCATGAGTTTTGCCTGTCAGCATTTTAAGGTGCAGTTCCCCCCAAACCCCTGCACCTATCTTCTTGAAACTTAGCAGGCTTTGTAGCTTCACCAGGGGCCACCACCCCTGCAGTTTTCACCCACTCTGTGGTGTAACACATAGTTGTGACATGAGTTTTGCTTTCAAGAATTTGGGGTTCAGTTCCCCCTGAACCCCTGGACTGATTTTCTTGAAACTTAGCAGATTTTATGCTCTCAGCAGAAGCTAGCACTTCTGTAAATTTCATCCAAATCAGACAAAGAACAACAGAGTTATACATATTTAATTGATTCCCCACTATACCCTATGGCTGGATTGCCAAAGCTTTTCCGAAGCAATTTCAAAGCTCCGAGCTGCTTCGGAAAGCTTAACGAATCCAGCACTTTGATCCGGACACATTGCTTCAGATGCTGAAGCGTCCAAAGCTTCTCCAGATTTGAAGCACGGTCCGAAGCCTGGCACAGCCCTAGTACAAACACAGGCTGGGTAGAGAAACCCAATTACACGGGACATAAGATATTTTCTCACATACCACACTCCCTGCCCCACCTTCTCCCCAAGTTAGCCGTGCCCAATTTGGAGGGCTGCTGAATTTTCTGCCCAGAGTAGAAGCACTCCACTTCAATCCCTGCTGCAAAACTAACTGCCTGACAGCAGCTATTGCACTGCTGTTCAGACAGCCGAGAAAGTCAATTGATTGGCTTGTAGTACTTCATTCCTCCGGTGTTAATGGTCCTCTTTGCTTTTTCATGGTCTCAATGTTCCACTAATCAAACTAATCTTTCTTCTGGAAATCCTGCTGTCTGTTAGCTACTCCTGGTCTCTCTTCCTTTATTTCACAGCTTTCCAGATTTTTAGCTCTGTCCCTGAACCATGAAGCCATAACTCTGGAAAAATCTTTTTTTTGCCTTCATTCTGCCTTTCCAAAAAAACAAAGTGTGTGGCTTGTTTGGTAGCATGTGGTATGTCACATAGTAGTATATAACCAGTTGACTTCCACTTAGTCTTGTTTTCTAATTGCAGGTTTTATTTAGAATGGAATAGTTGGAGTAAAATGTGGATTTTTTTTGCATTTGTTTGGCAGATTTCCCACTCCTGTATAGCAAGAAACCCGGGCTGCATTTAAAGGAGAACTCAGCCAGTATTCAGTCTGCTCTTGAGGATGATCTCCCCCCAACACAGGTATGCAGGAAGAAGCTTGTAGAGTAAAAAATAGATACAAAACAAAGATCTATGTTTGTCCATCCTCAGTACCTCTGTGACCCCCATTACTATACTCTTGAAGCACCTCACAAATACTTACGTATTTTTTTATTTTCACAGCCCAACTGCAAGGCAGAGACTTATTCCCATTTTACCAGAGGGGAAAAGTGTAGTTTTCCAAAGCTCCCAAGATACTTTGGCTCCTAAATCATAAAGGCCATGCCCTGGGGTGCGAACTCTAAGCTATTTTTGTTGCCTAATGTCAGGCTTTGGCATATGTGGAGGGGGAGTGAAGGGTGGGGCTTTTCTTGGGGGCAACCTGGGAAGTGAGTGACTGGCCAGGAAGACTGTATAGATACGAACAAAGGGCTTAACATTTTGCCTAGATGCCAAACTGTCAGTTTTGCTGCATTTAAACATTTCTGAGATCCATAAGTCCCACTCAACTTTTGTCTCACTAGATGGGCACCAGGGTCCCACAGTACCTAAGTTTCTGCTTATGGGTATGCCCAAAGTCAGTAGTATAACAAAGGTGGGAGACCAAGTCGCCAGCTCCAGGGGAGGGGCAGTGTGTGCAAAAATAGTAGCGGCTCTGCTGCCAGCTTGGCCACCAGTGGCACAGGCACTGATACTCGCTCATGAGCCGCTGCTGCCTAGGGCACTCAAGGTTCCAGTTACCTCTGTGTGTAAAGCTCCATAAGTGTTGATGCCACTGAGGCGCTTGGAGCCCTAGCTCATGTCTGTGCCCTCACACACTCAATACAAGGTACTGGCCCACCTACCTGATCCATTAGGCATCCTTAGATCCAGGCTCACACAAAAGAAGGCTGTTGAGAGGTTGAGAGAGAGAATGAATGTGTGCATGTGCGTGTGCCTGAATGCCCCATTTTATCTGGGAATCTTCCAGTCACTTATTAGGTGGCAGACCCATTTTTAACTCTGATTCAGAGTATGCACTTCAATCCCAAGAGAAGTCCACAAGCCCCAGACTAAGGCAGTCTCTCTCTCTCTCTTTCTGTGTGTTTTTTTTGTGTAAGCAAGGGTTGACTTGATTTAAGCACCTTACTGCAGAAAGTGTTCACACTAGAGAATCCTGAGCAGAGATGGGCACCTCTCTCTGTCCCAGAGCGAGGCAGAGTAGGGACTTGAACGCAGGTGCCAAAGGTTCTAACTAGTGTCCTAACCATCTGATTAAATATAATGAAAACTGATTGATCTTCGGGGCTTTGTTATAAGATCTGGAGCCTTCTACATCAATGGCAGTAGTTCATAGCCAGTCCAGGATAATAATGATAGATGACTGGTTCAGTGGTCTGGATAATATTACTGCAGATAGTATTTGACAAGTCTGCATGTTATAAATTCACTGCCAGAACTGTAGGTAAGGCATTCTTGTTACTAGTCTGAGCAGAGAGGATGGAATAGATATGTATTATGTATGGACATTTCTGTGGTATTTATCACTGGTCTATCAAAGGTCCTCACAAGCATCAATTTTAACTACCAGAAAACTACTGTGAATCAGGGAATAATTGTATTTGCCACCATTTTACATATAGGAAAATGCAACATAGGGAGGTTAAAGACTTGTTCAAGCTCCTATGGAACATCTCGGAGAGAGGTGGGAATAGAAGCCTTATCTCCTTACTTGACTAGTCCTATGCCTTCAGCACGCAGAACTTCCTTCCTCTTCAAAGCATGAAGGATGGAAACTCTTCATCTCTAAAAGAGGACTCTCCCGGTGTAGCCAATAAAGACATCTTGTAGTATCTGTATTTCATATAAAATGAAGATTTCAGTATCTGGAATTAGAAGTTAAGCACTTACACAAGTTGTAAGTTTGTTTAAAGACATTTAAATCTACCATTCTTTATTTTCCATATATTGCAAGGTTGCCTCAGTTATTCTTGGCTGCACTAATCAAAAAAGTGTAATGTTTCTAATGAAACCAGATATGATGTCTCTGTGTTTGCTATAAAATTTTAACACAGTGCAGCTGAAATAGAGGGGGGAAGTGGGTAGGTCCTCATTTGTTTATATTCCTGTAGTAGGGAATGATCCTTTCCAAGAAAAATATTGAAGGTCAACTTAAAGCAAGGAGGTAAATACAAAGTATAAGTAAATGTAAGGTATATGTAAAGGATTCTGGTATATATAAAAAAAGGACACGCACTCATTGTAGAAATTAATTCTTAGACAGTTTAGTGTAACAGTTTCCAATGGTATCTCTGTCCTAGATTTTTAAAAATACAGCACAGCGATGAGAGAAAACAAAAGATATACTCTCCTGTAGAATGAGTGTAAGTGAACTTTGGAAATGAATATACTGATATTTATTTTAGAATTCTGGTTAATAAATAAAGAATATAATGAACTATTTTGTTATCATGCAGTTGATGTCTAACAACAAGCCACCTGAAATTACAAGACATTTCAAACCATACAGCCCAATATTTAAAAGAAAGTCAAAAACCAGAGAAACACCTGAAGAAATCCCGTTGTATGTGCTTCATCATCCAGTTCAGAATAGTACTGGAGATTCTTTTTTGAAACATTCAGAAACTGTATCACCAGATGCCAATTTATATAACTATAAATACGAGGATAATAATGCTGAGGAATACAATTTAGAAACCTGGAATGAGAATATCAGGGAACAGGAGCTGTTAGCAGAAAGGGGGGCCTCTAGAAGAAAAATGGTAGATTTGTCCTCTCTGAATTTGGAGGAAAAAGATGAAAAAAATTCAAGACACCCAAAAGAAAAGGCTGAACTAAATGAGATAAAGAAAAGGATAACAAGGAAGTTAATGCTTTCTTCAGAACAGCAATTCAAATTAGATGTTTCAAACAATGCAGACCTAAGTGGAACAAAACCAGGGTATCAAAGCACCAGAACCCTGGAAATTTCAGAACAGAAGGATGTTGATGACAATGCAAGAGAAAACAGTAGTTCTGTGTTTCCTCCATTTGCAAATGAAGCCTTGCCAATTGTGCCAGTTAATGCAAAAGATATTCAAAAGAGTCCAGACAATACTGGAGGAGAACAACTGCCTAGCCAACCAAAATCACCATTGAAACTAATTGCCAGTGCAATAAAGAAATCCATTCTAGAGCCTCTTATCTCTCCTTCAGAAAGCATAAAAAAGAGCTCAGACAGTAAAAGGAAACCTCATTCAGAACATACTTTCTTCAGCTTCCCTAATACTGCCAGTCATTCTGTAAGTCTAAACAATAGCAATAGAGGACATGATATACAGCCACAGGAGTCCAGTGTGCTGAGACATCCAGGAGAAGAGCCTGAAACAAGGAACTCAGGTAAAACCTCATCTAGTATTTTCACTAGTCTTGAAGAGAAGTCTCCATACGGGTACACGGAGGTACACTTTCCTGCTTGCAGTTTGCATACCAGTCCTTCCAAGCCTGAAAAATCATCTTA
This sequence comes from Crocodylus porosus, assembly GCF_001723895.1. Classification (NCBI taxonomy): domain Eukaryota; kingdom Metazoa; phylum Chordata; order Crocodylia; family Crocodylidae; genus Crocodylus; species Crocodylus porosus. The sequence continues at coordinate 17,494,136 of NW_017728947.1, forward strand.
CACCAAGATAGAGGATGTACCAAGACTTCTAGAAAAGTTTACCCTTAAAGAGACTCCTCTGAGATCTTCAGGAGATGACTTACTTACTGGTAAACAAAAGAACCTTTCTGGTTCATCTCTAAGGCTCAAGAACAAAATTTCCAAGGATAACACGGTAGATCCTTCACAGAGGAATGATATCAGGACATTCTTTACTAACTTTAGAACTAAAGTCACTGAAAGAGAAAAAAAGGATCCATCAAAATCCTCTGTGACCATTAACAGATTTTTCCCTGAAGAAGTGCTAAGTAACCCTTCTGCAGGTGAGGACTTGGGGGAAATGGGATTGGTTTTAAATGTTATAACTGAAAGCCATTTCTTTACCTCCATTTTTACTCTGATTACTTAAAGTCAGTTAATCTGTAGTTCATTTAATCAAGTATTTACGTTACAGCATATGCAGGTGAAGGACGTTTTTAAAAAGATATGTTAGGACTGAAAATCCTGGTTAATGCCTGGAAGCTGATCCAGGCAATCCAGAGGTCACAATGGGCAGCAATTGCCTTTCCAGGCACGTTTCCCATAGATGCTCAGACAGGACTGTGATAACCACCACATCAATACTGAGGTAGAAAGGCAGAAGGTGGGGGACAGGACATTTCACAGGGGCTAACTCAGGAGTGGTGGTTGCCATGACATCAAATGTGCTGAAGGCAGAGGAGTAAAGCAGACAATGATGGAGATCCAAGGCTAGAACTAGACCTTGCCAAATTAAGCAGATCAGCTCTGTCAGGATGTGCACAGCAGATCTACTTCATTGGGCAAAACACAAGTAGCCTGTTGTCCCACCAATTGACCCTGCAGGACAAGCAGTGTGTTTTCCCGGGACTACAGGGGCCCAGTCCTTCATAGCAAACCCTGGGAATTCCTGTGCAGGATCAGGTCCTCAAACCCTGGGAGCACCTGCCTGGCTTTCCACTCTTACAGAGACGCACTGTAGTAAATCATCTCCAGGGAGTGTCTCTGCCAGTTAGTGTCAGCTGCCCTGGGGCTGCACTGGAGTGTCTACAGGCACCTGGGGAAACCCCGGCAGGCACTTCTGGTGCATCAGGGGCTTGATCCTGCATGCCCTGGGAATGGGAATTCCTGGGGTGCACAGGATTGGGCCCCTGAAGCCCTGACAGCAGCTACCTGGGGCAGCTGGACAGCATGGACAGGTCTGAGCTCACTGAGCATTTCTGTAATCAACCTAGCAGGTATCTGCTGCAATAAAGGGCACAAATTGATACTATCTATATTGTAACCACAAATTCTGGGTTTTTGCAGCATGAAAAGGGGTGTGTATGCTTTTTGCTTGGCCTTTGTGCTGCTATAAAAGTTTTTATGGCAGTACAAATGTGATATCTGTTTTCACCCTTAGAGAACACACAGAAAATCCTGTTGTGGGAATAGAGGTGAAAGCTGTAGTAGTAGTAAACTCATACCCTGTCTGTTCCTAGATAGGAACATAAAAATGAAGACAGTGAACCTGACTAATAGTCTGTCTAGTCTAGGCCCCTGTCCCCAGCACCAGACACTTCAGAAGAGCATGCAAAGGTATATGCACTGTGGATAATTATGGAAGAAAAAATCCAAAGGGGAAGATTTTTTCCTGTTCTCTAACAGTGAGAGTTTCTGTTTTCCCTACAAAAGGAAAATTTGGCTGTAGGCAGATGTATTTTTCAACTAGTGTGAAAGGAAAGGAGGAGTAGGTGGTTTTGGAAGTGTACGTCAGCTTTTACAATCTGTTACATCTGTATGCTCCTATAGTGGTATAAATGAATTAAATCTCTCTACTTTTATCCCTAAATGAAACAGGTTAAAGTAACAGCGACTTAGCTACATATAGTGATCTATAGTAGCATTTCCCAAACTATGGGCCATCTACCACTGCAGGTCTGTGAAATTTCCTGGGGAGGTTGCGCATGAGAATTGAATTGCCTCCCTATTTCACCCACTCTCATGCCCCCACTACTTCATCCTCCATTGCCACTGATGCCCCTCACCACTAATTGCTGATAGCTTTCCTAACACTAATTGCCCCTGGTGAGTGGAACTAGCAGCAAATGGAAGCAGAGGAAAGTTGCTGGCAAATAAAGTGATGGCTGAATTAGGGTGTACAAATGCCTGGGTTTGCTATGAGGAGGCATAAACCATAAGGTTTGGTAAACGTGAGACTGTCGGAACACACAGACATACGTTACAATATATCATAACAGTTTATATACTTTTATACCAATATCCTTGTTAATTCTGTCTGTAGCCTTTGAGTCACCTAAGTTGTTAATGTAAATAATATTAGCTTTTATGAGTGTTTAAATGTGTTGCTGTTAAATTTGAGTGTCCCCTTGATCTTATACAGTGGTGAAGTGCTCAAAGCACTTGATAAACCATCATTCACTATTTTCTGGTCACTGATTACAAAGCAAGAATTGCTCTTATTTCCTTGCAACAGTGGAGCAAGTATTACAATTTCAGGAGATGCTAGCAGATGTTGATGGACGACAAACAATAATCTGAATGTAGCATGTGAAAAATTCTCAGATTTTGAGTATGAAAGGCCCTGATCCCATGAAGTGATTAGCACCTGTATGTCTGCTGAAGCCATTAGACTAAAGGCACTAAATCCTATAGAGGACAGAATCCTTACACCTGACAAACATCATAACCCTTTGCTTAGGAAAACAGAAAGAAAAATTTCCTTGCATGCATCAATGAGATAAAGGGGACATTGTATATCCTACAATCCTTCTAACCATGATGAATTCATTGCGAGTGTGAAAGCTATTCAAAACTCAACTATGTGAGTTAGAGTAAGTGGTATGAAAAAAGTTAAATAAATATCAGTTTTTTAGAGATTAATGATCATTGTAAGAGTGACCATATTGTGATCCATTGCTGGGAATATTTGCATTTCACTGCTCAGTACAGTTTTTATTCTTTTTCTTTCTAATTGAGAAGTGTGTAATGTAGAGGTTATTACTGTTGGGGTAGTAGCTTGATTACTGTCCAGCTACACAGCACATGCATATGCATTTTTAATTTTGGTTAAGCCTCCACCGTCTTCCTTCTCCATTTATCTAGAGGCAACTGAGATAAGTCCATACGAGCAGCATTAACAAAATTCTGCCATTGCAGCAACCCTAAGAAGGAGACCTTGCAACATAACAAGATTTTTTGGCACCTGTCCAAATAGTCAAAAAAAATCAACATTTTGGTTGGGGCCAGTGTCTTGAAAAGAGATAAAACTATGGCAATATCAGCAATAAAGTTACAGCCAGAAAAGTGACAAACAATTCCTCCAAATCAAGACAGGTGAGGCAGACTGTGAATTCCTGGCTCATGTCACCAGGACAGCATCTAAGAATAACTACTAGAACTGAGCCTCTTTTTGAAAGACAGTCCTATTTTTAATATGTAAAAATTTTCATTGCTTATTCTGTGTTCTCTTTGCAAGTACATGGACAGTCCTCCAATTCATGATTCAAACAAGGTCCCATGGGAAACCTTTAAAAGTCATAAGATAACCTAAGATTAGTCATAGGCTAAGATTAGTATAATGAGGTTTTGAGAGAGTCTTATTTGCATTTAAGGTGTGTGATTGGTTTAGAAGGTTTTTTGTTGTGTTTTTGTTTGGGGTTGTTTTTGTTTTTTTGGTTGCTGCTGCTGCTTGTGTTTCTACCACATTTGACCATTTTGTTACGCATGCTTGTTCTTGTTTATTATACTTTGCAAAACCTTTCATTGTACATGTGCCTCTGAGCAGTGGGCATTGCAGCAGGTGTTGCATAGTCTGAGGCTTTGTGCCAGTCACAGGTGGTTGAACCAATAGTGTAGCTCCACTTCTTCATTAGTTCCTTGAAAATTCTGTGGTATGGAGGAGGTTGAGACCTTCCTTTGCCATGGTTCATCAACCCATGATGGTATGGACTAGGCTGCTGGAATGTACATTTTTTTGCTGTCAGGTATTTTCTTCAGCCTCTTGTTCCACATCTGTAGTCGTGTCTCCTTGGGTGTGGCATTGAGAGCGTGAATGACTGGTGCCTCCTGCAACTGGGGGGGGAGGGGAACCATGGTGGCGAGTGGGGAGCACCATGGTGTGGGAGGTGGTGAGCAAGGACTGCCCGCAGCCACCAGCAGCTGCATCGACAGCAAAGGGGGGGCAGGTGACAATGGCCTGCAGAAGCTGGCAGCAGTTTCAGTGGCCAGTCTTGGGGGAGGCACATGCCCCCCCACCATGTCCCCCCTACGTGTTGCCTATGATTGAGAGGTTGGGTGCTGGTGAGGAAACTCCTGTGTGGCTGCAGACATTTGTGTGCTGCAGGGTGTTCATACAATGGGTGTCTCACATCTTCAAGTTTGTCTCAGTTGGTCTGTCCTGCTGGCCACTGCTCTTCTGATGTCAGGCAGAGTGATGCCAGCCAGCAGGTACACACTGTATAGGCTGGTAAGTTTCAGACATCCTATGATGCATTGGCAGCTCTCATTCAAAATGGGGGTAAAAGGCACTTAGCATGTATGGATCTCTCCCAACTAGAGCAAAAGTTTTTTTTCCAAAGCAATTGATTGGTCAATCGTATATGTTCTATAATAGTGATTCAAACACGCTTCCTTGTCAGAAGCCATTAATCTGTGACTTCCATCTGCTTTGCTTCTCATCCAGTTTGACAAAACTTGTCTGTTTGCAAGTAGGGTTCATATCAGCTCTGTAAGGTGTCGATCTTTTGTCATTTCCAGGGTCTTGTGGAGGAGTTGCCAGTGGTTAACTGTATCATAGGCAGCTGTTAGGTCACTGAACAGAGCTCCAGTGATTTGGCCTCTTTCAAAACCATCCTCAGTATGTTGAGTTAGACTGACCAGCTGGCTCATTGTTGATTTTCCATGGTGAAGGCTGCCACGTTCAGGGATTAGGTGTTTATCCATGTACGGGGCAAGCTAGTTCAGTATCAGTGAGTCATCTGTACAATTTTTATGCGTGGCATAGCAGAGAGATGCATCTGAAGCTCTTTAGGTCAGATGGATCTTTCCCTGGCATTAGAAGTTCCAATACCTGAGCACATTGCCATAACTTGGGAATTTTTTGACCGGCTGAGCATGAGTTGTATAGGCAAAGGAGCCATTTGCAAGTCTGGGGCCTGAATTGCTTGATTTGTTCAGTAAGTATGTTGCAAAGACTGGCTGCTTTCCTGGTCTTCAGTTTACTGATACCAGCATTCAACTCCATCATTGAGAAGGGGCTTGTAAAACCCAGGTCTTTAGGATGCTTGTACCTTTTCAGTCTAAGAGGGTTTTTTTAATTTGTTTTTGGTTTTGGGGCTTTTTCCATTGAGAAGCATCTGGTGAGCAATTTGGTTAGCGGTGACATAATGACCTCTTGTGGGTCATCATTTAGTTTACATGTTGTCACCCAAATCTTTTTTACTATTATGCATCATATAGTTGACTCAACCAGGGTCTGCCAGGATTTCCTGGAGTCTTATGCGATGGTGCTCATTGCCTGTAGTGATGCTGTTTCTGGAAAAAGGGTCTGTAGTCTTCATATGGGCAAATGGTTTACCGAGTGAGGCCTGGGAAGTAATTCTTGAGGCAGTCCCATGGGATATCTTGCAGATTTCTGTACAGCTTTTATAAATTGGTCATAATTTTCAGGCAGTGTTTTAATCGTTTTGACTGTGGCATCCAGGTATTCTGAAAAGCCTTTCCAGTTTGCCTTTTTCAGGTTGAAATGTAAAATGAAATGCTAAGGCAATAACACCATGATAAATTTTTCTTTAAAAAAAAAATGGAGAAGGTAATCAGGAACTGTGATATCTTTGATTCGCACACAGATATCTACCAAAGTTATTTCCAAGAATTAAAATGTTGACTATTTCAGTGCATTCTTGGGAATTAGTGTTTACTTCTTGGCAGCCTTGAAAAACTGGAGGGAATACTCTTGTCATAGCCTTAATGGGAAGAATGATAGAAATTTCCTAGAGTAGTCATCAGTCACTTAGACTAGCTGAGAATTGTTACAATGCAAGATTTAAACTTCTGGCACTCAACAGTAGCAAAATAATTATAATGAGCTGTACTGTGCATAATGGTTCTCAAGCTTTTAGTCACTAATTAGCACACAATAAGTTGAGGGCTTTAGACGGGAAGTTCTAACTGTATTTGATGCATGTTCCTAAATAATGTTAACAGTTCAACTGGAAAGCAAATAAGGTGCGTTATTGACCTAGCTTTCTGATTTCTGTGTTGTTAGATAAGAAACATATAAAATCCAGGTGTCTCTGGTTCCTTACCTACCTTTGATTACAGACGTATGTCAGTACATCACTTATGTTTATTGTTTTTAACTTCACAATACTCCTGTTGAATACAGGGGTGCTGTCATCCCCTCTTTATAGACAGGGATCTGAGGAACACCACAAAGAACAATTTGCCTAAAGTCATAGAGGATGTCTGTGGCAGAGCATGGATTTGGACTTGCATAGCCAGATCCCCAGCTAGCAAAATATCTAGCTTATCTATTGTCACTATTGTCCTTCTTTGCCATTTCCTTCTACTCTTGTTCCCATTCAGGTTTTATCAGTTCCAGAAGCAAGTGACCCTTGATATGGGAGGGAATGTTTGTGTCCTTTCTTTCCCAAAGTATAAAAGTACTGAGGCATTAAGTACTAGGTATACTAAAGTAATAATAAACCGTTAAAGCATACCTCTCTAAACCAGTTAATCTCTACCAGTTAATGCCTACCCTGGAAATCTTCATGAGGAGACTAGACAGTCACCTTGCTGGGGTCACCTGACCCCCAGTAATCTTTCCTGCTTGGTGCAGGGGGCTGGACCAGATGATCTTCTGAGGTCCCTTCCAGCTTTACAATCCATGAATCTAAGGTGCCACCCTACCTTACCTTCAGCACTGAGGAATGGGCAGTAATTACTTTTGCCAACAACATAAAATAGGAAGCAGTGCACGCTTATTTAGGCACCTGAAGTATTGCTGTGGTATTCTGTAAAACAGATTTAGTTCCTAACCTAGCTTTTAGCCTGTGTATGTATGCTGCTGTCATTCCTATGATATTACGTGGTGTGCCTCATTCCAAATGTTGAGGACAATAAATGGTGCTCCCAAATTTCACCCCATTTTAAAGTTGTGTCTATGCCAACTTTTCTTATGTGTGCAGGTGACTTATTTCCATGTGGAAGCCAGTTCCCTAAGTGGAGGGATTTGGGGTTGGACTTTCAGAAACACTCTGCTGGGGATGTTAACATGCAAAAACTTCAGGGATAGCAGAATGGTTAATTCAGGAGTCAAAGTGAGTCTAGGGTACTCCTGTTCTGCTGGGTGGACAAAGAGGAAAAGACAAAGCAAGTCTTCAGCTCTATAGGAATTGAGGGCATTTATACACATACATTTGTCTGCTCTGACACCAGAGATATGGCAGTACTGCATCGCATGCATTTGTATAAATGATGAAATGCACGTCAGCACTGACGAAACGGTGGTGGTGTGCTTCAGAACTAAAACACTTTGATGTATTTTAGTTCAAAAGCACACCACTGCCTTTTTCTCAGCATTGACACACATTTTGCCATTTATACAAATGCATGTGCTGCAGCGCAAGCATATGTACAAATGTCCCGAGTTGTTGTTTGAGAGAGCTCTCTTTTCATATCAGAAATATCATGAATAGGTTTCAGACCCTTTTCGCAGTTATAGACTCTTATTGACTTGTTCTTAAATAACAGGATGGGAAAGACCATAAACACTTAAGGACAGTGTGGCAGGACTAGCCCTGCTGGGTGGTAGTAACAGCCAGCGGCCGGCTAGCCCACCTCCACTCCAGCTCTTCTGAGCTGCCGCCCTGTATCTCTCCTGCCATGCCTTGATGGAACAACCAGTTATGCAGGAGATGTCCTGAGCCTTAGAGTGAGGATTTCCTTTGGGTTGCTTGGCTCCACCCTTTTTTATACTTGTCCAGGCTCTGACCTCTTGGTCCAGGATTATTTGCTCTAGCTGCTACCTTCTGCCCTAGGTCCACTTATTCTGGCCTTGGGTTCTTGGTAGCAGCACAGCTGGGAATTAAGCCCCACAGTTGGGGCTCTGGGTCCCCTTGGTCTGCCAGCCTTGAAGAGGTTAAATTCCCTCTTTCTGATCCTCTTGCCTACAAGAGGCTAATCCCACAGGGCCCCTTAAGGCACCCACAGTGCAGTCTCCACCTCCCCTCCTAGCCCTCCAGTTAAACTGGAACAGAAATGTCAGCAACTGCTTCAGCCTTAGATACTGCACTTCCAGGCACGCACAAACAAAACCAATGCAAGCTTAACTCCTTATTCCAATGTGGCCCTGTAGCAGGGTAAAAGGAGAAAGAAAAAGACCTTAGAGTCTTTATCCACCAGGGCTCCCCTTATTGCTTCTGAGCACTACTGTTTTGGGGTTTGTTATACCTCTCTGCTTATAGATTCCCTGATCAAAAAGGTCTATTACTGGAGAGCATAGCTTGTACAAGGTAGTACACCTTCCTCCTCCCCAGCCAAGGTTAGCCAATTTATTCCCTTGAGCCTCTCCCCTTCCGGTCAGCCTGACCTGTTGTCTGGTTTGAGCACAGGGGCTGCTCATTACTCTCAGCCCTTTGGCTGCCTGCCCTTTGGCTGCCTTCTCCTCAGCATGCAGCCGCTCCCCAGGGCAGAGTAGCTGGCTGTTGCAGGGACCGTATCCCTTCCCCTTTTGCCGCTTGCCACCTGGAGCTTCTTCCTGGAGGACCTTGCAGTAACCTTTTTCTCCTTTGCATTCCCTTCTCTCCTGGGTCACAGTGACCCTTCTCTTAAAGGGTCTTTGTGAGTCCTGATGGCCCCATAACCTTCCTGCAGTAACAGGACAAGGGGTTCCCTGTTACAGACGAGCATGAATGGTCAGATCGGTTTAAGAATTTTGCCAAAATTATGACGTTCTGATGTAATGCCTCGTAGGAATCACCAAGGATGAATGCCTGGAGGCCAAATTCTGTCCTCAGCATACACCAAGGAAGTCAAGGGAGTTTTCATCCCAGAGTCAGAAACAATAAGGATAAACAATAATTAGTTGCAGATGATGCACCTCAGAAAACCAGTTCCCTGATAAAGAATATAATGACTACAGTTGGCTTTTTTTTAAGGGGTCTGCATGAGGCTCAAATTCTTCAGATAGTTGGTCTGGTGGTTTTTACTATAATGCCTGAGAGAGTTCTCTTGCAATGCAAACTCTTTGTTTGGGATATGATTCAGTAAACTGTATTCATGCTTCCATAAGAGAAATTGAGGACAGAAAAAATACTTTAGTGGAGTTTTAAATGGCTACCTCTGTACTTTATCCTTTAAAAAGAAGAGACTGGCTGGTGGTCCTTGCGTCTTAGAGACAAAAATTCCAGTGGACAGGATGGAGGGCCACAAGTCAAAACTTCTGAGTTCTTGTTCCCATTCTGTCATTTACTTACTGAGGGACTTTGGGCAAGCCACCTTGAATTTTCTGTGCCTTAATATCTCTATTTGTTAAATGTGAATACCCACATAGTGCTGCAAGAACTATGGACAAAATGCAATGGAAAGCCTAAATATTTCAGTCCACATAAATTCAAGTGTATGTACAGTCAAATACATTATCTCCACTGACGACGAATGACGGTGTTATTCTGTTTCTCTGTTGATACCTTTCTGCTTACAGATTCCCTGATTAAAAAGGTCTTTCACTGAAGAGCATAGCTTGTACAATGTCTCTTGAAAGGTTCTGCTTTTCCTAGCTCTCTAACCATTTCTTGCCAGGCAGAATAGGATACAAATGCCAGGCATTCCGTAATGCATAAGGTGACAGGCATTGTTGAGACTGTGTACACTATTAATCCATTGATGACTTCTTGCTCATGTGATGGCCCTTGTCCTGAATCCTAAGGGAAGTGAATGACTCTGCTTTTGTTCCAAAAAGGCAAACAACTCCAGAGTCAGAGTCCCTTGAGAAGGAGGCAGGTGCTCTTGTATTACGGAAGGCTGTTTATCCTCTAGACCTTGTAACACTTTTTAATTATTGATGTAACACAAAGAGGAGGACAGAGGAAAGCAATTATTTATTCCCACTGTAGAGGAAAGAAAGAGAGCATGTAATTGGTTGTGTTGCCAAAGCTGCTAGCAAATCCTGTAACATTTATGATTTGCATATTATGGAATTTTATTTGAATGAAAATGTGATCACACACAAGTTAGTAGGGATGCTCTATTGTTACAAACAGAGAAAACCCAAGTCAGGTGAAAGATGGGATGCTGCTGAGTTAAGCCATCAAAAGATAGGTCCAATCTTGTTCCCTGCTTCATTTGTTTTCATCCTTCAGGCTCCCTGGAGAGCATGAATCTGGCATAACTGTGTCTATGTCATTCACTACTGGTGCTCGACAACGTGGCATGCAGGCCAAGGTGTATCTTGCCTGTACTGTGCTCTGGCAATCGCAATCCAAATCAGCTCCTAGAGTGTTATTCCAGTAGGTATAACTTAGACCCATGGCAACATGCTCCCTGCCCTTTAGCAGCAACAAAAAAGTGGCCCATAAAGTAGACAGCCCCACATTCCTCAGATGCTGTAATGTATCCCAAGTATACTCAACATTATGATCCTGCGTCTTCAAGAAGGCTAACTGAAAGTACTGATTCTAGCCAGTTTTTCTTTTTATAAGGCAAGGATTTTTTACTTGATATATGTTATTGACATGTATTTATCTTATATTGTTATTTATTATGATGTTATGAGCAACTTTTCTCCTTCTGATCTGTGTAGCTGCTAGAAATCTTAGAAAGAACCCAGTTCAACACCCAGTTAAATCTCTGTAAGGCTATATAACTCCACTGAGGACAATGATTTAGTGTGAAATCAAAGGAGTTATTTCATGTTCAGTGGTGATGTAACTGAGTAGATCTGGCCCCTGCACTGCTTTGTTTTAATACAAATTAGTTATCTTTCTGGAATAAGCTGATTTCCCTGACTCTATTGTTAAACTGTATTTGGAGCAGAAATTAATTCTTATTTTGCAGGGTTTGGTTTCAGAGTGAAACAAAAGTAGGAAAGAAGGACTACTTACACTGAGGAAATGGGAAATGATCTTATTATAAATAAAACTCGAATTCATGCCCTGGATTAGCAAATCAACAGCTATCTATCTGGCACATGCTAAGAAAAATGTCAATGATCCACTTTAAATATTGTGTACTTCAAAAGAAGAGTCCAGTCCAGATGTTAATCATTAACCCCACAGCAGGTTGAAGCGTAGAGACAGATGTTCCTGAACAAGTTTTATTTTCTTGAATAAAGAGGATGAAGATATGAATTAGACAAGTAATTTCAGAACAAATTCAAATATTTGCACTCAGTTAGAACAAGACTTTGATGAAATGGGAAAAATAAAATTGTAGCAATTAAATATAATTTAATCTGTATCTCTGAATATGTTTCTTCCAATGAGAGCTTCTGAATTTCCCTTGCAGAGTGCATTGTGTGATATATGGATTTCCCTGACTTATTATGGCATTTTAATCAACAGTTCAATGATGTGATAATATTCTTAAGACAGAAAAATAAAAATGACATTTGTTTAGACGTAATTAATGAAATATTTATGTTGCATGAGACTGCGCGATAAAACCTTGTTCTCTTAGTCCATTTGCTTCTGATTACATTTGTGATTTTTTTATATGACCAGACATTCTGACGCCAGCTATTTTACACTGAGCAGATGTCATGTAGTAAAAATGGGTGCCAGATGCTACAAGCCACATAAGGGTAATTTGTTTAAGAGCTGGCTCAGACTTTTTGCATTCAATTATACTGCATGGCGAGCCTTATATAATCATTTAGGTAACACAACTAACTTCAGATATGCATTTTAATAATAGAGTTGTTTTTGTGAATGCATTCTAAGCATTATGCTACATAAATGGTGTTTAAGGAATTAATTCGTTCCTGCATGTTTAAAAAAATTCAAATACAAGCAGCGGAAGTTTTGGACAGAGACCAACAATTTAATTAACAGCATCAGCCAAATTTCCAAATTAGGTGTAGGTGCAGCCTAGTACAGTTTAGGCCAGGTGCAGCATGTCCATAGAAGTCAAGGGCAGATACTTTCTGCTTCACTGAGTGTTTTGTTCCTGCATTTTAGGCTCTGAACACCTAGCTGTCAGAAAACAAGTGACTGAGTGTTATTCTTCATCTTCTGATAATGAAATTGAACACAAGCCTTCATTAGCATTCAAGGTAATGTTTACTTTAATAAAGGGCAGTTTCGACTGTTCAGTTATGTTTAAGATTTGTATGATTGTGATGATAAAAAAGTACATTTTTCTAAAGAAGATGGAAATATTGTATTAGCAGGGGTTATAACTCCTGCATAGAAAATTTATTGAAAAGAGATGTCAGAATTTGTTCTACCTTTCAGCTCCCCAGGATACACACACATTGACAGGAAAGGCTCTAATTTGAAAAATGGACATGCTTAACTGAAACCACTTTGAAGCTGTGTTTCTTAAGTGGTTTTAATATATAGCCCAATGAGCAAAGCATTGAAAAAATTAAAACAAACAGATGCAGATTTTCCATGGGGAAACACAACTTCATTTAAGAAGCACTACAAGCAATGTGCATGGAAAATGCTATGTTTGTTCTAATCAGAAATATTAAATGAGTCCCGCAGTCGCATAAAAAAATTACACCCCAAAAGTATCTACTGTATACTGAGTTCTATCTGGCTTCTGTATCATATAGGAAAGAGTGAACTTAAATGACAATGAGGTCTTGATAGTCATCTGCAGTTTGAAGAGAAAGAGGCTCAGTGGACTGAACAGTTTATCAGACCTTTGTTCTTTCTCTGAATGTGGAGGAATATCAGTGACTGGCATCTGTGGATGCCACTAATAGTGGATGGTTTAACTAGAAAGGGTATTTAGATTTAAAGGTGGTATTCCAGTTTGCTGGGGGTTGGAGTTTTTTTTAAGTGACCATTTACCTTCTTGCAACTCCTGAGGGGTGAAGAAAGACCAAATGACATTTCTGTGTTCAACCATGAAAATCCACTCACAAAATGCTGAAATGCAGAAGGGGATGGGTTCACTGGAAAAAAACAGGAATACAAACCCTGGGGCTTTTTTTTTTACAGAGTTGGATTTCTGTTCTGAAGGTCCCTGCAACGCAGTGTGGGGATGGGTCAGCCTTTCTATTCCATTTAACCCTAACTGTCCCCCGCCAGCAAATTTATGAGAAGTGCAAGAAACTTTTTCAGTTTTTGCAAAACAGAGAAAAGGGAGCTTAAAAAGTGGAAACTGCTCATTTTTCTTGCTCCTTCTCTCCTGAATGACAATTCTGCCAAGCATGTCACAAACAGTGAAGCAAGAAGGCATTTGCTTAGGAGGCAAGGTTTTTCTCCTTCATGTTCAACCACATGCATGCTCATTCACTACAGTGAAATAGAGTGCAATAAATCCTTCCACCTCACACAATTCCTTACAAATAGTTGGTTCTAACAGTATTTTGATTAGCCATATCAAATGCCAGTCAAATCCATTTGTGAAAGAAAATGCAATGGCCAGATTCTGTCAAGCTCCAGACATTTCAAAGAATACCTTTCAAAGGCTTCTTGACAAAGAAAAAAAATATAAATAGAATAAGGAGAAGAACAAAGGTAGAAAAAACAAAAGTAAAAATTGGAGGAAAAAAATAATGGATTAAACAAAACAGAGAGGAGAACCCCTCCCCCCCAGACCTGCCAACCCCCCAAACCAACACAGGAATGATCTGAACAGGAAGAAGTCGCAATAATTCAAACAGCTGGCATGCAGAAATGGACATATGGTGGTAAGTGAGGGACAACATTAGCAGAATGTCTGGTCAAATATGGTGGAAATGACAAACCATAGAAGAGAACGGTAGCAGTGATTCAGTCCTGGCATTGCCTGTTTCGAGTCACATAACCTATTCAATGTATTCATTCCTCTCAGCTGACTCCCAGTACACCAGTTGTGCTTCCCACATTTCAAATATCAGTGTCCCCCTCTGGACAGAACTGAAAAGAAGATACAAGGAATCATTCTGATGGAAAAGGGTCCTAAATTTCCTCCCGCCCTCTCTATTACTCTTTCTTATTATCTCTCTCTCTCTTTATTTGAGTAAATAAATCAGGATGAGTCTTAAAACCTTTTCAAATAGCATGGTTCAAAAAAAGATTATATGCATGATATGCTACTCCTTTAGGAAACGATTGCTTTGTTTTACTTCTTAGAGACTAGCTCAGTGATCAGTGGGTTAGACCCATAAAAATGTTTTCTTTGCAACATTGCAATACACTCAAGCAGGCATCTGGGAGGGCAGGAAGAAGCAAAAAATGGTCTTGAATGGCAATAGTTAAATTAGTTGCAGGAAAGACAAACATGCCCCTGATTTCTGTGCAAGAGCAATTGTTGTACTGCTTCAGACTACATCAGTCACATCCCATCACATGCTTCCTGCCCAATGTTAACTGTTATTGTGTAATAAGACATACTCTACCTAATGCAGCATGTTAGATAAGAAATTTAAATGAATGGTATTTTCTGTATGGGAGCTACTTAGTCAGCAGTGGCCAGATCCTCAGCTAATGTAATTTGGCATATCTTCATGGACATCCATGGCATCACACCAACTTATATTAGCTAAGGATCAAGCCCAACATTGTTTGAAAAGCATATATTTATATAAGATATAAATGTTAGCAAACAAGGAAATTACGACTCAGTCGGAGGAACTAAGTTTTTAGCATCTAACAGGTCCCATGGTAAGTAGGTCAAATTTCTATAAAAAGCTTCTACTTTCTATTGTAACTTGATTTATTTTCTGATTGCTGAAGAACTTGTGGGGCACATTTGCAGAAGTACTTGGGGGCATATAGTTGCAGCTGTATAACTGTATAGTATCCTTTTTATTCAGCACTTGCTTCATGGACAGAAACAGATAATGCTTAAATAGGGATACAATGAGGGTTCTTCTTAAGAAAGACATAATGGCTTGAAGGACACTTAGTTAAATAGATTAAAGACTACTGAACATTTTCAATGGGGAAAAAAATCTATGAAAATCAAAATTCATAAATATTTCCTCAATTATCTTCTTTTCTCCCTTCATTCTTGTAGGTTAAAAGGAGTCTTAAAAGGAGGAAGAAGTTGGAAAAGGAAACCAAGCAATTGATTAAACAAGAGCAGCTGAGAAGGCTCCACAAAGCACAGGTACAAAAAAATCAAATGTTGCTAGTGTCATTTCAGAGATACTTAAGAGTATTTCAGTGATGCAGAAAAGGATAAGTGCGATAAGGGAAGGACACGGAAACTAGCTAGAGCAGCAGGATATATGTAGTTAGGCCTTGGATACCTGTGTATAGTTACTAAACATGCTTTTTTTGGAAACCAGCCATGTGGCTGCTTCATCTTGTACAAGGAAAGAAAGATACAACAGTTGATGGTAAGGACAGGATCTAAGTCCAGAGGTACAGTGCAATGGAGAGTAAAATTAGAACTAAAAGAAAATGAGTTTCTACAACCACTGGGACTGCAAATAAACTGCTTATTTACAAAGGGGAAAAATTGCTCCTGTACAATTTGTACAAAGAGACTGCCAAGGTACTTGTCTTCAGACAAAGCAGAAAGACGTTTGGGTGCCTATACACAAGTGCGGAGCCTGCTCCGATGCACTGGAATTCCAGAGCTTCACACCAGACTTGACTGATTGAGTCTGCTGGAGCGTGGCAATTACCATGCTCTAGCACTTTCCCATGACTAATGTATTAGTGTCCCCGTGCTTCAAAATGGTGTTGTGGGCTAAAGTGCCCCCACTGCCATCTTGAAGCAGAGGGACACTGATACGGGCGCTTTAATTAGAGCGGCTCTCAGAGGTGCTCTAGTTAAAGTGCCCCCCACCCCTACTCCCAGAGCACATGTATAAACATCCCTAGATTCTGCCCAGGCAGGCAGTTGTGCCATTGAACCATGGAGGAGGCTTGTGCAACATTCATGCACCATTTTGTGAACGCACTTCTCCATGAGTTGATCTCAATGGTGTCCAAATTGAATGTGCCAAAATCATCAGAGATACCCAAAATAGCAGTAAATTAACTAATTCAGGTACCATTAGCCAGGGCTATCACTTAAAATTCTGGTGCTCTCAGCAGTGCATGTGGGGGAAGAGCAGGCAAGAACAATTACCTCCTCTCACAGGGGCAGCTGGTGGCACAGGCTCCCTGGGGCTCCCTGCCATTCTGGTGCCCTCCTCTGAATAAGTTCCCCTCTCACCACCCCCCCAGTTATGCTATTGCTAGTAGCAACCTAATTGCAGCAGCAAGAAATTTAGTGCAGACTGTGAAACCCTCCTGAGAAACAGGGTATATTAACCCAGCATGGTGCTCCATGCTCTTGTGGCTAGGTTGTTCCTAGCACATGAGCTAGATAAGTCGGTGCTAACTGGGGCATCTCCATATTTCAGTGACTGCAGGGTAGACATACCTTCTGTCACAAGTCACACTAGTCAGGTATGGCATTGGCAGGCCAGATTTTTAAAAGTGCATACAGCTGGGCTAAGGTTTTCTGAAGAGTTTAGATCCTGTTTTGGCACCTGAATGAATCTCTCAGTGGGGACTTGTAGGTGCTAAGTCCTTATCTGAAAAATCTCACCTTGCATTTTATGTGGAGCAAAAGAAGCATCAAGGCTACTTTTGCCTGTCAAACCTCTGTCTCTCTCTCTGAAATGCAGTGGTCTCTCACCATGTGTTTCTATTCTTCTCTATACAGCAGATGCCTTATCTTGATTGAGGCCTATAAGTGCTACAGTTATACAAACAGGGAAAAATGTTTTCCAGAGATGGAATTGAAGCCTTTTTTATTTTTAAAGAGCTGTCACCCACAGAAAGAGTTGGTGCACTTTTAAATAAGAAAACATAATTTAACATATCAGTTTTTTTCCTACATTTTGTTTCCATTTTGGGAAACATTAGCTAGAGGTAGGCAATTATTTTGGGCAGAGGGCCGCTTACTGAGCTTCAGCAAGCCATCGAGGGCCTCATGACAGGCAGCCCAGGGCAGATTAATATTAATTTTCTAAATTTTTTAGGGACCCCACGGGCCGGATAGAATAGCCTGGTGAGCCGCATCTGGCCATCAGGCCACATTTTGCCCACCCCTGCATTAAATTAATACATGGCAAAATAGACGCCTCCACAAATGAAAAGCTGTATCCATAATATAGGTTTTTTTCTCATAGCGATAATTTTTACGTGAGATATTAAGATGATCTTAATGTAAAGAAAGACTACAGTTTAATACCCCTCCTTTTGATCTACTACTTTGCATTCATATAAAGATGCACCGAGTGGCACCTACACATGGTAGTGGCAGGAGAAAATATTATTTGGGGGGACTGAGAGCCATTACGGGGCTGGCACATGGTGATGCTGTGCAGTGGCAGAGGAGCCCATGGAGGGGGCATTGGGCATGATGCTGCAGTGGCGAGGTGTGGCGGTGGCACCAAGCAGTGCTGGGCCCTGTGGGATGGCAGAGCCATGGTGCTGCTGCTGTTGCCAGCTGCTGCAAAATTAGTTTGTGGGGGCTAAGCCCCATTAGCCCCAGCCTTCTGCCACCTATGCCTATGCACCTAACTCCCTATGGAGTTTTGAAAATCTCTCTCATCTAAAAATTTCTTAATTTTTAGATACTTTTATGAATCTGGCCTTAGTGACTTCCCGAATATCACAAAAGTGGTCTGTGGCACACCTGGGAACTGACTCCAGGTATGCCACCTTCCAGCCAAGTGCCTGGAGCACTGGGCAGTCCTTCTCCCTGTTGTTAAACTGTGTTTTAATCTATTATGTCTTTTATATACTTTTGCAGGCTATCCAACGCCAACTAGAGGAGCTGGAGGAGAGGCAGACCGCTCTAGAGACCAGAGGTGTTAAACTGGAGAGGGAGTTGCGAGGAGAATCAGGTAAAGGGGATGGGAGCCGTGTGAATCTTCTAAGCTGCTTCAGAAATGGAGCAGACATCACAACTGGATTAAAAATAGGGCTGTAGTAAAAATATAAAAATTAAAATGTTCACTAAAACAATAAGTAGGGGAGAAAAAATTACAATTTCCTTCCCCTTTTCTCAAGAACCTTTTCGTTAACAGGCAATAAGAAAGATGCTTCCAAGTGTTATGGATTTGTAACTATCAGCGCTTGAACCTGAAGTGATTTTTTTCCCCTCATTCTTTAATATATGATCCTGACCTTAATTTCTTCTTCCCTCTAGAATTGGTGATGTTTCTAGGTCCATTAACTCAGTTACAAAACCAGGAGCCTATGCCTGGTAACGCAGCTTCTCTCTAAGTGTGAAATGCCAATAATACGATGCCATGATTACAGTCAGTGACTAAACCATAGAAATAACAGACAAGCAGTGAGAGAAGGCACAGAGGAGCAAGGAGACCTCTGAACTTTAAACTGCTTTGTCCTTATGGGTATGAGACAAATGGGTTTCTCCTGTGCTTCTAGCTGACGGTTAGATTTTGATTACCTATGACTCAGCTGTACAAAGTGCAGGAGGGTGTAAGCTCCCCCCTCCACAGCTGCATTAGGACTGTTCATTTTACACGTCCATGATGCATGGGTGTAACAGGGTTCATCTCCTGGCTATGATGCCCCTGGAGCCCCCTTAGCCCTCATCAACTTCACTCTCTTTGGGCACTCACCCCTCCATTGGCCTGCCATGCTTTAGTGTATTCATCTTTTAGATAAAGTGAGGCTATCCCTGGGCTTCCCAAGCTTGAGCTCATGCTTCTGAGAGCAGATGTCTTCACTCTGCACCTTAAGAGCTAATTACATGGCTCTGACCACCCCTTACATCATGCCCATGCCTCACAGATGTCACCCTTCCTTATTGAGCTCTCTCTGCTCATTCCTGGGCACATCCTTGGGTCTCTGACCCAGATCCATCCTCTCCTGAGGCACTGGGCCCCTGGCCCTGACTGAGCTGTGGATCCCTGACCATCTCAGTCTCCAGCAGTGGCTCTCCCTTGATATTTGGTCCTTCCCAGGTTCTGCTCCTAGGCCAGCTGAGAGACCTCCAGGCTCTCTGATCATGCTTGCCCCTCCTGGGCTATAAGTCGCTGACTCTGCCTCTTGCCTCTTGTGGGCTATGGGTCCTTGACCCTTCTTGCTCTCATGACCCTTTGGCTGTGGCCCTGGTCTTCAGGGCCCCTATTTTCTGAGCCTTGGCTCTGCTTTTAGGCCAGCTGAGACCACCTTACCTCCCCTTGTCTCAGTCCCCAGACTACCAGCCTGCTTCCCCCCAGCTTAGGTGTTTGCCAGCAGCATGGCTGCATTCCTGCTCTTCAGTTCTTCACATCTCAGCTGCCAGTGCCACCCCAACTCAGGCTCTGGGCTTATGCCCTGAATCCCCCTTTTGGGTCACATGACCCCCGATTGCCTCCTGCAGCACTTGCAGGCTGCTCCATCCGCAATCTGCCTTCTCTTAAAGTAGCAGGAGCACCAAGCCTCTTGCTATAATGTGTCAGGCAGTAGCTACGTAGATTTAACTGATCTCCCTGAGCATGCCTGATATACTTTCTTTCTCTTCAGCCCCATGAGGAGTTAGAAAGAGAGGGGGAGAGAAAAATGGATGATGGAGATTTGGTGGAGCCAGATCTCTCCCTACCCCACAGGGCCAGCCAGGTGCCAGGAGGGGAGCAGAAGTATGTGAAAGAAAAAGGAAACAGAACTTATCTCCCTGTCAGGGGGGATAGGAGAGAAGTTGCCCACAGACGCTCTAGTGATCACAGCAGCTATATTCCACTTCTAACTTGGGGTAGAACTCAATGATCCAATTTAGCATTCCCTTTTTTTTCCCCAATGAAATATGAACAGAAAAGGCTGCCCTCATACAGATCTTCTGTCAAATGAGATTATCTTTTGATTCCAAAAGAAACTTTAGACATAAAGAATTTATGAGAGCCAGCAGTCCCACAGCAAAGATGCTTTTTTTCCCCCCCTTGTTAAAAATCAAAACTTAGAAGTCACTAGTGTGATTTTTGTGCTCTGTCGGATAATACAGTATAACCGCATAAATCCAGATATCAAAAACCTGGAAAAATGGAAAATCCATCACTTTTTAAAACAATACTCTATTGGGGTGTAGTGGCAGCTGGTCCTGGAGCAGCAGAGGAGGCAGCTTGCACATGGCAGCTGCCACCGCCATCCACCATCCCTCGCCTCTGCTCTGTGTGTGGCTGCTGCTCTGGGACCGGCTGCCGCTCCGGTTTCACAAATCTGGAATTTTCACATTTCTAGCAGGTCCCAAGCGTGCTGGATTCATGAGGTTACACTGTACAACACTGAAAAACTGGGAAATTGTTGTGTTGGCACTTGGTACCATCTTCATAGCTATGTGGCATGGCCAAGTTTTAGATTTGTAGGTACATGCTTTTTTGTGTTGTATTGTACTAACAGCTAAGAAACTTATCATACTTGCAGCAAAAACATGTTGGGCTCAATCCTGAATACCTCAGAAAGATATTATGATCTCCTTAGGTCATAAGTGTTTTTTTATAGTACCCAGTATTATCACACACAAATACTGAGCCAACAAATTAGCTTTAGTGGGAGTTTGTCTAACCAAAGAACTGGAAGGAATTGCATAGTTATCTCGCTGGTTTTGTTAAAACCAATCTTATAATCGATAGAGCTACTCTGTTCCAAATTTTATTTAAAAAGCTAATATATGATCACTTCTTCTGTTAAAAGATAATGATTTATCAAAGTATGGCCACTTCCTTGTCTTTTAGAAAGCGTAGTTTCCCCACGGGTATTTTAAGGGTTTTATGTGTTAGTTATAGAAATCAGCAAAGAATTTTGGGTCTTCTTTTTATATCTTCAAAAAGTATAGAGGAACAAAACTCTTCTAACTATAGGTAAGTAAGGATAAATGCTGAATACCAAGATCAATCACCCAGATCCACCTCTTGTTTTCATTATTTTGATAATCACATTTCCTAAAGAAGGCTCATCTACTAGGAGATTGATGCGCCTCATTTGCTTTTTCATCCTTAGTAATTTAATTCCCATCATTAAGATTAGAGTACTACTTTTCCTCTGTGTTGATTGTTTTCATGTGGGTGACCAGCTTCAGAAGAAGGCAGATAGAGAAACGTAGAGAAAGGAAAGTGTGCTTGAATAACTCTTATCGCACTAAATTTCAAGCCTGGAGTCTCTAAACTAGCCCTGAAAACATTAACACTTTGTTGCTTTGTAATAACATTTGTGTAATAATGCAAGAATAGGTCAGTTAATATTCCGTTCAACCTTTTAAAAATAATGGGCATTATTGTTTAATGAATGACCAGGGCTTATTAGGTTAAGTTGTATTTAAGTAGGTCTGTGCTTATGTAATTCAAGTGATTTAATAGGTATTATTAGAGTAATTAGAAAATGATCACAGTTCAGCAATAATATTGAGCTGGAAAGGTTGTGAATAACGAAATTTAGAGGCAGGGCTGCAAACACTAGTCTTCAGTGACATTTACGCAACTCTCTTCTAATAATTATGTAAGCATGGAATGAAAGGCTCTTTTGTTAGTGGGAGTTATTCATCAGCTACTGAACTGAATTAAAAGAGAACATGCGTGGGTGTGAAACAACTGCCATGTAGACTGATGAACAAAATGAGGCCTTGATGATCTCGTAATTGTAGTGGCAACAGTTCATGGATTTGAAAAAGTAAGAAATAATCTCAATCCTATGATTTTTTTTCTTGGTGCTTTTCCCTTCCATTTGCTTTATCCTGTGCTAAATACCAAATAATGAATCATTAGTGTACTATAGCTTTGTTTTTCATTGATATTTGTGTGGGTTTACAAGGATCTGTTGCCTACGAGAAAAATCGATAGCACAGATTTCGATCTACATTTTCAACTGGAATTTGCATAACTCACCAGTTGAGGAAACAAATGTAAAGGTTGGTAGTAAAGAAAAAAGCTCTGTGTTGAGTGAGCATAATTCATCTCTCCATATTTCAAGATATGTGTGAATAACTGCAAGTCTTTCAGAAGGTTTTGTTTTCATATCTAGCGTAACCCCTTAGAATTGCCTTTGGAAAGAAAATTATTTAAAACTTTAAACAATGTCAAAATAGCAATCGTGAAGGTGTATGGGTGAACAGGAGGCTGAGAGAG
Source organism: Crocodylus porosus (assembly GCF_001723895.1). Classification (NCBI taxonomy): domain Eukaryota; kingdom Metazoa; phylum Chordata; order Crocodylia; family Crocodylidae; genus Crocodylus; species Crocodylus porosus. Next base: position 17,516,367 of record NW_017728947.1, read on the forward strand.
CTATACTTTTGTCTGTAGAACTATTTTAACGTAGATTATGGGGCAGAAAGTGGAGAATTTGAGAAGCATTAAAATAAATGCTGCTTTGAATGGACCACCTTAAAATTTTAATTCTATATATGATAGTATTTGAATTTTTAGTGGGGTCTGTGATGAAAGGGATTTGGATAACATTCAACAAAAAGGTAACATGTTCAATAAGCAAACACGGAGACTGGCATCCAATCGATCATAAAAGCTACCTGTCTCATTATGGTGATATGAAGAATGTTTAATTTATTTGTGCTGCCCTTGAAAGATGTCATACATCCTGTATGAGCTAAGTAACTGTTGGTATAATTATTAATGATAGGTCAATAGAGAAGTCTGGCTAATAAATGCATTGTAGTCTTTAGGACACTAGAGGGCACTCTGTAGGGCAAAGAAAGAAAACAACATGACACTACAACTAGATTAGGTGTTTTTACATGGAATAAACAAGGTATTTTTTGCAAAATACACTCCTGTCTGCTTCAGTCAACTCATAAAACAAAGCCTTTTAGCAGAGGGAGGAACTGATGTTTCGTAAGGTAAGCAGGAAAGGTTAAAAAGCTGTATTTTTCCATATGTTTTCCATTTTTTTATGAGTATAAAACAAAGATTGAGATGGGGGACTGACAGAGTCTGAGTCACTGCACATATACAGCACAGAGTAATGCCTGCAATAACAGATTGTTTCTGTGGACAGTTAGATGAATAAAACATTGGTTTTAAGCACAGGGTAGGGCAGGGATGTTGTAGGTGCTGATTTCTGGCTGCATTAAATCCATAGGTAACTGCTACAGACAGGCGTTTAACCAAGACACTTCAGACAGGCAGGCGCTTAAACAATTTCTTTGAGCTTGTCGTAGAAATTCTGCCAAAGCTTTTCTCCATCACAGTTTGCCATTTGTATAAATGAAACATGCCGTGGGAATGTGCTGATTTGCCCAATGTTTTGATGGGCTCCAGCAGGGTCTGAAGGACTTCTTCCTGGCGTTCTAGCAGCTTGCCCACCTGCCTGCTTGCTAGTTCCAAAAGGAACAAAATCAGATTTCAGAGTCACGAAATTGTCCATGAGCCAGTACAACCTTTCTCTGTAGACCTTTCTCTTCTCCATGTACCTTCTACTTCGGTTATGTACAACTTGGGCTCTAAGGAAGATGAGAGAATTTTATTCTCTCAGATGAAAAAATGGATGTAAACAATGACCATAATTTCCTTCACATTCAATAAGAGTCTTTGCTGAAGAACGGCTTTAGATGAGGTCGTTAACGTACATGTAGTACAGGCTGTGCTCCAGTGAGTTCCAAACCTGGCTTTGATATCAGGTTGAGAGCCGATATTGGGCATAGCTACAGGAGTAGAGTGGTAGAAGAAACTCATTTCCAGAAACTGTGGCAGTTTTGCCTTGCTGAGAGAGCATAGAGCATATATATAATAGTCATTTGTTGCGTCTAGGAGACGAGATCTGAAGGGCTGCAGGGCACCTATGCTCCCCTCCCTGGAGCTTTTAGTATATTTTCACATCTGCAAGTCAGGGTTTAATGTTTTTATCTCCAAGGCAGCTATTCCTACACAGCTCTTCCTAACACTATCACATGTGCTCTGTCTTCCTCTTTAGTTGTCTAGCTTTATTTCTTTATCTTAGTTTGTTTTCTATTTCTTGTCATTCTTTCTCTCGCCTTCTGGACAACTATAACTACATCCCTGAACAGGTTGTCATCGTTGAGATCTGAACTGGAGGCCTCTTCATATAAAATCATGAGCCTCAATCACTTGGATTCAACCTGTTAGCTTAAAAGCAAAGTCATCTCATAAACTTGTGTACATGGTCCAGTCACTAGGAAGAAGAAGCCAGGCTTTGTTAGCCTACAATTTGTTGGAAGGCACAGCTGCATTCTTTTGTCCACCTAGTTCAGTTCATTACCTATCCTCTTTCTCCCCTTCCAGTTCTTCTTCTGTCTTACTGCACTGATATGATAGCAATCAAACTGAAGATCTGAGTACCAGTCTCTGCATAGGAAACTGCTGCTGCTACTGCACTTCCAGACAGCTCTTGTCTTTAGGCCTCTGAGTTGGTTCAGCATGATATGGTTGTCACTTCTGCTTCTAGCTAAACAACTGAGAAATTTTGCCATACATAGGATAGTGTAGGAGATGGCACAGCCTTATGGCTGATGAAGTCATTGCTGCGTAGGCTTTCAAGATAGCAATAGCATTGTGTGGGCAATTGCTGAGCAGCTGTCGAGAGACCCGATGTCATTAAATTCTTCTACAACACCGACAGATTTCTGCCATTCATAGAACTTCATGGACATTGGGATTGTCCCTTAAACCTGGGGCAATTTTGGAGTAAATTAAGGTATTTGTATCCAACCTGTTACTATTATGCTCTTTTGTCAGAGTACGTGGAGAAGATCATGGCAGATTAGGCATGACAGAGGTGTAGGGGAGAGATTTCCCATCTCTTCAGCAGCTTTTCATTTAAGAATGGGGGTCATGCTACAGAACATTTAGATACCATGGGGTAGATGGGCTTTACTGATGGTTACTGAAGGAAATACACAGAAAAAAAGGGTTAGACGAGGGAGAAAAAAGGATATGTATAGAACAAGAAGTGTCTCAAACCTTTTGAAAGCCACTTGTGCTAAGATATGTTTCTTGGCAGGGCTGTATGGAGGTAAGCAGGTGATAAAATACTGAGTGATTTATTTATGAGCGGGGTGCATTTAATGGCCAGATTTTCAAAGAAAAGTGCAAGCAATATGAACAAAGCAGTTTTTTGGTACTAAAGCATCCATTTTAGAAGCATAAATGTACTGTGGTCAGATATCCACCTAGAATGAATTATTCAGGCACTGGAGCCTCCAAAAAGGAAACGAACTTATTGATGACAGAACTAAGAGAAAATAATATCAACTACTTAAAAAGAGAATAGACAAATAAAAGAAAAGGAATAACATGAACCTCCTGGCTTCCAAAATGGCAGCAAATAATTGTTGCTTTTTTATCTGTTTCCTTCCAGAATAATCAATATACTCTTAACTGCAATAAACTATTGAAAAATATACACAGGTGTTTGATATATGTATGGAGAAACACTGACAGAAATATCACTTCACTAAGATTCTGTATGGTATGCATGCACCTCGTCTTACAAACAAGGGGCATTTAAAATAGCCCCAATGTGTTTTGATAATGGAGAGGAAAACCCAGTATAACATATTTACTTTTTATATCTTAAACAGATTCAGGCACACAGGATGACACTCAGCTGTTACATGAATGGTTTGAACTAGCCCTGGAGAAGAATAAATTAATGCGTTATGAATCTGAGCTCTTGGTGCTGTAAGTAAGGACAATACAGTTTACCATTAATAATAGAAACATCGGGGGTGGGGGGAGAATGTGCTTATTTTAGATCCAGGACTCAGGATTTTTCTCCAGATGCATGCAGCCTTCATTACGAAGCTAAATTGCCACTTTGTCTTGCATAGCATATTGCCATTAGCGCATGGAGAGAGCTTACACTCCTTATCTAGCTATATCCTGGAGCTGGAAGTGTGATAAAATAAGAACACCCCAAACTACCATCTATTCTGAACACAGATTTTCAGTTGAACTCCCCAGTGGTACGGTGATTTTGATTCTATAAGGCTATTATGAAACACTGTTGCTTGTGGATGCTCTGTTCCAATGTAATGATGGACTAATGAACCCCCAAGGCCTTTATCCCATAGAAGAAAAATTGTTCTAACCTACAGTATATCAGCCTTTCCTGGGCAGCATGAGGAAATGGGAAGAAAGTTTAAACACAGCTGGGAATTACTTGGGAGTAGAATAGAGATGCAAAGTGAATGGATGTATATCAGCAAATAAGGACTGTATTAGATACCAATATCTGGGGTTGTTTAAAACTATACTGCTCATAAAACCATCAATATTCCTACTGCTGTATGTGCCATGTTTGCTCGCTGAGTCTCTCAGCTGCTCCCTACTTCCACTGCTGTGGCTGAGTAGGTGGGGGAACATTTCCTGATCTCTGGATCCTGTGCTGATAGCAGGTGGCTGGGTACCATTTGCCAGTTCCACACTGAACAACAGGCCACAGGATGCTCTGTTGGAGAAACCCTGCAACCATCTGAATCTTCCTCTGATTACAGTTACATGTGTGCAAAGATGTGCAAGAAATTTGTTTGCCTTGGATTTTACTTTACTCATCTGGCATCTCTGCTTCGTTTCACATTGTTGAAAAATGGCAGTTTAACAAAACTTAAACCTGTATCATTTGATACAAAACACAAAATGGTGCACTCTGGTGCATTCATTCATTCATATTAATTTCCTTTCCTTAGGAGTCCTCTTCACTGCAAGCAGGGCCCTCAATTCTCAGAAGTGTTCAACTTGTACGTCAGGCTCAGGTTCAGGCTCTTAAGGTGTTTTTACACATGCTTCGGGAACGGAGTGGGGTGCACTTTAATTTGAGCAGCTCTCGGAAGCCTCTCTAATTAAAGCACCACAGTGTCTGATTTTTAAGCGACCCCATGCTTCAAAATGGCAGTAGAGGCGCTTGAACTAAAGCTTGTTGAATGAACTTTAGTTAAAGCACCCTGCTGCTGTTTTGAAGCATGGGAACACTGGCTAGACCACGCTAGTTAGCACACTCAAGCAGACTTGATTGATTAATCCTGGCAGATCTACAGGCACACCTAGTCTGTGTTACAAAGAATCATTGCATGTGCACATTGAAATGCTACCAGGGAATGGGGAACTTAAAAGAATAAAGAATCCAAGAGATACTGCTGCCTTGTTCTGGCATGTAAAATGAGAGTGTAGGAAGAATCAAACAGTTGAGGGTAAACCTGACTATATAGAGCAGAGACTGGGTATGCAGCATGTGTACTACTTGTTGTTACTGAATGTAGTCAGTGTCTTTAATAACATGTTGCCATGCTTGTTGTTGCATACTTTATACCCTCAACAAATATTTTCATATGAATAAAGCACTCCAGAGGCAGTAATGGTAATAATAAATGGGAAAAGAAGAAATATTACCTATTTTTCTTATTATTTTAGGTTAATATTAATCACAGCTTCACCTGCATGTTGCTATTTTAAGGGGGAAGTTTCTCTTTTCATATGTACATATACTGCTAACTTAATCAGCTGTGGATCTAAGATGATATTAATCATTATAACAAGACAGTAACATTAACATTGAAAGTAAAATGGATTCCAGATTTTTTACTTTTTGTCAGTATGTTTATTAGGACTGTTGAACTTTCTTGTTACCTTCTGAATTCTGAAATGCTTAGGAAATCTATGTCAGCTGATTCATCACTGCTGTTTTTAATGTGTCCAGAGCCCAAGAACTAGAACTGGAGGATCACCAAAGCAGACTGGAACAGGAACTGAGAGAGAAAATGGCCATTGATGGTAAGATGCATAGGAAGGGTCTTGCCTGCTTGATATGCACAAGTGATGTTCAACCTTTTGGCTCTGTGGGCCAAATGAGTGGTGTGAGGCTGGTCCATGGGCAGGATTGGAACCTGAGCTCCAGGATGAGGCCTACGTGCTGGTTCTGGACCATACCATCCCCGTCTGGCCCTGCATGCTGGGATTGGGGCCTCAGGACCCTGTGCTGCCCTCACCAGGCTCCACGTGCTGAATCAGGACCCCTGGGGCACAAGGCAACTCCATCTGCCCTCATGTGCTGGGATCGGGCTCTAGGCAGCCTTGTGTGCTGAATGGAGAATGCAGGGCCATTGAACACAGGGCTATGTGGATCCAGGGTCTGATCTGGCCCACAGGTTGGGGGGTTGAGCACCCCTAATTTACCCTAGTGGTCTCTAACTATACATTTTGCAACAGGTGTTACTGCAGTGATTTGGGACCATTATACTGAGTTAGAGAGATTGGGAGTTCCTGGGTCTGTGGCTTCTTTTTATCTTGCTTGCATGTTTGTTAGCTTCTAGAAGAATTGAGGAACAAACTTAGAGACCTGTGTGAATTACAGCATACCTACATATTCAGCAGTACATTTCCAAGCATCTTCTTTTAAAAAACAACTTTGAGTTGTGTGTGGGCAGTGAGCTCCTGCACCTAACTAGTCCCTGGATATTAGAATAGCTTCTGCCACAGTTGGACAAACTGCTTCTCTAGCTTCTTCTGGCCTCTTGATGTGCACCCCCTTAGCCCCAGGTTGTCATTTCTCTCTCACTGGGATCCCCCTACTTTAAAACTGTGTGGTGGCTGTATTTCTGAGATGTTATTTTTGAATATCTGAGCAAAATGGCTCATGTTCAGTGCCTGCACTTTTGTACCTCTGGGAGCAATGATCACTAGTTAATTTAGTGACCAAATTCCCCTCTTGAAACAAATATTATTTGTCTGGAATTTGGAAACATACCGGTAACTGAAAAACAATCAGTCTGTATGAGAGCCTGTCTCCCTTCTGGTATTAGTCTGGTAACCCCAATATATTCAGACTCCCTCTAGAGAGGCTCAAAGTCTCCCTTTGCTGCCTTTAGCAACTGATCTCCCAGGAGTACTTTTTTTGACTGTTAAAATCTGAAAAACCAGCTGTGTATCATTAGGTTGGAAGTATGCCATTGTCTGGTAATTGCATCCAAGTGTGCACTGGAAGGTCAGTTATCCAGTTGCACTGTGCTGCTTTCCGGTGTGTTTTAAAACACCCACCCATTAGAGCATTCTAATAGCCTAACACAGCTATACATAACTTCATGTCACTGGCCAGATTGCGTACAGTATTTATAATGTAATTAAATATCACTGTTCTTAAATTACTACATGTTCCATGTCTATCAAGTTGCATAAAACCATATTCCTTCTGCATAAAAAATCAATTTGCATTGTCTTTAATTCGCTTTCAAACCCCAAAGTATATTAACTTTATAAAGGTGAACCACACAAGGGCTCTAGCAACCACAACTGAGAACAGGATTCAGCAGCTTGTTTTACTCCATCTTACACAATCTGTTGTGGAGTGGAATCTTGACTTTTCTTTTTAAAAGTGGCTGTCATGGCAGTTAAAAATATAATTTGCCATGATACTCATTCTTTTTCTTAATAAAAAATGTGCATGAATGAAAAATATGAAAAATCAAGGCAGCTACACTTTTGATTATTGTGTCTTTTAATCATCTCAAAGAGGTAATTACAAAAAGGCAGAAAAATATTACATAAGAATAACTGTGAATACTAGGTCAGTGTGATGTGTGTCAGAGTAGGTGAAAATATTCCTTTCTAGCCTTAAAATCTATTAAATCAGTCTCTATTACAAATTTTGTTTCCCACACATTGTGTTAGCAGCAATCAAAAATGGAAATTTTAACCAAAAATATTGTTTTTCATGTTCCTATTTTTCAGTGAATCTGGAAAAATTGAACATGTAGGGGTTTGCAATGTATCCTCTGCCCTCGCATTCTACTCCTCTTTTCATTCCTCTTTTCTAAATATTGTGATATACCTGTTAATGAATAACTTCAACTAATTAAAAAATGTATTCTAAATGAGTAGAATAATAATGACTGAAATGTTCAAAGCTCTTTATGAAAAAGATATTTTCAGTTTCTTTACAACCTCTAGATTTTTGTTTAGTTCTGTTCACCTGTTTATAAACTGAATCTAAAATCCAACTACAGCTGAACATCTTAAATTTGTTTTCCCTAATGTATTCATTGCTGTATGTGGTTTTGTATTGTTGAGTTTTAGTTTATGGTTTAGGTAGCATTTGTATCTGTTATAAACTAAGTCTTCTCTCCACATCTTTACAAAGGATGAGCCAGGTTTTACACACTTTGTTTGCCTTCTCTCAGACAGCCTGAAAGATGAGAAAGATCTGAAGGAGGAGAACGAAATTTTTATCAAGATGATGAGAGTGATTGCAGAAAGGGACAAACTCGTGTCTTCCTTAGAGCAGCAGCGATTGAAGAAAAAGGCAGAAGATCAGCACTTTGAAAGCTTTATGTTATCTAGAGAATATCCACTCAACAGGACCTAAATAATCACATACAAATGCATGGAACTTCAGCAATGTTAACTAACATGGAGTGACGTTTTTTGGCCAACATCTGGCTGAAATGAAGGAATTTCATGTTAAGACTTCAGCTTGTTTGGTGAAATTTAGTATCAAAAGTTTTTACAGGCTCTTTGCTTCTACAACAGAATTTCTAATCCTACTGAAAAAATATGTGAAGAAGTATCTAAATCTCATTATCAACAAGGAGGGTTAGTCAACCTAGGATACAAAAATGGATTGAGTTCACCTGTCTGATAGACGGTCTGCACTGTGAAAATTAAACCAGTTGTTCATTGTTGTCCTTTTTCATAGAGTTTTATTATAATTTTGAAAACAGAGTTCCCTAGAAATATAACTGCAGGATTTAGTACTTCTGAGAACAGAATAATTTCCAATCTATTCTTTTCGCATCTCTGTTTGTATTTTAGCATGGTTGAGGCAGAATGAACAGTATGCAAAGTTCAGAAGTTAGTATCGCTTGTGTAAAAATGTTAGCATTAAATATATATATTTCTTGTGGAGAAGAAGCAGACAAGGTTCTTTGGGTAAATCTGATATCTTTTATTAGACCAACTAAAATAGTTGGAAAAATACTTATTTGCAAGCTTTCAGGTACAAACATCCTTGTTCAGGCCGAGGGAGCATCTGCAGTTGTTATGTACTCTCGTGGCTGGAGAAGAGAGTCTTTTGATTATTAACTGTAGACATTATACATAGCTACTTTACTGTAAATGCAATGCCAGTGAAATTTAATTTACTGGGTATATTTATAAGCTTGAGTACACTTTATATCCAAAGGGATTACTAACCTCACAAAATGCTGAAAGGTCAAAAGAGCAGTAAGTGACCTCTTCTGTAACTGACCAAAGAACTCATGGAAGTATTCTGGCAGATTTTTAATGTGTATATGACACTTTATGATTTTACAACTTACAGTCTTCACAAAAGCAGGTACTGTATCAAAGAACTATCAGTAACTGTAAATCGACTAGAAATCCATTGTAGGATAACATCACAAAAGCATGGGCACCTTTTTCTGAATGTGTATGCTGTCAGTTGATAAAATCTGTGGTTGCACATAAAACACATCTAGGCTGCTGCTAAAAATGAAAGCACTTATATGACTTCCAGAGCTAAAGTCTTTTGAATGTATTTTTCACTTAAAACATTGAGAAAGCACCCTCACAGATTTTTGTACATGCATGAAAGACGCACAGTGCACCTGTACAGACTGTATACTGAGGCTACATTTCAGTTTATGGGGAGCTTAAATTTGAGACAATTCTGCAATTTAATATTGATAATAATTTTTCCTAATTGTACATATGGTGCATCAGATTTTCAGACTAGAAAACATGGGGAAACCAAAGAATTGTTTTTCACTATCACTTTACCTCGTATTCTGACTGGAAGAGTTTAGTGTTCTCCTTACTCCATGAATGGTGCTTAAATGCTACTGCTGCCTATGGTTCAGCAGAGGCAAAACTAACTCTTTGAAATGTAATTGTAAAGGCTTTTTAGCTAATAAAGCTCCAGTACCTATTTCCAGCATAAAACATACACTGGATCCTGTTACAAGAATTTATAATCTACTTTAGCTGTTGTATTATAAGAAATTTAAATATATCTTTTTAACAATTAAAAAAATAATTTTGTCTATGTATTAACAACATACCTCCATGGAGAAGTGAACTATGAATGCTCTTGCTCTACAGTATTTATCTATTTATATTTATTTGTATATGTATCTGTGTACAGGGAATATAGTAAGTTGTAATCATGGTTTACTTCATTTGGTGTAGCCTATCTCTGCTTTGCATGGTGGCTACTAGATTTACAACGACATACTGGTAAAGCTATGCAAACAAAGAGCAGGAGACTTTATTATTAAGGCAAAACATTCAGATCAAAATAGAATTTAATATGTAAGCAAAATCTTATATTGTAGACATATGTGTGCATTTTCAATTTGATTCACAGGGATCTAACAAGGCTCCCATTAGTGTAGTGGGAAAGGCCCAGCAAAATCCCTCCATGTACTCATGCTCTGGTCATTATGTGCTCTACAAACTTGCTGTCTGCAAGGCATCTTCTTAAAGTGCTTCTTAAGTGAGGTTTTCTACTGAATATGAGACATACAACTCATCCTAGGCTTCAGTGATGACTATCTGTGTTTAGTATGCTGTGGGAAACCTTCAGATGAGGAATAAACATGTTAAAAGTTGTCTCCTTTGACATCCACTGATACTTCCTGCTTCTCTAAGGATTTCATGCCTAATACGAGGAGTGTCAACCTAATGAAATAGTAGCATAATATATTCCGGGACATCAGCATAGCAAGAGGTGCTATAATTTCAAATATTTCAACAATATTAAAACACATATCCCTGTCAGTGTCTTGCATGGTAGGGGAAGTCAGCACAGGAATCCAGATTTACTTCAGTCTGATTTTCCTTTGCAATTCGCTTTTATGGTTTAAAACAGCCACTCAGCCGCATCAATGCTGCTCTTACATAAACAGGAAAAGGAGGGAACAGATCTCAGAAAAGAGAATGGGAATGTGGACATATGGACATCTTGTGTGAAGGGCAGCTTGCATTTCTCCTTTCACAAACTATAATTTGCTCAGGCAAATTAATATTCAGAAATTACAAACAGGTCAGTTCTAATGTTTACACTGATCCTGGAACTCCAGTTTATAGCAAATGCCTGCTCTGCTGCTAAAAAAACCAAAACATATAGCAGGTTAGAAGGTACATTGCATGTTGCTCTTCTAGTCTGAAAAGCTGGGTTTTGAAACCATTTGAATCAACAGGAGTTGAGGGCATTCAGGACCTTAAAGGGGCCCAAATAAGGGATAATCAGCATTTCCTGTATGCTGGCTTGGTTGTAATGTGCATGATAAAAAAAAAAAATCCTTTCCACAACTCAGGTCTTTTATATCTGATTGTAAACCCTCCAGTGGCACAAGGCCTGATCCTGCCAGGTGCTGCACCTCCAAGTGAAGTGGAGCACCTTGGAGGGTGACAACTGCAATGTTCAGTTGTTTCCACATGGTGTGGCGTGAAGGAGGAGGTAGAAGAAGCAGTTACATGCACTGTTCATAAGCCAAACTGAACCGTTAGCTCAAACTTAGAAATATGTTTAAACACAAAGGCTTGTGTTCAGTTCTGAATGCTCTTCACCATTATTTTGCTTTGCTTGTTAACTGACTCACTAACTTACATGGTATTTGTTGACTTTAAATCCTTGGCACTGTTATGGTTGAATAAAATGTGATGCACTGGAACGTATTACTTATGTTTAAACTGACTACATGTCAACAGTTCTATATTAGAAGAAATAAAATTGTTTCTCAGTCTGGAGAGTGCCTGAGTCACTTCTGTAACTACCTGTCTTCCTATTATCCATAGTGTAATAACCAGCATTTAGAAAATACCTTTAATGAAGTGAGGATGAGTATTAGTGTTTCATACTCTATTAGTGTTTCATACTGGTTACTATAATTACCAGTAACTATGCTGGTAATTATAGTTTCATAGTTTCTAGGGTCGGAAGGGACCTGAGCAGATCATCTAGTCCGACCCCCTGCCATGGCAGGAAAGA
>NW_017728947.1:17529140-17534194 GCF_001723895.1 Crocodylus porosus
CCAGCAGGGAGGTGGCTGTTCTGGTCCCTACTTATATATTATATACTTATATTGTAGATAGATTTAAGAAAGATTTATTTTAAACTCCTATAACTTTTACACATATGTATTATTATTAAAATATATAAGCTAAATGCAACTAAAACAGGTAAAGCAATATATGGAGTAAGGTGTTATGCTATTCAGTGTGAGGTAGGGAATGCCAGCTTAGGGCCTACATAGACTCTCACTGGGCTGAACTCAGGGCTTTAGATTATAGTTAAAAACAATTCCTGCTCATGGGCGTTAACAGTTGTGCAGACCCCCACTCTAACTCATGGTGCTTTACATAAAATGCCATGAGTTAGAGCACCCTCTCCTCTGACCCAAGAGACATTCGCCTGCCTGCAGCCAAGGAGCCACCCTCTCTTCCCAGTCCCTGTCCCCTCCCTCAGCTCCAGGACTATCAGCAAGAAAGGAGAAGACAGGGGGAGTGAGCTGCTGGCTGGGATTTGCCTGGCCTAAGCTGGAGAGGAGGGGGCTGAGGAAGCTGCCCCTCCCTTCCAGCTCAGGCCAGGCAAACCCCAGCTGGCAGCTCACTCCCCCACCTCCTTCCCTTCCTGCTGACAGCCCTTGGGGCTGGGCTGCATCCCCAGCCCCAATCACACAATTTAACCCTAGGAAACACAAGTAGAGCACCTTCATCTGAACCCTTATTTGATGAGGGTTAATTTGTCAGGTGGTTTGCCACTTCAGTGGCAGTCTACAGCTGCGCACACATGTCACAGCATGGCTGTAAAGCACTTTCAGGGGGGCCAATCATGTGAAAAATTTAACTTTTATCTGTCCTCCAACAGTCAAGAGAGATTTTGGCATCTTTCAGCTCAGGCTCTTCTTCTGTTGTCATGTCCTTCTCTTACCTATCTCAGAAGGCGAGACAGTCACAACAATGGTAACTCCTAAATGCTCAAAATTACACAGGGTTTATATACTCACTGACTTTTTTGGAAGTTGTGTGTCAGATTTGGCCCTTGTTTATACCTATGCAGCTGCACTGATTTCATAAATGGGTTCCAAGCAAACTAGAGTCAGTGGATGCTTTAGTACAAATGGCTCTTCATAGCTAAATGTTGATCAGCTACTTTACGATTTAGAGATGGTGACTTTTATTTTCCATGTCACAACTTCTGCTTTTTCAGCTTGAAAACACAAAGAAACCTTAAAATGTGTGACCTAGTCATAGAAAAGTAGGGGTGGAGGGGACCTAAGAAAGTCAGACCATCCCCCTTCTCAAAATTAGATCATCCTGGTGTGTACTATCTCAGATAAGTCTTTGTTTAACCTGCCCTAAAAACTTCCAAGAATGGAGATCCCACAGGCTCTTTGGGTAGCCTCTTCCAATGCTTCACCACCTTAATAATAAAAAATTTCTTCCTAATATTCAACCTAAATCTCTCTTGCTGCAGTTAAAGGCTGCTGGTTCCCTGCAGGTACAAAGAGTAGTGTATCACCATCCTCTTTATAACTGCCCTGGAAGTATTTTAAAGACTGTTACCAATTTCCCTCTCGGCCAAAAAAAAAAAAATATCCCAGTTCTTACATCTTTTCCTCATAAGTCATATTTCCTAGACCTCTAATTATGTTTGTTGCTCTCCATTGGATGCTTTCTACTTTGTCCTTGTCCTTCTTGAAGCATGGTGCCCCAAACTGGATATAATATTGCAGGTGATATCTCACCCATGCCAAATAGAATAGCAAGTTATTCCACTATTTGCTTTTCTTTCATTTAGATCAGCATGGTCTGTTCATGCTCTGAAGGCTGAACATTTTATAGTGTTGTATCCAGTATAAATAGCCTTAAGGGGCTATGCTTCCTTCTGAACACAAAACATATCATTATTTCTGATTAATTTACAGTATTTGGCCATGTTTTTCTGAGCAAAACCAAGGTTATCAGACCATACGATGCTGAAACAGCACTTTTGTTTACTGTTACCCAAAGACTGCATATATGACCTCTGATGACCCCCAAACTTATGATGAATGGCAGGCTTTGCTGGATGACGCTTCTAAAGGGATGATGTATGCTGATTGTTCTACTAAAACCAGTACCAGGAATGGCTTTAAGGAATTTTAGATTTCTTATTCCTTAGAAAGCCTTGCCTGCATAAGAACTAAAGATGTGATTGTTCCATGCTGTCATTCATACAGTGCAGAATCATATTACATGGCTATAGTGTAATTGCTGCGTCCACAGCTTTCATTATAACCAATTCTCATGAATTTAGAGCTTGGCAAATAACTTGCAATGAATAATTTATACACTAGTTTTTATATTAATTTCAATTTCAATATTCTCCGTGAACAGGTTGTGGTTTTCATAGATGTATCCAACACCCAGAGCTATCACCCCAATATTTCTTGCTAACATTTCCTGATTCATTGCTAGTTTGTAAGCAGTTTATGGCAGATCTCGGATAGTCAAGTCAAACATTTTTGATTGGAGAGAAAGATTGCACAGTATGTTTCCAGAGTGAATACCTGGTAGGTTTCCATTCTGAATACCTAAACTACATGTTAGGAACACTGTTTGAACACATATGTGGTTAATTTCTTTCTTTTTGGTGTATAACCAAGCCCTTAAAGTCCTTCTGTTGCTTTCAATAAGCTTTGGAACAGTTCTGGATGATAGTCAGTACCTCACTTGCTAAAATAATCATGGAAATGTAGCACCCAGGTTAAGTGTATCTACTTGCAACTACAGAAGATGATTTCAAAAATATTTTTGTGGTATTTCTTTCTGTTCAATTGGTTCAGTTAGCCCAAATTAAAATAAGTAGCACATGGACTAGATTTCTGTAACTCTAGACCATTGTTTATAAATAAATAGAGATAGTAAATAGTGGTATATATCTGTAAAAGCAGTGTGAGCTGATGATGATAGCAAAGAAGTTCAAAAGAAGTTTAGTCCTTCTTTATACTGTCATTCTTGAATTAGCTGATCTTTTTATTGTTTTTTGTATGTCTCCTATGTCTTCCTACCTATTGTTGCTTTTTCTTCATCACGTGTTATGACAATTTTTAGAGGTCCAAAACACCTACTTAGAGATGGTCCATTTGTATTTTAAAATTGTATGTTAAGGAATTCTGTGGGGGACACATTTGGAAGGTTTAAAGACAAGATCCAAAGTCTTACAAAACAACCAGAAAATATTTCCACAAATGAATGTGGATAGGATTAATAATGAAGTAAAAATGTGTAACTTGTTAGCTTTATGCTTTTGTGTTGAACTGTAATGGGTAGAATGATGAAGAAAGGAGGGGAAATATTTAATGCATCTTAAGTGTTCCCAATCTCTCTTTAGAAATGCAAAAAATGGAATCTAAATATGCATAAAAAACTAAAGTAAATATGCTCTGTTTCCTAAGCGACCACTCTTCATTTACTGTTACTTATTAATCTTAAATAGTAAATGAGTGCTTCATGATCAGCTACATAGAGTGTGTAGGTCAAAAACTTCAGTTGATTGTTGATTGCAAACATTTAAAAAATATATAGAGTGGGATTTTAAGTATATGCATCAGTGGCCTATTTCTGTGGCTGGCTGAAGTTTGCAACAGGCAGGGTGGATATACCTTATAGACTAGCTAAATCAGACATGCATAGCATAAGTTTTCATAAGCAGTGACTTTACCAGATGCTGTGAAAGAACTGCAGGAATCAGTTTCTAAATAGAAAGCAGTGATTAGAATATAAAGGATAGGGAAAGGGGAGGAAAAAGGAAGGAGCACTGCTGGGAGAGGCCAGGTGGGTAGGAGAGAGAAAAACAAAGCAGTTAACATATTAAGGGACATAGGAATTATAAAAGGTAATTCAGGTAATGGGATAAGAATCCACAGTCTTGGTTTAGACCATGCTTACCACAGCTGAGTCTGTAGACGATTTCTTGTTCCACAATTTCCCATTCAAGTTCATTTTTAAAGTTTTGTTATCTAAGAACATCCTTTTTCAGGTCAGTGATGAAATGTCCATGAAGGTTAATGTGTTTTGTCACAGGCTTCAATGTCTTTCTGGGCCGGATGTCACGTTGCTGTTCATTTATTCTTTTTCATGTCTGTCCAAGGTAGATAGCAGAGAGGCACTATATGGGTGATGGCATCGGTAAAGTTCAGATTAATGAACCTTTGATATTATAATCCATGTTATTTAGTCCAGTGATGATGTGGCCTGTGTTGATGAGAAGATACAGCCAGCATCTGGGTCAGGAGCAAGGTCTAGTACCTTGGTGAGAATAGGAGTTAGGTAGTCTGTTGCTGGAGAGACGCTGTTTGAGGTTGGGGGGTTGCCTGTAAGTCAGAACAAGTTTGTCACCAATGACCTGAGCATTACACAGTTTAAGAAGGAAAGCTCCTGGATGCTATTTGAGAGCCGCAGCCCCACTCTGGGTTCTTATATAAACTGTTTTCATCTCTGCACCCACTCTGAGTGCCAAAAAGCATACAACACTGACATTATAACCTCAGTCTGCAGAATGGAGAGCCATAATCAGCTTTAAAAACAACCCTGATATTATCATGTGACAGACTGATAATAGGGTTGCCACTGTTGTCATGGCCAAAACAGCATACATACAGGAAGCTGAGAGACAACTTTCCAACACAGAGTTTTACAAACTTCTGACCAAGGACCCCATGGCAGAATACCATAAGAAACTAGGTAAAGTCTTAAAGAAGCTACCTCTAAAAACACAAGAGAGAATGAGGTGGGATAGGTGGCAAGAGGCAGGGACCACTTGCTCCCACTACTGCATGCCATACTGCTGCTGCTTGCCCTGCTGTAGTGATGGTGGGCATGATAGCCCCCCAATAACTAGATTCTAGGCTTGGAAAATTATAATAAGTTCCATGTCTAGGGTCTAATTATTGGAGAATCATCTTAAATTTGAAGTTGCCTGGATTTAAGTACATAAGATAATTATGGCCAGGGATCCTGGTTTTCTCTGTTAAAAAATACAACATTCTCTGATAGAAACCCCATATCCATGTCTTCTTGTGATTAAAATGAAATGCCACTA
>NW_017728947.1:17534294-17540030 GCF_001723895.1 Crocodylus porosus
TTTTTATTGATATATTTACAATTTTAAAGTAATTTGCAAGCCTACCAGTGCCTCAATCATTTTAATTAAATTAATTCTAAATACCTGTATATTTTGGTGTTTCATTTTGGTTTTATCATGGAAAATCAGAGCTCCCCCTGCCCCCTTCACTCACCAGGATGTGGGTCCAGCTGTGGCTGTCCTCCTCCCGCTTTGTGGTGCTGAGCAGCCCTTATATGCCAGTGCTCTTCACTCCCCCAGTCCCTACCCATCCCCCACTTGCTCTCTCCTGACAGCAGCTTCCTGTCCCCTGCACCAGGATGCAGGTCCACCTGTAGCTGTCCCCCACTTGCTGTGCGGCACTGAGCAGCCCTGACATACTAATGTCCTGCCCCTGCCCATCCTTGTGCTCTTTTCTCCCAGCCCTGCTAGTGCCCCTGAGTCCTGTGATTTGCCATCCCCCAGCCATGGGAAGCCTGGCAGCAGACAAAGCAGGTGGGAAGGAGAAGGGGAGGTGGATGCAGCAGAGGCCATCTATGGGGCAGGTAAGGTGTGCCTTTTAGCCCCTGCCAAGAAGGGACTACTGCCGCACCTGCTGCCCCCATGCAAGTTGCCACTTGCCAGCCCACTGCAGTCCCTGCTCCACTACTACTGTCCCAGTGCTCCCAGGCACTCACTGTTCAAATGGTTCCAGATGACAGCAGTGGGAGCCGTGCAGCACAGACAAGCAGAGAAGAGCTGTTCCTGGCAACTGCAAGCTCATTCAGATCCACCCAGGCACCCCCACCACCCCTGCCCACCGTATGTTACCCATTGTCACTGGCACCTGTCCCTGCTGCAGATCCTGGAGCCCCTCTGCCAGGATGTACTGTGCTAACCCAGCCCATTTACTACTGGCCCTAAGTGCTTTGACATGCCTGCCACCACCATCTGGACAGTGAGTGCTGGGAGCAACAGAACAGGGGTAGTGGGGTGAGGACTGCAGTGGGCCAGGGATTCACGTGGGGGGAGTGGGCAAGTGGCAGTGGTCCCCATTTGGTGGGGGCTAACAGGTGGCTGGGGCCCCATGGGTGGCCCCCGTTTTTTCTCCCTCTTCCTCCTCTATCCCACTAGCCCTACCCTATCACTAGGATTCCCTTCCCTGCAAGGCCAGTCAGTGGGCCCTGAAACGTGAAATCAGGCCCAGGGGCTGCAAGGGAACCAGGAAATTACTGGCCCCCTCATTCCCACTTGCAACCCCCTGCCCCTCCCCAGCTGTACCAGAAGGGGCCCCCAGCTGCCCCCTGTCTTCAGGCCCTGGCCCCTCAGGCTCTTTTTACGCCAAAGGCTGCAGGAGGCAAAGTGAATCTGAGCCAGCTCTGGCTGCTCTCAGATTCTTAGGCCCTATCCCCTTCCCCTACTCCTCTGGACAGGGCTTAGGGTTTTGCACCCTTTTTGCAAGCAGCTTGTTGTAGGCTGGAACTCTACCAGCTTGCAGAAAGCTGTTTACAAAAGGGGAAACTCATGGTTTCTCACTTAAAAGTGGAAAATCTGTGTTTTTCTCTTTTAAAGAGGAAAGTCCATGTGTTTCTACAGGAAACAGAAAACCTGGATCCTTGGTTATGACAGACCTTAAAGTTTGCTTCTTCTGCAACTGCGCTCCCCTCAGCCTTGGAAAACTTAAGGTGCATTGCTATCTTTATCATATGGGAACATTGGAAGGCATTTTTAGAGACATTTCACCAGCACTTTAACTTCCATCTCTCCATCAAACTGAGTCTGGAATACTGTACCCAGCCAATTAATTTCCTGGACACCACAGTGAAAGTTTGCAATGGCCATATCACTACCACAGTGTATTGCAAACCCAGCAACCAGTTTACTGCTAGGAAGGGAACAGTTGCAGGCCAAAACTAAGTGTTTTTGAAAATCTTACCCTTAAAGATCAGAAGAGCATTTGGTCTAAAGACATTTGGATCAAAATTTTAGTTAGAAAAGAAATTTTGAGTTCTAATCCAAGATCAGTCACTAATTTACTGCATGACCTCAGTCCATCTCAACAGTTTGACAATTCAGTTTAAAAAATGCAGGGAAGCGGCAAAAAACAGATGTAACATCAGAGCTGATCTTTCTTTCATGAATCAATAATTTCAGGTTGTAGGTTGTGTTATTACTTCTGCTGCATCAGTTCTCTTTCTTATTGCCCCCTACACCATGGTAGATATATATCGTATTCTGCCCCCTCTCAGTTACTTTGGAAAGCATCTCAGACAAAATAATTCTAACATGAATCACTGTGAGTGATATGACACTGGTTAAATCAACAAAGCGGTGGTATGAATGAACCCCTGAAAAACGTGTGTGTACCTGTAGGGAAAAAAACGACCCCCCCCATGTTATTGTAATTGTATTTATGGCTAAGAATTTACATTAATAAAAGCTGGGAGCATATGCAATTATAGCTTAGCTTCTTATAAACATTAAGATATTCTTTACTGTGGTGATGTGCACCTCAAAATCCACTGCAGGATGCAAAATCTGCTTCAGTGGGTGCCACAGAATCTGGTGACCTGCATTTGCCAAATTTTGCTCCTCACCCTCTGGTATCTTCATAAAATCCTATGTTAACATCCAGATGCAGCCAGGTGAGCATAAATCAGGGGTGGGCAAATTCGTCCGCGTTCCAGATGTGGCCTGCCAGGCTATTCTATCTGGCCTGTAGGGCCCCTAAAAAATTTAGAAAATTAGTATTTATCTGCCCCTTGGCTGCCTATCATGCAGCCCTCAATGGCTTGCCAAAACGCAGTAAGCAGCCCTCTGCCCAAAATAATTGCCAGCCCCTGGAATAAATGGATCCCTTCTCACATAACTATTCTACTTGTAAATGCCTACGGCACAGTTGCATGCATATACAATCGGTAGATATGACATTTGTTTCTCCTTCCCTTAAAAAAGTGTTTGTATATTTCTAAGAAAAAAAAAATCATCTGTTCAAAGCAGCTGGTGACCTGATCCAAACAGTGTGTAAATAAACAACACTTGTAGATATACAGAGTTTATTTTAGTAGCATGTGAAACTGTAGACCATACAGGTAACTGTTCAAAATGACAAATGCAGCGAGAGGAAATATAAAGAAATGTGGTATTCTACCAGCCGTCTAGCCCACTTTTCTGTTAAAAGGATGGCACTGTATGGTTGATTGTTAGTCCCTAGAGCATCTACAAACAACGTACAGTAAATATTCATTGATGCCTCCCTCTCATCAGATACCCGTTACTGATTTGTAAAAACACAACAATTATTAACTGATTTAGAAATATCCTCATGGTAATTTCATTTCACTTACTATGCCTAATGGATAGCCAGATATTTGCATGAAGTGTGTGTGGCTTTTCACCTAAATTGTTAATCAAGTGATTAAACGGTAAGTGAAAGTAGCACATCCCTAAGACATTAATGCTGTTCCAGTCCTGGGCCTCTCCTGAATCAACTGTCAATCACAGTAAATTGTGTTCCTCTGACATACTTTTCTTCTAAGCTACTTGATTAAAAATCTAATAGGAGAACTGGAAAATGATGTTGTTCCTCACCAGGAACATGTTTTTTTTCATGTACTGTCACTAAGGTTTTTTTTTCTTTTCTTTCTTACTGACCTGTACGTTGCCATCTTGTCAGTCTCATAAGATTACCCAGTAGTCACATATACATATATGTTGATGGGTGCAACAGAAATATGGTGGTAGATGGAATTTTGCTTATCTGGGATTACATTTGGAAACCTAAATGTTAACCTGACAAAAAGTTACCGGTATCCTCTTAGTGCCCTTTGTCTTCTTCCTTTCTTTCTGTATCAGAATTGGTCATATATGCTGGAAAAATTCATCCTAAATTGTGACCCTCCCTTTCTACGAACTGCCAGAACTTGCTTCACAATTTCCTAATTTGAGCTTTGTTCCCACAAATGTGTATGTGTGTGATTCAGTTTTAGTACCCAAGTAGTTCCATTGATTTAGGTTAATCCCACGTGCAAAGTTCAGTATTCCTATGGGGATGAAGGACCAGGGCTTTAGTTTGTGGCCCAGAACCTATGGCAAGGGGTGTAGCATACAAATATAAATGGGATAAAACAGAATCTTCAATTGTGGCTGAAGAGCACTTGCAGGATTGAGAAGCTTGGAGTTGTGGGGAGGGGAGGGGATGTAGAGCCAGGGCAGTTGGCTTTTAGCTGCCTTTATGTCCATCAATCCTGAGCCCATCTTGATGCTGGCCCAGTCCCCACTGTAAATCAAATAAGCCCAATGGCTTTTGTAATGTAAATCAGTTACTAGCAAAGCCAAAATCACAGTGCTGCAATTCTACCATGTCCCTATATATGTGGACTGGAAAAGCAGGTGCTTATTTATATAGGCGCCTACTCCATGGGTGCTCTGGGGCTCAAGCACCCATCAAAAAAATTGGTAGGTTCTCAGCACCCACAAGCCACACACAGCTGTTTTGGTTTTACATGTTAGATCTCTGCGGCTGCTTGTGGATGTTAAAAAACCCAACCAAACTGCACTTTACCAGAAAAAGCAGCATGTTACTTCAACCTGGCTCTGCAGTGTCTGTAAAGAGTGGGTGCTTCAGTGGGGCTTTTGGGCACTTTTAGCTAAAGCTTATTCAATAAGCCCCAAAAAAGCCCCGCAAAGCACCTGATCTTTACCTCAACCCAGCTCGCCCACTGCCTGTAACATGCTGCCTCTTCTGGGCATGTGCAGGGCTCGGCGTGGGAATGCAAAAAAACCTAAACCACCCACCAGCAAAAACCAAAGTCAGCGCCTATGCTTATTTACACCTTCCCTCACTACAGTGGCCACTGCCCTATGGCCTAGGCCCAGCTTTGGACAACTTAGGTAAAAGGAGGATACTAGGGGAGTTGCACACCCTATATGTAATCTATTTCTATTGGAAAATTCTATTCCAAGACTACCGAAAGTCTGCCAGGTGTGAGACACACTGCTGTCACATCCCTTGTATACCTCAGCATATTATAAAGCTAGTGGTATTACCGTCTGATCCACTAGGAAACAAATACCTGGTCCCCTCCTAAGTTATGAGGAATATGGTTGCTTTTTTGTTCGTAACGGGTCAAAACCTTTACGAAGGCCCCTCCTACCCATACATATACTGTGCAATTCACTGCTTAATCGCGCTATAAATTTAAGCTAGCCACACACAAAGTAAGATGGGCCATGAGTGCAAAGTACTGATCCCACAAGTAACTGATTAATTGTGCCACCAATTCAGACCAGTCACTTGTGCAAAGTATGGCTGGGCAGTGTCCGCTGCCTCCTTGGGCTTGCTTGAGGTCTGGTCCAGTGTGCTGTGCTTGGTGTCCCCCTGTGGCACTCTTGTTTTGAACCTGTGACCAGCACCCCGATCCCCATTTCTTTAATTATGATTTGTCTGAAACCTGTCAGCACCTTTTCCTGTTGTCTCACTGCTGGAGGGAGGCCAATAAGAAACTTGGTGGGCTGGGCTCATGAGACTAAAGGTTTCAAGGACGTGGCGAACCTGGAGAGGGTCCAGAGGAGGCCACTCGTATGGTTGGGGGCCTCCATGGCCAGCCCTACGAGAGGCTGAGGGACCTGAATCTCTTCAGTCTCCGCAAGAGGAGACTGAGGGGGGATCTTGTGGCTGCCTACAACCTTATCAGGGGCCACCAGCAGGGACTCGGGGAAAGTCTGCTCACTAGGGCCCCCCTTGGAGTCACCAGGAACAATGGCCACAAGCTGAGG
>NW_017728947.1:17540130-17553403 GCF_001723895.1 Crocodylus porosus
TATTAGGAAGAACTACTTCACGGTAAGGGTGGCCAGAGCCTGGAATAGGCTTCCCAGAGAGGTGGTGCTCTCACCTTCCCTGGAAATCTTCAAGAAGAGACTGGATAGGCACCTGGCTGGGGTCTTATGACCCCTGCCACCCCCAGTGCTCCTTCCTGCCCATGGCGGGGGGTTGGACTCAACGATCTGTCTAGGTCCCTTCCCACTCAGTGATTCTATGATAAATTGCCCTGTGCAAAGTAACGACTGCAGGATAAAAATGACCGTCCAGCTATAGAAAGAACCAACCCACCCACATTAAAAATAGGTCTTGAAAACACAGAACAGCTCTCTAGCCCAGGTTTAATTTGAGGCAGGGCCTGAAGAAACGAGCAAGAGGGGCCGGGGGCAGCTTCTGCCTGCATCAGAGGGGCAATAAATCAGGCAGGATCTGGGATCTTGCTTCGGGACTGCAAAGATCTCCTTCCAGTACCTGACAGCTGTCTGTGGCACAAGCAATCCCGGCCTAAAGCCCAGCCCAGCCCGGCAGCGGGGGGTGGACAGGGGCTGCGGGGCAGGTGCCGGGGAGAGCAGTGTGCACGGCCGCTAGAGCGGCCTTCCCTGGCCGGCCGGGCGGGCGGGGGGGAGGAAGGGAGGGAAGGAAGGAGGGAGAGCAGGAGCTGCCTCAAATGCTTGAAATAATTCCGCTTCCGTTTGGAGCAGGGCAGCCAGCCGCTCGCTGCATCTGGGCGCCCAGCCTGCCTCCCCTCACCTCGGGCGCTGGGCCGGGCTGCCCCGCCCCGCACCCCGCTCATGGCAACGTCCCCTCAGAAGTCGCCCTCGGCGCCCAAGTCCCCCACGCCCAAGTCTCCCCCTTCCCGCAAGAAAGATGACTCCTTCTTGGGCAAACTCGGAGGCACTTTGGCCAGGAGGAAAAAAGCCAAGGAAGGTAAAAAAAACCCAACAAAACAGGCGCCCGAGCTGCGGGGCGGGAAGCGGCGGGTGCGGGGCGGTGCGGGGCACAGCCGGAGCACAGGGCAGCGGGTCGTGCAGCGTCACGCCACAAAAATGCTGGAGCGCGGCGCGGCTTCTCGGCAACTGCCAGCGGGCCCTGCGGCGGGGCGCGGCAAGGCGCATCGCCACCCCCGGGACCGGGACCACGGGGGGAGGCTCCACCTCCCCAGCGCGGGGCCTACCGGCAGGGCGGCTATCGCGGCCCAGGGTGCGCCTCGGAGCAGCACGTGGGCGCGCGGGGCGGGGCCGCCAGGCAGTCTAGAACCGCGGTTCTCTCCCGGGACAAGGGGGGGAGGGGCGCTTGGCAGAAGAGGGGCAGATGGTGATGAAAGGGTTGAGGGGGGAGGTAAGGCTTTGTTAGGGTGAGATCTTTTTATTGGACCCGCGGTGGAGTTGGGATAAAGTTAAACAAGTTTTCCAGCGTCAAACGCTCTTCCTCAGGTCAAGGCCCACGGGTGTGCTGCAAGCTTCCCGTTGCATTCACCTTTTCCCGATGGATATGGATAGGGCTGGGATCCTGACCCCGAGTGAGACCCTGATAACTGCGTTCTCTTCAGCCAGCGTTTCCCAACCCTTTTTTTGCAGTAACCCGCTGCTGGGAGCAGAGTGCAGGGGCGGGCGGGGGCCCAAGGGTGGGGACAGGGGAGTTCTTGGCACTAGGCGTGGCTCGTCCGTTGTGTGAGGCACTTCTGCTACTGCCCCCACATCCCTTATATGGGCCGTGACCTGAGGTTGGGAACCACAGCCTTAAAACAAATGTTTGCCACGCAGCAATGAAACTGCACGAGAGACATGCTAATGGTTCGGGGACGACTTCCCATGGAAGGACCCACCTGACAACTAGAGTAGATGGAGAAATTATGGGGCAGACAGCTGTAACAGGTGCCTGGACAGACCTGCAGATAAGTGATTCTCCTGGGATAGTTAAACCAGTTGAAGTTTGTTTCACACTAACAAGGTGATAGTGCTCCATATCAAGTATCTGCTTGGGGACTTTCTTTTTTCTTTAGGTCCCTGAGGAAGAATGTCTTGTATTTGAAAGCTTGTCTAACTGTATTCCAACTACATAGTTGGTCCAATAAAAGATACCGCCCTAAGAAATCCTTGCCTTACATAATTTTTGAACCATCATGGCTACAATATCACTCTTGCACTAGGCTTGATTGTTTTCTTGGATGTAGGACCAGAGCTGGGTGGGGTGTAATACTGAATGAAGGGGGCCTCTGTTGAAGTCTTCACAGCAATTTGCTGAAAGACCTGAAGTGCTTCGTATAAAGCACCCAAGCAGACCCTTGATATTACTGTGCTAGTGTGAAATAAGTGAATCTCTTGTGATAAACTATCTGCAGGTCTGTCCAGGCACATTAAAGCCATACACCCCATCATTTCTGTATTTGCTTGAGTTGTCATATTGGTCCTTCCATGCTAGGAATTGGTATGGGCATTGGCAGGTTAATTCCTGTAGGGAATGTGAGTTAATTCATGTAGGGCTTATGTTTGGTTTAAGATGAATCAGTTGTCAGGCTCAAACTTGGTGTACGGGACCCAGCCCTGCAGAGTTCCTGCTGGAACATGAGAATGCAAAGGGGAACTTGGAGCAAGAGTACATTGATCTGCAATCTGTATGAATATGGCACAGGTATTTTTTAAAAAGAGATTGTGGCATTAATTTAAAAAAAAACCCAGCAAGTTTCAAAGCTCAAGGTATTGTGTCCTCCACCTAACCTGTCAGGGCAAGTTTTTGCAACACCTAGTACATAGGTGGGTTGATTGGCGAGGTTGGTGTAGCATCTAAGCCTTGAGCAGTTAATAAAGGCTGAATATAAAAAAATCAGATTCAGTTGTTGAATGTAATGTTTTTTCTTCTTGAAAGGTCTGCTCCTCTGTATTAACTTTGCCAGTAAATTGAATACCACTGTTGTTATACAAAGGGATGCGCAAATTCCAAGTGTACACAGTAGTCTGTTGTTTTACCAATATTTTTGCTGATAATTTTCACTAATATCTATCCCCACTTTGATAAAGCAGCCTTGTTCAAAATTATACAAGCATTGTACGCCTGAATCTATTACCTAGTTAAAATCAAGTGCGACTAAAAACTGGAGTTTGCGCTCAGTTGAAACATTAAAGTTTTGTAACATTGTGAGGGTAAAAGAGATTTTGTCAGTGTCCTTGAAGTTAGAAATTGATCTGTTTACTTCTAAACACTTGTACCAGCAAACTTTAAAGATACAGCATCTACTATTTGTGGGTTATATAGGTTAGAGTGGCAAAGATGTGGTCAGGCTGCTTCTGTTGTCATCAACTTTGAACATTATCTGGTTTGAAGAAAAAAGTAATTTATCTTTATGTATGTCAGTGGCATCAGTCTGTCTTCTCACTAAGTTACAGGTGTGGACCCACAACAGGTTTCTGTTGGCATGATATACATCAGTTATACATCAGTTTTGTATACCAATGTAATTTATACCTGGCTTTTGTTCAGAAAGTTGACAAACTTCCCTGGAGTATCAGATGTAACAACTGAACCATACCTAAATGTTACCAACTGGGAACTGGTTCACAGTTGTTGGTGCTCAGAAATCCACAGCTATAGTTCCCTAGCATTCCAGGTAGAATGGGGGAAATGCTTGGACCCATGTTTAGCATTCCCCGGGGCTTGAAGGGCATGATGATGGGCCACAGTCAAACAGGGAGTAAGGATGCACTAAGCTGTTTATTTAACAAATAGTACAAGGGAGGTTATTGATTAAAAAGTGCCAACAAAAGGAAAAATAAAGGAACCGTAGAGTTCTGGCTGCAGAGTGGCCAGTTGCAGTGGTGGAAGAAGGAGGGGAAGTGAGGAATTATGTAGTATGGGATGCATCTGGTTTACAAGTGTACTAGCATATGGTGCACTGATTTTCCAGGTACACTTTTGAGCCATTCCAGGCAGCCTTTTAAATGTCTGCCTGTTTCAGGTTTAAACCACATTTAAACTGTTTTACATCGGTCCATAACAGAGTATAGACCAGTAGTCAGTAGCATAACTAGGGTGGGGCAACCAGGGCAGCCATCCCAGGTGCTGACTTGAGGGGGATGAAGGGGAGTGGAACAGAAAAAAAAACACTGCCGCCACAGCCATATGATTGCTTTGGAAGCACAGCAGCAGCCAGAAGTTGCTGCTGTCCCCATGTGTTGCAACTGCCTCAGGAGCCTAGCTGTGGTGTTACACCTCCATCAGTGGTGCTCAACCTGTGGGCCACAGGCTGGATCCAGCACACGCAGTTGTCGTCTAGCTGTGCAGAGTTCCAGTAGCATCACTTTAGGGGGGAGGGGGAAACCAGAGCAGCAGTCCCAAACTCTGCCTTTGAGAGGACAGAGAAATAGCCACTGCCACAGTGACAGGTAACTTCACTATCACGATTAGCATGGCAGCAGCCAGTGGTGCTCTTTGCACTGGGCAAGGAGCTTCCCTATTATGACTCTGAGGAGCCTCAGGCCAGATGATACGGCCCCCACATGCTGAATCAGGCTGGTGCGCAGCGTCAGTCCATGCCTGGATCTGGCATACAGGATCATTCTATGGCCATGATCCTTCCACAGATTGATCTTGTGTGCCAACCTGGTCTGGCCCATGAACTGGCCCTGCACAACTTATTTGGCCTGTGGGTTTGGATAAGTTGGGCACCACTGCTGTAGTCTGCTATTATTACAGGGTATGTACACGCATACAATGACCACTTAAAGTGACTTAACTAAGTCGACTAAGTTGACTTAAGTTAAGCCCTGTCAGAACGTACACGCAGCTCCTTGACATGGAGGCAGCCGCCTTGTGAGCTATTTTAACTAATACGACTCATGATAATACATGTTGGAGGTGTATTGTGCTGCTTTTAAGTCAACTCTGCTCCACATAGAGGTGTATGCTCTAACAGTTAAGTTGACCTAAAGTTAAGTTGGCTTAACTATCAGAAAGTTAGTTTGCGTGTATGCACCCATAGTGCCCTGTCATGAGGCATCAGGAGAGCAGGCAATAGCCAGAGCAGTGACTTGAAAATGATTAGAGCTGCGGACATGTGACGGGCACACCAGTGTAAGTTATACAGGTGTATAGTAATTACCTCAATTTTAAAAAACCTAATTATACAACAGAGTGGATTTATACCAGTGTAGGGCTGTATCTCACATATCCATTCCACTTCTACATTTGGTTAAGGCAGAGTATGCTAGTATAAATATATATCCATTCTACTTGCAGGAAGACGAGAGGTTGATAATTGTTCATTAACTGTTTAAAAAAATAAATTTGTAGTTCATTTAAAAGGCCAACACATAGTATATGTGGTTTCAAAACAAATTTCACAAACGTTTTTTCAGCTTAATTATTGTTAGATTTCATACAGTATTTCATGTTTAGTAAGAAAACTTTATACGCAGTTATTTTATATACATATCTCAGTACGTCTGCAAGCATACAACAGGAGGCTGTGATTTTTATTTGATAAGCAACAAAGCTTAAATATTTTTCGGTGGTTCATTTGAAAGATGAGAGAGGCTGGGCTTCTCCTGTGATTCCGGGGTAACTTTCTTTTAGGAATAATACAGGCACATAGCTTTTAATACAGGAAGATACTTTTTTATCAGACTGTAATGTACTTCTAAGTAAAATATGTTACAGAATTACAAACACGGTTCACCCAACACAGGACTTATCATCAATGCATCTTGCACTCTTGTCAAAGAACAATATTGAGATCATTTGGGATAATGTTTGTCATAACTTATTTCTATTATTTAATTCTTTATTTAAATAGTGCTGTATTTGCCATTCCTATTATTTTGCTTGGGATTGATATCAGCCTACCCTAATTTTATTCAGTTTAAATGTATCCAAATCATCCTGTTTACCCATTTAAAATATTACAACAACAGTAGCATTCTCCATTTCTTCTGTAATTTCCTGATAATTCTATAATTTATCAAAAATGAACAACAACAGTCTGGAGAGTCAGTTATTTTAAAACTCTGTCATGTGAGTTATATAGACTTTCTTGAGTGAAAATATTTTGATTTAAATTGATTCTTGTTGACTTAATGTGGTAAAAGTAAATAATTTGTCATCTTTATATGACATAGTCTGTCTATTTTCCAAATATAAAATTGAAATATTTATTAATCTTTTCTCCATCATTATAGAAAAATATGTATCATTCCTGCCTAAAAAGTGATAATTTTTTAGATTTTTTATTTTCTAGTAGCATAAGAATAGTGTTGTAGCCATGATGGTCCAGAAATTTAGTGAGGGGCAAGAATTTCTTACAGTGATACCTTTTATTGGACTGACTATGTAGTTAAGATAAAATTAGACAAGCTTTTGCATGCAAGACTTTCTTTGTTGTTGCATTCAAAACCTTCTCTAACCTTATTGCAGCTGCATAGTCCATCCAGTAAAAGATACCACCCCGAGAAGTTCTTGCCTTGCTTATTTTCTATAATCCTGTTGACAGTAGATTCTAAATTTAATATATTAAGCTTTTTATATCAGTTGCCTGCCTTTTTAAGTTTCTAATTACATTCATTGTCTTGACTTTTTTTCCAGTTGTTATGGACCCATTTTTATGTATTTTTAATTAACCTCTAATTTTCATTTATACTTAGTCTGTTAAATTTTTCCTGTCAATCAATGCTGCTTATAATCAATCTTAGCTTTGAGAATTTGAGAAGCACTGGGCATGTCTTTATGTTCATTAATGTGCCATAATTACGGTGCTTATGTTTAGTACCTGTAATGAGAGGTATTAACTTAGTACACTGTAATCGGTGCTACTGTGCATTAGCAGAAATGAACAGTCTTTTAGTGACATTAATGCGCAGTTGACTAACTCTACTGCACATTAGCATATTAACAAGGGATTTTGCCTGCGCAGTAGAATTAGTCTACTGCAGTCGAAGCATCTTGTGTAGATGCACCCACTCGTATGTATAATACTGGCTGAGAGAAAAAATAAAACAAAAACCAACCAACCAGAAACAAACAAACCCCAACAAAGAAACCTCAAACTGGATGTAATCATGTTTATAAAAAATATGAACTGATTTTTACTTTTATGTTTTGTAAGACGATATGACATTGAATTATCTTGTGTTGGGTATAATGATTCCAGTGTTAGAAAGGCTTTATGAACCCTATAACAGTTTTTATTTGTTCTTTCTTGTTTTCACTTTCTCTGTCAAGAGCAAATTTTTCTCATTCTGGGACTTTGCATGCAGAGCTCTTATGGAAGGACAATGCTTCTTTTCCTCAGTTGTCCAAGATATGCTATCTTTTGTAATCTTAACCATGGACAGGCTACGTGGTTATCTTCAGGATTTCACTGCATTTACTACATGTGGTTCTTACGCATTTTCCTAATATTTTTCTGCGTGCATTGTTCTCTCTTACTGGCCTAGAAAGTCATCAATCCTCTACTTTCAATTCTTTGTTTTTCTTCCTTCCTAGTAAGTGTCCAGCTGTTACACCTATGTAAAATAGTAGACCTTTTAACAGTCCTGTATATTTGAAGCTTAGTCTTTTTTCAGTAGTTGTCTGAAATTAATCATTCTCTGTAGAAAATAGTAGAATTCTCTGTAGAAATAGGCATTTCTTCTGTGCCTCACCCCATGTCTTAATTTTCTCCCTTATCAAACTGTTCCTCTAATTGATACCACTGTTTATTTAAACTATATTTAACTTGTCTGTGGTTATAAGCTGGTAGGTAAACTTGTCCAAGATCTTTCCATAGGTGGATTCCATTTGGCTTTATGTCTTCACTGATCTTAAATCTCATTTTCCTTCAACTCTCCATACAACCTGCATACCCTATCTTCTATCATTCCTGTGATAGCCAAATTGTCAGGGTATGCTATAAGTTGATGTGGGCCATTTAAACCCACCCCATCTAAGAATTCAGTAATGACTGTAGCAATTTTTCCACAGCCACCTTAAAAAGCACTGAGGGTAAGGCATCTTCTTGCTTTAATACTGTATTGATGTAAGAGGGTCTGGGCACATGTACAGTTGGAGGGGTTGCAAAAAGGAATGTTTCAGAGGGGAGTCACTGATATGGAGGGTGCAGCAGCTATTCTAACAGTTACAGTGGACAAGTTGGGAGTGATACAACTGGAGCACAACTGCTCTAACTTTAACTTAAATCATGCAATGTTAAGTTTGGAGCTAGAGTTTGGAGTTTGCTTCATTTGTTTTGTTCTCAGCTTGTCCACAGTAACTGTTAGAACATAACAGCTGCTGTGCAGTTTAGAGCAAGTCCCCCGCTTCCCTTTTGAAGTGGCGTCAAATTTACGAGTCCATGCCCAAATGCAATAAAGAGTTTGCTTCCTACTCATATTCTGTTTGTTTTAATTTCAAATATGTATCTTGTAAGAGATTCAAATTCTTCCATTGAGATTTCAAACAATGCTATCATATACCTTCTTAACAACCATAAAATCTTACATAGGAGTTCTGATCGCATTTCCATCTTTTTTAAGGTGGTTAGTTGATAAATTGAGAATATTACCATATTTACTTAAATGCAAGATTAAAGTTTTTTTCCCCAACCAGAAAGGGGAGCAAGGGGAAACCCCTCATCTTATATTTGCGTAAAAGAAAACCTCATTAAATACACTGCCTATCATTAAACTGTTGCCAAAAGCAGCATGTGCATAGTAATGGAAACCAACTATGAAGCTGATTAACTGCCACCAACAGTGAGCATGACAATAAAATACATGGCCCATATTGGCCTAACATACTGATGAGAACCTACGACAAATTTTATTAAAAACTAGCTTATCACTACAAACTTCTCGTATCATATTATAACACATCTAAATAACTGCTAATAAACTACATATATTACACCTTATTTTGACACACCTCACAAAAACCTAAAATTCCAGTGCTCATAAAAACTTGATAAAACACCACTCAATCACCCTCTTAAACCAGTGTCCACATAAACGCTCCATAACATCCACCCGCTGTTTCAGTTAGAAATGTGTCCATTCCTTTGTTCCTCCGCTTTTCTGCTTAGTCTTCTCCAGTGTCTTCACAGTCTCAATAGCCATAGAACTTCAGTTTGTATAAACCTAGCTCCAAGCACTCTTTCACTGAAAGTGACCTCCTTAAAAGCCCAGAGATTCTTCACTTTCCACAAGCTTGTTTTGACACATGATCAAACTGGTCGTAGTATTGCCTCTCCTGGTCCTTTGGTGTAAGTCCATATAACACTGTCTCCCACAACAGACCTGCTTATCTTCGAACCCTCTCCCACACCCTTTTTGCATATGTGTACTCCCAAAATATGTGGCCTACCATTTCTTCTCCCCCACACAACTCTGGTGGGCATTGTGACAACCTTGCCAAGCGCCACCTGTAATGCACCTCCCACACTGGCAGAATATTTCTTACAGTAAGCTAAGCTATGCTGGCATGTTTCCTGGTCTGCTGTTTGGTTGTCACCACCTTTCACATCTTCTGCACTTGACCTTCCATGACGTTCCCCCCCCGTTGTCATCATGTCTCCCTCTCTTATAGTCTCCATCAGTTGCTTCCGTATCTTGTAAAGGTTTTTAAAACTTTCCATTCATACATAGTAAATGCATGACTGCCACACCCATGATTTTGTCAAATGGGTCCTGATACACTCCCTATCTCCTCAATATTACACCCACAAAAAAAATGGCTAAAACGTGTTGCTTTCCTCTCTCATACTGCTACTGCATAAGCAAATAACCCCACGTTTGGCAGTCCCCATCCTCCCATTTCTCTCTTCTTGTACAGTTCTGCTCTAGCCAGCCTTTCTCTTTTAGCTTTCTAAAAAAATGCATGTATTTCTCTCTTCATTCTTGCTATCTGCTGGTGCATCGCTGGAACAATTCCAGTAGATAGAATGCTCAGCCTTAATCGCTACTACTCTTCCTGTGAAAGACAACGTCCTTCCGGTCCACAACCCTACTGCCTGCCGCACCCTTGCTGTTGCCCTTTCCCATGGTGTCTTGCCTTTCGCTTTTGCAGCATTGGAATCCCTAACACCATTAGGGATTTCTGTTTCCCTTACTTGTAGTCCCAGTTGCTCCAGATCCCTCCAGTTGCCCACTCCCATTACCCGCTCCCTCCATCCCAGTGCACCAACAGCTGCAGTGGGCTGGGAAAGCCCCTTGCCTGCTGGAAAGTTCCTTGCCTGCTGCTGTCACCTGCAGCTTCACATGGGCTGTGTTGTCTGGTGGTTCTTGCCACTGTCACCTCCTCTGGCCCACCCCCATGGTCAAAGGCCCTGGCGAGTGGCTCCCAGTAGTAGCTGTGTCCAAACAGTTCGGTGTCTGGATTCTGGCTCCCTGTGCTGCTCCAGGCAAGCAGTTGTGGCTCCTCCCTCACAGTGGGGCAGGGCAGGTACCAGTCCAGGGCTTTGCACCCTCTAGCCAGGACTAGGTATGTGTTATTGGTTAACCATTAGAGGAGGTTAGATCAGGGGTAAGCAATTATTTTGGGCAGCAGGCTGCTTAACAAGGTTTGGTGAGTTTTTGAGGGCTGCATGGGTTGCCCAGCTCCCTGCTCACCATCTTGGGACTGTAAGTCCCTGACCTTTGCAAGCGGAAGTCCCTCATCTTGCCAACACTCCCTTCCGACCCTTCCCCCACTGGAAATACTTTGGGGGGGGGGTGCCCCATCTTAGAACCAGAAAAACCCAAAATCATACACTAGAAGTCAAACACCTACTATAAAATATATTTTAATTTTATTACAAAAGATATTTTGTCATGTGTTTGGGTATTGTATATAGAGGTGATTGCATAATAACTCCAAATAAATTCTTAGTCTTTTATAATTTGTTGTGGGGGGTGTATGAATGGGGTATGTATTTGTGTATATGGTGGCAGGTGTGTGTATAGTGCGGGTAGAGGTGTGTGTGTGTGTATATGGTAGAGAATGAAGGTGTGTATATGGCAGGAGACTGTGGTGGGGGGAATGTATGGGGAGGGATGTGTGGGGATGTGTGTGTGGGGGGTGAGTGTGGCTGTGTGTCAGGGGGCATAGAGTATGTTGGGGGGTTGTGTGGGTGTGTGACTCTGGAACACACTGTCCACTCCTGCAGTCATTGTAGGCAACACTGCTGTGTGGGTGTGTGGTGTTTGTGGGGTATAAGGGAAGGTGGGAGGGGTGTGGGGATCCCCCCCTGCCTTTCCTCCCATGGTGCAACAGCAGGTGGGGGCACTCGGTGGGTGCTGGTGCCTGACTCCAGCCAGCACTGCACATCACAGTGAGGAGTACAGCCCCCTGCTGGGCTGTATGTGTCACTGGCGCTCCCCGCACTCATGTGGCACGGGAGGGAAGCCTCACATGCTGGAGCCAGCTGTCTTCCCCACCCCAGCTGGCTCCAGCACCTGGGGCTTCTGCCGAGCTCCAGTGCCTGGAGAACCCCCTCCTGCTGCTGCTGCTGCCCCCACTGCCTGCCAGGTTGTGCACCATGGTGGGGAGTGTGGGAGGGGTCCCCATACCTCTCCTACCCTCCCTTACACCCACACCCTGCCCAGCCAAGCTCTATGCTGCCACCACTCCCCTGGGCACGGCCTCTATGATGGCGCCAGACCTGGCCCCATGCTCCGCGCTCCCTCCCAGTTGCAGCTCCACCTCTGCCTCCCTGCTTCCCTACCTGCTGCCGGTAGGGAGCAGGACACCAGGGAAGCCTGCAGTAGCAGACCTACCATGTGCTGGCGGAGCTGGGCCCTTCCGCTCATAAGAGTGGGAGCGAAGCATAATAGGGTAAGTTAGGGGTTAAGGTAGGCACCTCTTTCCCACCCTTGTGGGCTGAAGGACTGGGAGGGGTACAATTCGTTGGTGGGCACTGAAGGCCAGATGAAAGTACCTGGTGAGCCAGATCCAGTCCACAGACTGTGTTTTGCCCACCCCAAGTTAGATGGATAACATTTTAAACGATATTTACATTCCTGTTCTCTTATTTGGAGTATTTCCAAGATCCTTCTGCTTGATTAAATGCAGCCAACACTGAGTGTGACTATAAAATACAAGGCCCATATTGGGAAATCATACTGATAGGAAACCTTTTTTGGCTCTTAAAACCCTGCCCCAAAAAACGGGGTGGGTG
This sequence comes from Crocodylus porosus, assembly GCF_001723895.1. Taxonomy (NCBI): domain Eukaryota; kingdom Metazoa; phylum Chordata; order Crocodylia; family Crocodylidae; genus Crocodylus; species Crocodylus porosus. The sequence continues at coordinate 17,552,250 of NW_017728947.1, forward strand.
TTCCCTCCACAGGGAACTGGCACCAGGCCTGGAAATACTGTAATACCAGGCCTGCCCTGGGAGGGCCAGAGCCAATATTGACACCTTCCCCTTGGTACCAAAAATGCTACATTTGATTTTAGCCAGAAAGGCTGAGATGCTGATGGGAATCCACCACAAGGATAAGTATATACATAACATATATATTTAACATATATGGTAGGACCTGTTGAGTGCAGTCCCCCTAACTGCTGACTTTTTCAAGACATAATAAGCTACTGCATGGCATACATTCCAACTTCCTCTCTTCCCACTGCTGAGCTGCACCTTTCTCTCCCATTTCCAATGATTCCTGTTTCTTCCCCAGCCTTAAATGTCTGGCAAACATCACCAAATGGGGCCCCAAACAGTTCACCCAGAACCTCTGTGTCGCCCCCCTCTCTCAGCTTGTTGTATGCGAGTAGTGTGGGCCTGCTTTCTGTGAGGTGGAGCTGGACCCGGTTGCCCTTCACTTCATTTGCATATAAAATTTTGTAGGACCCCAGGACTCATGTCAAGAACACCCAGTTCCAGTTATGGGGGGAAGTAGTTAACACATGGATCCTTTGTGGGGATATCTGGAATACACACACGAACTGAGCAGTGCTGAGCTGTGGGGTCACCATGGCCTGAAATACCATTAACTGTACTGAGGCCCAGCCCAATTAACTATTTAGTAAACCATGAGCCTTTTGGCTTTGGATTAATATCATGCTAAGTTTGTGCGATATACAGGTAAGGATAAAATTGCTGCTTAAAATTGCGTTGATGCAATACCTGTGCTAAAACTTGCAGCAGTTTCAAAACAGGGAAAATGCATGAATTCATAATGAACTCAATGTATGGGTACCTGTAGTAATTTGCATGTGTTTATTTCATAGTTTCTAGGGTCGGAAGGGACCTGAGTAGATCATCTAGTCCGACCCCCTGCCATGGCAGGAAAGAGTACTGGGGTGAAACGACCCCAGCAAGCTGTTCCTCTAGCCTCCTATTAAAGACCCCCAGGGTAGGATTCTGCACCACTTCTCTTGGAAGTTGGTTCCAGATTCTAGCCGCCCTGACCGTGAAGTAGCGCCTCCTGATATCTAGCCTAAATCTACCCTCTGCCAGCTTGTGACCGTTATTCCTGGTCACTC
>NW_017728947.1:17553598-17577610 GCF_001723895.1 Crocodylus porosus
AAGTGCGGCGCCCAGAACTGAACGCAGTACTCCAGCTGCGGCCTGACCAGTGCCGCATAGAGGAGGAGGATCACCTCTTTGGACCTGCTTGAGATGCATCTGTGGATACATGACAAGGTGCGGTTGGCTTTCCTGACTGCCTCCCCACACTGCCAGTCCATGTTCATCTTGGAGTCAATGATGACTCCAAGATCCTTTTCCACCTTGAAAAATTTCAAGGTCAGCGTTTTCAGATTTGTACCTCACTCCCATGTGTTCAGGGAGAGCTGGGTTTGACAGTAAGGATGTGGGGAAGAGTGAAGAAGTTGGGGGAAACAGAGGGCAAGGGGGGTTACCTGATCCCCCCCACATCTATTTTCCCTGATGTAGCAGTGGGAGGCAGAGAAATTCAAGGCAAACCTCCAAAAATTAGATTCTATATCTGAAAAATTATAACTAATTTATAATTTTTCCATATATAGACTCTAATTATTGTGGGGTATCTTATATTTGAATAAAAACGGTAGAGCCAAAGTTGACCTATTTTTCCAGAATCTATCTTTTCTAGTTTCTCCTCTGTGTCTTGGGTCTATATGTAAGCATATATAAAAACAGGATTTCAGAGGCAAGAGATACCACAATATTTTTTATATTGTTTCTCTCTTTCCCCCCACCCCTCTGTTTTCAACACTAGATGTATGATTACGTTCTTCTGTTCCTCTGGACATTTTTCAAACCTCCAAATTACCAAAATTAGTTTTTTTGTTCCTGTTTTCTATGTTTTGGTGGAAAAATTAATGGTTCCTGGTGCTTTGTTGTTCCTGAGTTTTCTAATTACCTCTTCAAAATGTTGTTTTTCCAAACAGCCTAGCTGTCTGGAAAATGGTGATTTGTTGTTCTCCTTTATGATTGCACCATTAATGAGCTCATTCAAGTACTCCCTCCAGCTTCCTATAATTGCATTTTTTTTATAAATAAAAGATCCATTCTTTGGTCCCTTGTCAGACATTCTTGTGTTTGAGATCTTCTCTTCTATATATTTTTATAAAATCCAGTAAATGCTGATATATTCCAGCATCAGCAACCTGGGGCCTGCAGGCCAGATCTGGACCATGGAGCCAATTCTTGAAGGTGGAGCTTCTGTGGTGTTTTTGGAGGGTTGTGGGGGGTGTCTTTTGGCAGTGGGAAGCTTTAACTGTGCAGCTGCCAGGTGGCAGAGAGAAGTGACAGTAGCTGGGTAGTGGTGGCTAGGTTGGGAGGGTCAGCTTGCCTCAGACCAGGTTGAATAATTTCAGTTCTCAACTCCTGATAATTTACCAGTGCTTGATGTAGTATCATTCACCATAAAACCAATTTCTACTTCATGCCTTTTAGTCTTTTCAACATTGCAAGGATTTGCTAACTTGGAGGGATACATTTCCTGGTCCTCTTATCTCCTTTAAGACTGTGATGTGCACTTGATAATCTCTTGGGTTGCTCTGCCACTTTGCTTCAGTTGCTCTGTTCCCACCCTGTATAAGCCATCTTTTTCTTCCATAGCTAATGTCTTTTACCTAAGTTACCACGGTGAATCGTGAAAGCATATTGATCCTTTACTCAACAGTTATTCTGCTTACGGGTTAAGGGTATTCACTGTATGACTAACTCCTAATGTGATAACCCTTGGGACTTGTTTCTTAGTCTGTCCTTGATCTCTTGAATTCATTGGTTGGGAAGACCTACTGGCAGCAAAGCCCTCTCTCCTAAATTTGCTCTGCCCAGTGATTTTAATATTCCAGTAATATGAACCCTCTCACCAGATTTCAGTAATATCACCCGTGTCAATTTTCTGTCATGGTTCAGCAGTTCCAATTAGTTCAGTTTATTACTGAGCTTTTGGCATTGATATATAGGCTCTGAAGTCACACAAGTGCTTTAGAAAATTTCACCCTTTATAATTTCAAGTGTATGTGATATTTTATATCTCTGTATACATCATATTTTTACTTTCAAGGCTGTACTTTTAAGCTTATTTTCTTTAGCTCTGCACCGTAAAGACTAGAAATTTAACAGTAGTCTTGAATGATTAAAGAAAATCTATATTTGACTTGTTGTTGGTATCATCATCTAACGCGGGCGATAACGCTTCAAACATTTTTGTATGTTGGTAACTGATATAAATAACATATCATACATATTTGCATGCGATTTCATAACCGTGTCATCAAAAATCCTTTGTTGAGTCAATACAGCACTGAACACTTCAGCATATTACGACAAAACCTGTGCCAAAATACTCAGCCAAATTGCCATCCAGTTGGCATTTGAAATGTCTTTTGGTAAACAGCTATGTAGAATGCTTATGAAGCAGCAAAAAAATTAATGTAATTCCAAGTCAAGCTAAATGATTTATTTTAAATAAATATTCTGAATTTTAGACTACCCATATAAAATGTGTTTATAGTGAGACTTTCATTCTTGACAGTAAAGTTCTTTGCAAATGTGAAATGACTTTAAAGTTCTTTGCAAGCATGAAAACTATACCTGCTTTAGAGATGAAAATAATAAAAGGCCTGGAAGAGTTAAGTGACTTCTACCAGGCTGCTTTTTAAGTAAATGACAAAACAAGGAAAATTTCACATCTTTCCAGCTACAGAAATACTTCATAGTTTCATAGTTGGTAGGGTCGGAAGGGACTTAAGCAGATCATCAAGCCTTACCCCCTGCCATGGGCAGGAAAGGATGCTTGGGTCAAACAACCTTGTCTAGGTGGTTGTCTAGCCTTCTTTTGAAGACCTCCAGGGTAGGGGTGAGCACCACTTCCCTTGGAAGTTCGTTCCAGCTCCTAGCCACCCTGACTGTGAAGTAGCGCCTTCTGATGTCTAGCCTGAATCTACTGTCAGTCAACTTATGTCTGTTGTTCCTTGTTACTCCCAGTAGTGCTCAGGGGAACGGACTCTCCCATTGTCTGCTGGTCCCCCTTGGCAAGTTTATAGGTGGCCACCAGATCCCCTCAGCCTTCTTTTGTAGAGGCTGAACAGGATCAGGTCCCATAGCCTCTCCTCATAGGGCCTACCCTGCTGCCCCTGATCATGTGAGTGGCCCTCCTCTGGACCCTCTCAATGCTATCCACATCCCTCCTGAAGTGCGGTGCCCAGAACTGGATGCAGGACTCCAACTGCGGCCTGACCAATGTTGCATAGAGGGGGAGGATCACCTCCTTGGACCTGCTCGTGATGCATCTATGGGTGCATGACAAGGTGCGGTTAGCCTTCCTGACTGCGTCCCCACATTGGTGGCCCATGTTTATCTTGGAATCAACAGTGATTCCAAGATCCTTTTCTGCCTCTGTGCTGACGAGAAGGGAGCAAGCCTGTAGGTATGTTGCTGGTTCTTCCTCTCCAGGTGGAACACCTTGCACTTCTGCATATTGAAACCCATCCTATTCTCATCTGCCTACCTCTGTAACCTGTCCAGATCTAGTTGTAGCCTGTCCCTCTCTTCTAGCATGCTCACTTCTCCCCACATCTTAGTGTCATCTGTGAACTTGTCAGCCTCTAATGAGGCATGCCAGCGCCAAAATCATGAAAATAATCTGCTCCTGACTAATTGATGAGAACCACTATAATTGGTGATACACATTATAATCTATTTTGGGCACATGTTTGTGCTGGAGTAAGGACTTTATAGGCAAAATATGTTGTCACTAATGAGATTTCTTTTAAAAGGAATACTTCCCAAAACCTACATTTTGGGAAGGAAGAGTGTACAATTTATTGACAAGTTTCTCTGACATATGCACTTGTCCTGCATTCTGTTTGGTGTCAGTGGGTATGTCTACATGTGCAAATAATGCGGGATCAATTTACTCTAGCATAGTTTACTCTAGAGTAAACTGTCCTGGGCATGCATCTACATGTGGTGGGACAGGGAGCAGATTTGCTTCTCCTAGCAGCAGACTGCTCCCACTCCCTGCAGCCCTGCACCAGGCCCCTGCAACACCCAGGAGGACCTTTGGGCTCCCCCTGGGTGCTAGCCCAGCAGCTGGCAGGGAGGGAGCGGGGGGCATGGGGCAAGGAGACAGCTGTCTCCTAGTGGGGCCTGGGACTTCGCTATTTGTCTCCTGCTCCCTGCTGCCTGGCTTAGTGAATATGCTCCCAGTAACGGTTGGCCATCTACACATGCCATATTGCACAGTAAGTAATCAAGAGTAAATTGATTACTTGTATTTGTGGGTAGCAAATTTAATGTGCAGTAGGCATCTACATGTGTAGACGGTGATGCTTATTGCACAGCAATTGACTCTAATCTTGAGTAAGGTGTCTCGTGTAGATGTGCCTAGTGTCTCAACACTGTGGGTACAGTTTAATAATGGAGTAACAAAGACAGAGGGCTAAAAAGGAGTAGTAAATGGTTTAATATATCCTATGCATACAGTTAGAAGAGGTTATGTCTTTCTGTTCCAGTGGAATAAACACTTTAGTATTATCTGTAAGGTCTGTTTAACTAACAGTAGTGCTTTCTACTAGGTAGAAATGTTTTTGTTAGCTCTTCATAATGTTCAGCACTGCTTTCTAGCAAATCTTTATAGTAGCACAAGAGGAGAACAAAATGATCTCTTCCTTTTTTATGTTCTGGTGTATTTCATTATGAGTTTTTCCATGGTGAGTTTAGTAAGGTCACATCTGATTATTCTTGAATGTTCCTGGCTTGGGCTGATGGACATAAAAATTTCACACCTCATAATAGCCTACCTTAGTAGGAACTCTTTAGAATTGGACCCTGACACACTTATAAATCTGTGATACATTCAGGAAGAAAGAGCAAAGTTCAAAATTGCTTAAATTGCATAGGAGCAGATGGAAAACAGACAGTTTGGTCCCATGAATTGGATGGAGAGCAATTACTGTTCATTGTATGGACTCGGTCAGTTTTTCAATTGATATGACATCAATTTAAGTAATTTGGCCACTCTTCTACCTAGCTTATGTGTTGCTGATGGCGCAAGAGGTAGAATAAATTTCCCTCCAGCTTCCACTTTTGTGACATTTTTTCTCCTTCATTTTTCTGTTTGCTTTTTTGTCTTGTTTTCATTTTGGTGCATGGGGTCAGAGTAACTTGTATTTCTCTTGACTTGTAAGGGAAGCTCATGATAAAATGTATATTTTAGGTTTCTAACTAAAAATTTTCCCAAATCTCACCCTTTGAGTTGGATTGCTAAAAGTAATCAATTTAAAACTAAGAATAAAATAAAAGAAACTTGGCCATAAGCATGCAGTGATGAGAGTGTTTCAGTTATTTCAAATAACTTGAAATATTTATCTGTAATAAAATGTCAGTAGCTAAAATACCGTATTACATGACTTTTTGAAGGACTGAGAAATGAATCTGATCTGGGTATATATCTTGCTATGAAAGAAATGTATTCCTCACAGTACAAAGAATTTTATCTGCTTTCAGTTGAGTTGTTGCATGACTTTCTCTGAGCACTCTTGCAAACCATCAAGCAGAGTAACTCAGTATTGACACAAACAGCTTTTGTACAGAGGAGTTACTTGCATGTATAAGTACTCTTCATTGTGAGCAAGAGGTGCAGAATTTGACCACACATTGTAATTGTATAGAAATATGGGACTGAGGTTTACTCCTCTGTATTTAGCACTCATTGGTGTAATAACTGGGGATTTTAAAGGAGTCTGTAGGATTTTTGTTTAAGAAGAATAAACAATTGGAAAAGGAATTGATAAATATCAAGGCCACCTTAGTTTGTATGGGAAAGTGGGTAACATTTTATAAAATGAAACATAACTGTATTTTGACTCTGGATCTTATTTTCATGCTATAATTGGAGAATGGTTGTATTTATAATTGGAGTATGCTTTATCTCTGGATATTTGAAGTGTGACTGGTACTTTTAACCTGTTCCCTCCCATGTACTACCTTTACATTACACATTGCCTTTGCCTGTGTAGTCCTGCGGAGAGCCTAACCTATGGTGGTCATAGGTGTCAGGTGAAATCTGGTAGCATCACCTCTGAAAAATGCTCTGGAACCTACATTGAGAACTAGATGATGCAGTGGTTGTTAAATTAAATAGAATAATGCAGTGGTTGTTAAATTAAATAGGATAAACAACTGAAAAGGAGGAAAGACAAAAGAAAAGAAAGTATCCCTGTTGCTCTCCCAGAAGGAGTTAAAGCTCTTTAATCTGTTGTTGCTCCCTGTTGTACTCCTTGTTTGAGCCTATGTATCCGTATCTGCCCATGTAAATGATATCCAGATAAACTCACTGACTTAGGTCTCTATCACAGAAGCTATGTATCAAACATTCAACCATCACAGCATCTTTAATAGCAGGGAGGACCCAGGTCTCTTGCTGCCTGAACTGATAGTCCATAGTAAGGTAAGCCTCTCTGCCATGTTACCATGCCATTGTGGATCAAAAATATTAAGCTTTACACCTCAATAACGCAGCTAACCCACGGGGTGCAACCTCACAGGGACCTGCCCAGTCTACAGTGATAAATCTGACAGCTTTGACAACTCTGTCAAGCTTTTCTTTGCGGGATTTTTACAGGTCAAAGAGCAACTGGCATGGCATTTGGGCACTTACAAGTCTATCCCCTGCAATTTCTTGTTCATGTGTTTTTCTTCCCAGCACAGCTCTTGGCAATGAAAACAACCTTTTTTTTAAAAAAAAAAAAAAAAAAAAAAGTTTTCCAAAATATGCATTACTACTTGTATTATGGTAGGGACTAGAATCTTAAGTCAGGAATGAGTGCGTTTGCTTGTGTATTGTACATTTGTTCCTTCCCTAAAACAATTCACAATCTAATTTTTGTCGATGTTATTTTCTGTTCATTTAAATATTTTTCTACCTTTTCCCTCTCCATGGGGCTTTGTAACATTTAAATTAAAGTATTTCTGGCATGCCAATTCCTTTCTGTCTCACTATTATTAACCACTGTGATTTTTATCGTAAGCCTAGCAATATTTCATGTTTTATTACAGCCTCAGCTGCTACAATCAAATCTTGGCTTTCATTTTTTTAAAGTAAGTTTCTCGCTCCTGTGGTTTGGGAAAAAAGCTTGAATATGTGACCTGGGAGTGCACCCTAGAGGCCCAAAGACTAGAAGGCAAATAAGAAGAATTCCAGTATTGTTATCTTCTAAAAATCTGATGATTTTAAGCCAATCTTGCAATCTTGTGGCCTCTGGTTTCTGATTTTTGCTCACTTATGGTTGATATTAATAGTGTCTTCTAAAAAATTTTTTCAGCTTCTCTTTTTAAGATGACTACTTTATTTAACTTTTAGAGGCCTGGTTCCTTTTCCTTAACCTTTACCGCATATTTATTTCTGCTGTTTTTGAAAAAAAAAAAAGAATAGAAGAAAGGAAGAATCAAAAGCAAATATTTAAAAAAAAAAGTTAAGAGTTCAGACAACTGTCTAATGTCCACATTTGAGAGGTGCTAGCTGTTTGAAGTGCAGTATTTCTCACCTATAACATGCAGCTTTCCCCCCCCAAAAACTGTTAGAAATTGTAGTGTGCATGATACGTAAGAAATAGGGTGTGTTTACATGTCTCCCCATCTCACTGTAGTGCTGTGCTGTGTCACCATATGGTATGCTACAGCAACATAACAATCACGTGAGTCTACACATGATCAGCAGCTACTAAACTGTAGTGGCACACTTCCCTGTTTTAGTGCATCGCTATAGTAAAGTAGCTGCGAAATCTAACTGTGAACTGTGCACACAGCAGAGCATGGGCAGTTATTATGTGTAGACGTGCCCATAGGGTAATAACAGTTTCTTCTAGTACTGTACAGGCAAAAGTGTAAGTATAATCTGTACTCAACTTGCAGTTCTGCTCCCTTACTGCAGGGAAAGAACTTTTTTTTTGTTCTGCCTTTCCAAAAAAGGTATGTATTGTATTTTGGGACTTGCTTATGCAGAGAAATACGGTTCACAGATTCACAGAAGTTTAGGGCTGGAAAGGATCTCATGAGATCATTGGGTCCAGCCCCCCTGCTCTAGGCAGGAAGGACTTCCGGGGTCAAATACCTCCAGCAAGGTGTGCATCTAGTCTCCTTTTGAAGATCTTCAGGGTAGGTGCCTGCACCACCCCAGCTGGGAGTCTGTTCCAGAGTCTGGTCACATGAACCATGAAAATGTTTTTCTTTATATCCAGTAATTGTATGTCACTATCTCACTATGGAAGCTAATGGAGAAGCAACACCTGGATGCTAGTGACTAGTAAAAGAACAGAGAAAAGAATCATTCAGAAACAGCAAACAACATGTGAAGTCAGTTTTTTTTTTTCCCATGAGAGCTTTCCATATATGCTTTGCAGACACAAGTAAGTCCTAGCTTCTTCTCCCTTTCCCCATTTTAGCCCTCTGCCAGTCATGATAGTCATACGTAAGGGACTGATTCCAGGGCTCCCTGGCTCTTAAGGTACCTCTTTCTGGATCCTGAAGAGCAGATGCTACCAGTTGCATTGGAACACTGGGAAGTCTTAAACTTGAAGAGCCGCAAACCAGAAACATCCAAAACACACACTTAGAATATTGCTACATGTTACAATGTGTACGTGCTAACTTTAAGCAATGTTAGGTGGTATTAAAGTTAGCATATGCTGTGAGCAACTTTCACTTTAAGGGTTAATGTCCTCTCAATGTGCGCAGCTTTGACTTCCCACTAGAGCAGTGGTCTCCAACCTTTTTAAGGTGAAGATCACTTTTTCAAGTAAAGGGCAATCCAGGACTTTCTGTGCCCAGAAGGTCAGTTGGTAGTGGGGGAGGGGGAGACCGAGTTCCCTGCAGTGAGGAAGGGAGTGGGGCAGGGGTGAGCAGGACCCAGGCAGGGCCGGGAGAGGGTTGGAGCCCAGCACACAATGACAGCCGCCTTTCCCTGTGCACAGACTGGGGGGGGCCATGTGCCCCCCAGGCCTCCACCAGGGTACATGCAGTGGTGGGAGCCCTCCTGCGTGCCTGGATGAGCCACCTGGGCTCTGGCCCTCCCCTGGCTTGGCCCAGCTGGGGCCCCATTCCCCTGGTGGCAGGGGGCATGGAGGATTGACCCTCCCACTCACCCAACCTGGCCCTGGTGGCAGGGGACTGAGCCCAGCCACACACATCCTGCTGCTGGTATGTCCCACTGCTCCCAGCCTGCGTCCCGCCACTCCATATTGTGGAGCTTCTGGCAGTCGATCTCAGTCAGGGCAGGCTAGCCCCCGCAAGACTAAGATTGACTGTCAGTGGCTCTCTGATCAACCAGTCAATCGGGATCAACCGGTTTGTGACCACTGCACTAGAGGGTTGATGAGCAAGGGCATGGCGAGAAGCTGCCGAGTCTGCCCTGTGGCTGCCTGGCTCTGCCCCTGCAGTGGCTCCCTGCTAATTTGGTTTTCTCCCCACGCATGGCTGCTGAGTAGCTCCCTACTCCCTGGTGGCTACCTGGGTCTCTGTCAGTCTGGGGCAGTAGAGTTCTGGATGATATGTCCATATGGGGGGGAGGGGGGGAGGAAGTGGTGTATGCTGAGATGCTGGAGGACTGTAGTTAGCCCTGTGGAGCAGATTGATGGTAATGCAATATGAACTGCCTAACACCAGCTGGAGATGATCCTCACCTGAAGAGGTGTAACTTTGAGATGCTCAGAGGATGTGTTTTTCTGTCTTTTCCTGCCTTAATGCTCAGAGACTCCCATCTAAAGAGCATTTAATACGGGGGAAAGATAATGTCTAACAACACCTTTAGAAGTCAGGAATATCAATGCTGCCCCTCCTTTCATAGAAGTATCCTCCTGTATACTGCTGGGAAATAATTATCCAATCAGTGTACATTTTTATTCCAAGAATGGTATCGCCTGATTTGACAGATGTGCATGGAGTTGCCTGTAGCTTCTGATTAAGATGCTGTTGGACATACAGGATTGATTTTAAAGTAAAAGATGATTTTGTTCCTTCTCTCTCCCAACTCCTGTTTTTATTAATTTGCCTGACTTACCTTTTTTGAGTCTGATTTGCTATTTTTGTCTATGGTCCTGTTTAGTCCCTCTTGAAGGCTGAATACCTTTTCATTGTAGAATAAGGTTTCTTTAATCTTTGTGCTTATGTCTCTTGTGAAAATCTGCATTTGAACATAGAGCCGTTATCTTCTCTCCAAAGCACTCAGTTTGCTAAGGTTAAGTGGACAAGTTCCTTACTACAAAGAATGCCTTTTGCCATATATATTTTTTTAATTTTTAATTTTCTGAGCTTACTGGTTTCAAAACAGAAAGGAACAGAAATTTACACCCATAAATTAAAGGGAATAAATATAGGATTTAGTATTTTAAAACATTCAGTCTTGTCTGCTGAATTAAATGGAGAGGACTTATTATCACTAAGAAATATGTTTAAAATTTAACATGGCAAAATACACAATGAAAGCCTGTGTGAAGAACCCCCAGTAGAATACAGTATCGTGTGTTCCTGCCTGATGCTACATTCAGGACCATATTTACGTAGCAGCTGACCATAAGTTATGGACCTCATCCTACAGAGGCTGCCAAGAATCATGTGATACGACTGGCAAAATGTTAGGCCCTAGTACAGTGGGGCCAACCTTTTTGGCCAGCATGCCACAAATTAGTCCCATACCCTTTCTGAGTGCCACTCTGATCCCCTTCCACTGTCCAATCTGCTACTTTGCTTTCTGCTTCCTGCCCTATCTGCTGCTGTGCTATCTGTTCCTTCCCTGGTCTGCTTTGTGCCATACACAGAGGCTACCTGTGCCAACTGTGGCATGCCTGCCACAGGCTGGTCACTTCTGTCCTAGTATGTACTGACAGACATTGGCTCTATGTAAAAAAATACAAATAGCTCCGAAGAGGGAAGCCATGCTGATCCACAATTTAAAATCCATCCAAGTCAAGCCCCAGGCTGGCACCAGGTGTGGTGAACACTGAAGCATGTTAGCTTGTCAGCTTAGTGGCTGTAGTAAGCTAGATACATATAGTTACCCAGATGAAAGGTAGGAAGAGTTAAACTGATTAATTAAATCAGCATGGGAGAACAGCCTCCAATGGTTCATCACGGACAATTCACATTAAACAAAAAAGCAGTAAAAATAAGAAAAGAACAGCCAAGAACAGCTTGGCCTTTTGTGTCATTAATTTACTGTGAGTTTTGCTAACATCTTCAGATTCAGCAGCATGGAAATCCAGCGACTAGTTGAAAAAAAAGTGCACATAACCAGAAAGGTTAATGTAACTGGCCCAATGTAAAAACTAAACAAAAACTACGCCCCCCCCACACAAAACTCCCAAAAAAACCTGTAGTTGTTTTGTAGTTTCATCAGTCTCAGTAAAATAAGTTGTGTTAAGAACCTTTAATACGAGGATTCCAGCTTAAAAAAAAACCATCATATTTTTCTTATGATTACAAGAATTTGCCTTGAAGAAATCCTGAAGTGTTTTCTTTTCTTTCATTTTCAGTCATGTCAGTGGAAGAGATCTGTTTTTAAGCTGAATTGCTAATGCATTGGACACCTTTTAATTCCTAATGCACCTAAAACTCTCCTAGACAACTTGCCCTAGTGTGCTAGTCAAACATTTTGTAAATCTCACTAGTGCAGTATCCTTGAATTGCAGCTTATTTTCCAGTAGATCCTTTACTTTTTAATGTGTGACAATAAATTATCTCAGAAGTCTTCCTCCTCACTGATGGCCAAATAAGTTACTTCAGGCTTTCTACATTTCTCATCAATGAGGGAAGAGCTGCCTGAGTTGCCTCTTGGTTATTACATACTTTGTTCTCATCGTGGACTTTCCATTAACTTCTACAGCCTTTTCCTGCACTTCCTGAGCACCTTCAGCTCAAATTAATACCTGTGACATGACATTCCAGGATGGTGCCTTAGTAGAGGGAGTGGCTGAAGACCTGAAAATGTTATTTTCTAGACACATTCCTGTTGTCCCACTTTACCTCTTAGTTTGTTCAACTTTGGTCAAAGTTGCTGTTGACTCAAAGCTCTTCTCTTTGGCTAAGTTTCTTACCTGTAGTGCAGCTGGGGAAAAATCAAACCATACAAAGAAGGGTGTTAACCTGTGGATTTAGCCATAGCCCTGCACTGGAAGCCATTTGATACCATCCAGTTTTGGGAGGAGATGGGTAATAAGAAGCCAGGAGGCAGAGTGCTTCCCACTTTGCATACTCTGCTGGCTTAAATTTAGGGAGGGGAGAGGGGTTGGAGCTGTACTTGACCTGCTCTCTGCATACATGCTGTGCCATTTCTTAATTTAAGTAGCTTTTGTGCTTCTGTGAATGCAAAAGCTGCAATTCTGGCCAGCTTTTTGTGGCTGCATCAAACAGTAGGGGTCCCTTGTTCCCATCCTTGTCTTCTGTGCAGCTGTATAAAAGGTTACTCGCAATCCAGTCCTTATTTAACAAAAATGTATATTTTCTGTTTGACATGTCAAATAATACTTATTAGTAGATTATGTTACTTGGTATTAGTATCCTTATCTCTATTGGAAAGAAAGGCTGGGGGAGTAGGGGTAGGCAAGCCAATGAATTTAACTTACTTACCTTTCTAGTTATGGTGGCATGACTGAAACGTGACTTGGACATTTAAATCATATCAGCGGTCTTAAATGAGTCCCTAGCCAACCAAATAACTTGGCATTGTTGGGCATCACAACTTGTGTGCTGGCCAGGGAGGCCTAGGACCCGAAGAAAACAAAGATGCTACAGGTCGAGCACTGGCAGAGCTGTGTAGGGAAGATTAGCCACCATCTGCTTGCATTAATCCTGCACCTGGCTCTAGGCTGTGCTTCAGCTCGGGCAGCTGATAAACTCACTAAAAACATTAAAGGAGAAAAAAATCAGAGGAGGAGCATTAAGCCCAAATAAGGGTTAAATGATAAGGTACTACAGTGTCCTAAATACTCTGCTTCCCTTTCACTTGCATAATAGTGTCAGCTGCTTGGGGCACATCAGCATGAAACAGTTGCACGTGTTCGCATAAAGCATTGATGTCATGTAAGCTACAGTAAATAGGAAATTCAAGGAAACAAGTTTGGCCAGAACAGAGATATTGGTTAGCTTCAGTTCTTCATTTATCCTTTTTGGCACCTTATTAACATTGTAGATAAAGTATTTTGTAGCAGTTCAGTGTTTTCAAACATTTTTGTTATTGCTTATTCATAGCATTTTTAGGTAGAAAATAGAGCACCTGTGTGTCTAATAACATGGCATTTCTGGTTTTTGCACTTAGAAAAAGTTGGTTAAACCCTAGTGCTTTTTCTGATTTCTGTTTACCGTGTGCCTGATGTCATCATCTTTTGCTCATTGGTAATGTGCTTTGCACATAGTCCCACTGGGTAGGAATCCAGAAACTTTAATGCCATGATTATCAATCAGAGTGCTGCGCTCCCTGGGGTGCGTTAAGAGCCATTGAAGGGTGCTATGTGGTGCCACGCAGTGTTAACACTGCTAGGTGTGCAAACATGATTCACAAAATAAACCCAGTGATTTCAAGTAGGAATCCATAATGTTAAAAACATTCTGATCTGATCTTTCTGGTGGTCTTTTTGAGTTCTGATCTTTCTGGTGGTCTTTGAGCAACAAAGAAACCTCTATTATTTTTTGGTAGTCAAAAAAAAAAAGTGATAAATAAGGGTTGGCACTTTCAAAAGGGTTCATTGAGTCTACTGAAGGGTGCCTCGCATCTAAAAAGGTTGACAGCTACTGCTCTAAGGAAACCCTATGCCCTCCTAATATGGAAACAGAGAGGAGAAGGGCAGGGCAGGGAAGTAGAAGTTGTCAGCCAGTTGCAAAGTACCATCAGCTTTCTTGAACACTAGGTTCTGGAGGGACTATCCAGGAGGAGGGAGCAGAACTGGGTAGGCTGAGAGAATGAGGAACAGCTGTATACCTTTCAGCCCTGTGGAGATTTCTTAGACAATACAGCCTAGTACTACCCTAATGAAATAATATTGTCCATTGGAACTCGGAGTGTCTCTAGAAGCAAAGGGTCTGACTGCTTCCTGAACTACCAGGAACCATGCACCGTGGCCTGTTTCATGGTGAAGGGCAATCCAAGTCCCCCAAGGGAAGGGCAATACAAGCAATCGGGAGAAACTTGTGGAGACCTCCTCCTCTACAACTCCTTTCTGCAGGAAATATTCACTGTGCTACTGCCATTGAAAAGTTAGTGATCCAGTTTGGAGGGTGACTGCATGATTAAAATCTGATCAATCATAGAATCATAGAAAATTAGGATTGAAAGAGGTATCAGGGGGCACTATTGCTCCTGGTTCTGTCATCTGCCACCATGGAGAACAGTCTAGCTGCATCCTCTTCAGAAACCAGCTGCCAGTGACTAGCTACTAGGTTGTTGTAACAATGAAAAGGGTGCAAGTAAGTAACAAAGTTGCAGCATGGCAGGGTTTACCAAGAAAATTTTACTAGATTTTTGTTAGGTGAGAAACCAGAGGGGAAGAGTTAAGGTAAACATTTTTTTGGGTTTTTTGAGCATTTCCTTAATATGTGTATATATATATCTTTTCTCTTTTTTAATGTAAAATATATTTTTGCAATAATACAAGTTTGTGACTGAACCTTTAGCATTTATACAGAAACAATATGCGGTATTTGAGTCTGCCTCTGCTGCCCCAACAGTAAAAGAAAACTTTTGTATACTGCACTCAGAACCATCTTGTGGACCTCAGTTATTGTGCCAATGAAAACAAAACAGATTTCTGTTGATATCAGCTACACTAAAAACAGGGGATGGAATGGCACAGAGTAAGTATTTTATATGCTCATACTTGGAAACCCTGCAGTTCAGCTCTTTTTCCTTGGCTGTTTATGAGCAAGTAGTAGTTTCTCATACCATCTATAAAAATAGTTATGTGCACCAGTGACATCGAATAGATTCAATACAGGCCTCTTCAAACAGAATACAGACATTGACCTCTGGGTTCTTACATACAGGACTTAACACCCCAGCAGTCCATTCACCTCAAAGGAAATGTGCAAGTTGCTTCCCGTTGCCTGACTGTGAATTTTCAGGGCTGGTTGCTGGTAGTTGCAAATCGCTGTGTCAGTCTAATCCTGTCAATGGGAAGACAGCATCTAAGAAACAGACTTGTCTTCTGTGCTTCTGTTTCCTTTTAGTATTTTCACAGTTACATAACCTTTTCTGTAAAGCAGGGGTACTGAGAAAACATACGGTCATAGAGTACAGGCACCCTGGTACTCCAGTGTAGGCAAATGAGCAGGCATCATGCCATGAAAACAGATGGACATGAGTACAGGCAGCCAAGAGACCATGTATGTGCATCCAGTGTGGGGGTTCAAGTCAGAATTTCCCAGGCAGGAATGTTTAAATTGTTGTGCCATTGCTAATCCTACCCTGAGCTGGATTAATGAAAGAGAGAGTTTGGGGCTTGATTGAATTGGGCAGAAGAGTACTCTGGGCACATTGAGCAAGGAAGGGGAGAGAGATTTTTCTTTTGTGTCTCAGCAGGTGGCCCCTTTAGAACCAGCCAAAATAAGCTCCCACACCTGGGCAAGAGACTGAATAGGTTGGCAGGGTGTGAATCCATTTTCCATGAGTTTGTGCGTGTGTAAGAAAAGCATAACATTTTGTCAGAGTACAGCTCTCCATTTGTTTTTCTTAACAAGTTTCTTCTCCGGCTCTGGAGTTAGACTGAAGGCTAATAATATTTTTCTTGGACCTAAGATGGTTTTAAAGCAGCAAATATTAATATTGAAATATTGGTTCAAAAGAACACTAATGGACAGGAGATTTGAGATTGGACCAAACAAGGCAATGCTGTCAATGGTTCGGATTGTTCTTAATTAAAATAATGACATTACAGGAGCTACAATTGCTATCAGGCAAAAAAAAAAAAGAAATGATAATGTCTAAGTGACCAGGGAAAATGCAGTATAATGTATTGCAGCACTGGATTCAAAAGATGATATGCCCACTGTGTTATCAGAATGCATGAATATGGAGAATACTAAAAAGCAGGGTATTTTTCCATACCTAGTTCTGTTTTTATGGCTCATACTTTCAGCTTCTCCAACTACATATGCTTTGGAAAAAGTGTCAGGTATTATGCATTTAAATTATACATATTAATTTGACTAGCAAGAATGGATGCTCCTCCTCTCTGCCCACAATAGGCATAGAAATAAGATCATTCTACAGGATGGAAATGAGAAATTTAAAATAACTTCGGGGGTGGGGGGAGAAGGGAAGCAGTTGATCTGGATCTCATTTCAAGATAAAATAAAGGCACATAACTGTGGTTGAGTTGTCTTTGAATAAAAATTTACATCCGAACATCTGTTCGAATGTAAATTCTGGAACTTGGTGTAAATCTATTTTTATGCATATGACCCCATTTTTGTAATGAGCCAAACAAATACTCCTTGTACTGAATTTTGGGTATGGTTAATAGTAGATCTGAATTTTGTAGATGGCACCCAAGACACAGTTATGGTACTTACAAACATTTTTAATGCTTTTCTGTGCACCTCAGTTAAGTCAGACTCCCATAGATTAATGGTGGAACCCTTGATGTATTGAACAAAAAATTTTCTACTGCACCATATAATAAGACAGTTTGCAGAGTGGTTTACAGTCTCAGATTTCTGTCGCCTAGGTTTGAATGCTAGGATCTTTATGCGGCATTAACTGGAAATTAGTGAAGTTGAGCTAATTTATAGCTAAGGATGGCTCCAAAATGTCCTTGGCTGCTTTTTTAAAATGTGTGGATTGGCTCAAAAAAAAATAAAAAAAATCAAACTGACTCTATTTCTTTTTCTTTTCCCCTCACATTTTCCCCTTTTTTGTTCAACCAATTTAAATATGTTTATCATAAATGTATATGGCATCTGAAGAACTGTTTGCCTAAACACTTTCTGGTATTTTGTGAACAAGCTGCCACAAGGATTGTAGGGTGCAGGTGC
Organism: Crocodylus porosus; assembly: GCF_001723895.1. Classification (NCBI taxonomy): domain Eukaryota; kingdom Metazoa; phylum Chordata; order Crocodylia; family Crocodylidae; genus Crocodylus; species Crocodylus porosus. Next base: position 17,570,528 of record NW_017728947.1, read on the forward strand.
TCAGTAGGGCACAAGGTGGCTCCAGTCGCCAGATCACAAGGAAAGCTGGGGTAAATTGGAATCGGTGCCAAGAATGATTTCACAGAAATCGACCAAGAGTGTGTTAGGACAGAGAGCTACATTTCACTGTAATGTGGAGCTGATATTTCTTGAATTTGGTTTTGGTTTTAATGGTCTTTATGGAAGTACAGTGCATTCAGTCTTAAAAGGTGGTGTGGGTAAATTTGCACAGCATTTCATCCCAGATGTCTGTGTACTTCACTGTTGGGGGAATCAGCCTTGAGTCTTATAAAACACTGTGAGCTAAGCTGCTTCTTCTGAATAAATGGTAATAACTAAGTGTAAAGAACCATGTCCCAAAGACATGCTTTGTGGAAACTATGGAGGGAAACTGCATGGAATAACAGGAGTGTAGAACAAGTTGGCTAAGAGGCTAAAGCTTGGATGCAAACGGTCATGAAGATTAGTGTAGACCAAAGTTTTATGTAGACAAATGTTACACTATAAGATTCCAATTTGTTTTCCTTTCAAAAGTTCTAGATTTTGTAAAATTAGAATAAAACATGCTTGGTAAGAAAATGTAGTAATCTAGTATGAGCAAAAGCATCTTATCACTGTACTGTTCATCCTACACTCTGTATTTATAGCATTTTTTCTTTTTGGTGTCTCTTAGAGATTAACTAGTTTCCTGTTGTTTCTGTTTGCAACATAATAGTAGTCACTAATGCACTGCCCTTATATAGACAATTTTCATCCAAGCATAGAAGAGCCCTATGCAATAAAGAGGTTAAGTGGTGTTGTTTCTGTTTACAGAACAAGAAACTGAGGCAAAAAGAAGTAAAGTGACTTGATCTGTTGTGGGATGACTAGGAATAGAACTCAGGTGTCCTGTCTCCCACCTTGCTTCTCTAGCCACTCTAATGTTGCCTGTCATCCATGGAGAAGTTGTTTTTGGATTACGTCTTGTCTGCTTATATTTGATGGAGTTATAGGTATTAATAAAACAGAACTTCGAGTGTTCTGTCCTCAGCTGTTCAATGAGAACCAACTGCTTTTCTTTTCTTGTGTTCCATTTCTTTTTGTGAATCAGTGAGAATATTTTAGTTTAAGGTTCTGGTTCCTGGCAGGCACTGTGCTAAATCAGAAAAAAAAAAATCATAAGGCAGCATTTCCTTTTTAAGTGGATGTCTGCCTTGTGTAACATCGCAAAGGAGGAGGATCAAGATACAAAGTTTAATGTGTTAAAAGAAGGCCTTGAGATTTCAAAGGGAATTATTTTCTACTGGTTGCATTTTAATTTATGGATGTAAGCTAGCTGTTCTATGTATGAGAAATATTAACTAGGTAATACTTTTTTACCCAAATATTTATCATAATGTGTAGTAAAGATAAAGTAGTCATCAGAAAGAAATATAAAGCATTGAGATCCTAAATTCGATGTATGCATTTTTCAAAGTCAGAGTGGTGTATGCCCTTTTTATTTTCAATCTTAATTTCATCAAAAGCTATTTTTTTGAAGTTAATATAAATCAAGTGACCCCTGATTGCTGTGTTTGTTCATCTGCTAATTCAGCCAGACAGAACTCCTGTGTTGACTTCAAAGACAGTTTTGTCTGAATAATTCCTGTAGGAATTGGCCCACTAACATTAAAATACCTGACAGGCAAGATCTGGGTCAGGTGTTAACAGGCATGGTTTTTCTGGTTTTAAAAGATTACGGTTCTCAGCCACAATAGGTAACCTTTGGGACACTGTGATGCTGCTTTCATAATCTGTATGCCTGAAAGAAAAAAAAGATGAGATGATTGTATTTTCTCAGTATCTTATTAGAATGTCTTAGTGTTTTGTATTCAGGAACAGAAAATATGCAAATATGTCTTCAAAAACATTTCACTGTTTTCATGAGAAAGTGAAGAAAACAGAAGTAATCAAAAATTGGAATTAGTTTGGCCAATTAATAGATCTCCAGTTGCAGAATAGGAGGTCTGTGGGTTGGAGCTGGCTCTTAACTTAATGTTAACTTACATTTAATTAGCCAGACCAGATGGAAGCTGGCTAAGCTTTGCATGAAGGCTTGTGGGAAAAAGACATAATCTTCCATTTTGTCAGAGGAACTAATCCCACAGATTAAAGGTCGGTGTTCTTTTCAGAATTTAAAGAGTAGATGCATAGCATCTGACAGCAAGAAACAGCAAGGGCACTAACAAATTAGCTTAACCCCTAGATGACTAGCATATAGTCTCTGCTTCATTGGGCTCCACATTTTCAGCTCCAGCTCCCCTGTTTTGAGTTATAAATCCCAAACAGATAAGGTTATCTGTGAATTTCAGCCAGGAAAGTGGGGTCATATGCTGCCAATTTGTACTTCAGGGGAGGGAACACTTAAAAAATGATTCCCTGCATAGCAGCAGAGAGTCAGTTCTGTCAAATTCAGGACACTCTGGCTCAGCAAAGCACTCAATTCTATACTTAATAATAAACATGTGAGTAGACAAGTGAAGGGAACTATTCACATGCTTCAAGTTAAGCATGTGCTTTTCTGGATAAAGCCAGACTATTCAGAGCTTACAGGACCAAGCCGTAAGTGCACACCATGTTATCGAATGTAGTAAAAGGAATGGTGGGCTCCTGTTATGTGCTTTAAATGTTAAGCACTGCTGAAAGAAAATACACATATAAAAGTGAGGAACTTAAATATAAATAAAAATAAGAGTAACAAAACTTAGAAAGAAATAGGTCATGTCCATGTTTTCCTCCTCAGTTTTTAGCCACTCCTGGAGGCTACTGCATATGCTTGTTAGTCAATGGCAAAATCCATTTTTTTGCTCCAAAGACTATTTAATTATACCATGCAATGTGGAACAGCTTCAGCAGGCAGGATAGACAGAACCTGGTCCCAAAATACCCAAGAGCTTGGTAATTAGAATAGTCATGTAGGGGGTGGGAGAAGACGACTCAGGTTTCATCACAGAAAAGAGGGATTTGAGCTTGGGTCTCCTACTTCCTGGCTGCCAGCTGCAACTACTGGGCTCCTGGGAAAGCGGGAAGAAGCTCTCACCTACCCTTCTTCCTTTGTGTGGGTTAATGGTCCTTTGAACATAGTCACTTAGTGAAAGCCTGAATAGAGACAGACAGCTGTTTTAAGAACCTCACCAAGTCTTAGCAATGAACTAGTGGCTCAATATTTCAGGATTTGGGGAGTTGTATGCATGCCCAGCAATAAAACTGATGTGCTTAGTAGACTTTACCAGTGGGGATTTAGTGGTGAGACTCCTGCAGGGTTTGGATGGGGATATATGAATACCAGAAGAGCCCAAATGTTGAATTAGGCAGCCAAAGCCCTCTGGTAAATCTAGTCCAGTGCATTTTAACCTAAATAAAAAAGAAGCCATTTAAAGGATCCTGGAGGTTTATTTTATATCAAAAAATCATGCTTAATGGTGGTGGCTTTTTTTCTGGTGGGAAGAAACACAGCATTTGGCCCATAGGCTGGTGCTTTTAAACAGCTCCCTTAGTAAATAAAAGGTGTTGCCATCTGATGACAAGTAAATTTGCTTGTAAGATTTAGTTTGGTGGCATCAGTTCAGTTCCCATTAGGCAGATGTCCACCTCACAAATCTTCGTTAATTATCTGCACTTGTTGACAGTCCTAGGAGAGAGGCCAGGGAGATGAATGAGCATTGAAACCCCCGCTCACTGCAGGTCAAAGATGCAGCATGTTAAGATGAGGATGCCTATACACATGCTCTCATGGCCATTCTTTGAGTGTGGATAAATGGAGGATTCCAGTCTCCACAGCTGGTACCTTTACACATTATAAAGCACAGAAAGCCAATAAAATACATTGAGTGAGGAAGAAATATTTTTACTGGGCCAGCTGACATCAGAGCACATATGCTTTTGTAGTCGACACATTAGAAAGATTTCCTCTTGGAGAAACCCTGTTCATTGAATGATAATTGATGATGTTAGAGAACTACATTAGGTGGCAGTAGAACTAGAGTAGTCACCATTTCAATGTTGACATTTACTCGAAGTTAACAAATGGTGGCATTAGAAACACCACAGTTATTTTCTGTTTTGAAATACTGTCATTTTTAGACATGGCTGGTTATGAGGTAGATATTCATAGGAGATTGAATGTTAAAAAATGTCAATTGCTGCAAGTCACAAACTAACTTTTACTTTTCACAGAACTGCCATGAGAAACCAAGAAATCTAAAGGTTTATGATATGGAGAACTGCCAATCTAAGATAATATTTTTATAATTGGATAATGCTTATATTCCATAAGAAAGCTCAGTTGTACCCTCTGCCACACTCAGTGGGACTGTATACTGTAACATGTGTTGGGATTTGACCCTACACATCCACTTGAAGAGGACATTTAAGAACAGCGAGACAGATTCTGCTCTTGCCTATGGCACATTGGGCAACTTCACATGGAAGTTAAATGCAGATATCCATGGACATAAATTGGATTAGTGTCTTCAGATATTACCCTGATTAAAATTCTGCCACAAAAGGCAGTGTTAAAATTATGAGAGTTGGAGAATTGTGCTTTTGATGGAAGCACTATACGACACAAACCTTGCCAAAAGCTAATGGATCGTTTACAGGAAATTAGAAGTTAAAGAGGATGAGTCAGTCTACTTCAAGGCTGAACAGTTTCCACTGAACTTAAATAATGAATGCCAAAACTTTGAGACAATACAGTCAGCTGCAGCAGTTTTCTCTTCTTCAGTTGTCTCATTTAGTCACTGTAAGTCATTAGGTATTTAGGAGAATCCTCCTTTTCTTTTAGTTCCTGATGCTTTGGGAGTATAAACATAGCTCATCATAATCTTTGGAGGAAAAAACCCCAAAACACTCTATCTGTTGTTTCAGTGCCAGCTACCACAGAGTGCAGGTCAGAATATGTAGTTTCCATCTTTGGGGATTTCTTTTTACAGAAACTTACCACTCATTTTTGTAACATCTATCTCCAATGAAAGGACAGGAATAAATAAATAATCTGCTTTTACCTTCACACTTTCTTCTGAAAGGACGCAGGTCATTTATTTCAAGGCATGTGTGAAGATTGTGATATAATTACTGAAATAAAAGGCATCAGAAATAAAAGAGAAGAATGATTTATGTATAGGAAGAGAAATAAGTCTGTATGATTCTAATTTATAATAAACTTGTGAATGCAAGTGACTGTTCATGCAACAAATGTCTTTACCAGTGTGCTATGTGAACTTCAATCTTCATAATAACTAAAGAGAAAATAGATTTTTCATATAAACCAATCGGTTTTACATCCCTTAGTGCTGCTTATTTTAGCTGGATGTATAGAGGTGGTTCCATGACCTTATGGAGAGTGCTTTGTATTGCTGTAGATGTGAGAGGTTTGAGAAACCTTTGACAGTCTCAGTTTGTGAGCCTTGTGTGAAGGTGATAATCTCAGCTACCAGGCAAGGGATGGAAGAAAAAATGGCTTATGCGTTTGTATTCCTTCATCAGCTGATCCTTGAGCAGAATGAAGTTTTTAAAGAAATAACTTCCTGTTTTATTTCAGAACTATTACCCAAGCTACTTTGATACCAGGATTAGGGCTGCTTGTGACATTTTAAAGTTGGTCAATAACTGCATATACAAAAGAGTACATGCAGTGTGTTTGTGTGAAAAATTCCCATGTGTGGAGTTTGCGCCGCTCTGGCCCTCTGCACAGCAAACCTAGAGCCCTTCAACCATATCTGGCTCAGGTATGAGTTGACCAACAAGCATATGCAGTAGCCTCCAGGAGTGGCTAAAAACTGAGGAGGAAAACATGGACATGACCTATTTCTTTCTAAGTTTTGTTACTCTTATTTTTATTTATATTTAAGTTCACAGAATTATACGAGGAGCAGGGCAGAGGGAGGAAGCAATGCAGTGTCCATCCCACAATCCCTACCACTGCCATCCTTGGTGACCTGCTCAGACCTCTGTGGTACATGCAGTGTGTTTGTGTGAAAAATTCCCATGTGTGGAGTTTGCGCCGCTCTGGCCCTCTGCACAGCAAACCTAGAGCCCTTCAACCATTTCTGGCTCAGGTATGAGTGCAAGCTTGAAGCTCTAAGCAAATCATGTGTATGGTACAGTATGTGGTTTGGACACTCAAATTTGCATCCCTGTCTACAAACCTGGTCTACAACCTCAAGTTCTGTTCAAAACCTCCCCAGAAATTTAATTGGCAGAGTCTACTTGAGGGAGTAAATGGATCAGTAGATCTCTAAATTGCTCTAGCTAAGCCCACTGTGGCCTGCATCAGCATGTTTCAGATGTAGTTAGAGCAGGGACTTACTTGATGCTCTGCCCCACTGGCAGATCAGGAAACTGAATTGAGCCAACTAGTTATTTTTCAACAGAAATGTGGTAGGCCAGTAGAGGCCAACATTTTCATTGGGTGTACCACGAATTAGTCCTGCACCTTCTCCAAGTGCTACTCTAATCCCCTTCCTTTGCCCAGTCCCCTGCTGTGCTTTCTGCTTCTTGTCCTGGGCTCCCTGTCTGATTTTTTCTTCTGTCTTTTCCTTCCTGCCCCGTCTCCTACTGTGCTACCTGTCTCCTCCCTGATTTGTCACATGCCATGCATTGAGGCTGCCCATGCCACATGGTTGTGGCAATTTTGTTGTAGATATTCCTCATAATAATCAGGGGCACTTAATGGAGAGCAGTAATTATGGAAGTCTTCTGAAATATTTTTACATGAGGAAATACCCAGGTTTGTCTCTAAAGCAAGAGAGACATCTCATAGGTTTACAGCTTGGTTTAGGTTGGTTGTTATTCTTCTAGTATTTTAGTAGTGCCACTTAGTCATGGAACATGGATATCAAACCCCTTTTGCTCATCATATGAAATTGTACTTAACAGGGAGAGAGAAACTCATTCACTGATAGTCAGCTTCAACTTGTTACTATTACAGACCTCCCAACCAGGGAGAAGAGCTTGACCAGGAATTCTTGGGTCAGCTCACTGAGGTAGTGAAGTCTAAGGATGTGGTAGTCATGGGGGACCTGAACTTCCCGGACATCTGCTGGGAAGAGCAGTCAGCCAGGT
>NW_017728947.1:17577621-17584714 GCF_001723895.1 Crocodylus porosus
CGGACTAGATGATCTACTCAGGTCCCTTCCGACCCAAGAAACTATGAAACTATAACATTCTCTTGTGCCCTACAGCACCTAATTAAGAGTATTAGACTATGGTTTAATTTTTTTTCAACTTTCACTTTAAAACAGCCTTTTAAAAACGGTTTCTTCCTCTGGCTTCAGATGGTTTGAGGTTACATGATAATGAGGAATATGTATTCTCCAATTTACAGGGTTGGGGGGCAACTTTTTTGACAAGTTTCCACAGATTAACCCTGCACCATCCCCAAGTGCCTCTCTGGCCCTTATCTTTACTTGATCTGCTGTTGAGCTATCTGCTCCCTGCTCTCTGCTCCCTGACCAAGCAGTTGCTCTAATTTCTGCTTCTTACCCTGTGCTCCCTGCCTGATTGAATTCCCTGCTGCCATCATGCTGCCTGTCCCCTCTCCAGTCTGCTGTGCACCACATACACAGGTTGCTACTTGTGGCACCTATGCTGCAGGTTGGTCTGTACTGATATATGGCAGAGTTGATTAACCTCTGGCCCATGAGCCAAATGCACCTACAAAGCCATGGTATCTGGCTCATGGGACTCTCCATGGGTTGGGAAACTTGGTGGTGGGGAAGCAGTGGCAATTAATATGGCCATGCTTCCCTGCTGCAAAATTCCCAAGCTCTGTGCAGCTGCGTCAGGGCCTGCATCAGACCCCCCTGCCTCCCCCTCCAGCTGGGTTGGAGCTAGGTCATTCCCTCCCCCCTGTGGGGCTGAGTTGGGACTACATCAAGCTCCCTTCCCCCTCCGCATGGTTGGATGGGCTCTGCTGTGACTGTCCTGGGTGGCAGAATGGGACCACCAACTGGATCCAGCCGATGGGTAGCTGGGCGCAGCCTGCAAGCCAAAAAGGTTGAGCACCACTGGTTTAGGGCATCACACTAGGAATATGGACCTGAGGTTTACTATTGGCTTTGACTATGGGTGCCTATAAGCGTGGAGGCTGTTCTGATGCATTGGAATCCCAGTGCGTTGGAGCAGACTCGACCAAGTAATAACTCTAAGAAACAGCATTAGCATGTAGGAGGATTTAAAGCCTGAGACTTAGAGCAAGGGCCTACAGGCTGGATGCAGCCCACAGAGCCAGAGGGCTTTGCCTATGCTCATGCCAGAGCTGGGGCTAGGCAACTGGAAGCTGTGTTTGCATCACCACAATTTCTCACCACCCTCTGCTCTGCTCCATGGCTGCGGTGCAGGCACAGCTTCCAGCTGGTGGGGAACTGAGCTGGGGCTTCCCACTGTGCCTGCACTGGAGCTGGGGGGTAGAAATAAGCAGCTTCAGCATCCAGCTGCCCAGCCCTAATTCAGTTCCTCGCCAGCTGGAAGCTGTACCTGTATTGCAGCTGGGGAATAGGGGGTGGGGAGAAGTGACAGTGGCACAGGCACAGCTCCCAACTGTCTCCTCCCCTTGGCTCAGTTCAGTTTCCTACTGGCTGAAAGCTGTATTTGCACCCTGACCAACGAGCGGTGTTGGGGCTAGGAGGAGTGGTAGTGTCTGGCCCTGGTGTGGGTGCTGACAAATCCCCCTGCTGTTGAGGCATCACCAGAGCTGCTCAGCCTGCATCAGATTGGGGCTGGGTTGTTCCAGCCTGTGGCTTAAAAAGGCTGCTGGCCCCTATATCATTTAAAGTTCTGCAAACTGCTTTTGGAGCGCACCCTCTGATCATTCAGCATGTGTTTGCATTATTATTCTAGTGAAATGTTCTTAATTAACATACAGAGGTTGATAGCAAAGTTGATACCACTGTCAATGAGTTTTCCATTTTAGACAGTGAAGCCAGATTAGAAAAATAGGCCATGGGGTTTTTAAAAACAAGTCTTTTTATCCAAGGTCCTTATCCTATAAGTTTTCTGACACATAGGAGGAATTTTTTTGAGTGATCTAAAATCATTGTTTTGTGAAGTACTATTGTTTATGCTTGCAAAGCTCTTACGTTTGGCGGGTTGCATAAATAGTTGTAAAGCTGGTGCTCTACAGCAAGACTTAATTGTTTCAGTGTGACCAAATTAAGTTTTATATGTGAATCCTAACTTTAACTCTGGTAATCAGAAAATACTCTGACGTATCTTGCTCACTATAATTCTTGTTTTGTTCTGGTGTTTTTATAGCGCCTCTCTCCCCCCCACCCCAATGAGTCATGGGCCTAGTGTGATTTCTGAAGGGGAGAAGAAAACAACACTACCTCCCAGGAACAATTTATGGTAAATTCCTGCTTCCCCAAACTTATGGCAATACATATTCCAATGGACTTTATATAATGGCTTAAACAAAAATAAGATCCAGATCGTAATAGCCTCAAAGAAGGAGTTTATCAACACATGCTGGAAGGAGTGGGTGGAAGAATTTGTTGGAGTGGAAGATTTGGTAATGTGTGCACCCTACCTAAAAATCAGATATGGTGATGCTTCTGTTTAAAGTGGTGACACAGAATTAAAGCCAGAAACTGATGAATGTGAAAACCCCCATTTCTGTTGTTTGTGCTCAGAAAAAAAATTCCAGCTCTGCTTTAACTCTTTTTATGCTTAATTTCTTCTCCTTCCAGGAACATTAAGTTGTTAGAACCATGTTTTTTTTCCATACAGTCAACAATTGGAGGAAAAAAATTGTAAGGACCCAAACCTATCTTACGTTACCGTCTGGCCACATGGAGTTCCAAGGCTGCAACTAAGCAATCTTTAACCCATTCCATGCACAGTTATTGTTGTCCCTATTTTAAGAAAGTGTCTGTCTTTTGGCTTTGGTGTTAGTAGAAGGCAAATTAACGTATTTAAATGGCTACCAATTATAATATTATTTGACACTTGCATGATTATGAGCCTGTTCCAATGAACCCAGTGGCCATTGGCTAAGGCAACACTGGGTCTTATATCTTCAACTTGGTTTTATAGAATTTTAATTAATTCTGACAATACTTTTGTGATGTGAGTAAGTAGCATCCCCATTTTACAGATGACAAACTGATGCACGCAGACCAGATGTGTGACACCAAGTAAGGCCATAGTTGAACCAGCCCTTGAATTCGTGTGTTCCTGGCTCTCAGTTCTGTGCTCTGTGAACTCAGTCATGTTGCCCCTTGAATACCTAAAATGCTTCTTTCTCCCCTCCTTCATTCTGTGCTTTCCCCCTTTTCCTGCAGGGCTATCCTCCTGGTGACTTCCACACTCATGTAATGAGAGGTATAAAGAACTGATGGATTTTGAAAGATAAGAAACATGTAGATACCAGATGCCACAAGCTACACTTGCTTTTGCTTTACTTTTTACTTCCCTTTTCAAAAAGTTGCAAGAATGATCTGGCCCTTAGTTTTTAACATGATTATGAGACAAAAAAAGGTCTATAACCTGATAGACAGTGGCTTCTTACAGAAGATCCCAAGACCTTTTTGTAGAAAAATGGTAATGGTAATTGCTAGTCCTGGTTATAACAGATGAAAGAGAAAAACAGTAAAGAAAGGAGAATGAATTCCTTGTGCACTGGACCCTTTTGAGCTCTACTGTTAGGAGCTCTACTTTTACCAGTTTTAAAAATGAATTTTGGAAAGGCAAAAGCATAGTACGTGGTTCCACACTTAAGGAGTTAAAAGTCTGGAGCTGCGCTTGATGAGCCAGATGGTCTTTAACAGTAACATTGTTCATATTGTTTAGATTATCCTGTTGCAAGTACAGTGCCTCGTTTACCTTTTATGGAAGAAAGTGTGGAAAATTGACCACAGATGTAAGTAACCAAGAATGATGGCTGAGGCAATTCTTACCAGGCCTCCCTCTCTAACATGCCTGATCCTGCAGATAAAAATAGAGAAATGTGAGGCAGCATGAGAAATGGCTAGTGTTACCTATTTACGTGTTTAATTTGAGCCCTGTGAGCTACTAAAACCTTTATTTTCTTAAGCCAGGGTTTCTTCATATTAAAGTAGTTTCAGTTGTGCATCATAGGCAGCCTGAATGTAAATTTTTATTCAGGTACTAAATATCTTCGTTGTATATTTTCCCATCCTGTTCCAAAAAAAAAAAGGAAAAGGAAAGGAGGACAAGCCAAATGCACTGACCTCAAGCACAATTTTATGATCCAAAATCTTCATGAAAAGATTGGTACCCATTTTGTGCTCTAATGAGAGAGAGCGCACAATCTCTATTATTATTGATTTGATTTGTATCACAGCCAAGAGCTGTGCCAAATTAATTAGAACTAGTTTATTGTTGTCCCTCCATAATATTTTACTAAAGCTTGTGTTGCATCTTGAAAGTCAATTCCAGGTTGGAATAAAAGTTTTTTTTCTTTAGACAGGTATCTCTGTTGTGCAGTGCATGGACTTGGAAGACACAGCGCTTAAACAGAACAAAAGAAAATTGCTACAAATGAAAGCAATAAATCCCTGTTTTATAAAGTCCTTTTGTTTCCTATCACTTTTCTCTCCCTCCCTCATTTCCTGCCTCTTGTTAGGAACTGCTGTCAAGCTTCATTTTCTTCTGGCAAGTGGTTCCCTTTGGAGCCCCAAAGCTGACACCACAGCATTTGCATGCAGGTGCCACTGCAGTAGAAAGCAGCCCCTCAGTCTGCATCTCCTCCTGCCTTAGGAGGAGACGGAGCCACATCCATCAACCTGTTCAACATAGGAATCAGCCCAGAGACTGAAAAACTCTCCTTTGTGTAGTGATCATCAAGTTCAATAAACACAGGGATATGTGAATGAGAACAACAAGTTTCATTGCAGAGCGTTAGGCTATCACTATAGTTTATTTCATACATGGAATGTGTTGGCTCATGTCTTCATAGCTGCCATTTTATTTTCAGCCACAGCTTGCTTTGGCCAAATTGACAGCATAATACTCTCTTTTATTACACCTAGGCTTAAAGAGAAGTTTGAAGAAGTGTTTTCTAGTTCTGTCTGCTTTTGAGTCTCTCTCAGATAACCTGTTGGGCCTTGGTTACATCCATGTAAATTCAATGACTTCCAGATACATGGAGTATCTGAGGGCAGAATTTGGCTTTCAGTCATTAATTAATATATAAAATGGACAAAAACATTTGATAATACTAATTGGTGTACTGGAAAATCATACTTTACCCTGAAGGAATTTCAGGAAGTTGGCAATTAAACTGAAAGCTGTACAATATAAAAGTTTACTAACATAAAAAGAACTGAAGATAGCAATTTAGACTTTTTAAAAGAAAACAGATCTACTTTTAAGTTAAAACATAGAATGATAAATATGAATGTATAATGGCACTAAGTAGTGATATATACTATACTAATTTTTAACAACTGGGTTAAAATTCCCATAGGTCATAAGAAAAAAATATTATGATGGGCCTTGAATGCTTACTGGCAGTAGTGTAACTTGGGATGGTTGAGCAGTGCAGACTCCTGTAGCAGTAATACCTGGGGCAAGCAGATGATGCTTCACTAGCATCAGCTGGGGACTTGGAGTCTCTTGGAGCACCTAAGGCTCCCTCCTCTACCCATGCTCAGCACCCCCTCACCTCTGGCCCTCAGTGACACTGCCCCACTATAGGGTTTTGCATAGAGCACAAACTGCTATTTATGCCTCTGCTTACTAGACTAAGTGTGTGTTTGTGCAAAAGTAAGCACCTGTGGTTTTTTATAACCCTGATGTTTTCAGAACTCTTCCTAATTAGAGATCTGACAGTTAGGAAAACTCAAATCAGCTAGTTCACCTGTACCACATCTTGCTTATACCATATCACCTGCACCACACTTTCCTTAAGTTGACCAGTTGAAATGGGCATGGACAGTTGTCAGGTGTGGAACAAAGACAAGTTAACTGGGAGAGAGGTGAGAGGCACACATGTAGGCTTTATGTCTTGAACCACCATGTTGAGTTCAAAGCAATGCTCCTGGCATCAGTGGTTTTATATTGTGGTACTCCTCAGACCACAGGATGCACAAAGCATCCCCACTCCCCAGTCCACTCTCCCTCCCCAGTCCACTCCTACAAGCACCTGCTGCATCCCAGAACAGGCCATATGTCACCATTTTGAGAGTAACTTGTAGCCAAACAGATTTCATGCTTTGGCTAGTAATTTTTCAGCAAAGCTGATGTGTGCTCTTTTCTCTGCTTTTGTAAATTTTTGTAATTGTAGTCACAAAAGTTGGGAATTAATCCAAAGTAGTAGGTATTCTGGTACAGAGTTTTAAAGCATTGTTTTCCCAGGGTAGGCACAAAATTCTTATAGATCAAGCTAGAAGCATAGGAGAAAGCATAGGAAAAAGGTTCTGTCACCTACCAACCCCTAAGTGTCTATAGATAGATGGCCTTTTGAAAACAGAAGAAATATTGTTCAACATTAATAAACTAGAAAGTTAAGAATAAAATCATCATTATCTGTAGGGGTGCACTGATAGAGATTTTGAGGGCTAATACCAATAGCTGATTTTTAAGGAGGCGTGTCGGCCAATACTGACCCACTTTCCAATACAGTTGCATCCAGCTGGTAAGTCTCTTGGGTGGAAGGGGAGAAAATAGTAGGGCAGATTGGTGCCCCCCCCACCCATAGTGAGGGAGGGAGTGGGACAGGGGCTGGAGCTGCAGCAGGCACTGCCCAGCCAGAATGGGGTGTGTGACAGAGCCACAGTTCATCCGGGGAACATGGGGGAGAGCAGCTTTGATCACTACATGCACCCCAGGAAGGCATGGTGGGTGGGAAGCATGTGTCTACAGGGAAGGGCGGGCTGCAGCTGTGGACTGGGGTCAGGGCTGCACCAAGCTCTTTCCAGTGGGGGGGACTGGGCTACGCTGCGCTCAGGGCAGGCGGCAGTGGCGCTGGGAGGAGGGCTATGGTGAAATTTGGGGTGGCTATAGCCCCCCACCCCAGTAGCCCTGCTTCCAGCACCACTGCTGCCTGCCATAAGCGCAGCGCAACTCAGCTTCCTGTCATGGTCCCTGGTCTCAGCCCACAGCTGCAGCCTGCCCTGCTCCATTCTGCGCAGATCTGGGGGCATGCCCCCACATGCCTCCCAGGATGCACACAGTGGCGGGAGCCACTTCCCCTCCCCATGCCCCCTGGACAATCCTAGACTCCGTCTCGCACCCCCC
>NW_017728947.1:17584814-17591358 GCF_001723895.1 Crocodylus porosus
CTAGGCTTGTCCCCCCGGCTCCTTTCCTCCCCCCTCCCCATCCACCACAACAGACTTACCAGCTTTCCAAGCTGCCAAGGCTGTGCTCCTTGCTGCCTGCATGCTGTGCTGTAGCTGTGCACTTGCAAGGGCATTTATCAGCCAAATTATCAGCCACATCAGGCTGATTTCTGATGTATTCAATTTACCTTACATTGGTGCCAATCTGATATCAGACTGATGTATCGGTGCACCTCTAATTGTCTGGAAAAAGGCCAATGGGTAAGGGAGTACTGTAGTCAGTGCCTTCTAATGAGGTCACAGCTATGGTAAACTAGACTTTGACTGCATACTCATGTGCAAATGATCTGGAAGCATTCTCCCAGGTTTCTTCTCCTGGTAGAAAAATGTACCCAGAGATGCCTGACCTCATTTGATGCTGAATCCTTGAAGAGTAGAGAACTTGCAGTGCTGATGCTGTGCAGTCGGGGGGCCCTTGTACATACATCTTAGTGTGCTTTGTAGGTTCATTCGGTCTGCCTGGTGAAGACAGCAGCAGTGGGCTGGGCAGCCCTGATTAGCTGACCCAGACTGCCTCTCAGGCTGTGTTTCCCTGTTGCAGAATATGGGGGTTATGAAGGGGGCATTTTGTTCCCTGCTTGGCTGGAGCAGAAGAGTCCATCCTGTCTCCTGGGTGCAACTCTTCCAGAAGAATCTCAATGTCTGTACATGGTCTTAGATACTTGGTAGCATTTATGACATACCACAGGCTCAGAAGCAAGCATGAAGGGCATAAAAGCCTCTAGGTTCTATAGATGTTAGTATCTGGTGAGTTCACTATCCGTAGTCTTACCTACAGCTCTTTTGAAAAAATAGTTACTTAGCTAAGTAGAAAAGAAATAGTGACATGATTGTTTATTCACTTAGAATAGACAATTAACCCCTCCATTACTTTGGAATTTAGTGGCACCCCATTTAAAGACTGATTTCTTTCCTATAGTGCTTCTTGAACCCCACAGCACCTAGGATCTCATGGAGAGGTATAGTGGACAGGGCACCCCTGAGAACTTGGCGAGGTGATACATGGTGCTCAGCACTGGCAGGGGCTGCTTGACAAAAGCAGATTGGGGAGCTTGGTAGTGGGTTGTTGGATCCCTGAAGGAAGCATCCATTTCTGCAGGAGGCAGAAAGGGGTGTAAGTGGCTGCTGGTACCAGGTGGAGGCAGCAGGGGGAGAACCTGCCCTGATCTTTCTGCTATCTGCTTCTTCCTTGCCCCGTCTTTACATGAACATTTCATGTTTTGTGTCAGGTAAATGTGACTCTTTTGCCAGGTCCTGCCCAGCTGTCAGACCCCTATAGAAGGGCTGTGTTCAAATTTAGTGGTTTAACACCAAGCATAGTAAAAAAAAAAAGAGAAAAAGAAAAAAATGGTCAGTGAAAAGTTTGTAATGAAAAAGAATTTTGTGGTTTGGCAAACCTGCTTGACTGCAGCAGTGGTTTTATACTGTGCTACCCCTATACCCTAATGCGTCAGACCACATCTTGCACAATGCTCCCCACTTTCCAGTCCACTCCTACTGACCCCAGTCCCCCATCGCAGCACAGACCCCAAAAGACCCCAGCCCAGAAGGTTTTCAACCTTTTTTAATAAGTGTACCCCCAGCGGCCGGATGCGGAGTGGGGGTGGGGTGGGGAGGGAGGTGTATGGCCAGACGCAGAGCAGCGGCTGTGCAGAGTGGTGGGTGGCAGCAGCAGCTGCCACATGCAAGCTCCCTCTCCACCAGCTCCTCCCTCCACATCCAACCGTCCGGGCAGTGCTTGTGCGGCCCGCAGAGGGGCACTGCTGCCCTTGTTCCCTCCCACCAGGCCATGCTCCTGAGAGGTGGTGGCATGGGATGGTGGATGGCGGCGCTCCTTCCCTGCCCACCCCTGTGTACCCCCTCTAGTTGCAGTGGCAGATTAAGATTTACTGGGCCCTGGGCAAACAGAAAATTGGAGGCCCCCAACCAAGCGAGGGCACGTTCCTCGTGCACCTGCCAGGGGGCTGTGACTGGGCCTGCCTGGCCTCCTCAGCGCATCCAGGGCAAATCAGGTAGCGCGAGCATTGCTGAGGTGAAGGGGATCCCAGCCTGGCCTCTCTTCCCAGTGGGTGTTGCACATCACAGGCTGGGCTTGGGCCAGGCTTCGGTTGGGTTGGCGGGGTGGGTAGGGAAGCCACCAGCTCCACCCCTGGCTGCCCGCCTACCCCTCTGGCAGCCTGAGCAGGGCAGGATGGGCTGTCCTGCCTTGTCCCAGCGACACAGGTACCAGTGGCTGCTTGCAGATGGCAGGGAGTGGGAGCGGGAGTGGGGCCACCCACGGGGGCCCCCTTGCATCGGAGAGCCCTGGGAAGCTGTTGCCATCTGTGCAGAGCCCCATGCCTGCCCCATAGCATCCTGGCTCGGCCAGAGGAGAGGAAGTGCGCACTGCCCACCCCAGATGCCCCGGGCCAGAATGCCCGTTTGGGCCGTGCTGCCCCTGGCACCCTAGGGGCCTGTGATTAGCAGGGGCCCTTGAGCCTGTACTTTAATCTGCCTCTGTCCAGCTCTCCAGTTTCTTTCCAAGAGGGAGCTTCACCAAGCAGCCAGAGCTTGATTGTTTTTACAGAAGGCTTACATTAATTTATGGATTTTATGGACAGGCTTTTTCAGCCTGAATTTTTACTGACTGTCCATAAATTTATGGACAGTTGGCAAAATTCACCGCCTGCCCACAGAAAAGCATGCTGTTCAGAGTACAGAGGCTGTCAGCACAAAGACTGCTGGAGGGCAGCTCAAATCATTTTCCTGCTCCCAGAGCTGGTGGGCCACAGGGAGTGGTGCCAGGATGCTGGAGCAGGCACAGGGTGCCCAGTGTGTGGAAGAGCCAGTTTTTACCTCCTCCCACAGGGGAGCACCGTGGTTGAGAATCACTGCTCTAGAGAATACTATGAATAGATGGATAGAAAGGTAAAATCTGCTTTTTTTCAAAATCTTCACAGTAAATATTGCTTAATTTAACTCTCTGTTCTGTGTCAAAATGCTTCCTTCATGCCTATTTCGCAAAGGAATGGGAGAGGTCTCCTTAAAACCAGAGCAGGGCCCAAACCAGAAGTTTTTCTTCACAATGTTGATAGTAGAGTTTGGTGGTGCGGATACAAATCAGCATGTGACCCAC
Organism: Crocodylus porosus; assembly: GCF_001723895.1. Lineage (NCBI taxonomy): Eukaryota > Metazoa > Chordata > Crocodylia > Crocodylidae > Crocodylus > Crocodylus porosus. Next base: position 17,587,990 of record NW_017728947.1, read on the forward strand.
ACTAGGTTTGTAATAAAACTGAATGAATGAGACTTTCCAAAAATGCCAACCTTGGATTATTAGAATAATATATCGAAACATCAGACTTCTGGTTGAATTTCTCATCTCTTTCTTCCTGAACATGGTGATCCAGATCAAATGAAACATAGCTCTGAACAATTATGCAAAGTCAAAACCTAAACTGATGAAGTTTAGAAAAAGCAATGCAGCCTCAGTAGTTCATCTATTTTTCAGAACAGGTTCTGTATTAGAACCAGCTCTCTAAATGTCTCAGAAATTAAACATTTATTTATCTATCACTAAGTGTCCTCTTGGTTTCTGAAGGGACCTTTTACTCAGGCTACTGATATGATACCTTTTGAATTTAGAGTTCAGTATTTAAATAGGAACTTATGGTCATACTCTGCCTGACATATGTTTATCCTTCTATCTCCCCACACCCTCGTGTATGCTGCAAGAGATATAAAGAACACTGTAGACTCAAGAAAACAGTTAAACTGACTCCATAAAACAGCTATACAATTCTTCAGAGGACTGCAAAATAATTCTTGATTCAGAAGTGCCTCAGTGAGTGTTAATGATCAGATGTAGCAGAATGGAAAGCAGCAAGGCAGCATGGTATAAATTTATCATTATATCTGAAAAGCAAGTTACACGTAACTCCAAGGGAAGTCTTTGTTTTACTGTTTTCCACGCTGCATTATGGTTGTTTTTGCTTTTCAGGAGTTTACAAATGCAGGATCTCTGGAATATTAACCCTATTTTAGAGGCAGTCAATCTACAGATTGACAGTCTGGATAGAGAGGGGGTATACTGCTTCTTGACAGCTGAATGCTTTTCCTGGCTTGGCCAGTGAACTGCCATTTGACTTAGTCAAGTCAATTCATCCCTCTGTGCCTTAGTTTTCCCATCTGTACCATGGGGGGAATTACCTCCCTGTGTAAAGCATTCTGAGACCTACTTTTAAGAAGTGCCTATGTAAGATGAAGTTAATGTTATTGTTATAGCAAAAAAGCACTTCTTAATTTTAATAGGTACTGCATGAAAACAAAGATTTTTTTCATTTTAGAATTCCTCTCAATAATGCCTCTCAGTAGAGGGGTTTTTTTTTTTCATAACTAATGTTGTGATGAGAGCATCTACCAACTAGCTTTCCAGGAATAACCTACACATCCTCTGTAATCAGCCCAAAAAACCAAGACTGTTATGGAGATGAATGGTTTTGGTTAATATGTACCACAAAGCAGAAAAGATTATGCCTTTATATTTTAGTGCATAGATAATTATCAAGGAATTTTGTACAGAGAGAAATAATGTATGGTTAGAGAATAGAAATGTAAGCCTTAAACTTCCTATCCTGTGAATATAAATCACTGTAAGTTTCAAAGCATTTTCATGACTCATACAGAGGCCATTGACCAAACTTGCTGATGAAGGCAGGATTAAACAAATTCAACTTCATTTTTATATTTTTTTCCTACTGCTGTTAGCTTTTTTATTTATCCAAAGTAATACAATTCTTCAGAAAATTTTAACAACTTTGACATATGGAACTGCTATCCAATTCACTGACTAGATACAAAGCAGTATGGGAACACTGATGTGTCAGTAAATGGCTTGCTGTGTATTGGGAAAACAGTTTCTCGGGAACCATACTTCCCACCTGGCAATATTCTAGAAAGAGGGAGAATGAATTAGAAGTGTAGTATTAATGCAGTTCAGTGAATAAGAGTCTCAGCTGAAAGGAACTGGAGTCCAATTTAAGTAAACTGAAGAAAAAGGGAAGGAAAAGAGAAATTGGTAAGAAAGAGACAAGAAAATCAAAAGGTTTTGTTCCTTGTTCTGTCGAGACTCTGTGCCTGAATATGAGGCTGAAGTGGAAGTGAGTTCCTAATGTGCAACGTGACTTAGTGCCCAGTTTTGCTGCCTGTGCTCTTGTTATAGTACCCTTTTCCACAAACAGCCCCACTGAAATCACCAGGGATGCTCTTCAGGTCTGATTCTGATCACAACTGGAACTTCATTGACTAACCTTATTAACACTAGCATTAGTGAGTTTAAATTCAAGCTTTCTATACCTCAGTTTGCTTTTACTTGTGTTGCAGGAGGTTGCTGAGTATTCCAAGTTAAAGGCTTATGAGCTGATTTTTTTGTTAAGGATAGTGCTTGTGAAGTAAGGCATCTGGAAGCATGTATATTCATATAATATGCTGCTTTCTTCCTCTGTGTTTACCCTTCCAAGCATCTTGCAAGATGAGAAATGGTGGTCTGTCTTACATTCATTCATATTTGGGTCTTTGCAAGGTGCAAAGCAAAGAATAGTTGCATCCCTCTGGATCTGTCATGCCATGTCAATGGTATTCTGTTTTTGTAGATAATTTAAATTTTGCTGTCATGGTCTTAGTCCTATAGAATTACCCAGATGGAACAATATTTGCCAAAGTTCACTTACATTTTCTTTGTAGATTTGATACATTTGCACATCAAAAAAAATAGCCCTGATATTTTCCAGCCCTTTTGCAAGGTATCAGTCTGTTTCAATAGAATTCATCTGTAGATTTCACCTCACTCTTAAGATTCTTGATGTAAGAGAAAAATAAGGTTGGGGTTTTCAAAGACCCCCTCCCCCCAGTGGAGACCTTACTTTGGTCTTATTAAAATCTCTACAAATTATTTATTTCAGGGATTACCATGCTCAAGTCCCTGAAAAAAACATTAACTTAAAAGCTGGTTACGCTATTTGTTTGTAACTTGGTCTTCTGGCTAAGATGAAGAAGATACACTACAAACGTTATAAATTCTGGGGACTCAAGTAGGTTGGGATAAGATTGATGCCAAATGGAATAGGGTCTCGTCTTCAGTCTTCATATTACTAAGTGAAAAGTATCTTGCCCATTGAGGTATATAAATCAGATTCTTGCTGTGATTAAGAACTCCTTTTTTGGCTGCAAGAAGGGTGTAAAGTAACCTTAAACGAACCCAAATGCAACTGTGGAGGATATCCCTAGCATGGGGAGATTCTGGTCTAGCATACAACAAGCATGGCAAGTTTTATGCTATCTGTTTCTATGCCTTCCCTGGCTGTGGGTGGTGTATAACCAGTATGGAAAGTATTCTAGGGGTAGAGGGCGCACTGGAGGGCACAAGGCTCCATTGAGTCCTGTCTTGTCAGAGCAGTGCCATACAATACCCAGCAATTCAAAAAGGATATGGAGAAGCTTGCGAGAGTCCAGAGAAGAGCCATGCACATGATCAGATGTCAGGAAAACAGACCTTATGACAACAGGCTGAGAGCCACGGGGCTCTTTAACTACTGCGAGACCTTTTCAGGCTGGACATAAGGAAGAATTTCTTTACTGTCCGAGCCCC
>NW_017728947.1:17591533-17602769 GCF_001723895.1 Crocodylus porosus
GCACCTACATTGAACACCTTCAAGAGTAAATTGGATGCTTATCTTGCTGGGATCCTATGACCCCAGCTGACTTCCTGCCCCTCGGACAGGGGGCTGGACTCTATGTTCTTCCGACGTCCCTTCCAGCCCTAATGTCTATAAATCTATGAAAACCCTTGATCTGTCTTTTTAAAGGTTGGCAGGACCATTTCAGCCCCAGTCAAATCCTCCAGAATTGGGAGGGTATGTAGGAAGATAGCCTAGGATTATCATTTCCTCACCTACAGTTGCACTGAATGTGATTTTGGCATTGCTAAAAATCTGGCCTGTAATCATCGACTGTCTGAGTTTTTAGATGATATCCATCTTGTTTTTTCTTATTCATACATCCTGACGTCTATTTTTCCTCCTTTTACACAGCTCCTGCTTTTTCCCATATACATAGATTAGATGCAATTTTTTTTAAAAAGTAAACCCGCATCATTTTTGTTTTGCACATTGCTAAAATGCCTGGAGAGAGTTTGACAAATGTGATGTATGTGTGTCATTGACCAAGTGTAAAAAAACAATCTGACTGGCTTTAACATTTTTTTCAAACTCTATATTATAATTCTACTGTATTTTAACTACCACACTCCTGTAATACTGCACTGTTAAGGACAATTTTGCCCTCAAGGATTCAGCACTTAACATATTTGTCAGTGGTGGTATGGTTGGAGCTTCCCACTAGCTTTCTACTCTCCAATTACAGTACCAGTTTGGGAATAGCTTAACTTCATCTGAAGGTTGGAAAGCAATATTATCATCTTAACTTTCACAATACAGGAAGGGAAGCCATGGAGTACTGGTCACAAGATTGGGGCTCAGGAGCCCTATGTTCAGTTCTCAGCTCTGTCACCAGTTTGATGCATTTTACTAGGTAAGTCGCTTCATCTCTCTCTGTTAGTGTTTCCCTGTCACAACATGGGGAAAAATTACACTAATAGAAAAACAAAATGTAGCAGATACATACTTGGGGAGGGCTGGTGATATAAAACTGTGGATTTATAGTATCTGAAAAAGGTAGCTAGCTGTGTTAGTCTGAAGTCAGAGAGAAGGCAGAACAGGATGGCACCTTAAGCTAAATGCAGACATTCAGGGAGGTTAGGGGCACATTGGACTGTGTTCAAAATGCCCACCCTATCTAAGGTAAATCAGGATCCGGGGGTAATGGGGAGGGGTTGGAGGGTATCGGGGCGCAGGCAAGCTTGGGAAGAGGATCAGGGGTCTACAGCGGGAATGGGGGGTAAGCAGGATCCACAGGAGCAATCGGGGAGGCAGGTGGAGTCTGCAGGGGGTTGCTGGGGTTTGAGAGGGTTTGACAGGATCAGGAGGGAGGTTCTTGGGCTCCATGAGGGGGCTTTGAAGGGGACCTAGGGTTATGTTTAGCCTCGACCCATAGAAAACCTGCAGTCCCCTCCCCGCCCCATACTGATTGATCTGGGGGTACCTGGAACAGCTTGTGGGCTATAGGGTTCAGGGGGTGGCTGGTCCATGGGGTGGGGGCCAGGGGCCTAAAAATATCCCAGTACCAGGGAAGGGCGTAGGAAAAGTGTAGCCCTGGATCTGGGGCCAGCAGCTGGGCTTTGCCAGCCCTGGGGCTGTGCAAATAACCATGCAGAATTTCCATACATTGTTCTAACCTAAATCAAGTAAATCTGATACTACATCAATCCAGGTCTGTTTTAGACCAGGTTCTGCCATTTTTAGACCAGTCTGCGTGCACAGAACTTCTGTATAGATATGGGTCTAGAGTAATATCTGATCACTGAGATTAGGTCTATAAGCATAAGGTCTGCATCTGGGTAAATTAAGTTAGAAGTAGCTATTTTAACCTGATTTAACCTCCTCCTAGCATCCCCAAATGTCTGGACTTAGCCCTAGAGACTAATTCATTCGATTAGAGCCTTAGAAGGGCATAAGTTTTCAGAGATGGCAGTATGAATTTATGGTACCTAGAGAGTCTTCTGAATAAAATTAACCTACTTTTCTATTTGCATAGAATAGAGCAGAAGAAACGGAGCAAAATTAGTGATTTTTCCCTGTAATTTTTCTATCAAATTTATTGATATAAACTGCAGGCCATATTCTTTACAGATATAAATTGATGCAGTTTTATTGACTTCAGTGAAGCTATACCCATTTACAGTAACAGAGAATTGTTTCATTTAAAAAAACAAACAAACCAAAAACAGTATCTTTAAACACAAACTCTTTGTGCCAAATACAGGTTTGATGGTTCATATGCATATATTAGAGGCACGTCACTTCCTATGTAATTGACAATTTAAAGTTCCATAAATAATTAAATTTGATGACATCCGAGGTTAGGTAGAATGCATATTTTCCTATTATCTGGATTTTCTCAGGACCTTGATAATTTTATCCCATTTACATCAAACGCGCAGGTAACTTTAGAATTCTGGGCCTGTATTATTTCTAGGGAGGCATAACACAATTACAAATGACAGTAATTGACGTTACATGCTTTAATTAAATTTCCTCCTCTGTGAATCAAAACCTTTTAACCAAGCATTGGAGTGCTATTTTTGTATTTATTTGTTACATGGGTTAATGTGTTATGGGGCAGATATGGTATTTATCCATTTTCACAAATTAAGCTATCAGTGTCATGTTGCCTTTGAATTGTTTCCTGTATTGAGGGGTAAAACCACTTGACAAAGATTTCACTCTTCCATGGCTAAACTTCCTGTTTTCACAAACCTGAAAATTGAGGGGTTGAAGATCAACCCTTTGGGAAAATTAACACTTTGGGAAAAACTGAGTCCAAAGCCTCTCACCAATGTGCTGTTCTTTCCTACAGCAATTTCAGTTCAGGGGAAAGGGTCGCTTGTATTTTCAGAATCAGTAATATTATAAAAATTATTAATTTTTTTTAGATTATAGGGGATAGAAGTGCAATCTCTTGAAGTCATAAATAGGAGGTGAAAGGGCATGAACAGGAGAGTTTACTTACAAAACTTTTCTATCCAGTGTTCCTACCATTAAGAATATACTTCAAAACATGAATTCTCAACTTCCAAAAAACAGATTCCTGCAATATTATCTCTTTCAGAAAGCAATTCTATTTTTATTGAATACAATGCTCTAATTTTTACCCACTTATAGTAATGCACTATAACTATGTATACTTCAGTTTGGTTGGACAGGGTCTTCCAGGAACTACTGTAGGTACAAGAAGAGGTTATAAAGAAGATTACATTGAGGCAAGTCAAAGATACCTTTCATTTAGCACTTTTATAGAATAGCTTGTGAGAATGCCAGTTGTGCCACCTTATCAATGTAAATCACATAATGACTGGGCTAAATAATATGAATTATAACATACAGGGTTCATTCACCTGCTCTTCTGCCAGCATCATATATGCCATCACTTACTTCCAGTGTCCCTCTGCCATTTACATTGACCAGATAAGCTGATCCCTAAGTAAAAGAATGCATAGACACAGGTTTGACATCAGTTCCAGAAACGCAGAAAAGCCCATGGCAAAGCAGTTTAAGTTCCCTGGATGTTCCATTGCTCATCTTATAGTAACTCCTTTTCTCCTTAAACAATAAAAAATTAAAAAGAAACTTTCATGTGAAACTGCACAAGAAGTCTTCCATAGCCTGGATTGTGTTAAACATGGTGCCAACATGGACTATGGATCATAGAATCAATGAGTCGGAAGGGACCTAGACAGATCATCTAGTCCGACCCCCTGCCATGGGCAGGAAGGAGCACTGGGGGTAACAGGGGTCATAAGACCCCAGCCAGGTGCCTAGCCAGTCTCCTCTTGAAGATTTCCAGGGAAGGTGAGAGCACCACCTCTCTGGGAAGCCTATTCCAGGCTCTGGCCACCCTTACTGTGAAGTAGTTCTTCCTAATATCTAACCTAAACCTACCCTCCCTCAGCTTGTGGCCATTGTTCCTGGTGACTCCAAGGGTGGCCCTGGTGAACAGACTTTCCCTGAGTTCCTGCTGGTGGCCCCTGATAAGGTTGTAGGCAGCCACAAGATCCTCCCCTCAAGTCTCCTCTTGCGGAAACTGAAGAGATTCAGGCCCCTCAGCTTCTCCTCATTCTTAACAGCTAGTCCAGATAATGGGCTAACTCCAGTGTCCTACAAGGTATTAAGTGTCTCCTTCATCTCAATCGACCAGTCAGTCATCCCACACTTTATCTCTCTGAGCAGTGTCTCCTCCCTCTATTTCTTTCCCATTAATATAAAGCTCTTCCTTTCTGTTAGCCCATTCATAGCATCTGATGAAGTAGGTCGTTGCCTATGAAAGCTCATGCCTCTTGGAACTAGTTAGTCTCTAAGGGTCCTTACACGCATACTAACTTTCTAGCAGTTAAGTTGACTTGACTTTTTTAAGCCAATTTAACAGTCAGAGTGTACATGCATAAGTGTAGCAGATTCAACTTAAATCCCATGCAGGATAATACACCTCTAAGGTGTATTATCTTGAGTTGCATTAGTTAAATCAATTCTGCAGGGGAAGGTTCACAAGATGGCTGCTACCATGTCAAGGAGCTGTATGTGTGTACACTCCAATATGACTTAACTTAAGTTGCCTTAGTTAAGTTGCCTTAGTTGACTTAGAAGTGTGTACATACTCTAAGGTTGCATCCAGATGAGCATGGCCATTTGTTTGCCTGGGGACAGGTAGCAGCGGCACACCTTGTGCCACTTGTTCCCATGAAATGCCTGTGCCAGATGTGCTCTGGTGCATGGCAGGTTATCCCAGGTAGGGTAGAGGAGGCTGAGGAGACTGGGGCCATCAACTGGGGGCCTTGGGGAGCTACAGCCACAGTGCTCCTGCAGCTGGGAGCCTGGTTGGCAGCCAGAGCATGGCTGCAGCAGGTTATGCTTGGATTTTGTGCGGTGTGTGCTGTCACCGTGTACACCGCCTGGCTTTTTTATGTCATGGATTTTTTGATCCCAGGATCTCCCCTCCCTGTGCACACCTGCATGTGTGGTGTCACAAATGGCTCTGCAGCACCATGTACCGCACGTCAGTGCTCATCTGGACACTGCCTAAGGTGCCACCGTGCCCTATCTTCTGCATAGGATAGCTTATTTCAGCCAGTTATAACACTGATATCATAAATGTAAACAATGTTATATTGGGTCAAACCACAGGTTCATCTAGCTTAGTATCCTGCATCTCACAGTGGCAGAGAGCTGATGTTAAGCAAAGAATATTTCTATAGGGCCTGTCTGGAGTAGTCTATCTTATGCTTCTGCCCTCCTTGGAGCTTTCAGCATTTAGAGACCCAAGAAGTTCCAACGTGGAGGTTGCAGCTCTGTTATCATGTTTAATACCCACTGATGGACCAATCCTGCATGAATCTGTCTCTTTTGAACCTGGTTAAGTTGTCAGTCTCTACAGCATCTTGTGGCAATGAATTCTATAACTTAATTACGTGCTGTGGAAAAAGTACTTCCATTTATGCCTTTTAAACCTAATAATTTTGTTGCACATCCCACAGGCCTATTGGAAAAGTCATTTTAAAAGTGGAATTAAAGTCTGAGAACCTAAGCTGCTATAACTGGTTGTTGTTCCAGCTTCTCTCTGAGCTACACCAATTTATATTGGACAATAGAGAAGCTAGTCTTTAACATTTAAAGAATGCTAGTCAGTCGGTAACTTCCATTCAGTGAATGGGTATCAGCTTTTCATTAGCTGCGCTTGGTTTTGTTATGTACTCCACCGCTGTGTTGCTTCGACTTGTAGGATACCTGGAGCACTTGTTGCTCCATTCAGAAAAATAAAGAGAAAACATCAGGGTAAAACTTCACCAGCTTATTTTTTCCTCAACCATGATTAACTCCTGTTACTCAACAACAAAGAACTCCATCTTTCAGTTCTGTGACAGAGCAGTGCTGTTGTAGGCCACGAGGACAGTCCACATTACTATGGTGGAAGGCTGTGCAGTAGTTGAACAGGGAGGGGGAGGGTAGCTGCAGGTCAGTGTCAAGTGGACACAGCTTTATCATTGATAAGCATGTGAGATAAAAGTCCCATCTAAAGCTGCTTCACACTGACATGTACCAGAGGCTCTTAAAATTCCCCATCATGGTGACCCCATAGGAATGTTGAACAGAATATATTGCATCTTTTTTATAACTGATCACTTCAAAAACACAATCTAGGGTGAGCTCTGATGCATAGCACAGCTGAACAGCCCCCAGTTGTCCATATATGCCTTCACCATAACTCAGATGAAGTTTAAATGGAAACTGGAAAGGTAACTGCTTTCTAGCATTTAGGATTGAGTCATGATCAGCCAAGTCCCTCATTATGCTGCGAGAGTAGAAAGGAGACACTGAAGTTTTACAGATTGTGCAAAGTTGAAAAGCTTCATAGGAAATAAGTTTTATTCCTGACTAAGTTTTCTGTTTTTCTTTGTTTTGTTGTGTTTTCCGTTGCAGGCCTTGCGTTAGGGGCCCAAGAGCACAATCACTGTAGAGGAAGAGAGTAATATAGCCTCCTTTCCAAACCATTCTGTTGTCCTGTTAATGTCCCATATCTTCTCATTCCTTGTCTCCAAGCTTTTTGTATGTAATTGTTGCTCATTTTACACCTTGATCCTTCTTCCCCTGGAGTTTTACCACTTATTTTAACAGGAATGGTACTTGTGCTTGAAGAAAGAGGCACGGTGACCATGAGTGGTTTTTGAGCTTCCCTGACCATTTTACACAGTCATCACAATTTGACCAGTGTCCTTCACAAAATCAGTTTTACACTGAATTTTGGTCTTTAACTAGATTTTTTTTCATTGGCCTAATGAGCAAAAGTCAATGTGTTTCATTTCCTCTGCTCCTCTATATCAGGGGTGGGCAAAATGTGGCCCGTGGGCCAGAGGCAGCCCGCCAGGCCATTCTATCCATCCCATGGGGCCCCTAAAAAATTTAGAAAATTAATGTATGTCTGCCCCGGCTGCCTGTCATACAGCCCTAGATTGCTTGCCAAAACTCAGTAAGCGGCCCTCCGCCAGATATAATTGCCCGCCCTTGTTCTATATTCAGGCCTACCCCATTCTTTAAGCCTAACAACATAACCAAATGTTGGAAAAATAGCAACGATTCACAGCAGAAATGGACTTTGAGACTGCATGAAAGCATTGATGCCATTTGAATCTCATTCAGGGGGATAACAGATAACAAAAGATATAGTCAAAGCTGCATTCTGGCTCTCCAGACTGCAACTTACTAAGCTGCGAAAGGCAGATTTAGTTTGTTTTGCAGATGGTCTATGAGTCTCATGTGGCATCATATTAAATTATATAGGCAGTCAGTCACTTGTTCTGAAGCGATGCAATGAGCAGAGAGATCTGATGTGCATGGAGCATTCTGTTTAAAAACAGGCTCTAAAGCTAATACAGCTTCACAGAGAGCCACAGAAAGAGAGGAAAGCTTTGTAGGAAAGGGACTTGAAATACAGTACTGACAGCTAGTTCTCAGCGTGGAGATAAAATGAGGGTGGCTTGGACAACATACAATGGGCTGTGGAGCACTTTGTCCTAAAGGTAGGAGAGGCTGCACTACCCACCAACTTGTTTTTCATGTCGATTTCTGTAATGCTTTCTGCATACTACTTTCTGCACTTATAATGTGTATGTACTGGTCTTTTCTAATATTTTTAAATTAAGGCCGTGTAATTATTTTCTTCCTGCTTTGTTCAGACACTGCTTTGTGAGGGTAACAGTAGAAACCAATCCTGTAGTTTCAAATATTATTCTAGTACTAAAATATTTCTGCAATATGAAATATTAATGATGGGTTTGATTCTGCTCCCACTGATGAGCTCTGAGAGCATTGCTATTAACTGTTGCTGTTGACTTCAGTGCAAGACCAGGCCCTAAGTAATATCTTAAACTAATTGAAAATAATTTGAAACAAACAGTGAAGTCAGAATTTCTGTATGTTAAAAAACTGTCTTGTTTAGTATGAGAGCTTTTAGATGGGCTGTTTTGGATTTGGTACTTTACTTGAATATTTGTGTTCAGTATTATATTTTTATTTACCTATACACAGCTTAATATCAATAGCTGTAACTATTAGTCATTTTCAAGTTTAAACAGTTTTTGATGTATAAAGTCAATTAAGCCATTTTTAAAAAATTAAACCAAGTATAGTATTAACCCCAGAATTGGTAGTACTTTCTGGAAAACTCTGAATTTGAGTTAGTGCTGAACAGAAAAATTCATTTAAGATCATTTACTTAGTTTATTTTATTGTCAATACATGTGCCCAATGCAAAGTAGGAAATATACAACCTGTATCTCAGTTGTTATTGGTCTTAATAGATTGGATACTGAAAAACATAATAGTGAGGAGTGTGGGTGAAATAGATTTAACTAGCAGGTGTACTATACGTAGCCATGGTTATTGCCCTGTTTTATGGGGCGGGGGGGGGGTGGGGTGGCAAGTGTATGTATGACCTACTGCTTGTTTGGAACGAAAGAATAGCAAAGTATATGTAGATCAGAGCAGTTCAGCCCTGCAGAACAGTTTGTTTCTGTAGCATACAGCTTTATTTTCTAATTTATCAATGTGTTAACATTGCACTCATAGAAGTCACCAGGTTCTCAGGGAAGAGGTGTTCAAAAGTTGGATCAAGTGTTCAGGTCTTGGGAAGAAATAAACATAAATCAGGAACGTACAAAATGATACCAGGACTTGTGAAAACTGATTCATGGGACACGAATAAAACCATTCGAGACTCTTGTCAGTAAGATAAAGGATCAAGAATCTAAAGCAGTGGTTCTCAACTAGGGTACCCCAGTACCCTGGGGAGCCTTAAGAGCCTTTCAAGGGCGCCATGTGTTGCCACACAATGTTAGCAGTGTTAGGTGTGTAAACACGATTCACAAAATAAACCCAGCGTTTTCATATGGGAATCCACAGTGTTATAAACATTCTGATCTGTTGTCGTCTTGCCACAGAAGAAATGCTCTATAATTTTTCTCCAGTCAAAAAATGAGTGAAAACTTAAAAGCTGGCATTTTCTGAGGGGGTGCTTCCACTTCTATCAAGGGGTGCTTCAGGCCTAAAAATGTTGAGAAACACTGATCTAAAGGTTGGGTAACATTCCTACCTTTGCTGAAGGCGCACTGTATGACCAGGGGCCATACAGTTATTAGGGATACATTTTTACATACCCAGGTTCAATACTATAGGTGCAGTTTATATGTACAAACAGGGGGTCTGGGCCTCATGTAATTTGAAACTTAATTCCCTTAATTCCTCAGGCCATCAGCTTCTGCCTGTAAAATGGGGATAATGCGTCTTTGTCTCACTGGGCTGTTGAGATTAAATTTATCAACATTGATAGAGTGCGCTGGTAACCAAAAGTGAAAGGTGCAGACTCATTCCATGTATTAACTGAGGGGTAATTCAGGTTTCCTATGCCAAGGTCCTGGAGTCCTGTATTAGTTTCATATTCCTGCCACCAGCATGTTGCCCTGCTTCCAAGTTTTTGAGAGCATTTTTAAATTTTAGTTTAGACATTTTCTAGGAAAGCTGTCAAAGCCATATTATCAATTGTGGAAATGGCTGAAAAAAGAAACAGTAGCCAAGATTCTTGGCTATGTCTTGTGTTTGCTAGGTATAACTATGAAAGGATAAGACTATATCTAATTATAGGTCCTTGATTAAGAAGGGTAGGGTTGTTCTGGGTAACTTAGGACAGCCTCTAAGCTGTTGTAACCTATGCTAGTACGCAGCGGCCCTCAAGGGGCTCTGTACTAGCCCAGAATTGCCAGAGCCATACTATACGCCACTCGTACATCTCTCAAATGCCTCTGAACTGTCTCCTTGACTGTGAATGGTTTATGCTAAATGAGGAAAATTGTGTCAAGAAAATTGACATCTGTGGAGATCCTAGCTTAGTTATGTACGACATGCTACTTCCTCTTACAAATTTTCACAAATTTGTCCCTTGCGGGTTTCTTCACAAAATGCACAGAAATAAAAGGAGGCAGCTGAAAATGAAACATTCTTGGCCTTGTCGTATGTATAAAGCAAATGAGTCCTTTCTGTACTTTGTGGCTTTTAATGCAGTGCTGCTCCATTTTTTATTTTTTGTAAGTTACTTGCTCACCACTTTTGTTTAATGGCATTTTGCAGTAATACAGTACATTACTTTTCCATTCAAAGACCTGAATGCTCTACAGCTAGTATACCTATTAACAGACATTTAACACTTTACACACATTAACTGAGTCTCACAGCACCCGTGTGGCATGGAAGTCATATTATATCTCTTTTGTAAAGGAGTAAACAGAGGTACAGAGAAGTTAAATAACTTACCAGGGGTTACAAAGGGAGTCAGTAACAGAGAAGAACCAAGTCTGTAATAGATCCCAGTACTCTGCTTTATCCACTAGAAGGCTCTGCTTTCCTTATGGATGAACCTATAGTGATATACTGTAATGGCTTTTAATTGCCCCTGCTGCAGCAACAAACAGGTTTCCAAAGTTTTTTTTCTTTTCATCTGAGAAGACACTGTAGTTGTTCATGATCCTTAAAATTAGCCCACTTAGACACTTGCTACATATTATATCTCCCACTTAAAAGATGCAGCTTGTCTTACAGCAGTGGATGGAACCCACTGACTGCGAGCGAACACAAATCAAATGGGAGATTCCTGAAACACTTGGCCACTGTGAGTAAAAGTAAATGGTAGTAGTAGGTGACCACAGACTATAATGGAAGGGAAATTCACTAGCTGCTGAATGGTTCCTGTATGTAGAATTTGAAATGAGGTATAGTCCTGTAGGCAGAACTTGTGCTCTATCAGTTCAGCAAAGTACTAGTGGGTTCTACAGATGTGGGATTAAAAAAAGGAGAGAAATCCTAGAAAGATATGAGAAAGTGGTCCATGCTTTGGTAGTCATTTCTTTAAGTGGGACAGCAGTGGATTGACATACCTCATATTTAGCAAGAATTTCAACACTATCTCCCATAACATTCTCATTAGTAAACTAATGAAATACAGTCTAAACAAATTATTATGCTCAAAGAGTAATGGCTTGATGTCTAATTGCAGGGTGGTATCTGGCCTTGGCTTCACCACAATCCGCTGGCTGGGAAATTGGCTCCGTGGTCGGACCCAGAGGGTAGTAATTGATGGCAGTCACTCATCATGGTGCCCTGTGACCAGTGGGGTCCCTCAAGGCTCTGTCCTTGGACCCATATTGTTCAACAT
>NW_017728947.1:17603414-17609737 GCF_001723895.1 Crocodylus porosus
TGAACACCTTCAAGAACAAATTGGATGCTTATCTTGCTGGGATCCTGTGACCCCAGCTGACTTCCTGCCCTTTGGGCGGGGGGCTGGACTCAGTGATCTCCCGAGGTCCCTTCCTGGGTCTATGAAATCTATGAAGTGGTGTTCTCTAGGGTCCTTCCTGGGCCAGGTACTGTTCAATACCTTCAGTAATGATTTGGAGGGTGGGACTGAATGCACAGCTAGCAATTTAGGAGTGACAGACACTTTGGTGGATACAATTAGGATTCAAAATCACCTTGATAAACTGGAATAATGGACCAGAATTAATTGTCTGAAATTCGGTAAGGACAAGTGTAAAGCCCTGCACTTGGGATGCAACTATCAAATGTACAAATATGGACTGGGGAATGACTGGCTAAGCTACAGTACTTCAGAACAGGACCTGGGGTTATAGCAAATCATAAGCTGAATATGAGTCAGCAGTATGCTTTTGTAGTAAAAAAGGCCGAAAGCATACTGTCACATAAATAAGACCATTGCTTAGAAGTTAAGGAAGTAATTCTTCCACGCAGCACTGACGAGGCCTCACCTGGAATACTGTAGCCAGTTTTGGGTACTCCACGAAAGATGTGGACAAATTAGAAAGCATTCAGCAAAGAGCAACAAAATGATTAGAGGTCGAGAAAGTATCATTAATAAGGAAAGTTTGGAAGAACCAAGATTATTTAGTCTGGAGAAGAGAAGATTGAGGGAGAGATTTAGTATCAGTCTTCAAATAGTTGAATAGTGATCAACTGTTCTTTTTGGCTGCAGGGGACAGGACAAGATATCGCTGTCATAAATTACAACAAAGAAAACTTTCTGAATATGAAGGTGGTTAAGCATTGGAATTTAATACCTAGAAAAGTTGTGGAATCTCCATCCTTGGAAGTTTTTAGGAGTAGGTTAGACCAGTAAGTTTCCCCTTTTTAAGTTCTAAGCACCCGTGGATAGACTTGAGATACCTCTTGTAGTACTTACTGCCTACAGAAAAATAATTGAGCAGTTTTTCTATTGCAAAAAACTCAGAAAGACAATCAACTGAATTTCTATTTGAAATCTCTGTGTTTATCTTGTGAATTGTGTTTGCAAACCTAACAGTGCTGACATTCTGTGGTACCCCACAGCAATCTTAAAAAGATCTCAAGACCACCTCATGGTACCACAGCACCCTGGCTGAGAATCACTGGCTTAGATGAACCCTTGACCTGAATGGTTGAAAGGCAGTCTGCATTTTCTTGCCAGAAGCACGCAGTAATTAATTCATAAACTTACAACATAGTTGTTTGCCTTAGATATTGGTTCCCAAGATGTGTCATGATGAACCTACAGAGGCTTTAAGAAAATACTTGACAAATCAAAGCCTTCTACAAAATATTAAATATAAATAAATTGATACACTGGAAATGATTTTTAAATCTGGTTGTATAACTTAACTGTATAATGGTGTGTCTCTTTAAGATGACCCTACTTGTGAAATTTAAGATACCTTCTTAGAGATTAGGTATAGGATTAGTACAGAATAGCACTACATGCATCAGGCTATCCACCTCTGCTAATAAATCAGGGCGGGCAATTATTTTGGGCGGAGGGCTGTTTATCAAGCTTTGGCAAGCTGTTGAGCGCCACAGCTACAGGCACTCAGAGTCATAAAAGGTATCCGGAGTCATTGTCCTGATACCTGTGTGTTTGTGCTATGTATGTAGAAGTGATTGCATAATAGGTCAAAATGTAGTCTTGCTCTTGTATAGTGTGTGGGGTGTGGAGCAGTGTTGGTGGGTATGGGTGGATGGATGTGGGGTTTGTGGGGAGTTGTGGATGTGTGTGGGGGGGTGGGTATATGTGGGGGGGGTGTCTGGAGGAGGGTGTGGCTGTGGGGTTTGCAGGAAGGTTTGCCAGGGGGGAGCCAGCCAGGTCTTTGCTGCCTGAAGCCTCATGGTCGTGTGTGTGTTCTGGTGGCTCCTGCTGCTGCCAGGAGGACGGGGGCTGCTGGGGAAGGGCCTGTCATGCTCAGGGGGCAGTGCAGGGGGCTCCTGGAGCCACTGGGGGTGGCACAAGTCGGTGACAACATGGCCCGGGATGCGGGAAACCCAAGAAGGTCGTGCAGAACTTGCATCTTCTGCCTGAGGCCGGGGTGGCAGCATGCACTGGAGTCTCCCATGGCGGGGGGCAGCTGGGCCATTGCTGCCCCAAGCCTCAGGCACAGGATGGAAGTTCTGTGCCACCTCCCTGTGCCCCGGGCCACGTCCCTGCTGGGTCATGCCACCCCCAGCAGCCCCAGGCACGCCCCGCGCTGAACCCAGGGCCAGGCAGAGGGGTTGTGAGCCAGCAACAGCCGGGCAGTGCCCCAGGGCCAGTGCCGGCGGGGCCCAGAGCAGGGTGGCAGGAGCTCAGGGTGTAGCTGTCTGGGCTCTATGGAGCTGGGCTGGGCTGCCCCAGCATGGAGCGAGGGGAGCCACCCTGCTCTGGGCCCCACCAGTGCTGGCTCCCGTGCACTCCCTCGCTCCCAGCCCCCTGCCCCAGCCCTGTGGCCCCCGACCCCCTCTTACCTGAGGTTCCTGCTCTGGCACAGGCAGGAACAGCCCCATGGTCCCTCTGGCTGGACAGGGCAGGGCGGGCCCTGCTCTTCCAGGGGCCTGCTGTGGCGTCCCCTGGGTCCTGGTGCCTCTGGCTCCTATCACTTTTGACAGGAGCCAGAGGCAAATAAATACTAATTGTAAAAAAATTTATAGGGGCCCCATGGGCTTGGTGGGCTGGATTTTGCCCACCCTGTAATAAATCATGCGCGTGTATTGGTTTCTCTTAATGTTCCCATCACTCCGGCTCACTTTCTTCCGAACTTCCTTTGTGTTTGCTACCCTTTAGTTTTGGTGTCATTCACAAATTTTGCTGTGGGCAACTTAACATGAGAGAGAGAATTGAGAAGAATTTGAATCGGCTCTCATGGGGCAGAAGAGTCCCCTGCCTTGCAATGGTTATAAAAGTACCTGGAAGTGCAGCAGAACTCCTGGCTTTCTGTGGAGAATTCATTCCTGAAAGATGACTACATGTTTATCTGTTGACCCAGAAGCAGTTCCAGAAGCTGCACTTCAAGAACCATAAGGAGCCCTTTGCGATACATAAATAAGTACTCTGTGTGCAAAGAAAAAAGAACTTTAGTTTTTTTATGAATGATAGCATCATTAAGTAATCATTTCTCCAAATCCCTCCCCTCTCCTGCCCCATCTCATCCCCAACAGAGGAAGTGAGACAGATGATGGGAAAGAACTAGAGCTAGCATATATCTTTTCGTCCTCCAGAAAATTAGATGTGCGTACATGATGAGAAGAGAGCAAATGATTCGGCAAAATCTCACCCCACTACTAGTGAGCCCTTGCATTCTTGAGAACTATTTTTGTGTTTTCTCTGAGGAATAACAAGCTGGGAAAGGCTTCTTGGAACAAATCGTTGATTTTGTCTTTTCCACATGAGCGCCTCTTGTTGATGTTGGATAAGCTAGTGTTAGTTGGTTGGTAATTCAGAGAACATGAGGTGAAAATCAACCCAATAAAATAAGCTTCTCTCCATTTAACTCAATTTTTTGGAAACAAAATGTTGCAGCGGACTGGATAATGTGTAATGTGAACCACTGCCTTGTGTTGGAATGATGACTGCTGTCTGTCTGTGTTTATGACTGTGAGTGCCTGTAGATGTTCAGGACGCCTGCTCCGATGCACTGGAATTACAGCGCATTGAAGCAGACTCGATTAATGAGGTTTGCTGGAGACATGTTCCTGGAGCCTCAGTTTCTCATGTATTCAGCGTCCCCACACTTCAAAATGGTGGCAGGGGTGTTTTAACTAAAGTTCATTGAACGAGTTAAAGTGCCCCCATCGCCATTTTGAAGCGTAGGACATGAAATACATGAGACACTGCAGGAGCTTTAATTACAGCAGCTCCCAAGAGCTTCTCTAATTAAAGTGCCCCTCCCCCCCCAATCCCTGGACAATGTATAAAGACACCCTTTGTGACAAGGAAGTAGCTGAGGTGGGACCCCTACTTTTTTTGATACAGTGCGAGAGTCGTCTCACTGCTGTCCCCAACCACTCTGAGTGAACATGATATCCAGCATAGCAATAAGTGTGAAGTCCTAACTGACACTGAATTTATCTCATTAATAATGTAAATGTGTATGCAGCCATGCAACTAGCAGAACAAATAACAGCTTTTTTGCACACAAGCAAAAAAAAAAAAGATACTAAAATCAAGTCTGATTCAGGAGCTTCTAACTGATTATATACTTTATTGGTCATGATACACTCTGATACGCATCTATAATGATCATAAAACTTCTCATTGGCCCTATCTGTTATTCATGGGATGGATAAGAATAAAGTAGAGTCTTTGTTTCTACCCCACCTCATATTTTTTCAGGCATGTTTAAAGCATTTTCATCAGGTGACATATTTTACAAATATCTACAGATACTGCTTGCATTTGCTAGAAGATAAGAGGAGAGACTCTGAAGAACCAAATGGAATGACTGACACCTACTTTAGATTGACACTTCACCCTTGCTCTCTGTTATAAACCAGAGGACAATGCTGAGAAAGAATCTTTCTCCACAAACAGAATGTGAAAGCATGTAAAGTATAATGGGGCTGAATGTGACATGGTTAAGGAAGAGTACAAGTGATTTTATAGGGAATATTTGATCTTTGATAATTTTTCTTCTCTTTTCTGTCACTTGTAATCTCTAGGGTTTTTTCTTATGTGCAGAAGGGAAAAAAAATAGAGACCAGCCAGAAGCAGCAAACAAGACACTTAGGCACCACTGAATAGCTCTGGACATTCAATGAAAGTTCAAGGCAATAAGCATTTAATGCACATTGTATACAAGAAGAATAAATTGTGCCATTCCCCCACTCTTTCTTTTCTTTTTTTCTTTTTTGCTGTGATTTGTTTAATAAATAAATGAGAAAAGAAAATGGGTTCTTTCTGGAGAATGAGTACTAATGCAGTAACATTACAGTGCAGCATATTGTTGTAGACCTGTTTGCATGTTTATTTACTTTTACAAATAGTTGGCTTGAAATCAGCAGCTAATGGAATGAGAATGATGTTCCTGTACAGATCATTTCCTGAAAAACATTTTCAATTGCAAACATATCTCTGCTTTTCTTTCTTCATTTGTTATGTCTTTGGGAATAAATAAGGAGTAGCATTTACAACTTAAGTTTTATGTTCTGAAGACAATTTTAGCAATGATCCCCACATAAAAAGGCTCCTTTGTAGTTGCAGACATATGTTTATGATGTTTTGTGCTGTAAATATTGAATTTCTGGTGGATGCTGTGTCATATACTACAAACTTGTAAACATCTACAAATTCACTGGGTCGTTTTAGTACCATGTGTAATGCAGATTTATTGTCTTTAGTGTAGATTTCTTTTGTCTCAGACTTAAGCCAAAATTGTATATTAGGTAAATTATCCATTCAAGAACGGTCAAGATTTTAGATTAATATTTCCATTACCTTTGGTAAATTGATAACATGTATCCTTCTACCAAGAGAAAGTAAAGCTCTGAATAGCCCAAATAGAAGTTGCCTAAGTTTGCTTTAACAAACATTATCATTTGCAAAGCCTTGATTTTGACACTGCTAAAATAGGACTTGTCCATCTCACCCTGTTAGTTTGTCAGGACCCTATTCTTACGTACATGAGTGTCAATCCAGAACAACTGTATTGGAATTCTTTCAGGGTAGAACTGGAGCATTTGAGAGGAGAATTTGGTCCCTATTGTGTCAGGTTATTATACATTATTGTATCTACAAAACCTTTGATAGAACTATGGGGATTTTTGCTGTATGAACCCAGAATAGTAATCACTTATTTTGTTTTAACAGAAATATTAAAGCTGGACTCTGAGTACTTAGCTCTGTAGTGCAAAACTTTGAAGTCAGTGCAGTGTTTCATGTGAGAAAACCTATTCATGTGCAAAAGTGGCTATGGGATTGGGCCTTTAAGGTCAAAGGTGCTTACCAGAAAGCCTGAACACTGTAGGGGAAATGTACAATCACAGTGATCCAGTCTGTTTTGACTGTTCTTCAGACTAACAGATATGACAACAGATTGTATTAAAAAAATCTGTGTGACAGCCATGGCATAAGCACCAAAGGTGGGACTGAAAATAGAGGTGAAAGAAAATTTTTCAACAGAAAAAAATCTGAGTAGGAAATTTGATTTAGCCAAGATGAATTTCTTCCCCAGAAAAATGTCAGTTTCAGTAGATTGTTTCTTTAGTTTTCAGGTGTCAAAAAAAAAA
>NW_017728947.1:17611887-17617142 GCF_001723895.1 Crocodylus porosus
GTGCTATTTCCTGCCAAGGCAGGGGGTCGGACTAGATGATCTACCTAGGTCCCTTCCGACTCTAGCTACTATGAAACTATGAAACTATATACTAGAGGAATTAAGCCAATTTAAACTGCCATTGGGCAATGCTCCAGCCCCAGATTCAGTCTACTTCCAGTGATTCTAGTGGCAGTTGGGTGTTTGAAGCACAGGGCAAAATTTGGCTCATAGCATTTGTGGATTTGATAGCACAGTTATGACCTTGTAATCCCAGATCTTCTAAAACGTTAAGAAATCTAACCAGCTTAAAATAGCTGCTGTAATTCCTGTTGAAATAAGCTCATGGGCTTCTGGGACCAAATTTACTACTGGCATAATCTAAACCAAGGCTGTTAGCAGCTGATATCAACAGAACTGGGCTGGCTTGCTTCAGGAATGACGTTGGCGGAGCTAATCCTGAAGCTGAAGAGAAAGCTTTCCATTTCTTATCAGGAATTTTAACTAGGAATTGTAAAAAGTTACTGTTAGAAAAGGTTAATCTGGACTAGGTATAACTCCATTGATTTCAGTGGTTTTACAACAGGGGTGAATTCAACCCTTCCCTCCAGCTAGCCAAATGACCATATAAACAGTTCCTGGATTCTTTTCTTATTTACACGGGTTGCATAAAACTGGTGTAACTCCATTATTAGCAACAATAAAAATGAGAGAAGGATTTAGGTCCATGACCTGCTTAGCCTTTGGCTGCAGCTGGTGCAAAGAGGAGATGACCCACTTCTGAATGCTAGTCTCCCATCGCAGTAGCAAAGCCAGTCTTCAGGAGCCTTGTGAGTGTAGTCTAGACAATTTCTGAAGGTTCTGGCAGGCATTACATGTAATAGATATGATCTTTGTTGCTAGACAGCTACAGGAGAACTGCCACAAGCAACGCAGAGATCTTTACATGGCCTTCATTGACCTGACTAAGGCCTTTGATTCAGTCAACAGAGAAGACCTATGGAAGATCCTAGTGAGATGCCTGCCAAAATTTGATACTGTCATCAGACTTGTTCATGATGACATTACAGCAACTGTCCTAAGCAGTGGCTCAGGAACAGAACCCTTCACCATTAGAATTGGAGTCAAGCAAGAATGTATGACTGCACCAACACTTTTTTCCATCTGTTTCGCAGCTATTCTGCATCTCATTGATGATAGACTTCCATCTGGAGTCAGCATCCAGTATCACATGGATGAGACTCTCTTGAACATTAACCAGTTACGTTCCAAATCCAAGATAACTGACACCTCCATTACTGATCTTCAGTACACTGATGACTGTCATGTGTGCCCACTCAGTTGAAGAGCTCCAGGTTACTCTTAATTGTTTCTGTGAAGTGCATGAACTGACTGTCAACTTCACAAAAACCAGGATACTTTGCCAGTCTACACCAAATCAACCAGATGCTTCCTAACATGCTAGAATTGGAGGTCAGTCTTTGGAAAATGTTGAGCATTTTCCCTACCCGGGGTAGTCATCTTTCTCAAAAAGTAAACATAGATGATGATATTCAACACTGAATTAAATCTGCTAGTGCTGTTTTTAGACATCTCTGAAAATCGTGCCTATGATTATCATGACATCAGGACCCTAACTGTACTTCTCATCTACTAGGTTGTTGTCATCCCGACACTGTTGCATGGGTGTGAAACATGGATGACATACCAGAAACACCTGTAAGACCATCAACAAAGTCTTTGAAAAATCCTCCATGTCAATTGGAAGGATAGAAGAATGAATACCAGCATTTTGGCTCAAGCAAATGCCACCAACATTGAAGCCATATTTATATGGCACTAGCTGCATTAGACAGGGCATGTAATAAGGATTCCTGACAACTGGCTCCCAAAACAAATTCTTTACTCCCAACTCACCAATAGTCACCACTCTAGAAGTGGGCAAGTGAAAAGATTCAAGGACACCTTTAAGGCCAATCTAAAGAATGCAATATTAACATCAATACTTGGAAGACTTGAACACTGAATTGTCCCCAGCGGTACCATGAAGTACAATGAGGCATTGACCATTTTGAGCAAACTTGTTTCACTATAGAGGCAAATTGACAGCAGAGATTAAAGGAAAGAGCTGTGATTTGACACTTCTTCCTTCTGGAACTGTATGCCATATCTACAGTTAAAATACAGATCTTGGAACGGCCTCTCTGGAATCACTGATGACTTCCTGTTTACTGGAAAACTGTCATCGTTGTATCGAGGGGCTGCTTACAATGATGACAATGGTGGGCATTCTAGAAGCTAATGGCTAATGTGGCATAATGTGTTTTAGCTATGACTTTTCCCTAGCCTGTTCACTTATCTCATGGGCTTTGGAGGGGAGAAAGCATGAAGAATCGTACAGTGGACAGATCCAATTACTTTAGGGCAGTTTTGCAATTTAAGAGTGGTGTAACTTTGCTGTAGTTCACCAGGGAACCAGGCCTCTACATCAAAGAACATAATAAGAATCTTTAAATTTTATTTTTTGTTAAGCAGTATCTCATTGCTCAAGTAGCTAAGATTTCTACTGCTTTAATTCCTCAAAATACTACAAGACATTGGACTACGTAAAATATTTCACCTGTGAAATTTCACTATTGAATTGCAACAGCTCCCCCAAACCTGTATGCTTGTTTTTTTATTAAAGTGCCGAAGTTGTGTTTTTGGTAAAAATAAATTAAAACAAATTAATACAGCACCATTTGAAAGTGGACTCCGTTGCCGAATCATGATGTGATATGCAAAGCCATAACCCCTGTCAAATTCTTGTGGTTGAGCTATAAACTCTTAAGCATATATTAGTGGTCTATAATGGAAATTCTTAAGAACACTTATCTTTATTATGCAGTACATTTCTCTCTCAGTATACATTTCTCTTTCTCAGTACACACATTTTAAGTACATTTCTTTTTCTCTCTTTTCCCCTTCTAGTACACACATCCTGCTATGATGCACTTGTTTGATATGAATATTGATATGTGGCAAAATCCTCTACCATGTTCACAGTGATGAGAGAGGTTCAGTGTAATGTCATGTACATTGGTTTCTCCATTATTTGCCTGGAGTAGGATTGGTTGGGGACAAGGTTCCCTTCACCGTCTATAAGAGAAGCAGGATCACTACCAATATCCTGTATGTTGTGAAAAGGAGCATATGGACAGGAGGCCTGGTAGTCTTGATGCACTCTCTTTCTGGCAGACCATGCCTCCTTGGGATTTTTGCACATTGGTTGATGTGTTTATATGAGCCTTTCTTGGTGCTCATGAAGGCACCAAATGTGTAGTCTCCTTGCAAGGATTCCTACGGTTGACAAGCCTTCTGATGTTCTTCTGACTGAACTTTCTATTTTATTGTTTTGGGGGGGTTGGGGTAGGGAGTCAAGTCATTTTGCAGGGGGGAGGAGTTGTCTTATGTTTTGTTTTTTTCTTGTTCAGGGTTCTTTAGGGACCCTGATACTATGATTTTGTTGATGAAAGGTATGGTATAAATATGGTTTGTAGAGATACGATGCAGTGAAGTACAGCAACTGTGTACAAAGACCTTGAAGATATTGCTTCATTTAGTATCCAGGGCACTGAATCTCCTGAAAGAGATGTCATGTACCTTTGCCAGTATTTCTTGTGCTGGGAAGATGAACTGACTGCTTTCCCCAGTGCTTCTCACTAGGAAGGTCAGCTAACTGCTTCCTCTACCGTGTCCAGACTAAGTAGAGCTGTATGACTGGCCTGACCCTGCTGGTCAGTCAGCTACTTTGGGCAGGGAGACCACTGAGAAGCTAGCTGGCTTCAGCAGATTTGATTAACTCTCAGTCAGGACTTATGTAAAAAAAGGTTTTCTGCTCAGAAATCTCTGTGCTGAAGTCCTTCATAATTGAAAAATTTCAAATCAAGGTCTCTGTGCAGAGGTCATTTACATGCTCAAATTTTTATGCCCATTAAGATTCAGAGCATAAAAATCAAAGGAGATAATAAAACCTATAGCCATTCTGTCCAGGGGGGCTATTAAAGAAAATTTGCCATTAGGTATGACCAGTTCCTGAGAGAGTCCCTGCTGGGCCAAATTCATACCTGCTGTAACTCCTCCAAATTTGATGGAGTTATAAGAGGGTTTAGTTTGGTCCATGGTTCTCAACCTTCAGTTTCAGCCAACATGTAACGATCCAAAGAGCTGTTATTGTCAGCATTATAATGTTATTTTATTGTTATTTCTATCAGGGTTAATTAGGTATGTGTTTGTGTGTGTGTGCATGCACGTGTGTGTAAATACACATACATACTAACAGGAAAAGAGGATAGAGGAAGGTTAGTTTTTTACTATTTAAGATAGTAGCTTTTTCAAGGTTGATTTTAAGGGTAAAAAATATTGCAGTAACTGTAGTGTCAATAGACTTTACAGTGTTTGTAGTCATAACAGTCCCTTCAGAAGGGCCCAAATCCTTTCACAAATAATGCACCTAATTCTTAGCACTCATTTTCTAATTCAAGTTTACACTTACTAGAGATGTTATAATTATCCATGTTGTACCCAAGAAGTTGTTGCAGAGAAGTTAAAACCAACCTATTAAATGGGTACTTTGTGTCAGTCTTTCATCAGTCCCATGGGACGCCCATGCCTGCTACAGGACAGGGAGGTCCGGGTGAGGGAGATCCCCTGCCCTCCATAAATGCTGACCTCATGAAGAAACATCTTGAGAAGCTGGATACCTTCAAGTCAGCCGGCCCTGACAATCTACACCCCAGGGTACTCAAGGACCTGGTGAGCATCATAGCCCAACCCTTGGCATGGATCTTTGAAAACTCCTGGTGCTCTGGTATAGTGCCTGAAGATTGGAAGAAGGCCAATGGGGTGCCTATCTTCAAGAATGGGAGGAAAGTGGATCCAGCTAACTATAAGCCCATGAGCCTGACTTCTATCCCGGGGACGATCTTGGGAAAGTTTATTAAAGAGGCCATCTTTAATGGAGTGGCCGACACCAACATCCGAAGGGATAGCCAGTGCAGGTTTGTTGTCGGTAGGTCTTGCTTGACCAATCTCATTTCCTTCTACAACCAGGAGACCTATCACCTGGACAAGGGAGAAGAGATTGATGTCATATATCTTGACTTCAAAAAAGCCTTCAATCTGGTATCCCATGGTCACCTCTTGGCGAAACTGGCCAATTGTGGCCTTGGGTCCACCACGATCCACTGCCTGGGAAATTGGCTCCGTGGTCAGACCCAGAGGGTAGTAATTGATGG
>NW_017728947.1:17617984-17638536 GCF_001723895.1 Crocodylus porosus
CGGAGGTGGTTCAAGCACCTACAATGAACACCTTCAAGAATAAATTGGATGCTTATCTTGCTGGGATCCTGTGACCCCAGCTGACTTCCTGCCCTTTGGGCGGGGGGCTGGACTCAGTGATTTTCTGAGGTCCTTTCCAGCCCAAACGTCTATGAAATCTATGAAAGTCAGCTGCACAGCTGGAATTAGAGAACACAGGCACCCAGACATCTGCTGAAAGAACAAGGTAGCCAAACTTAAAATGTCAAGCTGGTTCCGACCTTGTGTAGAGGATAACTTTCTGTTCCAGAAAGTGAAGGATATAACCAGGGGATCCCTATCTTGGATCTTGTCTTAACCAATGCGGAAGAAGTGGTGAAGAATGCAATGGTGATGGGTAACTTGGGAGGAAGCAATCATGATATGATAGAATTCCAGATGCTGAGATAGGAAAAACATTAGGTCAGCAAAATTAGGATGCTAGATTTCAAAAAGGCAGATTTCATCCAACTCAAGGAGTTAATAGGCATGATGGCATGGCAGAATAAAGTCACCCAAGAGTGCTGGGAGCTCCTAAAGGGCACAGTAGTAGAAGCTCAACAAGAAACTGTCCTGACATGATTGAAGCACAAGAAAAATCGCAAGACACCAATGTGGCGGCACAAGGAGTTTCTAAAGTGCCTAAAATGCAAAAGGAGAGAATACAGGCAATGGAACGATGGGCAGGTCACCAAGGAAGCTTACCAGGAAATAGCAAAAACCTGAAGTGACAAAATCAGGAAGGCAAAGATGAAGAACAAGCTGCAGCTGACAAAGGAGGTGAAGGACAACAAGAAGAGGTTCTATATTCTCTATATAAATATGTTGGCTAGAAAAGAAGGACCAAGGAAGCTGTGGGTCCTCTGTTAACAAGCCAGGAGGAACTCCTAACCAAACATGCAAAGAAGACAGATCTGCTCATCAGCTCCTTTGCCTTGGTCTTCACAAAAAAATTAAGCTGCAGCCAGACACCTCGTAAGGTTTATCTAGAAAAGGAAGAGCCCAAGCTGAGGGAGGAGATAACAAAAGAGACGGTTAGAGAGCTTTTGTTGGGTCTGAATGAATTCAGGTCAGTAGGGCCAAATGAGCTTCACCCCAGGGTACTGAAGGAATTGGCAGAGGAGATCTGAGTCCTTGACAATGAACTCCATGGCTGCATACACACGAGCAAGGTTGTGAGTTTGCAGCAGCACTAATTTGTGCTGCTACTTTTTGCTGCATGCCCCTGCTCTTGCGTTTTGTGTCGGGACAAATTGTCCTGCTGCTCCATGTGCTGCACAGGGGTCTGTCTGGGGCACAGGGTTTCAGAGTGCAGGGTGCCAACCAACAGGCAGCCCCCATGCCAAGGCAGCCTTGCCTCAACCAGCTGTGGAGTGGCACATGGAAATGAGGGAGCAGGCCCTGGGCTGCCTGCTCCCCAGCCCTGGGCTGCCTGCTCCCCCATCTCCACTCGCTGCAAAGCCCTTGCACAAAGCCGCCGCTCCCTGGCTGGGTGGGGGGCAGTGTGCCTCCAGACAGGGGAGCAAGCAGCCCTGGGAAGGCTGCTGCCCTGCCTCCACATGCCTCAGTGTGGGGGCTCCCCTGCAGAGCCCCTAAATTGAGGCACGTGGAGTCTCTGTGCTGAGGCATCCTGTACCCTAGCCAGCCATGGAGATACCCTGAACTGGCTGCTCCCCTGTCGCAAGGCACACTGCTCCTCAGCCAGCTGCTCCATGGCTGGCTGGGGCACAAGATGCCTCAATGTGGGGGCTCTGCAGTGGAGCCCCTGCACTGAGGCACATGGAGATGGGAGCAGCCAGCTCAGTGCTGCTTTCTTCTCCATCTCAAGGCACACTGCATCCCAGCCAGCCCGGGAGCAGCTGGCTGGGGCGCAGGGTGCCTGAAGTGTGGGGACTTCTCATCACACGGAGAAAGGGAAGCAGCCAGCCCGTCTCAAGACACACTGTGCCCCAGCCAGCTGGGAAGTGGCAGGCTTGGATACAGCATGCCTCAGCATGGGGGCTCTGCATCTTCACGTTTGTCCCACTACATGCCACTTTTTGTCATGCTTTGCACTGCTTTTTTCTTCCTTTCTTTTTTGTTTTGGTGGGGGGGCAGTTGTTTATTGTTTTTGTTTTATTTGGGGGGGGTTGCTACCAGGTAAATCCCAGTAGCAAATTTTTCTCCAGCATTGCAAATTAGCAGCGCCATGCATGATTTAATGTGCAGTTTGTAACACCACAAAGAGGTTTCCAGCAACAGAAACTGCACACTCCTGCACATCTGGATCCAGCCCATGAAGTTGTGGAAGGTGGACCAGATACCAGAGGACTGGTAAAGGGCCAACATGTTGCCCTTCTTTAAAAAAGCAAAAAGGAGAATTCAGGGAACTACAGAGTGGTTTGCCGCACTTCAATATCTGGGAATTTAATGGAGCATATTAAGGAAGGCCATTTGAAAGCATCTGTAGGGGGAAAGACTGATCACAAACAGCCAGCATGGATTTATGAAAAACAAATCTTGCCAAACAAATTTGATCTCCTCCTTTGACAAAGTGACTACTTGCGTGGATGAAGGGAATGCTGTGGATAGAGTATATCTGGACTTCAGCAAAGCTTTTGGCAAGGTCCCATATGACCTCATAAACAAATTGGAGAAATGTGGGCTAGATAAAACCACTACAAGGTGGACAGATAACTGACTCAATAGCTGCAAGCAAAGGGTAATTATTAACGGGTCCAGGTCAACGGCAGGGGGTTTTGAGTGGAGTCCTGCTGGGGTTTGTCCTTAGCCCAGTGCTGTTCAACATGCTTATTAGTGTTTATCAGATGACATGAAACTGGGAAGGACTGTGAACACATTGGAGGATGCGAGTGCAATTCAGATGTTTACAGATCGGAAAGTTGGGCTAGAACTAATAGGATGAAGTTCAATGTGGACAAACGCAAGGTGCTACGCCTCAGAAAGAATAACCAAAAACATAAATATAAAATGGGTGACACCTGGATGGATGACAGCAGTATGAAAAAGGACTTGGGAGTCTTGGTAGATCACAGGCTCAATACAAGTCTGAGATGTGATGTAGCCACACAGAAGGCGAATATGGTTTTGGGATGCAGCAATAGAAGCATTAGGTGCAAGACAAGGGAGATGATAGTGGCTCTACTTGGCACTAGTTAGACCTCATCTGGAGTACTGTGTGCAGTTCTGATCTCAGCATTCTAGAAAAGGATGTGGAGAAGTTAGAGAGAACCCAGGTGCAATGATAAAGGGCTTAGAAAGCAAGTCATTTGAGGAAAGGGTGAAGGAGCTAGGCATGATCAGCTTACGGAGAAGGAACTTAAAAGGAGACATGATAGCAGTCTTCAAATACTTGAAGGGCTGTCATAAAGAAGAGGAAGAACACCCTTTTTCTCTTGCTGCAGAGAGGAGGACACGGACTAATGGCTTGAGGTTGCAGCACAGTAAGTTTAGATTTGGTATCTGGGAAAAACTTCTTCACTGTTAGAATAGTGAAGCAGTGGAAGCTATAGGCTCTTCATCATTGGAGGTGTTCAAGAAGAGGTTGAACAGCCATTGGTTGGGGATGATCTAGTTGTATCTTCTACTATGAGTATTTCCCATGCTTCTGGACTTTCCTGGGTGCCTTTCCCCCACCCATCCCCTTTCTTCTGCATGTGTCAACGTGTTTTTAAGCTTTCCTCAGAGCCATTGGGTGTTGGCTGCAGCAAAGGGTGGGAACTTTGACTAGGGTGTGCCAGTGCTTCTGCTGGGACCAAAGCCAAAGTATCCTGTCTAGAGGGTCTTGCCCCTCTGCTCAGGGTCAGGCCAATTGCCATTTTTCCGGTCAAGAAAGAATTTTACCCATGGTCAGATTGGTATAGATTTTTGGTATTGGTTTTTGTCTTTCTCATTAGCAGGGGGCATGGCCCTCTATCTGGGATCTCTTGAGCATATACTGACACCATTTCATAGAAGCAGGACATTGGCTGCTGTGGCTCTCCTGCTTTCCTGTGGCAGGTTATGGTATTAGATCTGTGTTGTTTCAGGGTTGCTGGTAGTGTTACATAGAGTTTAAATTGTGGATTGTATAGGATGGTTTGGATAGGAATGCTCCTACCTCAGGCAGGAGGTTGGACTAGATGACCACTGGAGGCCCTCTCCAGCCCTACTTATTTATGATTGTATGACCTTTTGACTGTCTCTGTTCCTGGTTCCTCCAAACCATGCTGCCTCTGAGTCATTTTTGAAAGTGAACTAACCATGCTTGCAACCTGGTGCCTCTGGAGTGGCAGATGGAAACTCTGGAAATGTAAATCATACACATCAGATTGGGACAGGATGTGTGTCCAGCTGTAATTTCAGGAAGGATGTAGAAAGCTAGAAATAATCTTTCTTCATAATCAAATTCTAGAAATCAGTTCTAGCCAGGACACCCTGGTCCTGTGTAAGTGAATTAAAAAAAAAAAGAGATAGCTGCAGATGTTGAGAACTTTATTGTCATTTCTCTTCCAAAAGTCAATGGACCCAAATTCTGCATTTGCTAAGTCAGATTTAAATTGACTCCAGGAGCAAAATGGGTGCATCAGATTAGAGGAAATCTACAGAAGGGACATAACAGTGGTACGTTTAATATCTCGTTCTTTGGAATAGTAGCTTACCTGAGGGGGTAACATAGTTTGGACATGAACATCTTTGTCACATGCTGATTTCTGGCTGCCAAAACAACCTTCTGAGCTAGACATTTCAAAAATTGGTAACAAGGCTGCTTTGAATTGTGCTAAGGGTTAGGATAGCACAGAACCAGCAGCAGGATTAGGTGTAGCAAAGTAGTTCACCCCTCTTCCCTGAACCATGTTGTTTGAGTACATCCCAGAACCTGGGGTGGTACCTTTTAGCTGCACAACTGTAGGGCCCTGGGGTGAGTACTTGATAAAAAGAAATAACATAATACCTCCTGTTTCATGATGCATGCTGAGTATTTCTTTTAGAGTTCCTGTCTCTGTGTTTCTGTCCCAACTTGATTATGCTTAAATTGTCAGACTCAGAGACCACTGGCACAGATGGTGGAAGCTGTCATGCCATTCAACCAGAATGGCTCTTCAGTGTTAAGTGCTAGACCCTCACCCACAAAAATGTGATTTCAGCCTTCGGACATTTGAGAAAAAATGGACCTTTCCCAGGAAATTCTTTTTGCTAACCCCTCTGACTTCTGTGTGGTAACCCTTGTAATAGCTACTCAGATAAGAGAGGGTTTTCTGAATTGTCTCTCATATTTTCATTATTATTATGTTTTATTGATGGAAATATTCTCAGAGACTTATGCAAGTGGGTCATGTTCTGTAAAGAAAATGATATCATTAATGTTACTTTAGTGCAAATAAAAGAGTAGGTATAATTAAGCTGAAATATAACTGAGGTTTTTTTTTTCCCCTCAGTGTCTGAGCTTCAGGAAGAAGGAATGAATGCCATTAACTTACCTCTCAGTCCAATTCCATTTGAGATAGACCCTGAGGACACTATGCTAGGTAATGCATCTCAACAAAAAAGCTGTGTGTAAATAAAATTCTACAAATTAAATCATTTTCTAATATCTATTTTTAACCCTTCTAGAGGAAAATGAGGTACGAACAATGGTGGATCCAAATTCAAGAAATGACCCTAAATTACAAGAGCTAATGAAGGTACTGGAAAGCATGCAAACACTTTAATATTTCACTGAAAATGAGTGAAATGGGGGAAGGTGGGGGGGTGGGTGTTGGGTGGGGGTGGGTGTTCTTTTATTTGAATGCATGAAAGCATCACCCAGACATGAATTAACTAAACCACATAGTACACATGCATCGATAAAGGAGTACATTTCAGTACCTATTTTCAGATGAGATGCATAGAGCTCAAGCCATTCACCTAAGAGTACAAGAACTAATGTTTGAAGTGGGAGAATCCTGGTTCTGAATCCATCCTCCAGTCTAAGACTGCCCTGTTTTCTTTCTGTGGTTTCTTTATCATGTATCTGGGGCATCTGCTTATTGCAATTCACTTAACTTTCTTCTCTTATTATGGACCTGATTCAGGTCAGTTGAAATTAATAGAAAGACACTGACTCAAAAGAACGTTGAATCGGTCAGCAGAGTTTTGTGCTATCCTAAGTCATCTTTCTAAGAAAAGTTAATGCAATATTTTCTCTGTGTAATGTACTCAGTCTCCATTGATATAATAAGCAAAAGTTCTTTATCACTTTGTAGCCTACACATCTTCCATTTGCTTCTGTTGTAATTCCATACCAGTTGTAGTCAAACCACTGTAGCATTGGTGTTTTCTATGCTGAGTATTTCCCAAACATGTACAGTGTAATATGTTTTAAATTGTAAATGTTCTATGCATAAACGGTCAAATTTGTGTTCCCTGTATAGGTATTAATTGACTGGATTAATGATGTACTGGTAGGAGAAAGGATTATTGTAAAAGATCTGGCTGAGGACCTGTATGATGGACAAGTATTACAGAAATTATTTGGTAAGAAATATGTATATGCTGTTGGGACACTGTCAGTAAGTAGATCAGTTGTTCTGCATTAGAGAAGGCTTGGTATCATCTTACATTTGCAGCCTTCATATGATATAAAAATAGCCTGGTATTATAAGAGCTTTGAGCAAAGGTTGTCCATTGCAATTTTGAGGAAGTGCCATCTTCTTAGGTACAGCACAGTGTCTGTTGCACTGGAATTGATCAAAAGGACATAAAGCATACCCAGGGTGCTAGAGGGAGGGTTCTAGTCTTGGCAGCAGCTTACGCTCTGATTATATTTATTATCTGCATATGTTCTGTAGAAACTCAACCATGTTACAAGTGGAAATTAAGTTTTAAAGCAAGGGTATTTCCATTACAGTGGTGGATGTTTTTAATCTGTGCTAGTTCCCATACCATAGTTTATTTAAATCTCAAAGTTCCTCTGGAAAGTTGGCGTTTCTATCTGATTTGCTGCCTGGCTCTTAATGTTAGTGAAGTAATGATACCCAGTGGGCTGCAAGCTGAGCTTCAGCTGAGAAAAAGATAGAGAAAAGAGACGTTTAATTCAGAGTTGGCATGTGACCATTAACTGCTGGCTTAGAAGCCACTTTCTTACTTATTACAGCTCATAAAGTCTCTAGTAAATTTTTATCCTGTATTTGAAATGGATCTTGAAACATTATCTGTGAGCCATTCTAATAATGGTCTTCTAGACCAGTGGTCTCCAAAGTGGGGTGCGCGCACCCCAGGGGGGTGCTTAAGACTATCCATTGGGGTGCGGGAAGAAAATATTAATATAAATAGAAGTTCTAATATTTTCTTCCCGCACCCCAATGGATAGTCTTAAGCATTTTTATCTAAAAAAAAAATAAGAAAGAAATTAAGCTTTACTAATATTTAGTATAGGGATTGACACTGGCGCCCTCACTTGGTCCGTATGTCAGACAGTCACGGGTCACATACGGTACACAAGTAATACATGTATATAATTTATAAATAAATAAATATACATGTATTGGGGGTGCGTGCTCAAAAATTTTTTACTGATAGGGATGCGCAATCAAAAAAGTTTGGAGAC
This sequence comes from Crocodylus porosus, assembly GCF_001723895.1. Classification (NCBI taxonomy): domain Eukaryota; kingdom Metazoa; phylum Chordata; order Crocodylia; family Crocodylidae; genus Crocodylus; species Crocodylus porosus. Next base: position 17,625,570 of record NW_017728947.1, read on the forward strand.
CACTGTTCTAGACCATGGATATGGGGAAAGTTTGCTTCTACGAATGGTTAAGATACTGAACATATTGTGATGGCCCTGATCCGGGAATTTTATCTACATGGGCAAACCTTCAGTGCAGTTTAAAAATATCCATTAGATATAATCTAACTAACTTGCTACAGGCAGAAATAATGTATACGGTTGGATTCTGATCCAATGCTTGTTGAAATAATTGGAAATCTTTCCATTAATCTTAATTGGCCATGTATCAGGTCTCTACAGATTAAAGGGCCTGCAGTGAAATCCTGCCTAGATTTGCAGAAGACCCCCATTGATATCATGTGGCTCTTACTACAGGAAACAAGCCAACAAGCCCAATTCCATTCATACTAGGAAGATTTGCCATTGACTTGAATGGGAGCAAGACCAGACCTCGCAAGCTGAACAATATATTTCTTTTGTGAATTAAATTGGTGGGCGATCAGTTTCTTTATTTCTGGTGCCATTATCAGGGAGGTTGTTGTGCAGTCTTCTTTACGTGTTAATTAATGGTTGTAAGGATCCTGGCAGTTTGACAAAAAACATTAGCAGCCATAATCTTTGCTAGTAATATTAATGGGGCTTGTTTTTTCTCTTACTTCCATCTGTGTTACTCCATTTAGTTTGGATGTGGATATTTCTGAGGTAGGAGTATGTGGCGCATTGGATTTTTTCTCCATCACTTTTACTTTTTTGTTCCACCTTGAAAATGTGTTTTCCATTTTCTTATTACACAGACCTAATCTGACTTTAATTTACTAAAGACCCTGTCTGTGCACATAACTTACAATAGTTTAAGTAAAATAGTTTTTTTAATTGATTTACTTAAACCACTGCAAACCCTTGTGTGGACACACTTACACTGACTAATACCTAGCTTTTATTGATTTAGCTTAAGTCAGTAACTCACCAAATTAAGCTAAATTGATATAAACCTAAGGATTTGTACCAGTTATAATTAAATTGATTTAAAAGCCAGTGAAAGTTTTGAGGGTAGATGTAGGCTAAGTTTATTTACAAAGAGGCTGCCCATGGTTTTAGGTGCTTTTATGTGTATTAAAATCTTTGAATTATTGTCCTGGATGCTTCATCTCTAGTCACATGACTATGGTACAGCCTGACTTTTACCAGTCAAACAGAAGCTTTAAAAATATTGTTCTAGGGGCTGAAGAAGAAGCAGTTCATCTAGACTGGACAAATCAAAACTTTTATTTGACCACCAAAATAGCTAGTCTATAGTACAATTAACCTTTGTGCCATATAACTTTTATGGAAGAACCAAGAAGGCAGCATGCTTAACCCCCACCTTTAGTGATCTATAGAGTTGCTTCCACCCCTTGCTAGCTTGTAGTGTGGTTTTCATTACTACTTGGCTTTAATGTTTATAGGAAACAATGAGAAAACGGGGTTATAACCTTAGGATTCGTAAGTGACACTAAAGGTCCTCTGGAGGAAAAAAAAAAGATGTCCTTACATGGATCAGCCAAGAAATCAGTGATCAATTTTTTTCAGCCATGAACCTTTGTATCTACTGAAAATGCACTGGAGTGTAGGGAATGGAATGTCTTTCCGTTGCTCATGGTCTCTAAGGTTAAGGAGCAGACTAACTGTCTTTTCTTCCATTATCACTTCAGAGAAACTTGAGAGTGAGAAACTGAATGTTGCTGAAGTCACACAATCTGAAATTGCTCAGAAGCAAAAGCTACAGACAGTGCTTGAAAAGATCAATGAAACGCTTAAACTTCCTCCAAGGAACATCAAGTGGAATGTTGACTGTAAGTTGCATATTTTACAGTGAAGCACTTAGATGTTGATAGGATAGATGTTAGAGTCCCTACCTACAAGTCATAACTATACTACACTAAGGAAGGCCAGTTTCCTGCTCCTTGTGGAGGAAGTTGCACAGTATGGTGAATAGGGGTGTACATTCAGCAACATTTTTTCCTTCTCCAGTACTGCTTCACCTCCAGAGAAATAAATAGCTACACTTCTTTAAACATTTCTCATTTATGTCTTCAAAGGTGTACATATCTCTGTATCTTTCATTACCATATTTGTGCATGTGAAAGTGGGACTACATGCATTAAAAATGCAGTATTTAGGCTCACAGATGCCTCTTGTACAGTGCATACACATGACATTTGCCTGCATGTGGTTCGAATGGATTATGGCCAACTGAATATTTAAGGTAAAATCCTGCACCCACTGAAGATAACTAATTCCCATGGATTTTGCCCAAATCTTTTCTGGTATATACTCATACTTCTTTAACAGTGCAGGAAGTTCAACAATGGCTGTGATTTATGAGTGCCTTAGATTTTAGTTACTGGGTTTAAGACACCTTAAAAAGACCTGATTTTCTGAAGGTGGAAACTCAGTAGTTTTGAAAAACAGGTTTCATCAAGCTGTCTCAAGTTGGGCACCCAAAATCACCAACTGCTTTTGAAAATCTTGCCCAGTATGTTTATAGCAGCTGTTTCCTGTCTTCTCTCTCCATCCTGAGCCACAGTATCTTTCATCACATGTCCCATGTGGAAGGGAGAGATGTAACTATGATGAGGCAGGATGAACTTTAAGCATAGTTCTTCCCCATAGCTTTTCCCCTTCATGTGGCCCCATCATGTTATTTTCACCATCATTTTCTTCCATTCTCAGCTACACAGCAGGATGCAAGGCATGTAGAGGGCCCTGTGATTTAACTTAAAATTCTAATTTGTCTTTGTTTTAATGTGTTACATGTGTTTCCCAAATTTTTAGTGTGAAAGTAGGAGATTGACAGCAGCTGCCAGAGCCAGCTGTTGTAAAAATAGGTGTGGGGCAGGCTTCTTTATACAACTGTCCCAGAGCATGTCCTTCCTGAACAACAGTCCCTCCCCCCCTTCTCCCCCAACCATGCCAGTGTTGTAGACTGTGGAAAGTTATGGGGCCGATACAGAGAGGTCCACTGCACAGTTGAAAATTGCATTGGAAATGATGAAAGAGAACATTTCAGGGAATCACTTACTACATTACATGTGAAATAACTTAGTAGTTATTGGTTACTTCATGTATGGAAAAACATGCAACATTGTATTGTAGCTGTCAACCATCACATTAGAGCACTACCAAAGGGAAGTAAATGAATGCGCTGTAAATCTGGATGCAAGCAATAAGAAGAAGAAAGGAAGTACTAAGAGTTAAAAATAAGATTCTATTCTGAGGCCAGCAGTTTGATACTTGATTAAAGGTTTCCTAAAGTCTTTTGATATCTTGTAAGTCTTCTTAGTGTTAACTACCCATATGAAACCTGCTGAGAAGAAACTAAAATAACAAGAATAACTGTAGCAAGTTCATGAGGAATGTTTGACTCATTGAGTTTGGTAAGTTATTGCTCAATGCTTCAGCCAAAATAGGCTCGTTTATCATCCTACAGACATTGTGACACTTAAAAATGAATAAAGTGCATGTTATGAATACAAAAATATCTTTCTGATAGTCCATAAATCCATACTCAAATAAAGAGGATGAAGGGGAGTGCATAGACAGCAGTTTGAGCTGCTGTACTTGAAATCTGGCTTTTAAATCAGGTTTAGATTTCCAACTTCCCAGGCCAATGGCTTCCACACATAATGCAAAATCTAACCTTGGTCTTCAGGAGTATAGTTGAGTATTGCATTCCTACTACCTCCTATTTATGGAAGGCAGTTGAAAGAAAGGTACCCTGAAAGCACCCATCTGTGGGTCCAGGTACCAAGGGAAATGTATCCCATATGCCCATGAATCCTTGCAAGCAAAATGAAATATTTGCCTATGCTGCTTTGCCTTATGTAACTTGTGCTTTTAATGTCTTTTTCAGCTGTTCATGCAAAGAGTCTTGTAGCAATACTTCATCTTTTGGTTGCGTTATCACAATATTTTCGGGCACCAATCAGACTTCCAGATCATGTGTCTATTCAAGTCGTCGTTGTCCAGGTAAAATAGGTGTAACTCAGCTAGTGAGAGTGCTGAAGTTGATTGATGAATTTCTTGAGTAATAAACGTAAAACATATTTATGCCGTGTTGGCTCACCGTGCTTCACAAGTGAAAGGCAGAAGAACAAGTATTTTCCCAGACTGAGTTGTGGCTCTGAATATCTTATTTTGATTGCATAGTAGCCAGACTATGACATTAAAAATGTATTAAACTTTATTATTGTTGGAATGCGTTTGTATATAAATCACACAGTGTGATCTCTAAAGTTAATATTTTTCCCATTTTTGATGGTCATCTCACTAGACTGCGTAGATATTCAAATCTGCTTTTGTAGTGAGTGATGAATTGTCATCATTTATTAAATTTAAATTCATGTTAGGTGAATAAATATTCCTTTTCAGCCTTATACACACTAATCTAGTCTAATCATAATTTTGTCACCCTCATAAGACCATTAATTTGATCTTTTGTGCCAATCATGCTCCCTATTAGAGTCTCATCTGCCTCAGTTTCCCAGGTTACTCTGTCTGTCATTTGTCTTACTAGATTCAGTTTGATTTGCACTTGCCATGTTTTGCCATTCCCATTTAATTTACTTTCTCTCTACATACCAGCTCTACTTTTATTTTTTGTGGCATAGTAGTCCTTACCTTTTTTATATATTTATTTCGTTTACTGGTGTCTTCCTGTAATGTCTGTTACAAGAAATTATTACTTGGACTCCCTTCAGATCTAAAAAAATGAGCTGTTTGTTTTTAAAACCCCATTCATATATCAGACAAGTTTCTGAACTGGAAATCTTAAGGGGAAGTTCTGGCAGATGCATTTCTAAAAAACTTTTATCCAACTCGTTGGTGATAGAATTCCACTTGGGAGGATGAAAGTGACTTGTTGTTAGTTTGCAGTGATGAATGTAAGACTTAAGAGGAAAGCAACTTTCAATCAAGCAACTTATCTTCTTGACGTGGGCTTTAAAATATTAATAATCAACATTTCTCTCAAAATACTAATGAAGGCAGCCTAAGAAATCAGAAATGCAGCAATCATGTCCCATGGCAAAGGACCTAGGGAGGACAGGAAAGAAAAAAAAATGTATATATATATAAGGAGTTGGACCATACGTTCCTCTATATTGAGTCTGCTTAGACAAACTCTTCAAGTCAGTAGTCTCAATTTGCCCCTTTTTTAATACACTTTTATCAATCAAGAATAACTCTACTGAAGCCAATGGTGTTTTCAGAGCATAAAGTTCTCTTACTTAGTGGAAGTTTTATGTTAGTGTAGATTGTAGCATTGGGCTCACAGTCAGAGAAAGGCTGCCAGGGAGGCAAAGAGAAAAAAAACACAGAGCAAAACCATATTCACTTTCAGACATACCCTATTCAAGATATTGGTTTTAATTCAGTAATGTCCAATGCCTTCAATGACAGAGAGGAATCTGTGATCAGTTCGTGTTTTCATAAACTGAAATGCATGCTTACAGATGTTACTGAAAAGGCCTAGAAGTACTGTAAAATTACTGTCTTCCATTGTCATGAGAGTGAACGCTCATCTTCCCCCAATAGAAATTTGTTAATCAATACTTTATTTCCTTTGTTCTAAATACCCTATGGTTTTCTTTTGCCCTTTATTTCCTCAATAAATAATATTTAAGAAATACCAGTATATAATATTTTACTAGTAATAACACCAATCACATTTGTATAATGACTCACATTTTTCTATAACAGGCAATTGTCTGTTATTTCAGTTTTCCATAGAAAAAAGTTTCTAAGCATTTTGCTGAAAATTCTAAGCATTTTTGTGTGAAGAAAAATGTTTATGGGGAAAAAGTCAAAACATATTAAAGCATTTTTATTCATTTAGTCTAGAACTTTATATAAAATGCAATATTAGTGAAGTAGCAAAATAGTACAAAATATTAATAATACAAGAGCCAATAAAATATACACTGTGTTCTAATAAAAAGTTGCAATGAAACTCATTGGTATAAGTCAAAACAAAACATTTCAACACTATGTAAATAAACCATTTTTATTCCAAATGAAGATTTACAAGAAGACTGTTTAGAATTTCAGATTTTCAATCCACTTTGAACTAAAAGAGGCGCAAAATGTCCAACTTTCCTGCAGAATGTGAATTACTACTCTCAATGAGCTCTGCTTAAGTGTAATATCCATCTAGAGACATAAGTCAAAATTCAGTGTTTTGGTACAGTTGGATGTTTTTCCTTGTCCAGTGGAACTTGTATTGGACACTCTGAATGGTGATAAAGTAGAACATGAGGATTGGGTGGGTTTTTGAACATATTTATTTGACATACAGTTTGGAATGAGTAACTCCAAATTTCTATTAGTATTTATTTTTATTTTTGGGGATATTTATTATTCCCCACCTATCTTAAAACAACCCACACAATGAAAAGGTACTTTGCCAGCTATTGACAGAAGAAATGCTACATGAAGCATTTGAAAGTGTTGAAAATGTTTATATTAGTTTTTTAGAGGTCCATTCTCCAACTGCTGCATCTGGGACTTCCATGCTACTCGTTCATTGCAAGTCAAAAGCAAAGGAAAATACTCTATGAAACACAACATGTAGGTGGACCAATGTGAAGTGAAATGTCAAGTTGATGCGTGGTGTATTTGGACAGTGTGGAAATGTCATTAATGTTATTGGTGAAATGCCTAGCAATAGACTGGAGCAGTGGTTTTCAAACTGGAGTAATGTACCCCTGCAATATGCAGTGTTTTGCCAAGGGGTATGCAGTCAAAATTTAATAATGTCAGTGGACCTTCTGATTGGTCAGCAGACTATAAGTATTGTAGTGGGATTGCCACATGTTAACTGATCAGAAGCTGAACATGCAGAAACGCATTGGGTGCAAGGGGTATAAGCAGCACTATTTTACTAGTAAAGGGGTTATGCAGCCAAAAAGCTTGAAAATCACTGGACTAGAACAAAGCATGGTGCCTGTTTTCCTATCAAAGAATGAGGGACTTAGGTACAGAACTCCCATTAATATTAACAGGAATTTTCCAGTTAGTGAAGTATTTGTTCTTTAACAGCACCAGACAGTGTCATTTGGTCACCTCTTAAGACTTGCTCACCCGCACACATGCAATGGTATATAAGGGGCCTCATTATTCCCCTGCATCACCACTGCCTACGCAATGGGGAGAACAATTGCCACTGCTGTGCTATTATTCTCCCTCAGGGGCAGCGAGTGGGTGAAGCCTTGGCTCCATAATATATTAGCAGCATCTCTGATCCAGTGCAGGAGGAGAAATGAACAGTTCTGGCAAAAAAAAAGTTTCCTTCTGCCCTGGGTCAGAGGGGAAGAACCCAGTTGTGGCTCTCTGTTACAATCTAGTACCTTCCCAGTTCCTGGGGCAGTGTAGGCCCTTATCTAGGCAACAGTTTGAGGTCATGGTTCAGCTCAAAATAATGCAGTTTTTCAGTCATTTAAGCAGTGCACAAGCTGTCTCAGCAGCTATCCTCCTTTTTCTTGAGACTTTTATGAAAGTCACCCAAATGTGTGTGTGCTTTTAATGCGTAGAAGTTCTTATAGAATCATAGAAAACTAGGGTTGGAAGGGATCTCAGGGGGTCATCTAGTCCAACCCCCTGCTCAAAGCAGGACCAGCCCCAACTAGATCATTCCAGCCAGGGCTCTGTCAAGCTGGACCTTAAAAACCACCAAGGATGGAGATCCCACCACCTCTCTGAGAAACCCATTCCAGTGCTTCACCACCCTCCTAGTGAGAGAGTTTTTCCTAAAATCCAACCTAAGCTTCCCTTGCTGCAACTTGAGACCATTGCTTCTTATTCTGTCATCTGCTACCACTGAGAACAGTCTAGCTCCATCCTCTTTGGAACAACCCTTCAGGTAGTTAAAGGAAGTTTTAACTACATACAATTGTTGTATTCAACCAAATATTACAACCTTTACATATTGTCACAGGGCACTAACGTGCCTGCTCCTAGAAGAGCAGAAACTACCTGGGGAGAGCCCATAGAGACAAGCAGAAGCCCAGGTGGAAGTTACCAGGGCAACAGGCTAGAGAGCAAATTAGCCTGCAGCTGTACTTGGTCAGTTGACCAGAAGAGGCAGGGCCGCGGGCCTATATAAACCCCAGGCTGGAGCTACGGAAGGCAGTTCCCCACTAGTAACCAGAGGGGAAGGAGCCTTCAGGGAGGAAGTGCCTAGTGATGCTGCAACTGCCTGGCAGGCTGCACCTAGGGCTAAGGGGAGTCTATGAGCTCCACAGGTACCCTTGCCTACTAGACACTTGGTGCCAGAGGCAGAATCTGATTCTTCTAAAGGGGCAGAGCACGCCCTGATCTCTTGTATTATGTTATAGCGCAGGGGCTTACGTCTTGTTTGCTGTTGTATAACACTGGTGGTTTGGGTGAGGCTGTATGGAGAAGGAGGAGGCCTCATTGGGGGCCCACTGCAGTGGGGGCCTTGGCGCCAGAGAGGGCATGGCACTTGGGGTGCCCAGAACCCGGCTCCAGAGAGGTGCAGAGACAGGGCTGCAAAGAACCCAGGGAGGACAAATCACAGCAAGGCCTAGACCGGACAATGTCAATGACATCTGCAAGGCTTGGGGTGTGATAAAGGGGCGGTTGGAGCCACGCATATAGCCCATAAGGCTGGAGTGTCCCGTGACATCTATTTTTGAAACCGGACCCACAAGGTGTCCAGGAACCCACAGGGTTCAGGGAAATACATCAGGACTGTGTCCAACGGGACGTGAAGACAGCTTCCCTATGTTATAAATACATCAAGATGTGGTGGGCGATAATAGAGGGTGCCCATCAGGCTGAATTGGCACGGTCAAGGGTCCCTAGGGGTAACACGGCCATCCTTGAGGACCCCATCCCGTGACACGCATATATATATATGCAGTTGAAACACTTTGGATAGATAGATAGATAAATGTGTTTCAGCTGTTTTTGTATGAAGAGCCAATCAGCCAGCCAGTCTTGTGGTTTGACTTCAGTTGTCTTGAAGCAACTCAAAGGAAGAGCTTTTATTACTTTCTCCTGTAAACGAAATTTGATCTCACACATATTGTAGTAAGGTTAGTTAATAGTAATGTAATCCAACTGGATCAAATCTTCAACTCAACATGGGGTCTAAGCAGGAGGACTGTGCACTGAGAGGGATGAATCTCTTCTCTGCAAGGGAGGAAGTAATAACATCCCTGTTTCACAGGTGCTCCTATCTCATTGCTAACTAGCCACATGACAACTACACTTCATGCATAGAGGAATAACCAGTGTTTCATCACGTTTTTCTCTGTACGCTTTCATTTAGGGAGTAAGTAAGTAAATTTAGGACCAGCATAAAGTTATCTTCTTACTGCCTTGCATATGCATACTGCCTTGTGTGATGGGGAGTACAGTAAATAATTCATGGTGTCTAGACTATATACTATTGATGCTTGGCCTATTTTTTTCTTTCTGGATTACAAAACATAGCTACAATGAGTGAATAAAATTAGAAAAAAGAGTGTTGATTAAGGCAAAACATACATGTAATATAGACACAAAGGCCAATGGCTGTGGTCAGTGTAAGTGAAGCAGCCTCAGTCTCTTCAGCCCCATCCTTTCCCAGAAAACTTATACTGTCTGCTATTAGACTCAGAGCTAGGTATGTAGCTCCTTAGTAATGTCCACTAATAATCATGTGCAATGGGTTTCCTGTATAAGAGCCTGCTCAATAAAACATGGAGTCTATAGAAACTCTATATGGAGTCTGTAGAAAGAGTAACGTAGAATTTGGGGGAGTTTGGTTCAAAACCAATCTAAATTTGTCTCTACTTTACATTTTCTTCTTGAACACATACAGCCCTTAAAGCACAGAGGAGCCAAACATGAAAAGATTAAATTTATAAAGAAAAAAGGAGGAGGAGGTGGAGAGAGAGCACAAGAGCATGGCAGAAAAAACAATGTGAATGGGAAGGAGGGCTTACAAAAAATGGTTGATGTGGGTACCATCTGCCCACACTGCCTATTGAAAACAGGGCTCAAACCTGCACATCTCTTCAGTAAACCTCCTTCTCTTGCATTTAAGCATTTCAAGTGCTGAGTTGAATTGAAGCCCTTGAATAGTGTGTGGCGGGGAGAAGGGGAGGATGGAGAAGGAAGAAATATATCCTACTATAGGTGGTGTCTCAAGTCTATTATTGTTGTACAGGCAAACTGTCTAGACAAAATTATAAGGAATTTGTACAAGTGGGTATAATATTAGAAAGCCAGTTTGAAAAAAAACACTTTATTTTCGTGCTTCTTTTCTGATGATAGGCTTTCTTTCAGTATCTTAAACATGAAGCTCTACTAAAAAAATAATCCCTATTTTTTTTTCCAGAAACGAGAAGGAATCCTCCAGTCCCGACAGATCCAAGAGGAAATAACTAGTAACACTGAGTATGTCAACACCACTGCTGCCAACAGTTCAGTAATTGAACACAGATGTGTCTGAGAAATTCAACCATTTGCTGATATTTAGATTTCATTATTGGGGTTCCAGGAGGGATCAGACATCAGCCAGTGATTATAGTTTAGCCTTTACAAGGGTTTCAAACATGCCTCTAAAAATGTAACATTACCAAAAGGAGTGAGGAAACAAGGAATTGGACTTACCAGTAGCAAAAGAACTACAAAACTCCAAAAGACTAGGACCAAAGGAAAGGGATAGCAAATTTATGTCAAGATTGAACATTTGAAGGCACCAATATTGCATACTGTTTCAGATACTTGAAATAGAAAATTGCCTTCAGATTGGCTTGAGAGAATTCTTAAGAACAGGCATGTCTCACTCTTCTACCTGATAGGGGTTATGTGATAAAGAATTAAGGCCTTTCAGAAAAGAAAAGAATGTTCCTATTATTTCATCAGCCATTGGACTTGGAGAAGAGTAAATGACAACAGTAAGAGAATAGTAAATCCTACTTTCAAAGACAGTGGAAAGAGTTTGGGCTAATGACTCATCATTAATCCTTGTGGGTTTATTCAAGTGTGATAATTATATGAAGGATCAAATGGAACAAGACACTACCATCTGTAATCGCCTAATCTAGGCACTGGGAAAAGAGTCCTTTAAATAAACACACACAAGCCTTTCTTTCCAATCATAAGAAGCGTGCAGATTCCACGACAGGAAGTCTGCAGTATGGCATTAACATGATATGTTACTGAAGCCAGTACCTGTAATATTAGTTGATCAAGATACTATGAGCCAGATCCTCAGTTGTAGTAAATTGAAGGACCCCCATTTAATTCAATTGATCTGTACCCATTTATACAAAATTGAGCATCTGGCCAATATGCAGTTCTGTTATTCAGCTTAAAGCAAGCCATGCAGTAAACTAAATAAGTTACATATAATTATGTTTTGCTTTTTACTATAGGGCATTTTCAGGAAGGCATGGTAAGTTTTGTTTGATTGCTATCATTTTCTTGAGGCTGCCAAAATCTACTTTAGTTAATTCTGCTGCAGGTGGTCATTTCATTCAGACTGTAAATAAGCTCAGGATTTGCAGCTGTCTTGGTTAATATATAAAATATATAGCTGACAGATTGGGGTGGCAGTTAACAAAAGAAAAAAAAACTTTGACATCAGTCTTGCCATCTTTAGTATAAGTTGGCAGCAAATGTCCTGATCTTAGAGATGTTGGGTGATTTCAACACAGAACATTAGTATGAAAGTAGTAATAGTCACAAACTTCCACTGATGCAATGATACTTCATGATCAAACTGTCATATCTTCTGCATAATTTGTTACTATGCTCCTATCCTTTTGCAATACAAAGACTTGGTCTTTCTTAGCTGACAGGGATTGATATTAAGCTGGGTTTGTCCCTTTTAATATCACTGCGGTGATAGTGTTTGCTCTTCTTCATGAGGTTTACATTGTTCATTTACAGCTAACTCAAAAAAACTGTAGTCATAGGGGTGTGGTATTTTGGGTTATACTGTGCTACTTTATTCAGAACAGCATAATGATGCTACCGGGTGCCCAGAGCAGGTGCCACACACAGGGGCAGAGGAAACTTCCAGTTGCTGCTATGTGGCTGGTCTAACTGTGCAGCTGTAGAGGCACCTGTTTCCCCCACTGGCCACCCAAATTGGTTCCCAGGCAACTGCCCTGGTTGCCCCACCTTAATTACTCCAAGTAGAGCCTTAGTCCATCCAAAGTCCAGAATTGAAGTCAGTGGGACTCTCTGCATTCCCCCTACCCCACCCCGCCCGAGAATATTTGATGTTTGCTTTAGCTTTTTCTGTTCAAACAGAATAAATGGAACTCTCTATGGGATCATTCTCTGCCACTGCAATTACACTGGGTGCATTATTATTGGAGTCTTCCTATTCCAGGTGGGATGGCTATTTGTCCTGTTCCTTGAGAGGTCACGCTTATTTCAGTCAGAATGTAGGACATGGTGGCCTCTTAGGGCACGTTCAGACAAGCCCGCATTTGCCCGCACGTCCAGACGAACCCCTTTGAAAAGCTGCAAGAGGCACGTGCAGGGACAAGAAAATGTTCCCCGCACTGCAAACTTGCTGGATATCCAGGGGTCAAAAAAATCCACGCAGAAAAAAGCAGGGCAGGGCACAGTGCCAGACTGTGCCCTGAGGCAACTGGAGGCTGGGCCCTCCATAGAAATGCTTTGGCTGCCAGAGTGTCTCTATGGTTAGTCCTCGCCCTGGTGCTGAAGCATGCTGCCTGCCCATAAGGGCAGGCAGCATGCCAGCAGCAGGGAGCTGGCCCTGGCCTCCACTGCCAGAAAGTAAGGGGTCGGGGGGCTAGAGAAGGGGAGGGGAATCATGGGGGGGACCCCTGCCGGCCCCACCTGCTCCCCCAGCCCCACAATCCATTCCCTGCTTGGCCCCCCTTCAGTCCCGAGCCCCCCATCTCTGCCCCCTGCAACCCAGCACTGGGGGGGAGAAACCCCAAAAGACCCAAACCCTGGCACATACCAGCAGTTTGAG
>NW_017728947.1:17639241-17644347 GCF_001723895.1 Crocodylus porosus
TTGGGGCCAGGAGGACATGCTTTGACAGTTCAAAGCAGGCCACTACACCCGGAACATCTTCTGGGTGATAGCTGCCCAGATGGCCAGATAGGGGGTACACATGACAGTAGTGCCTCACAAAGGCCAACTCTGCAGCCACAGCCCACTGGCAGCTGGCCCAGAGGTGCGCAGCAGGTCATAGCCAGGCAGCAGGCCCCACTGCCAGACTGCTGCAGTGGGTAAAGGGTGCAGGGAGCTCTCAGGGCTGCTTCAGCAGTCTAGCTGGCACAAGGGGTAGTGTCCCCAGGTACCAATTGGTGGTGCCCCAGAAGCTCCTGAGAGGAAGTAGCCCTGAAGCTACTTGCCAGGTCAGCTTTTTGTACTGATGGGGCCAGGACAGGGCAGCTTTTTATATTGCTGGGGACAGCACAGGTGCTGGCCCCGGGCTTTAGCTCCCCTGGCTGCAGATTTTGAAGATGCTTTTGTCCTTAAGATTTATATTCCTTAATTATTCTTTACTGGGCATGTCTACACGAGATGCTTAATGCACAGAAGACTAATTCTACAGTGCATTAGCACAGATGGCAACAACCGTGCTATTGCACCATAGATTTAGTCTACTGTGTATTATCATTGCTTAAAAAGTGTTAATTTGTGTTAATGTGCAGTAGTGCCAACTACAGCACATTAATGAACATGTAGACATGTCCACTGTGCAGTTGGATAACTAACTGTTGCTTGTTGTATTAACCTCTTTGAATATTTTTTCAGAACGGGATGCTTTTGACACATTATTTGACCATGCTCCAGACAAGCTTAATGTTGTGAAAAAGGTTAGAAAGTGTTTTCCTGGTGTATTAAAGAACACATTGACATATGTAACATGATAAAACTAAAACTGCACTGAAAAAGAATGTGATTATTGTCAATGGTATATTTATTGTTTTTAATCGGTATTTTTCCTTGAAACAGACCAAGAGAAACATACAGAAGTCTCCACTGTAAATAAATTTGCCGTAGAACTGTGTATTATGTAAAACTCTTCAGCTGGTCAAAACTAGCATAGCTTCACTAAAGCCAAAAGGATTAGCCAGTGATCTTACCTCAAGTATTTCGGCTTCTGTCAGTTTTAAGCATAACACAACTCTTGACTATGACACTTTGATGAGAAATCAGTGTATTTATAACTATGTTTTCATTATTTGTTTGATGGGCTTGTCAGTTATGTTTCTCTTTTAGAAATCTACTAAATCTAGGAGCAATGAATATTGCATGAATTGCTAATTTAAATTAACAAACTATTACCGGAAAAGTTCGAACTACTGCTCTATGCCCTAACTAACCTGTTCTCATGTTTCAGACTCTCATCACTTTTGTCAACAAGCACCTGAATAAGTTAAATTTGGAAGTTACAGAACTGGAAACGCAGGTAGGATTGCATAGCCCTAATTAATAAGGATGGTTGAACTATATTGTATCTGTGTCCTAACCTGGTCAAAGGTCTTAGCAGATTCATATTATGCAATTTCTAAGGAAATGGTTATTTCATCGAGAAACCTTTTTACAATTATTTTAATTGTATAAATGTCTTTCATGTAAGGATAAAAACCTGTTCAACAAAGACAGTCAGCAGTTTCTAATAATAACTGGGCGCATCTACACATGATGCTATATCGCTGTAGCAATGCACTACGGTGACATAACGTCTGTGGGCAAAAATAGCGACTCTGCAGCTATGCCCGTCAATATAGTGCGCCACTATGGCAATATAGTAGTTAAAAATAACCATGCAGTACATGCACAGTGTAGTACGGGCTGTTACTGCACCATCATTTAGTACTTCCTTATGGTAACAACAGCACTGTAGAGGCATGTGTAGACATACCCAATGTAAATTTGCTCTCTCTAACAGATTTATATCTTCATTAGCATTAAAATTACCATTATACTTAATAAGGAGGATCTTGACTAGTTTTGATCATGAAAGATCCCATGATTCTTTTTCCAGAATTTAGTAATGTTGTCTTGGTCATATTCCAAGTTGGCAATTGCATTCTCACTGTCTTTAGTTTATGCATATAGAGGTCAGGGTACATGTACACTTTGGTGGTTAGTCCATAAGGTGCATGTCTACCCTGCCTTCTGCCTGACTTTAGACTAACATGGCTAACTATGTCTTTATGCATAAACAATCTCATTGGACAGTATCAAGACTTTTCACTGGGACTGTTTACATCACAATAATTACCCCAAATACCCATGTTTAAGTAGTAGCATGATTGGGCTCTAGATTTGAAAGATTCACACAGGGTCACCTGTGCTCGAGGGTGGGAGGGTTTCATTTTAATTAGAATAGTTCCCAGAAAGTTGCTCTAATTAAAATGGCTCACTGTCACATGTATTAAGCCCCCACATATTTTAAAATGGCCACAGGACACTTTGTCTCAAGCTCATTCAATGAGGTTTAGATAAAGCACCCCCACAGACATTTTTAAATTCACGAGGGGCTTAATACATGTGACTGAGGTGATGCTGGAGTGTTTTAATTAAGTTAATTGAGTCTGCTCTGATGTGTTCTAATTAGAACGCAAACGAGTATGTGTATTGGCAGCCCTGGTGCTTGGTGCTTCTCTTGTTTTAGGCACTAAATCCATTTGAAAGTGACTAACAATATATTAAACTCTTTCCTATTAACCTTTTGCTTGCAAACAATGTGGTTGCCACAAGAAAATTACTAGGGGTGTGCAAAGCAGGCTGTATTTGATTCTGATTCAGCCTGATTTGGGGGACAGTGATTTGATTTGATGATTCGGATTACTGTCACCAGTTCTCCGCATACTCCGCAGCGGACCCAGAAGTTGACCGGAAGTGCTTCTGGTCCACTTCTGGGTCCACTGCCAAGCACACTGGGGAGCCCCCCGCACTCCCATGGGCCACTCCATCCGCCCCAGCATCTAAGTGTTCACGAGCTGCCTGGTACCTTGAGGTATGTAGAAAAAACATATAAAGCTGTGTCTATGTCCGAATCGTCGAAACTCTCCGAACCAAATTGGAGGCTTCCAATTCAATTCAGAGAGATTAATGGGTCTGCTGATTCAATTTGGATCCAGAGATTCAGCCACCAAATCAGGCCAAATCTCCTCCAAATTGAATCAGTGACTGAAGCTTCACACAGCCCTAGAAATTACACATTGAAGTAGGTAGAAGAGACCTCAGTCTACATGTTTACCAATTAAAGGTGTAGTGTCAGCAGAATAGTCTTTCTATTAAAAGGAAGCCTCAGAAACATTAGTTTAATGGTATGGCTTTTGTAAAATGAAAGAAATCAAATGGGAGGCAGCCTGTAAAGTCTCATATTTCTGAAAGTCTTGTTTTTAAGTGTGTGTTTGTTTATTCCACTGTTTTCTTCTTGATGAACTCTTATTAATCAACTGTGCCCTGCAACTACTAAAACATTTATTCAGTTTGCTAAGCTGAGCGGCTGATTTTTTTTCCCAACAGCAGAGAGAGGATGAGCTGCTTCAGGGAGACATGAGTTGTTTCAGATGACCTGGGGAATTGGATAAACAGAATTTGATTAAGTGAAGATATGTTATAGGCACTGTTCATGATGCTATAGATAAGATTGAAATGGCTATTCAATTCTAAATCTCTTTTTAGAGGAAATCAGGAATGACTGAGAAATGTTCCCTTCGGGCAAAAATATTTTTGTGCCTTGTCTTAACTTATCTTCAGATAAAAGCCAAGCATCTGATTTTATGTATTACAAGTATAAAAACAATATATATATTTTTTTTAAATCAGAATGTTAATGATCTTGAGGAACTTGAATCATAACCATAACACACATGCCATGCAAGCCTTTTTATGTTAGATTGATGTACTGTATCTGTGTTCAAAAAAGGTCTACAGTTATCACATTCTCATAGTCCCAAATAAGGAATGTGATCTGAAATGTTGAGAAAAAATGTTTAAAGAATTACAGTTATATGTTTTTAAACCCTGTACATGCCATCTGGAGTTATATTCTCTATGCACCATAGCAGTACCATAACAGTTAGCTAGACATCGCCTACCTGTAATTCTTTACACTGTAAAATAGATTAATATGGACTTTACTGCCCTCTGGACAAGTCTCTTGATTCTTTAATTCCCTCCTCTCTTCCCAGCATACTGAAATTTCTGTGTATTTTATTCTGTTTTTTCCTGCTCTGCAGTTATGTGCCATGTTACAGGTTATTTGTGGAAGAGAGCTAAGCCTCTCCTGCAGGGGCAATAAGATTTGAATTGAAGGTATAGACCTCACAGCTGTATCACTGGGTCCTTCCTAATCATCTACTTTTTTCACTGATAGGAACTCAACCCCATCAGCTTAAATCTTCCTTCAGGGATGAATTCACTTCCTCTGTCCTGTTACCCTCATTCTCTGGGTTTAACTGCACAGTACCTGCTGACCTCAGTGGCATTCTAACATACCTCCAGCATGAGATCAATTGAACTGTGAAGCATAACACAATATAAAACTCGATATAATCATGAGAAGTCAAAATAGATGGCATTTTTTGGATATGGTTGAAAATATTTGGGTTAGATGTCTCCTAACCATTCTACATTAGGCAAGATCCATATGGTCTATCAAATGAAACAGTAAGATACTATTTTAGAAAATGTACTCAGAATGCACTTCTGACAGTTTGCAGATGGTGTGTACCTCGTGCTTCTAATGGGTCTCCTGGAAGGCTATTTCGTACCTCTGCACAGCTTTTTCTTGACTCCCGATAGTTTTGAACAAAAGGTAATTCTGCTGTTGAATTTCGTATTTATATAAAGAAAAACACATCCTGTGAAACATATGCAAACCTTTTTGTGTTAGATGGATATACTGCACCTCCATTCAAAAGAGGACTTTATTGATCACAATTGGTAAGCAGTTACCACACTGTGGTCTGAGATGGATGGCACAGTTATTGCCACTTCTGAATCGAGGGAAAATTTGTATTAACTATTTAGCAAATATTAACTGTTTATTGGCAGCCAGTGTGTATTGTTTCATAGTTTCATAGTAGCTAGAGTCGGAAGGGACCTAGGTAGATCATCTAGTCCGACCCCCTGCCTTGGCAGGAAAGA
>NW_017728947.1:17644358-17655834 GCF_001723895.1 Crocodylus porosus
GCACTTATCAGTGTTAAACCCCATCCTATTCTCATCCGCCCACCGTTGCAACCTGTCAAGGTCAGCTTGTAGCCTATTGCACCCTTCTAGTGTTGCCATTGAGCTGTACTCAGTATTGTTTTAAATAGGACGTATGTGCATGGAACGGTAGCAAAATCAAGTTATGAGAAACAGACATAGAATGTAGTAAAGTTTCATGTTGTTTAGAAATACTAAATCAAGTAACTTTGCAAGTATAATATATAATTTTACACCATGCCCTTGGTCTTCACACTCAATAGCAGTTGATTTCCAGGACAATTCAAATACAGAGCAATATATGGAACTTAGCATTGCTTTTTTGCTATTTCTTTTGTTAATTATTTTATAACTTCCAGTTTGACTTATCTCTCCATGGAAAGTTGAGACCAGTTTCTGTTCAGGTCAATGCTCATCCAGTTGCTGTTACTTTATTTTTGCTCCTCCCAAATGTAATATGTAGAACAATTATTATTATTCTGAATTGTCTGGGTCACACCCTCAGCTGATATGTGGAATCTTGATTCTTTCCTTCAGCTAAGGATCTGACTTATCTGTCTTTAAAACACAACCTACGCTGCCAATGTACACTGGACTGAAAATAGTCAATAGTAAATGTCTTCATTATATTACCAGGTCCTTAATGTGTCCTTCTCATTTGAGCTTATGCAGGATGGAGGGTTGGAAAAACCAAAACCAAGACCAGAAGGTATCCTACTGTATTTACTGTGTATTGTTATCAGAAAGTGAAGTCATATTCTGTATAATAGCTTCCCAGTAGGGTGAAGGGTACACAAAAACCTTCTAACCCACACATGGAAAGGCAAGATATATCTAGAGTGCTTAAATTGTCAGTGGTTTGTGGCCAGCCCTCTTGCAGTCAGCAATAAGTGTTGCATGGGAATGTAAGCTGCTTCTTGTAAGGAAAGTCTTTTCAACATGTGTTCTTCAATCCTCCTTGGTAATTCCCACACTGGCCAGTAGAAGTGCTTATGCAAAGGCTGTAGAAATCTCCTTGTTCTCTCATTCCCTGACTGGCCTACTGAATACCAGTAACAAAATATAATATTTGTTGAAAGGAAAAATGATAAAATAATAAATGGGAAATGGTATCAACCACACATGTAGATAACCTCATTTCCTCCTATCCCACATTTGCATATTCTGGACAGTTTGGTAGGCAATCTAATTAAAAGTTTTGCAGAAGATTTATATGTTACAGAAGGAAGAGAAAAATATCAAATATCCATGCACTTGCTTTTGACTGGAGAACCTAAGCATATAAATTTGGGGTCAGAGCTGATCCACAGTTGCCTTCTTTTTGTTGCTAGGATAATAGTCTAAATCAAACTTTTTTAATTTTCACTTTCTTTGACTCCAGAAAAATAATAGAGCAGTTTTACTGTTGCAAATAATTTCAAAAGACAACAGTTATGGATTTCTATTTGAAATCTCTGGGTCTGCCTTGTGAATCATGTTTGTAAACCTACTAATGCTAACACTGTGTAGCACCCCAATGAAGAATCACTGGTCCCATTGAAAATAAGTGTTTTACTGTCTACTAAGGACCAGGATTTCAGCCATGTACTCTCATAGGAAATGCATGCATCTAGGCTCGCTCACTGTGGCATGTAAACCCTCCAGCCATGGACACACTTTTTGAAGAGAAATAGACAGGGATTTCCTTTTCCCCTTCCAAAAAAACTGACAGAGGAACAACCATTTGGGCTTCTCATCTCCTTCCATATTTTGAACCTGTTTGGTCCTAGTTTATCTATTTATGATGGCTCTGACAATCATTTGCAGTCCTGCTTAGCTAAATTGATAGCAACTGTATTACAATACTTCAAGTTCAGGACAGTAAAGTGAGAAGGGGGAAATAGTGAAACTTCGGGATCCAAGGAAAACAAAGTAGCTATGACTCCACGATCTCAGCAGAGGTTTAAAATTCTTAGGGCATTCAATTTTTCAGGTATTTTCTGCTCCAGGGGCAGCTAACCATTCCAATATAAATCAACCATAGAAACATTTGAGTATATATATGACATTTCATGTGCAATTATTTAAATTCTTAATATGAAACTTCCTGCCCAATGTGAATGGAAATACACATCTGTTTTATGTGTTGTTACATTGGGCACAATGCCCGTGCCTAAAATATCCAATGAGGAAAAGAATATTGAGAAGGAATTTGCTTTAAATGTGTATACTGAGTAATCTTCACATTCCTACATGGCCTCTACATTTTCTTGATGAAAAAATGCTGCAAAGTGCCTCAGAATATGAAAAACATATTTACAAAAAAAATCAGAAAATATGAGCAGAAATACTAATGACTTTTTCAGAGTGACCAGATTATTTCTAATATTTTTAACGTATTGAAAAGGTTTTCTTCCCCACTTTATTTTTGCCTTTTACTACTTCATTGTATTTAAGTGACTTCTTTAAATATGCTGTTTAATGTCACTGGCCAATTTTTAAAAAAATAGAAGTCTTCAGTTTTTCAAAAACATCTAAATAACTTGGAAGTATGGTTCTCAGTGAAGTCAATATAGATCGAAAAGTCTAATGTTTGGGCTTTTTTGTTTGCCAGTTGTCATGGCTCTTTTCAAAACAGTTACTACAGCACATAGACAGTACACATAGTGTTTCAAGAAATTCTGTCCATAACTTTTCTAACAAAAGCTTTGATCTTTTAAGTTCTTGACAGTGTGTAGCATGGTACAGTGTTTGTGTTGCAGTGCAAATGTAATCAGAAGCTACATGAGAGAATAATTTCAAAACAATGAACAAGAAACACAGTGAAATTGTGGCTTTTTCAGAACAAGTAATTCTACAATTAAGGGACTGATCCAGTACAAAAGAGACAGTAAGATTGATAGTCCAGAAGCTGTAAAGGCTTCCTAGTTCTCAGAGGAATCTTTGTATGCAACTCATGTCACCTCATCATTGACTGAGGAAGAATTATAAAGGAGAGTCGTGGTCAAGAACTGGCTTTTCTAGGTGTCACCTTCATTTAACAGATCAGCCATAGACATGAGCTCTTTCCAGAAAAGTCGTAAGATAATCATGTTTCTACAGAAATTTAAAAGGATTCTATATGAACTGGACAGGATTCAGATCTATAAAACCAAATGGCAATGCTACCTTTTAAGATTTCTTTTCTTAATGATTCTGTAGAATAATACTGAGGCGATGGAAATTTATAAACATTTTAACAGGATAGTCAAAAACATTTTTACAAAGTGATTTTCCATTAAGATCCTGAGAACACTTCTGTTAGGAAATAGAGAGACCATGTGATTGAAAGTTTTTCCCCTCCAGGCCTGATGGAGGAAATTCTCACTTCACTATAAAGTAAACTGTAATGCTACCAACCTGAGCTGTGACAGAAATATCTGTCCCTAATATAGATAAATCCACATAGTTAGTAGTGGGCTAGTCCTGCAGCTATTGCATATGGGCACAAGTCCATTGTAGGATGAGACCCTGGGTGCCAAATGTTTTTTAAAGTTACGTGCAGTTTTATCTGCAATTTTTTCTCCCACAATCAACTGTGAATGTATTTTAATGTAAATAATCATGGGTGCAAATTATTGCATATCAGCCTCTAACCATTTGGTCACATTAGCAAATCAGGAAATTGTCTGTCTGTTGTCATTTGCAATACAAAACTGATGGTTGGGTTGGTGCTTAAACATTTGCAAATATATAATTATTATTTCTTGGAAGTTATAAAGGGCTAATGCTTCTTTCCCCCCTCTTTTTCTAGATATTGTAAATTGTGACTTGAAGTCTACACTGAGAGTGCTGTACAATTTATTTACCAAATACAGGAATGTGGAATGAGGAATTTATTTGGAACCTATCAATGAAGCAACCTGTTCTGACAGTCACATTCATCACCATCATTCCTTTGCATCA
Source organism: Crocodylus porosus (assembly GCF_001723895.1). Lineage (NCBI taxonomy): Eukaryota > Metazoa > Chordata > Crocodylia > Crocodylidae > Crocodylus > Crocodylus porosus. The sequence continues at coordinate 17,648,301 of NW_017728947.1, forward strand.
TTTGTATTTTTCAAGGAGCTGAATCATTTCATGGGAGTTCTCTTTTTGATCTGATAGTCTTAAAATATTTACTTCACACTATATTTAAAATGAGAGCTATGTAAAATTAAGTAAAGTTGTGAAACAAAAAGGTTGAAGGAAACTATTTAGGTACCTCCTGAGAAAATCCCTATCTCAGTAAAATCCCCCTATTCTCACTGTGCTAAAATACTCAGAACAACATAAATACCTGATAACTTTAATAAGATTGGAATTTTGAATCAATTTTAGGAAATTTTCTTCAGCTGTGTGTTAATTTCACAAATATGTACAAATATTTTTCTAGTTGGAGGGAAGATTGTATTGCTGTACTACAGTATGTATTGAGCACTGTACTAACAGAATGTGCCTGGAAAGATATAGGAAGTGATGACTCACAGCAGAGCTAAGATGAAGGGTTCTTCCTAAAGTACAAACTGACATAGTCACCCATTCCTTCAGACTTGTAATAATGAGATGTTCTGATTTAAATATACATGATAAAAGCACTCGGAATAGCTTGTTCGTTTAATTTTGTGCAGTAAAAAGACCTTTAGTTCCAAATAAAAATTTCACTATGACATACTTAATAATACAGCCCCTTCCTAAACGTAGGATCTTTAGCCCCACCTTCCAAAGTAAAAGTAGAATACAGAAATAAAGGGAAATAACAAATACTCACTTTCTACCAAGAGAATCACTGTTCTCTCATTAGAAAACAAGCATGCAGAAGTTCAAGCGTTTTCTCTTGGAGCAAAAATGGCCACCCTGGGAGAAAGATAACTCAGGAACAACCAGAGTTAACTCACTCCCAGGAGAGTTTCTCCCAGGAGACTGAACGTCTGTACTACCAGGGATGGCAGGGGTAAAAAGAGTATCTCTCCTCACCGCAGACTTCCCTAAAGGTGATTGCTGCCTCTCTTTGGCAGCTGCTGCTTTTTAGCAACTGCTAGCTGACCACTGAAAGCCTACTTCCTTCCCCAGCAGGGGAGAGGGCAGGTAGTCCATGACCAGATTCTCCTGGGGGCAAGGAGCAGTCCTTCCTCTCCCATCACTCTCCAGCTGGACAGCTTGCCTTTTAGGCAACTTTGTCACTCTCCAGTTAGATGTCTGGAATACATCCCAATAGTGCTATATTTTTGTAATGTTGCAAAGTTCTGAAGCACCTGACAGCATTGCAAATGAATGGTTGTCCATATTCTTTGTCAACTTTGGCACATAATAGAAGTGGAATAGGATCTGGTCCTTTGCCTTTACCTTAAAAATATATATATAAATGTAATACATGATGCAACCTGTTTCACTGTATAGCCTATTTTATACATTAAGACATAACTGCTAGTTTAGATTAATTACAAAGAATTAGTCATGTTCTGTCCCCTTGGCTACTTCATGATTGATTTGTCTTGCTGACGGTGTATAAAACATACAAATAAGACTAATATTTTCCACAAACATCTCTACCCGTTTAAAATCCCAAACATTGTTCTTAGATTTGGACTTGCTGAAATTCTTTTTGAAGGGAAATTTCAACAGATGTGCAAAAGAACGTTCCATTTCTAAACTGTAATGATTTACATTTTCAGTTGCAGTACCAATGAAGAAAGAAAAATGAAACCAGAACTAAATTCTCTTCTCTTCCCAGTCTCAGGCTCCAGGCACATAGGGTGTTTTTACATGTGCTCTGGGAGTGGGGGGCTCTGAGAGCCACTCTAATTAAAGCGTCCAGAGCATCACATGTGTCAGCGTCCCTGCACTTAAAAATGGTGGCGAGAGCACTTTATCTAAAGCTCATCAAATGAGCTTCAGACAAAACGCCCCTGCCATCATTTATAAGCATGGGGACACTGATACATGAGATGCTGGGGGCTGCTGGAGTGCAGTAATTGCCACGCTCCAGACTCAGTTAATCAAATCTGCTTCGACGAACTGTAATTACAGCGCATTGGAGCAGCCTTCTGGCTCATGTATAGATACCCATAGACATTGCCATCCATCGTGGCAATTTCACTGTATTGATATAAATCAGGAACAAGTCCACTGAAGCCTGGTTACCAAAAGGAGTTGTGAATTAAGTATCATTTTAAATGTTATGATAAGTTTTCTTCTGAAGAAAGATGTGGTAAGTTAACCACAAATTATTTGGTTCAGCAGCGTTTACGAAGTCAGGGAAGGACTGACTTTGGGAAAACCTGTGTTATACAGAAAATCATGCTAAATGATCTGGCCTTAAGAAGCCTGATTTATACCACTGTAAAATTGGTAGAGGTAAAAAAATAATCTTGCCTATCTTCTGTTTATCTGAAGGAATGCAATGCTAATAAGCAAGATAAGTAACAGCTTTATTTTACTTATTATACAAAACATAAAATATTTTATTTTGTAGTTTTTTTTCTCTCTACAGTTTTCCAATGAAATCATTAGTGTTAAATCAAACCAAACAATTATGTTCTCTCTTTGATGGATAATAAGTGATGTTAAATAATGAGAAGGTATTGACTTCTGGAGAGGTGGTTATAAAGATTCATTATTCTGAAGGTAAATATCGACTGAGGCAAAGAAAAGGTCAATATTTAGTTCAGAGGGCAATAAACTAGGATGTTCACTGAACTAAAGGGTCGATACAGTTATATACATTCCAAATGTCTTCATTAGAAATATCTAGATAGTCCTACATTTTGGGAATGACTTTTAAACGCACAGTTTTTCCTTTGCACCAAAATCCCTAAAGCTTCTGAAATTAGAAATTCAGAAAAGAATGTTTATTTGCCTTTTTTAAGGACATGGACAGATGAAGCAACAGTAATAAAGCTGCCATTTCATTCTGGTTTAAACCGGCCCTGTTTAGGGACACACGAGAGTTACAGTGGATTAGTTGACATGCACATGCAGGTGTTGTACTCTCTTTCTTTCCTGCTCCCGTTTACATCGTAGAATTTCATCTGTCCACAGTCTGAGATGGAAATAACGAGACTGGTTGCCCCCAATCAAAATACATACATTTGTATATATGATCAGATCTGTTTCCATTGTTCCAGATCTCAGTGAGTCCATCAACATGTGCAAGTAGTGCAACTAAATAAACTTTGGTGCTATTTGAGCTGGAGTAAACTAATCCTGATGTCTACACATGCATTTAAGCACAGTAATTTACTCCACCATCAGACAGTACCTTTGTCTGACAGGACTGCCGTATGCTGGAGTAAATTAATTTACTGCACCCTCGTTGCAGCATACGTATAGATGGTGATGCTTTACTGCACAGTAAATTAGTTTACTGCACAGTAAAGCACATGTGTAGATGCACCCAGTGTGAATTACCTTTTGGGAAGATAAAAATACATAGTTTATCAGTCAATCGTGATATATAGTGTATGTATCAGCAGTAACTTCCCTGTGTTTTAATATTTTGCCAAAAAGTTTCAGATTTCCCTCTATCAGTTACTTGACATGTCATTTGTCCATTTGCAGTCCTATATGCTAGTAACCAGCAGAATGCTAGGACTGTTTTTTTCTACAAATCTTAGATCTTTCAATCTGACATATTGTGAACATCCTGTATAAGTAAAGTGGATATATTTGCATTGTTCTTATTTTCATAGCAGTCCTTTCTTTCAGAAAGAGAGTTCTCTATATACGCATAGAAATAGCAAGACTAATTGTTTGCTTCCAGTTGCGCATTTGTCTAAATTCTTTTCATATGCTGCTCTGGTCGTGACATAATTGGCTTTTGTGTGTATCAGTTAATTTTATCTTTAATCAATGCACAGAATTGTTAAATACCTACAGTACTGTAATTGTCTGACCCTTGGTACCGTAAAATCTTACTATTTCGCAAAACTAATCTAAACTGTTACATGAAAATCTGTTTTACAGCGAAAACTTCATGTAAATGAAAAGCTTCTATGGATATGAGAACGCAGGGTAAACTTAGAATAGTATGTTATTTTTAAACACAAACACACACTTTACATACTGACCTATAAGAGTGGATCACTGATTATATTTCTGATAGTAGAGATTTAAATAGGCTATAAAAGGATTACAAAATCTAATATACAGATTATATATAATATTTATTACTTTGATATAGGAAAATATAGAAAAAAGTAATATTCCTCTCGTTAGTTGTTTTTTTCCACTTAACATTGGACCTGCACCTTCCTTATGTGAAAGTAAGTGTTAATCTACCTATTCTGTCATCAATTACAGTGATGTTATTTCTGACTTACAAAAGTGCAGCTGAACACAGTATTTGACCCATAGATCATAGAAATGGCACAGAGGTAGTTTAAGCTTTAGGCCAATCGTAGCCTTAATTATAATTATTTGTAAATGATGACAGTTTCTAGGTTAGTGATAGTATTTTAAAAAGGACAGTATCTTGTGAGCGCGTTGACAGTGTGGGTTTATTGTGATGTGAGGGCCAACAGGCTTTTGGGCCCACAGAAGGCTAACAGGAAATTAGCCTGCCATGAAGGACCAAAAGACCAGAGCATTCTCTGCCATGAAGTAGGTGATAGGTTGTACTTCATTAGAGAGAAAAATGTGACTATCCAGTATATCATGTATGAGTTATAGGCCTGTTTTCAGGTATTCTTGACCTCCTGTCAAAATGTTATCTTCACTTGAAACCTCTACTTGTGCCATGCCGCCCAGGGTAGATAGTGCCTTGAATAATACTTGTAGCCTTTTTTGCTGCATTCTTGAGTGGTGTATATCATTTTACCGTGAGAACTTTTATTGGGTTTTTAAAGTCAGTGTAAAAATAAGTCACAGATTAAATTCTTCATACAACGTGAAATTAGAATATTTTTTTAATGTGGTCACATGCAAAATAGACTATTTTAAGCAGATAATGGAGCCAAAGTATACATGCCTCAGCATCGCAAACGTTCTACCTTCCAAAGAAATATGAGTCACTTAACTTCTATTAGGGCTAAATTCTTTGTATTTTTGGATTATATTTGTACTTTTACCCATTACCCAGTAAAAAAGAGTTTACTTTAGTGTCTAATAGTTTAATAACTATATGTTCTGCAGTACTGTTAGTGCCATTTCATTATTTGATTTTAAAGTTCAAGATTAACATGTGCAACAAAGTCAAAAACATTTCAGTACTTGTTATATGAAGTATATATCTCATAGTATTGGTTTATCTAAATTTACGTGCATGCCTTCAGCTGCAGGTTTAGTTGCTTTTATAAAGGTGTATTTTATATGCCCACAAATAAAAGAGACACTGCTATATCAATATTTCCTGTGCTTTTTCTAGAAGCTGTGTTATTATCCACAATAAAATTGCACCTGAAAATCAGAACTAAGTTTTATTGTCTATATTAAAGATGATATGCAGAACAAAAATTAAGAAGATTAAGTGGTTTTATATTCCCTGAACTCTAAATCCTGTACATGAATCTTCCTGTATATCAATTATCTCCTTATGGAAATAATTGGTGTTTATTATTATTTTCTGTGGAGGCTGGTGACAGCTGAAAGTGGGTTGGCAAAACAGACACATCAACATATGCTTGAGTTGCTTAACATCAGAGACTTGAGAAAATGCCATACCTGACTTGAAATAGTGTAGGCAGAGCACAGCCTGTCTCTGTTGTTGGCATATTGGACACTGTGTATTAATGTATAAAATATATCAATTTTGTTATTTAGCAGTATTCATAACTTACATAAATGAATTAAAGATCCTCCATATGGAAAGCAATTGCAGTTAGTTCAAGTGTCGTTAGAAAAGTTTTATCAGTAGCATTATGGGAGGGTGAAGCAAGAGGGCCACTCAAATCAGGCACAGACTTCAAGGGTGTGCCCTTTGGGGCGCAATCCCCAGAGTGCAGCCCTGCGCTGTCTGGCCATAGAACTTGTGCCTTGTGCCCAGTAGGATTTCTTTGTGGGAGAAATGGCCTCCAGGGATCCTGCAGTGATCCTGTCCCCCCAGTTGAAGCAGCCCAAGCCCATACTACTACAGCTGCTTCAGAGTGAACGGAGCTGAAGTAGGTAAGACTCTGCTCCCCCTGTCTCCTCCCTGCCCCACCTCCTGCTCTCCCAACAGTCAGCATAATCCTGCCCTACCATCTGCCCAGGACTCAGAAGTTGCTCACTCAATCTCTGGCTTTTGGGACCTATTTTTTATAAAGATATCTTTTTCTTTTGCTGTGATCTGTGTGTGTATGAAGTAGCTGTAATAAAGCCATGGTTAGAGTTTGCATTCCTGCTCCGTTATTGCTAACTTAATAAAATAGGTGTTTGATGCTAACACTTCAGTAGCATGATCAAGCAATGAAACAAAAGAGGCTGTGAATTCCATGACCTGAATTGCATATGAAAGACCTCAGGATTGGACTTCTAATATGATTTTGACCACAAGGTTGAATGCCAGTGATGTAAACAAAATCATAAATCTATGTGCCCTTTTTTCTGGAATCTTAACAAAGAATCTAGTGATGGGTCACTAGAAGTCAGTGATCTGTGAAGTTACCCGCTTCCAACCAGAGCAGAAATACTGCCTAGTAAATATTCAGTCCAGTTTTAAAGGACTCAAGGAATCCCCTGTGGTTCAGTGGTAGAATCCTTGCCTACTATGCAGGAGACCTTGGTTTGATTCCCAGACATTTATTTAGCTACAGCCATAAAGGCACCAAAATCCTACACTCAGTCTGGTCTTTGGATTTGGTCTCAATGGCCTAAAGGGAGGATGAAAGGTCTGGGCAGCCTCCATTCCTCCAAAAATTTCTGCCCAGGCATATGTATTGAAGGTCTAGGTGGCCCTCATGCATATACCATGATGCAGGAGGGTTGACGGTTGCCACACACCAATTTAAAGGACTTAAGTCTTTGATCGGATCTGGCCTTAAGTACCTAAAAGTTAGGTGCTACAATTCTTAACCTTTACGTACTTGACTCTGGGAGTGGAATCCAGAACCCCTAGTGAGTGCCTACACTTCTTATAGTACATGGGTATGTGTAGGCCTCTCACAGTGGTATTCAACATAGGCAGCAGGATGGGCAGGAAACAGCGTAGCTACCTAATACCATACTGAGGGCAGGGACAAGTCTTCAATCCCACCCCTCAGCCTTAGGGTTGCGGGGAAATAACCTCCATGTGCTTCGTATCCACAGCCTTGACCTCTCTCCTGAAAATAGGTGCCAGTGCTCTTCCTTTTAAATTGAGCATGGGTGACTTCTTTTTAAGTGAGGCTGGAACAGGGGAAGGTTATTGTTCTGCACCATACTCTCCTCGTACGTGAGTGCCTAGAAGGGCTATGCGAAGCTTCGGGTGGTAATTCGATTCAGAGGAGATTCAGCCCAATTTGGTGGCCAAATCTTCAAATCCAAATCAAATCAGAGCACCAATTTAAAGGTCCAAATCGATTCAAAACCCTCCGAAACTTCGGCAAAGATTCGGAGAGCTTTGATGATTTGGGCAGTGCCCGGTGGCTGCAGCAGGGAGCTGCAGCCACACCAAGCTGGTAAGTACTGAGGGTGGAGGAGGGGACCATGG
>NW_017728947.1:17655940-17670506 GCF_001723895.1 Crocodylus porosus
TTTAAAAAAAAAAAAAGCCAAGAAAAGCCCCAGGCCTCACCACTCCTGGTGCAGCTTCAGGGGCTCATACAGAGCCTCCTGCAGGGCAGCGGGGGCAGTGGGGATTGCCTCCCACTGGCAGGCGCAGTGAGTCCCAGGGTTTCTTCAGGTTTTTTTTTTTTTTCTTAAAGGGCCAGAGCTGATGGGCGACTTGTGGCAGAGCCCTCCATGCAGCATGAGGCAGCGGGGATCTCCCCCTGCCTGGCAGCACCTGCTGAGCCAGGGCATTTTTTTCCCCAAGTGTTGGGAGCTGGGGAGGGTGGGGCAGCCATTGCCAGGCTGGGAGGGGGCGGAGGATGGGCTGGCTTGGCCGATTTGGAGATCTGGCTGCTGCCAAATCTCCAGATTCAACCGAAGCAAATCAGGACAGTGATTCAAATCATTGAATCGAATCACTGTCCCCGAATCTGAACTGAATACTAGCTGCTTTGCACAGGCATAGTGCCTAGTGGTTAGGGTGCTCACTGAGAAAGTGAGACAGCTGGGTTTATTGCTCTCCTCAGCTGGGGAGGGATCCAGCCTACATCTCCCACCTGCCAGAATGTCCTAGCTGCCAGGCCCTGGACTACCACAGAGGTATTCTCCACCTCACTGAATCTGTGCCACTGCAGCTAAGTCAAGACTCACTGAGCCAGGGACAATGCAAGAAGGAGCATAAATTTGTAGCATGGTGGGCGGAGGGAGGCCTGGGTTCTTGTCCATGATCAAAAGTCAGTTTTTGTATTTTTATTAAACAGGAATTTGATAAAATGCATACACATTCCCTGGGTCAAGAATCCAAACCAAGATCTCCCTTCTCCATCTCTACACTCCAGGCACACTCAGATTGCACATACAAGCACTCTCACTTTCTTCCCTAAATCTCCAGGAGTAGTTTTTTTGCAGTGTAACAGTTTCAACAAATGGGATGGGGAGCATAGCCTCCCCCTGCTTATCTGGTACTCCAGCGGTTAGCGTGCTTTCCTCAGAGGCAGGAAATAGGAAGTTTTTCAGGCAAAGGGGTTTTTTTTTCTCTTCCTATGCAAGTGCTTAGGCCATTATATAAAAGGATACCCTCTCCAACTGTATTTTATAAGGAAGTTATAGCTGCAAATGTTATAGGAAAGAAGGAAGGAAGTTTTAGATCCCAATCCTGTTGGTGTGTTAGCCATTTTCCAGCGTGTCTATTGGCTTGAGCTCCTCAGGTAGAAGAAATGGAGCTGCAGGCTTGCTTAGCTTCTGGCTCCTACTGAGGCAAAGCTGTGAGCTAGGGACTGACCTCCTTAGCCCTGTCAAGATGGAGGCAGTTCTGGCTATGCTCAAAGACTCATCTCTAAACATCTGGGAAACATTAAAGTGCCAAAAGAAGTCACTGATGGGGTTTGAGTGTTTGAGGGGAGGCGAGGGGGAAGGGAATCAGGATCACTGTGTTGCTATCTAAATCGCACTTTAGGCTGCAGACCTCAAATAATGGAGTTTTTACTACCTTCCTTCTAAAAATTGTCTACGCTCTAAAGGACCTCACAGTTTGGAAATATTCAGCCTATTTTTTATTTGCTTTCATTTAGTTTCTTCGTGCATAAACCTGATGGCCATGTTAAACAATTCTCCTCTCCCCTTGATGTTTGCACTATTCAAATAAGGTGAAAATTAATACTACGCTAGCATATTAAGGCTCAGAAGTTTTCAGCTATGACTAATCAGTACAATTCACTGTTCAGAATTTTGGAAGCTTGAGTAATCAACTATGCTGATTACAGTCATGTCTCTGAATTATTAGTCAATTGGATTATATGCCAAATTTATAACTATTATATTAGGTGAACATATGAGACTATTACATTACATAAAGGGAAAAAAACCCAACAACCTATGACTAAGACTTTACAGTAATATTTTTTCTGAAAACAACCCTCCTTAGTTTTTTCGTCAAACAGTTCCTGTAGGTACAAGGGGTGAAATTAATCCTGAGTAGGGATTCAATCCTGCAAGATGCTGAGTAGTCTAGCCCTAATCCAGCAAAGCACATAAGCACAGGCTTAACTTTAAACATGTGAGTAGTCCCTTTGTTTTCCTTGGCAGATTAAGCCCAATATAAACAAGATCCTGTGTTACATGAAAGTTTGTGTGGGATGAGAGATGGTTGGCATTATTGTTAGAAGCCTCAATCAACTATGATTGAGGCTTTTAAGTATAGGCATGATTTTCATTTACATTGGGCCTGATTTAAGGTCCCGTTGTGGCTACCACATCCTCTTACATTCTGTAGGTTACTTTTAAGACCTACTTCCTTCAAAGTATCCCGTATGGCTATTACATAAATTGGCCCAAAGGGGATACATACCATTTGCTATTACTTCTTGCCTGATTTTGGAAGTAGTAATAAGTCATTAGGGGCTTGCCCACACGCAGAATGAAGGAAATAGGGCAATATAGGCCTTGTCTCTTGAGCGTGACAAAGAAAGCAAATCACACACAAAGGAGAAGAACAGCACCATACATATTCAGCCTTGACACTACTTGTTAGGCACATAAAACTCACCTGATCTAGTTGACTGTTCAGCTGTTTGTTTGATGTGCATGTGTCATTAGACGTGCACAGAGGGTCCACTTTCCAAACCCAACATAAGAAATGGTTCCTGTCCTGTAATGTTTACGTTCCCAGATAAGGTGTGGGAGAAGAAAAGAAGCACGTGGCCTTCCTCGACATCACAAGGTAAACCAAACAGAGAGAGTTAACTGGGAACAGAACCTGAGTGCTGATTCATACACACTGACCTACCCTGCCTCCCTGTGTAGAATGGTGAATATATGACTACAAAACAAGCTAGGTAGAGGAAATTACCTACAGTGTACTGTTAATGGTAAGGACTCAGGGTACAGTACATTCAACAATGCAGATATGCCATGGGTTGGTGCAGTGGCAGTGGTGCCCATAGGCAGCTGGCATAGAAGTAATCACTAACAATGCTAACTTCTCTGTATGGGTTCAGGTATGGCCTGTAGGCTTGTGTGTATAATGTAGCAAACTGGGATTATGCCTAGGGCAGCCATTGTACCTCCAGTGGTGTCTGATCACACTAGAGCTACCCCTTCAATGCATACAGTTTTCATTTAGGAAAATCTCTAAGGGGTCAAAACAATAGAACTTAATACTTTTTAATATACTTACTTTAAAAAATGTAAGTTATTCACTCCTAGTTTTTCAGCTTCCTAAACCTGTTGATCCTTCTGAACTGGTGTTTGCAGTAGTACTTGAGCACAAAGAAAGGACAAAATTGGAACACCTGTGGGCTCTTCACTGGCGAGGCCACCTCCTGTTTGTGGAGGCAGCACCCAGCTGAAACAGAATCAAAAACTCTAGCTAGCTTCCCTTCCCACCCCACCCCACAATATCAGCATTACTTCATTAGCAAGATAAATTAACTGCTTCATTTCATATACTTTATTGTGAGGCAAAGTCCATCACATTAACTTTCTGGTTTCAATTAAGCTGACATTCCACATAAATGCTCTTTACAAGTGAAGGAAATTAGATCAGTTGAGGCCTACAATACATTTTACGAAATCATGTTAATTCTCTTTTTCTAGGTTTACAAAACAAAAGAACCAGTAGTGAATGTGAGCCCTGCTAAATTTAAAAAGTGCATTTTCAGTCCACAATTTCAAATCTTGCAGACTTCACTCAGGTATATAATATCATTACACTTCTTGCAACAATGCTGCTCTGGCTCTTGCAGTTCACTCTTTTGTGAAGATAAAATTAAAGACTTGGAAGAGCAGAATGGGACTCAAAAGCCTTGTAGCATAGGGAATTAAGAGAGAATATGCTCTCTCACTGAGACAACACCTAAGCACACCTATTAAATGTAAGTGTGAAGATAGGATCTAAAACAATACTGGCCGTCGTGCAGCCAACAGAAGCAATAGTAATAGAATGATGCAAATAATTGCTAACTAAGATTAATTATCTCTCAGCCCTCAGCACCTTCAGCATAAACTGCAGATCTCAAGCCCAAATCTTAGTTACATTAAGGCCGTTTCATGCCACTCTAGCAGTGTACAGAGGCTCTAACAGGAGTGTAAACTATATCTATCCTTCTAGATCAGGCCTCAGTGGACGTAAGAACCAGGCCTACAGATGCTTGATATGATGCTTCTCACAATTACATCAATGCTATAAACAAAAAATATAGTCAGCAACACAAAAGCACTTAAAATTGACTAGGAAAAAGAGAGAGAACTGTATCTTAGTATGAATGCATGATGATTTTTTAAGTGTTCATATACTACTTAAAAGTAGTAGTGGCCCAGCTAGTCATAAAAAACCTGGGTAGATAAATAACTACAACAAACAACAAACATCATATGCACCCCTAACTGACTTGTCTCTTTTCCACTTTGCCAGGTGTCATTGTCTTAACTATAGTACAGTGAGTGGAACTGAAGAAAGAGGGTCAGGTTTTAAGTGAGACTTAATTTGGCATGGAAATGTGGGACTTAGAATGGAAGCTTAAGCTCAAAATACTTTATATTGCTGTCTCTCAGCTAAGCCTGCTTCAAATTAATACTGAGGACACACACAAACTGCCTGCCCCTCTGCCTAAGTAATGACATTAGACATCGTCTGTCAAGGCAAAGAAATAAGACATGCATGTAAAACTTAGTATCTTTCGTCTGAAGAGATCTACCCTCTTCTTTTCAGAGACTTTCTATCTTTGGAAGCAGTGTCTCTAGTATCCCAGAGATAAGTATTTCAATATTTGTTATTAGTGGTTTCACAATTACTACAACACATCACTAAATTATTCCTATATAGGCAAGACCAACACCAATGTGCAGTGACATCTTAGAGATTTGCACTGATTTTTAGGTACGTACCCCTTTCATGTTAGTCTCTAAAGCTCCTATTATTGCTAACTAGGTGTTGCTTTTCACTCATTTTCTTTCCGGTTCTGTCTGAAGTGCTTTCTGTATTGCCCTGAAATCGTATCAGTGTGTCAATGCTTTAAGTCAATCAAGGCTGCCCAACTGGTGGCCTCTGGGCTCCATGCAACCCTTCAGGGGTTAACCTGTGGCTCCAAGTCTGGGTGCTGCTCTCCCCTGCTGCTGTCAGTGTATCTAGACTCCCCCGCTCACCTTCAGCTTCCACTTTCTTCCCTCCACCCTTGGGGCTGAGGCAATCCACAAGCCTAAGGGAGCCTGTGGCTCAGGGTCCAGGGTGGGAACTGGGAGCCCAATGTGGCAAGGGGGCACCAGGATGGTGCAGTAGGAAGGGGGCATGTAGCACACCGCAGGGGTGCTGGCGTGGTACAGTAGGGATTTGCCTGCTGTGTGGCATGGCATGGGGTCAGGAAGTATCTGGTCTGTTTGGCTGGGGGTCTGTGGCACCTGACTGCTCAGAAGTTGGACAGCCCTGCTTTAAATAACGGCCATGTCTTAAATTGAGCTCAAGTGAAGTGATTCCCTAGTAGGGTTGGAATATTGTTGTAGCCATGATGGGCCAGAAAATGTGCAAAAAGCACATTTTCTTTATGATATCTTTTATTTGACTAATTGTATAGTTGGGAGAGATGCTGGACAAGCTTTCTGGCACCAGATGCCCATTCCTATTTCTTGTGATTCCCTAGATAATAAAAATATGCAGATTACTGATTACATGTGAGATTCTTGTGAGTGGGTTCTTTGGAACCAGATCTTCCTTCTTTGGGCCCATGTGAGCAAAACTCATTTAGCTCCTCAGATGATGTCGCTATGTGGATCTAGTGATGGAAAGGACCCGTCTGATGCTGTCCTTTCCTTGCTGATTCTAGAGGTTGTGTGCAGTATATTGTGAGGCAGGGCAGGACTAAGCCACCACATGAAGGTTTTATGTAGTGCCCTGTTCTGGGAGGCAAGGTGGGTCTCACAGGGGCACCTTGGGTCTAGATCCCTGGTAAGCTATCTCCCATCAAAGACAACTGAGGAGTAGAGATGGCCAGTAATAAGTTAAATTACTCTCTGCAAACTGTGAATTTACATAGATCCCACCAGAATTCATACATTTTAAGGCTGAAAAGGACTCTTGTGATCCTTCCAGATGCCTGTCCTCTTCCAGTCACCAGAATCTCACCCAGTAAATTCTTTGTCAAACTCATAACATCTGTCCCACCACTTGCATCTCCCCAGTGCCCACTTACCTGAGGTGGCTGATGGTAGGATGATTCAGACTATATTCACTTGTTCACAATACAAAACACCCAGAGGTAAACTGTGACTCCTTAGTCAGGCAAAGATTTCCAAGATGTCAGTCCCTGTGAGTAGAAAGTATAATCTTTTTTTTCTGGCCAATAAAGAGATTCCTATAATTTAAGCAGTTTCTCTTAGTAATCCCCTGCCCCAATATCATTTGATAATACTTATCTTTTTCTATTAATCCAACGTTAACCAACATTGCCTAAGCAGCATAACCTTGCCTAGGCGGTCACGAGATTCAGTACTATGCCAGGATTGCCATGCCTCATACACAATATCCTGTTACCTGCCATTTAGGCTGCAGATTGGTGGAATACTCAGGATGCACTGCATGCCACAGTTCTTTTCAGGGAGTGTTCTGACACTTGGCCTTGATCTTGGCTTTCACTCTTGCAGATCCCTGTTGTATCCCATGTTTATTTATAACTTCTTGCTTTGGAGGACAGCAGTGCTGTCTGACACACTGCACGCTCCCTTTCTTGTGACGCTCAGGGTGGGGATCTTCAGAACTGAAAGAGCTTGTCCACCTGGGGAAAAAAAAGCCTTATGATGTATTCAGAATACAGTTTCAGTAAACCAGCTAGTTCAGTCAATCAGTCCAATTACAGTGTGAGTTGCAGCAGGTCTGTGTGTTGAGGACTCCCTTGAGTTGGTTTTAGTTTGAAATAAAAATAACAAATTAGGTCAGTTATACTCTATTGACATCTTCTAATCACATAGCTTCCCAGTCCATACAGCAGCATAGCTTTGCCGAAATTCATATTTGGCATCTTAATGCTCTGACTAAGAATTATCACCCTTTCAAAGCTAAATGCAGAACACTGAGTCCTAATGACAAATTAAATACAAGTGTGTCTCAGGGAGGGCTTGAGCCCTGTGTCAACACAGGCTAGAAAGCCACCTGAACTCTCCCAAACCATATGCGAGTCGCACTGTCTCCTTTCCTAGATGCAAAAATCCAATGCTTATCTCCTTACTCTCCTTCTAGGTCACTTGGCTCACCCTCTAGCTAACTTCTGGGAGCAACTCTAGCAAACCTCCACAATCTTGCAACACTTCTGAGTCCTTGGATCAAACCTTTGTGTTACCACCCAAGTCTTCCTTACCTTCCAGAAGCCGAAGCCTCCTTGTCCAACCATTTTCATAGCTGTCAAAATCACACAGCTGCTCTCACCCTCCCAGACGTGCTTCAGTCAGGTCCCAGCCACAAACCATTCTGTTACCCTTCTCCAAGTGACATTAAAACCATCATTCCACTGCCTCCCTCACTTGTCACACATCCCAGCTGGCAGACCTCCTAGCGCTGTCATCCACCTCCCAGCTGTCCAAACCCTATAGCCACACTAATAATGTTCCCCCCCCACTTTTTTTTATGCTGCCATTCCTAAAAACAGAACTGAATTCATTAATTGCTACTATATCCACTGCTCTCTGCAACCTAATTTGCATGATCTTTTCCTTCCCTTTGGCTTTAAGCAAGGGGCCAAAACCTGACTTAGCACACAGTAATTTGTCTCAGGGGGGTTAGTCTTCAGCCAAATATTTATGCATTCACTTACAGTACTGTAGGCAAATGAAGGACCACTTAATATTTAGAAATAGTTCCCTCCTTTCTTTGCCCGTTACACTGTTAAAAAAGTTTAACTCAGGCTAGTTCTGGGAAACCCTCAAAAGTTCAGATGGATCCCAACGAGACTGGTTGCTTAGAGAAGTGAGGAGGGAAAAAGAAGATCTCTAAGTGTTCATTGTTCTCCCTCTCTTTCTTTTGAGCTCCTTCCCAGTCTAACCAATGCTTTTACCCTTATGGTCCTATCCTTTCCTGTAAGCAATCCAGTGTCCTCTCTCTAATCTGTATTCTTTACTTGTCCTCCAGTCTTGCTTTCTAGCCCCAATTTATCAAACCAACCCATTCCCAAAGGATGTGATTTAGATTAGGAATTTAAATGGCAGTGTATAAAGGCCTGGTATCATATGACTAGCCATTGAAGCAAACAAGATAGGTAAAATCACAAAATGAGATTTGAAGAGTTAATTGAACAATTTATTCTGGCTACATGTATAAATCTGGAGTGATATCATGTCAAGGTTATGATTTTTACACTACAGAGTCAAGAAAGGTAGAAGTTCAGGTTGTCTAGTAAACTAACTCATCAACATGTATGGCCATTGATTTTTTTTTAAGCACAACTGAAATCAAGTATGTTACTTACTTCGCATGGTATATTTTGATGCTTGGGTCTCAGCTTTGTGAAGTTTCCCTCTGATGAATAGAATTGGGTGCTAAAACCAACTCTGCAGATTCTGAAGCTGTTTTTCACCCAGATCACTGGCTTCCCCCTAATTGGAAAGCGATGTTCACACCCTCTGATGTACCATAGATGATGCATAAGTGTTAACAGGGTGTGGGGCACAACTTCAGGACAACGACAATGCCACCTCTGGCACTGTTAAATGCTTGTGCTAGCTGGGCTGCAGCCTTATGCCCTGCACCTGCTGTCAGTGCAGAAATTGGGGGGTAAGTGCCCCCTCCATGTTCTCCCTACAGGTCGCCTATGCTCTAATGTAACATTCCTGAACCTAGTAAAATCAGGGGAAATTTTTCTGCTAAGCTTAATGGACTTTGGATCAGACCAGACTTCATAAAGTCTTACATATTTTAAAATAAATGTTCCTCTGAGAGGAGTTGGAGGTATGGCCTGTAATATTAAAGGACCCTGAGCTCATAGAATAGTCTGCTATATTCAAATACAAATGACAGTTTAAAATATATTTTGCTAATTGTAAAAAGCTAGATCTTCATATTTGATAGTGATTTGAATACTTGGCGAAACTGCTGAGTATGTTCTCAGCCTTGCTTTTAAGTGAAGCACACACATGAAGTACAGTAACAAGATACATTCATTTTCCATTTTTTGCTACTTTTTCTTGCTAAAAATAAAACCCCACTCTATTTACCATCTAATTGTCCTCAGATTTGTAATGAAAGCCCAGGGCAGATCAGATTTTTTGGCACCTTTGGAAGGCAAACAGTTAAATTGCTAACAAATAATGTTTTGTAGTTTGTATGAGAGCCAAGAAGATTAATGAAATGTTCATGAGAGAGGCTGGCAAAAGGCCACATTCCTATGGGAACATTGCTGCAGTGAGGTTTAACAGAGCATGAGGGACATTAAGAAACAAATGTGTGGGAGTTTTAGGGTGAACTGTAAATGATCATGAGCCTAGAAAAAAATAGACAGTATATTTTGCTTTTGAGGCTTTTTGAGTATCTGCAACACTCTCAGCTATATCTCAAGTCTTTGGGGAAGACGGCAAATTGCATCCTTGGTAATATTATTTTAAAGAATAACTCTCAAGCTCTTCAGTTCTTCTGACTTATTTGAAAGTTACAGCAGATATAAATACACTGAGGAAGCGGGTGTAAGAAACCAGTCTGTCAGTCTGATCAACAACTTTCAGGAAAAAGATCCTTATTTAATGCTTTATATGTTAACCTTCCCAAACCTTGAATATGTCTTTGGTTGCATAAAACTGTACAGTTTTCTTTTGTTAAACTAACCAGTAAGAAACTTCACTGCAGGAGCATGATTTCTATTTATGCTGTAATGCCATTCCTCTTTTGCAACAATTGTGTTTTTGAAATATGTCCCTGAGACCATATGAGTCCATTAACATTCTGTTTTTAAATGTACATGAGTGAATTACTGGGTGTTATATTTAATCAAAGAGAAGAGGATGAGCTAAGTTTCTGTACTTTAAGATGAGAAACTATGCATCTGTTAGTTTCTCAAGACCACTCAAATAAATACTTCTTCTGTAAGTATACTGAGAGAGAAACTAAACCTGAACTACTGATTTTCAGAACAGAAAAGGCACCATTAGGAGACTTATGGATTTTACAGTATGTCTTCCAGAGGTGTTCTAATTTATCTAAAATTAATCAGCACTGACCATCATGGAGGGTAAGTTTTAACTACAGGAAACCTGTGTTCTTACTTACCTTTCCACTAGATGGCAATGGTACATGGTAGTTACATGCATTCTAGAATGTTTTTTAATAAAGGAAATCTTTTAAAAGGAACATTTTATTATTAGGACCTTCATAATAGTAACATTTGCTGAAACTCAGATGTCTCAATAGTCAGCTATCTTGAACAGTAACATTAATTTTCTTTTTGCATAAAATTCAGTGTAAAAATTTAGCTCTAATACAGATACAGAAAATTAGCTTGTCCAAAACCAAAATGGTACTTAAGATAGTTGTCACAGCACAACATGCTATGTACTAAGCTTTTATTTTTATTCATGCTGAATAAGTAACTTAAATGAAATTAAAATGAAGGGACAAATCTATCACACACATATCTACATATCTTTTCTTTGTTTGTAGTGGAATTACACTAGGGATGAGTTTAACTCAATGTTTTTGGACTACAAAATAAGAAAAGTAAGGAGTGCAAGCTGCTGAATGAGGAGGGGAAGGGAATAATCTTTCCATGGTGAGTCAGAGCAGTATCTGAAATGGGACTCTGGAGTGTGAGTTTGCATCAGAGTCATTCAGGGGCAATTCAAAAAGGCAAGGTTAAGAATAACAGGAGGAAAGAAGTAATGGAAAGGAACTTTAAGAACAGATAAATGTTTGTACACATTCAAACAGATGGGATAGCACAATCAGGTTACTGGATGACTTGGCATCTTGCGGTGACCGTTGGATGGCTTTTTTATTTTAGTAAATACTCTAATAAAGTCAAAGAGCAGCTCTTTATCGATGTGTATGTAGATATGTGTGTATATTAAACCATATAAATGGCTTGGCTTAAGGAAAATCCTTGATATGATCACAAATGTTTCATGTATCTGCACTGAACACTTGTCCTCTGTTACTTGTATTTTTCAGACAGGATGCTTTTTTTGATCAACAACACCTACAGGGTTTTCACAGTTGTGCTGGGACAACACTGTGCATCAGTTGAATCAAATACAAAGACTCCTCCTCTCCATCTTTACAAAAGTTAACCCTCTCCTAACCAGAGCTGTAAACAAGGGAAACTAATTAACTGAACCTCAGGGACAGGGATAGAAGTTACACATAAACTGGTTTAAGTCATCAAAAACTGGTTTAAACCTGGAATGGAACAGAAGCTTCGTGCACATAAACCAGTTTCAAAATGGCTGAAACTGGTTTAAGGTAAACCTGGTTGACTTAACTGATTTGCATCAAACCAGTTTATGAAACTTCTCTCCCAGACTCCTTCCTGGTTCAAGTTCAATCATAGTTCCCCAGCATCCCAGCATGCTTTCCAGCCCTGGGCTGGGCTGGACTGGGCTGTCTGCTCCAGCAGAGAAGGGCTTGGGGGGTGAAGGCAGGGAATGCCCACTCTCCTGTTCCCCCTGCAAACCCAGATTCAGGTCTGGGGCCAGGGAGGGGGGTTAAACCCACCTTCCCTCAAGTACAGAGCTGCCCTGCTGCTAAACTTACTGAAACCTACTGCTGGCTGCAACTGTGGACTACAAATCCCAGAGGTACCTGGAAGCAGGAAGGGGAACTGTTGAGCAACCCTGCAGAGTCCTGCTGTAGTGATTCTAGACTGCAAATCCCAGAGACCTCAGGGGCAGTAGGAAGAGAAAGTGAACAGACAATCCATGCTGGCTACATGCCAGAGAGCCATGCTCTAGCACCCTCTGGCTTCTTGCCTGAGCCACTACAGGCATGTGGCTGCATTTTGTGAATCAAAAGTAAATGTGTGTCCAGTTGTTTCTTAGTTTAATCTCTGCAGTTTAGACTAACCTGCAAAGACTGAACTGATTCAGTCTTGGGCTTTTTGACTGTCTGTACTTAGCCAAGAAGTGTCTCATGTTTTATTCAAGTACTAATCTTTGTACTGTCAGTTGTCACCAGTATTTTTTCAATGTATGTTTGTTACAGGTTTAAGAGTTGAAAGAACAGTTCAGAGGATATTACTGAAATGGCTTGAAATAGCTTTGGTTTAGGCCAGCCAGTTGTGAGTAATGGTGACTTTTAACAAGAAGTATGAAGCAGTGATCCAGGTACTAACCTAGGAATCTAGAGATGTGAGTTCCATTCTCTGCTCTGCCACAATTTCTTGTGTGATCTGGTTTGAGCAAGTTCGGTCCAGGTCCTCAAATATATTTGGGCATCCCACTCCAACTGAAAACCAACAGTATTTTGGTTTTCCAGAACTTTGATCCAGATCTTATTTGTTCTCTGCCTCCGTTTCCTATCAGTAAAATAGAATTATTGGTGATAATTCCCTATGTCAGAGGAATGCTGAAGGACAAATACCATAAATAAGTTGCAGGCAGGATTTCCATAACTGTTGAGAGATGTTGACTATCTAGGTAACTTTAAAGTAAGCAGGGCTTGTAGTCCTGTGGTGTTATCTGTATCCTCTAAGTTTTACTGGCTTATAGCAGTCATGGTAATCTGATAACAAGGACATTCATATAAAATCAGAAAAATATGTAATAGAATTGCTGGAATGAAAATGTTTGGGATTTTCATACTCACATACATACAGTGCTCACTTTTTTTTTGCTACATCACCTTGGGTAGGGCTGCTGTTTTTCTTTTAAACACACAGAAATGAGTACCTGGTTGTTCCTACACTGCCTCTTAATCTCCACACTATTTGGTTTAGCATATTTATTATGTAATATTAGAGTTTCTCAGGTGTGTACAATATGCTTAATATTTTAACAAATACAGGAAAAAAACAGTTGTGCCTATCAGATCAAGATGACTGAGGGCAACATAGAACCAAATCAACAGACTGAGGCCTCCAGATATGAAATACAACTAACTCAGCATTCTCCCCTCTTTTATACATGTGGTAGTATATCAGCCATAATACACTGTATTTCTTTTTGTAAAATCTGGTCCCTTTGCTAGTATGTGGGGGTCCTCTATGTCTCAGCTAGCCTCTGGAGCAAGATAATCTGGTCCCCGTGCTGCAGGACCCAGAGCTGCAGGATCCTGAACAGGGGCTGACCAGGAATAGGAGAGAAAATGACTACACACACTAGCTAGTTTTGGGGGGATTTTTGCAAGGTAGTTTTGGGGCCTGGA
Organism: Crocodylus porosus; assembly: GCF_001723895.1. NCBI lineage: Eukaryota > Metazoa > Chordata > Crocodylia > Crocodylidae > Crocodylus > Crocodylus porosus. The sequence continues at coordinate 17,669,280 of NW_017728947.1, forward strand.
AACAGAGCATGTGTTGGAGCAGCGTAGATCCATTCTGAAAATGCAGAAGTGAACAACTGGCTGTATCCAAACCTGACTTTGCTAGGTGCTATTTCAGGCTCTTGTTAATAACCGACTCCAATCCAAAGTTACAATTTCTATTCTGTCTAACAGGCCATGGATTTGTAAGAAAGAAAGAAAAAAAGAAAGAAAAGAAACAAAGGGGTAACAGAAATTTACTCCTCTATTTCCTAGGCCTGAAAAATCTCTCATAAGTGATCTGTACATCCAAGAAGAGCTGCTTCTGTCATCTAAAGGTGTCTGCCCTGTTGAGTCATTGTTGAGTGAGTAACTCCTGGCCACTCACTCTCCTGGATACTCCTCTACCCTGCTTAAGTGGGATCTGGAGAAGCTTTCAGATTCCCACAGGAGCAGGTACTTCCTATGTCACTACTGACCTCTATATATCCTTGCAGTTTTTATATGGTTTGGAGCAGGGATTGCCAATGGTTTTGGGTTTGGTTTGTAAGGTGTTGGTGTGCCAGGGGTGGACAGAAGGGAAGCCATGAAAGGCCTGATCCTTGTGGCTGTACTGCCCTGGTCCCTTCCCTGCCATCTGCCCTGAGACATTCATGCCAAGCAAAATGCCATGCTCTGGTACCTATGCCAAGGGTTACCTACCCCTGGTTTAAAGGTTTTAGCTGTAACGAAGAAAACAGGGTACATGACTCTTCTAAGTTCTAGAGAAGCCCACATATCATAGAATCATAGAAGTAGGGTCGGAAGGGACCTTGCAGATTTTCAAGTCCGAACCCCTACCTGGGCAGGAGAAAAAACTGGGCTCAAATGATCCCAGCTAGGTAGGCATCAAGCCTCCTCTTAAAGACCCCCAGGGTAGGAGCTAGCACCACTTCCCTTGGAAGTTGGTTCCAGATCCTAGCCACCCTGATTGTGAAGTAGTTCTTACGGATGTCTAATCTAAATCTACTTTCCAACAACTTATGGCCGTTATTCCTTGTTATGCCAGGGGGCGCTAGGGAAAACAAGGTGTCTCCCAAACCCTTCTGGTCCCCCCTAGTGAGTTTATAGATGGTCACCAGGTCCCCCCTCAGCCTTCTCTTGTGAAGGCTTAACGGGTTCAGGTCCCGCAGTCTCTTATTGTAGGGTCTGCCCTGTAGTCCCCGGATCATACGAGTGGCCCTCCTCTGGACCCTCTCAGTGTTGTCCACATCCCTCCTGAAGTGGGGC
>NW_017728947.1:17670708-17692791 GCF_001723895.1 Crocodylus porosus
ACCTATCTAGGTCTTGCTGCAGTCTTTCCCTCCCTATTAGCGTGCTGACCTCACCCCAAATTTTGGTATCATCAGCAAATTTAAACAGGTTGCTTTTCACCCCATCATCCAAATCGCTGATAAAGAAATTGAACAGCGCAGGCCCGAAGACCGAGCCCTGGGGGACTCCACTGCCCACTTCTCCTCAGGTTGAATATGACCCATCCACCACCACCCTCTGGGTGCGACCCTTCAGCCAATCGGCAATCCATCTGACTGTGTAGGAGTACTTGTGATTCTCTTCAAAATCTTCATGGTTTCAGCTGCACAAAAAAACAACCCTTCAAGATGGTGAAAATACTGCAAAATTATCTGTATATAACTACTGCTTTTATAGTCAGTCTACAACAGTTTTGTGACCTCAGGAGGTCGTCTAATGAGCTATTTGTTCTGGTGATGAGCTTGGAATTTAATATGTTCCTAAAGAGCTTTCCTGATAGGCAGTGATCCTGGGGAACCAGAAAACTCCCTCCCCAGTTTGCTTGTGAAATTTCCATTACATTTCACATAATTAATCCCTTGCTCTTTATAAAGTCTGTTATTTTTCCTGAGACTCTTAAATACTTTTGCTCCAAACATGGCAATAAAAATAAATAGTCAGAAATAAAGTACATTCATCAGACCATCCTCTCCCCACGTTCTGAATGCAAAACTGCCATAACCGATGCTGTACTCTTCCACAAGGGACATTAACTCCAGTGTTGCTCCTCATGGATTTTTTCATGAATCTCACAATATTTTTTCCTTAAAGTACTGGCAGCTGGCATCTAGAGGTTGCTTGGGAATTTCAGTTTTCATTTCCCCTCATGGTAGAAAAGCTTGAAAGCATGAAGCAAGCTCACCCTTGAGGCTAAGAAACCATTAAACAATATATTTAGGGAGGGTTTTTTTAACTTGCTTTTATAAAAATCATGATTTGAAGTTAGCCTCCTGACTTGTGTGGGCTTGGCTCATGCTGGTTTCATAGCTGCTGTCAGCAATACAGGTTTTGCATTGGTAAGAATTGTACATTCAAGCTTGTGCTCTTAATTTGAGGAAATTGACTTTACTGGACACTGCTCAAGTGGTCAGAAAAGCCCTCAGTGCATTCATGGTGTAGCACACAACGCATATGGTGAATTATGCCAAAATTGGATGTCAACACTTAAGTGCTTGGATGTCTTCACAGGGAGGCAACTATGGCATAATATGACAAATGATACTTAACAAAAATATGACAAATATATATTCATATCTATTTGCCTACATGTGCCTTTTCTACCAAATGTATGGTTCTAAATCAAGATATTTCAAGTGAAAAACTTTTAGGAATGAATATTTAAATAATTCTTAAAAGGCAGGGACAGCAGAATCCAATGTTCCTAAGCCATATGAGGGCTTTCATGACCTAGGTTCTAGAAGCAAAGATTGAGGGAAAGCAGCAGCAACATCTTCTATACTCCTGTGCCTAGAGACAGGTGAGTGGAGAGCTTGCTTCAGGCCAGCTGAAGCACAGAGGACTCCCACATACTAGCAAAAGAGCCAGGTTTTACAAAAAGAAATAAAATGTGTCATGGCTGATATACTCCCTCATGTATAAAAGAGGGGAGAATTCTGAGTCAGTTGCATTTCACACCCTGAGGCCTCATTTACTGGTTTGGTTCCATGTTGCTCTCAGTGATTTTGGACTTTGACTTAGCTTCCCCATGCACAGTAGGCAGCAAAGTGAACCTAGTGTGACACAGGAGTTTGCTACACTCAGAAAAGGTCAGTAGCAGACTCACAGATACTCCAGAAACTAGAGAAGTAAGAGCCTATATGAAACATAATGCAATAAAATAGCAAATTTGTTTCTGGGTAGATGGGAGAGTCGAGTCACAGGGTGAAATCCTGGGTTCAATGAACTCAGGGTCAAAATTGCACCCAGTTCCTCTAAGGTGGGTGTGACAAACATACCCAGGCCTGATTCAAACCAAGGGGGTGGATTTGTGGGCTCAGGGATAGTGGCTGTGGTTGCAAGGGAAGAACTGGCTATAGCAGGGCCAGCAACCATGAGCCTAGCAGCTGCAGGACAAGCAAGGCTGTATCAGCACAGGCCTTTCTCACTCCCCCTGCTTGCAATGGCTAGGCTCAGTGGAGCCCTGGATTCTGTGACTAGCCACACCATAAAATTTCCTGACTTGCCAGTAGTCTAGTGAGCTGGATGGAGCAGTTCTGTGGGCCTGATGTGGTCCATGGGCCATATGTGTGACCAATATGTAGCTAATGGGAAGTGTCTGAGAAAGTGCAGCTCATGTTATCCAAAATGAAGAACGCTGACAACAAATCTGAAAATAAAGGGCGTGTCAAATCCACCTAAGGCTTCCAGGACTGATTTGACCTGAGACAAGGAAAAGAATAGGAAATATGTCCCTTTCCTCATGCAGGCTGTAACCCTATTAGACAGAAGTTTTAGATAATCCCATAAAAGAAGATGTAATTTTGCAGCTGTCCTTAGGGCAAAACTAGAGCAACAAGACTAAGAGGCAACGGGATGGGGAAACAGAGTGAGAAAAAGCTTTTTATTTTTGGAACAAATATTAAAGAAGAGGCTTTGCTCCTGAGTCAAGTTCCCATGCTTTTTCATTATGTTCTTTGGCTGAAGTGGTCTTTAGATAACAAATGTGTCAAGCTGTTCTGTCTCCCTAAGTTAGAATTAGATTATGTCAGTGTAGAAGAAAGTTTTGGAAAAGCTGCAAAACAATTACAAAGCTGCTTGCATTACTATCAATGTTAATTGTAAATCCACATTATTCTGAAGCTGCTTTGAGGTTGACAGAAGGATTCATTTTCTATATGTCATAACAGATGCTTGTCCCTTTTTGCTTTTTCCTGGGGCTTGTATCTCAGCTATTTGAAGGGACATATAGTAGTCTTAAGCAAAGTTACAGTTGATATGAAAGTTGCAATAGCTGTATATAAATTTCCCTATATAATTTCAGCTCCTATAAAAATTACTCATCATAATTTAATCAGATTTTGGAAACCCTTCAAATTTTACGTTTAAAATGTGGGACGTATTTTGACCATAGCTGGTTTTTGAGCAAGAAGACCTCTGAGTGGGCATTAAATGTTCCATTCTTGCCACGGATGTCAATGTGAAAAAGCTCAGCTGTGAGTCACAGTCATGGAGAGATGCCCCCAGAATGAAAGCTAGCAATTTCTTCTTTGTATTAGGATACTGCGTTTTCCTTTTTAATCCTTGATGGACCATGAGAAACCAAATCTTCCATATGTCACTGATTTAGAGGTGATCATTGTTTACTCTGTGCCTCCAACCAGTTTCATTCTGGAGGAAAATTTCCGGAATTTGTCTGGATGGGGTATATTTTTGGCAGTTTGTTTAGGTGCTGTATGTTTTAAACAGGAGCTAGTTGAAGTGATTAAGATATTTGGAAAGTTAAAAGTAGTCCTGATGTTTGAATGTACATAGAACATGCAGCTTACCCTTTGGTTCTACAGCTTCTTCTGGTTCAGCAATTTATTGCATTCTCTTAGCAACAGACACATGCACACATATTTTATGTTAACTTAGAATATATATATATAAATATATATGTATGATGTAAACAGAGAAATGGGAAGGTATACTGTGATTTTTACTGGTATAATTTTAGTATGGTCATATCACCATTAAGTGGCAGAGGGGACACCCAAATGAATGGAGAGGGGGCAAGGAGTATGTTGTGTAATCCATCTAGTTGCCTCTTGTAAGACAGGTTCCAAAAGCACCATGTCTGGCTGCAGAAAGTCTTGAACAAAAATGCTGATTGTGGCATTTATGGGACCACTAGATGAAGTGAACGAAAGCTATTGACATATAGCACTATTGTTTCAGGCTCTCTGAATACTCAGGAAGATGATAAGTGATTTAGTTTACCTTTTTAAGTTTTTCTGCCCAACCATAAAGGCTAGAAAGTCTAACTGTCTTTCAAATTAAAGGTGAAATTTGGAAATAAGCATTGCATTGTAATCACAAAGCATCCTAAAACCTTTCTTGTAGCAGATGTAAAAGAATTAGCAAGTCTCAAAATAGTTTCTGAGCTATGGAATGTTCAGCCTTACAGCACATGAAAGTCGTCATGAAAAATTTGCTCTGATCCAAATACAATTTTGAAAAATTACCACATTCACGGATTCACTCATTATTTGGCACAGCAGCAGGCAATTCATTCATAACTTAGCAATTTCTCCATTAATAAGTTACAGCTCACTTAGCTTCAGTAGAAGGTGCACAATGAAATCACATTATAAATCGCTCGTAGGTAGCTGTGCCACAAACAAAGGGATAAAATCCTCTGACCTGTTGAGCTATCTACTCCAATTAAGTGAGGATGGGATGGAGGAAAATGCTAAGCCAGTTCCATGCTTCCTTGATTCTAGAGCTGCTGAAAGCTGATCTCCAACAATAACTAGAGCAGCCTCCAGGGTCCACTACAGCATACAATTAGTTACTGGGGCATAAAGATGTGCCCCTGTCTTTAGCATAGGAGCTACTATAGCGGCTCAGCGCCATCTGTGGATTCTCTTACTTAAACAGAGGACTCTGGAAACTAGATGTTTAGCTTTAGGGATGCAAAGTGGGATTGCAAAATAGCCCAGACAGCTCCAATGATCTGGTCCATAATTTCACTGAGCATTTAACAATATGTGGGTTATATTTTCTCCATTTTTTTTGAGGAAATATAATGTATTAGTTAGAACTAATCCAAGGGAACCCCCTCCCTTCCTCATCCCCTCTGTTTACTAAAGTTCAAATCCCTTTATTTCTCTCTCAAGTATTCCAGGAAAACAACAGAGAAAAATCGTCCAGCTCCACCACCTCAATATTTTGTTTTTAAATGCATCTCCAAGTCAGTGGCCTTCTGCACTAGCTGTACCATCTGCTAGAGGATTATATTTTCATCTGCTTGGCATCTGAAGATCTCATTCTATTGCAAGTAGCTGTGTAGTGGATGTAGTGGTCACGTGGCCAGTGTTAGAGCATAGAGCTGAGCAGGGAACAGGCTCTCCAGCCCCTGCCCTGTAATTATGCCTCTTCCCTGCATCTCTTTCCAAGTCCTCTGCCCCAATCATGGAGCTGGAGCTGGAGCTGGAGCTGGAGCTGGAGCTGGAGCTGGGAGCTCCCTTCTGCTGGGGCAGGAGGACATTGTTGCTGCTGTGGCAGCAGGCAGCCCCCCCAGGGGCAGGGAACAATGTTTCAGCCTCAGCCAGGAGACAGTTCTCTCCTCTCCTGGTGCTCCCTGCCAACCCCTGGGCTAGCACCCAGGGGGAGCCTACAGCTTCCTTTGGTGGCAGCAGGGGCCCATTGTAGGGCTGCAGTGGGTGAGGGCAGCAAATCTGCTTCTGCTTCCCTACATGCGTAGACTCCTGCCTGGGAGCGTTTACTCATGAGTAAACCACTCCCGGATCTAATGCATGTGTAGGCATACCAAGAGTGAAGGTGACTTAGCAGTGTATTGCATCACTACTAATATGACAGTTCTGTATTGGAAAACATGGAATACCTGTGGATTTTGCAGTTGTCTTGTGTCTTACAAATGGTAGTTTCTTAATCTGAGTTTGAAGATTAATTGAGATCAAGAAAATACGAGGATCTCAGTAGATGGTCACGTATTTCTGACTCGTTAAGAAAAATTTAATGCAGCCAGTTCAACTGCTTGCCATCTAGAGAATTAATATAAAAATTAAGACAAACCAAGATTTACCTAAGGTATTTATGTTCTACATTATTTTTTGTTAAAATCCGTAACATGAAAGTGGCCTTCTGTTGTGATTCCCTCAGAATAATTACCCACACATTAAAAATTTAAACTGTAGTATGAATGTATTCACAATATGGCAAAACAATCTGAATCAGTTGCAACTATTGATAATGGCTTTGTTGGACCTTTTCTGTTGACTATTACTATTTCTCTTTCCTATGGTGAAACAATTCCTTATTGATTGCGAAATGCAGTGCCTGGTGTGCTGACATGATTACTTTCAGATTAAATTGAGCATTTCCTCACAGCATTGTTAATCCCACACATTCAAAAAATCATGAGTCAAAGCCCCGCAGAAAGCATGAGACTGGCTTAAAATTCATGAGATTATTTATGTTTAAGAAGCACTAAGCTTCTTTTGGTTACCATAAGATCTATGCTTAAAAATGTAAACTGATATTTTATTATAATTGATTACCTTTCAGGAGCTGGATTTGATTATTAAATTAATATAATTAAAAAACCCAATGGTAGGCATCATCAAGGTAGTGCGTAAATTATTGGACTGGGATTCAGAAGAGTTGGACTCTGTTTTCAGCTCTTCCATCAATTACAGATTGTCTGCCAGAGTCACAGTTTTTCCATCTGTAAAATGGGAATAACACCAACATCCTTATCCTTGTAACATATTTTGTGATCTAGGGATTAAAAATTCTGTGTGAAAGTTAGGAAGTATTTATATTAAAATACAAGAATTTGTGACAATGATTTTTATTGTTCAGTAATAATGATAATCCTAAAAAGATTTTAAACAAGGTAAAAACAGCATTTTCTAAGAAGCAATGTTTACAGATAAATGCAATGACCAGCCAGGGAAACAATGTTAAACATATGCTCTTCACTTAACAAACTGCTTACACAAAATAGGGTTTCATACCCTATTTCATAGGCACACTGTAGAGCCCTGTTAGATAGAGCTTTAGCGTGAAAAGGTCAGATGATGAGCCATTGAGGAGGGGATCTGCAGGGAGGTTGTTACTGTGAGTAATGTGTGTAGAACCCAAAAGGGTACACACTTTTTGCAAAATGATAGCTCACCATTGATAGCTTTGCTGTGTGTGATGTTATATTCTTCAGCACACCAATTTGTCACCTAACATTCAAAAAGAGTTTTGCAACAGTAACATGTTCCATTCTGATGATATTATTTTTACAAGGAATTTTATTGGTTTCCTTTAGATGAATCACAATAATAACATGTGATGCTGGTAAAAGGCTCTGGAGTGACATCCATAGAAAGTGAAACCCTCTGGCTATCCTGAGAACAGGTACCTCAGGGTCAACATCAGTGTAAGCTTCCTCACCAGTGCTTTCACAGTGTGCCTCAGCGTTGACTTGTTGATAATACCTACATATTTTATAACACTGTTCAAAGGAGATAGGGATGCTATTAGTCCCTGTGTTACAGATGAAGACACCAAGTCTTAGAATGGTAAAATGACTTCCTGAATGTCACCCAGCAGACCAATGACAATGCCACCTGGGTTTCCTGAGTTCTAGCTCAGTGCCTTGCCACGGTGGGTCTTGTGTGAGATGGACCAAGACCAATGCCAAATTTCCATAGAGTTGTAATCTGCTCATGGCCAGGAAAATACCTGGTTCAGAAGAGCAAGCTGTGGAGCCTGGTTATCAACTACATCAGGGTTCCTAGCGGTCAGCAGTTATAAATGGTGCCTGCTTGATGGCAAAAGTGAAGATAAGCAACTGTTGTTTAGGTCAGTTCTTGCTAGACTATTATCCATATTACAAGCCCACCACACCAAAAGGGCCCAAAATTGACCAACGTGAAAACAGAATCACCTGAAACTAGGGGTGTCTATACTATACATTGCTTACCTGAGGAGCAAAGTCCCATTAGTTTACATGGCTAATTTTACCCTGACTAAACTGCTACTGGTATACAAGTTCTTATTTGTAGCTTGCTGTGGTGTCTGTACACTGCATTGTGGATGTACCTTCAGAAGTGCTGTTTCAAGTTAGGCCTGGGACACTTTCTTAGGACAGCATGACAGAAGCTTTGTATAGATACTGCCTGAGATGCACCATTCTGCAGCAAGATAATATATATCTCTGGGGCTCTGAACTTAACACCTTTCTTGTCTTTTGTACTTTTCCCTTTAAATCTGGAATTTCAGTAGAAGTCTACTTTTCCAATAACTGTCACCATGAAACAGGCCCACTCCGACTTGAAAACTAAGTTACAAGACACAGCCTGACAGAGGCAATGTCTTTAGTAGGAGCCAACTTTGGAAGCTGGCATGCAGGGCAGACAACAGTTGAAGGGAACTAATGGGTTGCAAGTCATAACAGTTTGAGACTCCTGTTTAGTAATGATATTTCTGTGTCCTTTCTGGAATTACAAGAGACAGTTCAGCTGGGCAGAACAATTTTAAGTTGTATCGAATGAATGGGAGTATGTTTAAGCGAACTGTCAGTAACATCTTTTCACTCTTCAGTATATGATTTGGAAATGACAAATCAGCTCCAAAAATGCATAATTTAATTTATAGTGCCATTAAGAATAAGTTTTTATGAACACATAGAGGAATGACTTAGTACTAAAATTAAATCAACATGCTTGGAGCCACATTGACTGAAAAAAATTAAAATCTCTTATTTTAAAACATAAACTCTTAGAAATGTATGGCTGGAAAAGACTAATTTGGTTGTCAACACCAACTCACTGCACTCAGGCAAGCACAAGTATAAGCCCTGACAGACAATTGTTCTACAAAAATTTCTAGTGGAGGAGATTCCACAGTGTTCCCAGGTGGCTGTTCTAGTGTTTCACCATCCTCAGGTAAGTAACAGATTCACTTCCTTTTTCTACAGGCAGATGTTATCATTTGACACAATGTTACTTATTCAAAGTGCAATTTTCAGGGCCTTATCCTCACTTGCACTAAGCCCAGTTCGTACTGCTGCGGCAGTGTAAAGAAGCATTTCATATAAGTTTAAATAGTTGACTCCAAGATGAACATGAGTCATCAATGTAACAAGTGATCAGCAAGGCTAACCACACTTTATCATGCATTAGCAGATGCTTGACAAACAGGTCCAGGGAGGTGATGCTTCCCCTCTTTGTGGCATTGGTCAGGCCACAGCTGGAGTACTGAGTCCAGTTTTGGGCACTGCACTTCAAGAGGGATGCGCAGAATCTGGAGAGGGTTCAAAGGAGGGCCACTCGTATGGTCGGGGCCTGCAGGCAAGGCCCTACAAGTAGAGACTGAAGGACCTGGATCTCTTCAGCCTTCGCAAGAGAAGGCTGAGAGGTGATCTTGTGGCTGCTTATAAATTCATCAGAGAAGGGCAGCAGGGAATAGGAGATGCTCTATTTAATAGGGCACACCCTGGAGTAACTAGGAGCAATGGCCACAAATTGACAGAGAGCAGATTTAGGTTGGATATTAGACAGAACTTCTTCACAATTAGGGTTGCCAAAATCTGGAATGGGCTCCCAAGGGAGACGGTGCTCACCCCCACCCTGGGGGTCTTCAGTAGGAGACTGGACAAGCACCTAGCCGGGGTCATCTGACCCCAGTGCTCTTTCCTGCCCAGGGCAGGGGGTTGGACTCGATGAACTACTGAGGTCCCTTCTGACCCCAACTTCTATGAATCTATGAATCTATAAATCAAGTCCCTTTTATATATCTAGGGCCCTTAGTATACATGTGAGGACAGCTCTTAGATTCTGGCTGTATTATTATGCAATGGCAGATCCAAAGGAGGTGCAGTGATATGGCTGCACTCCCCTTTTCAGATTGGATTCAGTCCAGAAGCCTCTCCCAAAGCACGTAAGAATCCCCCTCTTTCCTCAGAGATATGCCCCATTCCTGCCAGCTGCTACTCCTTCCCCTCTCCCCATCTCAGGGGAAGGAGAGGTTTCACAGCTGTTCTGGCCAACTCCAGTTTGGTTGCACAGGGCTGGGCTCAGCTGGGAACAGTGACAACAGAAGAGATGGACAGAGGGATTCCCCCTGCCAGGCCTGCTCTCTGGGGGAAAGGATGGAAGGGGAGGGGGAAACTACGTTCTGCCCATCTCAGCTTTTACTGCTGTCAGTTTTCAGCTCCCAGTTGAAGTGGACACAAATGGCTTTGAGGCTTCCCCTGTCCCCAGAACATCACAGAAAGCAGCAGCAGAGGAGAGAGGGAGGGAAGAGGAGGAGAGGTATGGGGGTGTGCCTCTAATCACAGAGGGGGAGAGGGGATTCTTTTATCCTATGGGGATTTTTAAAAAGTCCCTAGAGGCTCCTGTATGATGTTGATGGGTGGGGAGAGGCAGGAAGCAGCAGTGCAGCCTACTCCCCCATCCCCCTTTGCCAAATCCTGGATCCGCCACTATTACTATGCGTGCCTTCAGGGAAGATAGTACCTGTGTTTGTCTACAGTAGAATGCATTGTTTCTTCCTACAATGCAGTATTGGTGCAAAAATTGGAGTTACCCCACAACACGAACTGAGATTTAGAAACAGATAACAGGGCAGTTTTCAAGATTTTGAAACTATTTGTCACTTATTATAATACCTGCATGATAGATTCCGGATGTATTTTAGTGGTTTTCCCTTTCTGCTTTCCACATTGTGTTTTCATGTCTTTCATACTAAGGTGGAGCTTTAAACATACCTTACCTCAAGACATCTTTCCTGGAGGCTGTGTCAGCTTCCTTGCTTTACTTCTCTGGACTCCAGTCCTTTTTTCTGTCCCTTTCAGAGTAGATGGCAGCCTCAAAGAGAAAGGAGGAGGAGAATTTTCCAGAAAATAACATGTCAGGCCCCCTCTCTCTCATATAAATGATGGAGCAGCTTTCTGTTTTCTCCTACCAGTTGGTTGCTGGCAGTTCACTTTCTTGGGGAAAAATGATGGGATAAAAAAGTGGGAAAAGGAGGCGTGCTGCTACAGAGAGACTGTTGGGCTTGAGGGTTGTAGGGTTGAGGACTGTTGTAGCAGTAGGAAGACAGTAAGGGTTCAGTTAGTACAGCAAGTGGAGGTTGTGGTTACATTGATATGGACAGGCAGCCTTGTAGCTCTCAAGGGGTGGGGCTGTTTAAATTGACTTTAACATCAGTGAGTGCATCTACGTGTGCAATTAATGTGTAGTAATACACTCTGGAGTTTATTGCCCCATAGTGTGCCATTTGAATGTGCACCCAGGAACAATAAAATCTGGAGTTTATTGTCATTTGCATGTACACCCAAGATTGCAGCATATTGAGCTGGGTTAGAGCAGCCCTGGCTGGCAGGAATCCCTAGGGGTCAACCTGCCAGCCCAGGGCTGCTCTCCCCGGCTCAATGTGCTGTGGAGGGGCTGGCTCGGACCTCGGCCATCCAGGGCAGCATCTACACATGTGTTGCTGACGAGTTTTTTTTAAAAACTCTGTACCAGGATAGTGCTTGTACTTATAAGTACTATCCTGCTGCAGAGTAAATTAGTTTACTCCAGCCTAATAGAAGCACATGTAGATGCACCCAGGCTGAGCAGAAATATGCTCCTAAACATCCTACTAGGACCTCAGATGGCTAAAATATGTTTTGTTGTATGTTTGCACCATTGCTATATATTTGTTGCTATATGCTTTAGTAGTAGTAGTACTACTACTAGCAGTAGCACCCTGCTTTTAAGGATGTTTTCTCACCCTGTGAATCAACTAAACCAGTTTTGCGATCTGTACAGGCACTGCCCTGCTCAACCCCCACCCCCAGTTAACCTGTACCAGCTTGCAAAACTGGTTTAAGTCTCAGTGAGAAAACATCCTTAAATCTTTTTTTTAGACTAACCCCCCACCCAGTATGTTAATTGTGTGCATTCTATTAATTAATTTGCCACATTTTAATGATTCATGTCATATACTGTCAAATCTGGAGGTTAAAAGATGAATAGCTAGAAGCCAAGCTCTTTTAGTGTTGCCCTCTGGATGCCTATTTCATATTCTATAGGCAGAAGTCATATGTATGTCACTATAAGACTATGGAGAAATAAACCACTGTAAAAAAGGAAGCAGAGCTTCTGCTCGGGAGTATGCATCAGCTGCTCCCCATACAAGCAGTCTTGTATCAGTTATGTTCTGTAGTGTGAACTTAATTACTTTAACTCTGAATGAAATAAGATTCAAGTTGTAACAGTTCACCTGTATCTGTATCCCTCCAGAAGCATTCACTTACAGTGAAACAACTTATAGCAGTATCATCGGATATCGATTCCACCTGTATCTACCCTATGAGTAATACTTGTAGAAAAACCTCTACAGATTGGAGGACTGTACTGCTGAGAGAGAACTATCTGTTCTGCAGACTGAAAATAGGTACCACTTCTGTAGTTTTTTGAACACCAAAGGAAAAATTTGATGGTAAGAGCTGTATCCAAGGGCTGTAGGTGTATTTTAAAATGCTGTATGGTCTGGTAAAATAAAACCGGTAAAAGTTATACTACTAATATGCTCTTAGAGTCAGTAATGACTGTAGCTCACAGATCAAGGGTGCTGTCTGGAAGGAGAGTGGCCCTCGGTTCCAGTCTAGTCACTATTTCAAGACCGATCAACATTTTTAAATACACACGTACTAGGGGTTGCCAACCCCTGTTTTACAACTTGAGCAGGTAGGATGGACAATTTATTCTACCCAGAATAGCCTACCACTTAGTGATCAGGACACAAGACAGGGAGAGGTGGAAGCCGTGGAAATCCCTTCAGGCGAAGAAGGGAACCACACACAAGTCTCGTAAATCCAAGTCAAGCTAGGCCCGTGATTCTCAACCAGGTTGTCAGTGCACAGGATCAAGCTTCTCACTGCCTGATCAATCCCCCATCCTTGCTGCCCAGTCCCTCTGCAAGGAGGTAAGCACTGCAATATATATATTAGTTATTAAAATTGGGTGCCACTGAATTCCCAGAAGCTATGGAGGGTGCCTTGAGTCCAGTGAGGGTCTCAAGGCCAAAAAGGTTGAGAACCACTGTACTAGGCTATTGTATAGAAGTGAGAAGACAGGGGCAGCAGGACCAGTTCCTCCTCCTCCACCTGTGTCTTAAAAGCAAAGAGAAAACGGTATTCTAATTTTGAAGGCAGAGCATAGGTATTTGCCTCCAGGAAAGGGTTACAGACTGAATCCCTTTTGGGGTCTAAGCCCTATGAATTTATGGAAGCATCAGAGAATTGTGGGAATTAAGACATGCTCTAGTCCTTGGCATTTCCCTGTTGACAAGCTCTGCATTCAACAAGTTGGAGTTTATGGAGGCACCAGCCTCTCCCCATGCATCATATGAAGCATCTAGGTGACTCATTCAGGGTTCTGGTGTTCACTACTGAAGCCAGGTACATGAAAAACTAAAATGCTTAGAGCTGAAGCATTTAAATCCCTTTTGGGGTCTAAGCCCTATGAATTTATGGAAGCTTACTTATGGAAGTTTAGGCAACAGTGGGCACATCTACATGAGGCTACGTCACCGTAGCAATGAGCAACGTCACCATGGCTCATTGCTGTGGTGACAGCATCGGCGGGTATGAACCGTGATGCCAATGCTACTATGCAGTAGCATGGGAAAATACCTGTATGACGTCTGGACTGCACAGTAATGTTGGTTACTTAAGCAAGTACTAAATGTTTACTCATTAGCAACCATGCGGTCTGGCACATGTGTACATGCACCCAGTGAAGATCTGAGAATCACCATTTTGGTGCTTAAGTTTCTTTATAATTCTACTTTTGGTGCTCAACTCCTTTTGTGTTGATGGGGCTAAGTCATGTCTGAAAATGGGATCCAGGATCCCACAACACTAAAGTGCTTTTGAATATCTTCCCCTTGGTTTTACTATCTTCTGTCCACATTGCATCACCTTTACACAAGTGAAGTTAGATTAGCTGCTCTGTTGGAGTGGCTTTCTCCACTGGAAAGTTGAGCTGTTTATGTGCTGAAATAGCAGTAACAATTTCTTTATTGTTTATATTGAGTTCTAGTAAGATTGGAGCTGTGTAATAATGGATCCCAGGGCCTTCCTTTTAACTTACTGCCATTCAACACTGTCCTCCAAAATAGGCTAAGGGAGGAAAAGCATAGAGATCTTTTCACAGCTTCCACCACAGACTACTTTGCTAGTGACTACACTATGCAAGCTCTTCATGTTGGGATGATTATTACTCTGTATACATTCTCAGCACACACAGCATGTGCTGTTTTTTTACTATTAACTAGGTTCTTCTAAAATATGAAAAATATGTTAAAAAAGGAAAGGGAGAAAAGAACAGTACTTTGTGGAAACAACTTAGGCTGAATTTTTACAAGTTAAGTTTGTGTGTCCAAGTTATATAGAAAACAGGGGCTGTAATACAGTAGTCACAGGGTGCATCTACATGTGCAATTAATTTGAAGCAATAAACTCCAGAGCAGTTTGAGCCAAAGTAAACTACTCCCAGTTGCAGTATCTACACATGCGCCTGGGACAGCAGCAATTTGAGCCAGGGTGGAGCAGTTTATGCCAGGGCTGTTCCTGCCCTGCCTTTCCCCAGGCTCCAGGTGGTAGCATAAGGTAGCAGAGGGGCTAACTGGGGAATGAGGGTTCTGAAAGTGAGGAGCTGTGTGGCTAGGCAGCAGGCAGGAGATTGGCTTGATGCCATGGTCAGCATCTCTACATGTGTTTAATTACAGTTAATTGCAGTTAGTTATATAGTAACTAATTACAAGTTAGTAGGTGTGTCTACACATTCATTAATATGCTGTAATTATGATGCATTAAGTTAGTACCTGCAATAATAGGTACTAACTTAATGCACAATAATCAGCAGTAATGTGCATTAGTGCAGGTGAATGCTTTTTTAGATGATGCTTAATGCCCATTGGACTAAATCTACTGTACATTAGCATGGATGAATGGTTTTGGTGTGACGCTTAATGACCATTGAACTAATCTACTGCACATTAGCACAGAACATGCAGTAGAATTAGTCCAACGGGCATTAAGCATCTTGTGTAGATGCACCCAGTTACTATATAACTTGGACACAACTATCTTACAGCGGTTTTAATTAGTTTACTGAGGCCTAATGGCATTGCATGTGTAGACAGTGACATTTTACTCAATAGGTAATTACTCTGCTCCGTAATAAAGCTCACGTGTAGATGTGGCCACAGAGCCTATGATTGCAATGATAGTACCAAATACTGCTATTTTGTCAGAATTCATCCATTATTTAGGCGTTTTTCATTTCTATACACAAGATTAGATGAAGAAACATTGCCTAGGGAAAATTGAGTCTCTAATTTTGTCTAAATGCAACCAGGTGTTTCTTCCATAGCTTGCCTTTGGCAGTTAAGAGTGACCTAAAAGCCTTTGCTTGCTTATGACTATGTACATGAAGCAGTTATTAATAAATCAAACTACCTCCTATTGTATGCACAAGATAGAATTTTAATATGCTGAGTTCTCTTGCAGCTTAGAGTGCAGCCACTCTAGCTTACAATTCTTCTCAGTGGTCAGAAGTGTGAGTTCAGAATTAATTCTATTGCACTAGACAATTAATAAATTAAAACAATAATGTCCCACTTACAGCTCTTTTAGGGCCTGATTTGTAGTGATGACCGCTGATAAATGAGCCTGCAATTCTGTAACCACAATGATTTGTGGTGAATGAATGTACTTGAATTAGGTGAATAAATTAACCATTGATGACATGCCTAAAACCACCAGTTGTGCCTGCAAATTTCACTTCAGGTGCAATCATTATGATTAAAAATTGCACCCAGAAAAGTAGAGATTGGCTTGAGGCTTGGCTGGAAGTCAAGTCCTTAAACAGGACAAGGGGACCTAAACCTGACAAAAAAAAATATCATGTACTGTGTAACATACTGTAACTATCTATGCTTAAGTGCAAATTAGGAAAACTATCAGAAAGAAGGGTGGTGAGTTTGCAGGAGGGCTACGTAGTCTGAAGAAATAAGCCTACCAATGAAAATCAAGAAGCCTTGAGTTCTATTCCTGTCTCTGCTACTGACTAACTGTATAGTGTTAGGGTGATCACTTCATCTTCCTACATCAGTTTTCCTGTCTGTAAAACAGTAATCTGGAAAAAAGGGATGTTGTGAGCCTTAATTGATTAATGCCTGTCTGGTGCTTTGAGCACATAAAAGGCTTAACAATGTTAAGACTCATTATATAAATCAGAGAATCCTGGCTGACTCCATGCATCATAGAGTAATCATAAAAGCAATAAATTAATTTATTCAGGGTTAAGAGAGTAGGAGAAAATAAAGCATGTGAGGCTATGTAGGTGGCTGTGTGACTCAACCCACTTGTTTATCTTGTTTGAAATCTTGCCATATGTCATAAGTCAATTAAAGTTGGTGATCTAAGGTAGAGAATACAAAATAGACATTTGAATATTACATCACAAATCATCGTAATATGTTTGATACATTCCTACATGATTACTTAGGAACTTTGAAGTGGGCTTGTGATTTATGGCTTCCCAAGTTTCCTGCATGCATGAAACATGCACAAAAGGTAGAACACACTGCATGATGAGGCAGTGGACAGAAAAGTTCACTATTATGAGTTTCAGTCATCACCATCCATTTTCTACCAGTGTGTTTTAGTAAACTCTCTGCTACTAAAGGCTAAAGCAAATCTGTGTATTTTCTTTCCTGGGGTCAATGCTGCTCTTCTTGGGGCAGGCCCATTAGAGTTGTTCAGCAATGTGAACAACTTCATATGTAGGCATTTTGTCTTGAGCTCAGCTCTATGGGATATAATGAATCATAGGCATATGAACACAAAAGCCAGAAAAAGTAATGTTTGCAATTGGGATTAGGCCTCAAAGCATCCAGGCCATTCAACTTGCAGAAGCTTGAAGCTTGCAGAAACACAAAGCTCTGATTTTTTATTTGCCTTAACAAAGCTCCTGTAAGCTAAGCAAGTGTCTTAAAGTCAAGTGAGTGACCATGTATGTTCAAACTGCCTTTTTTACTATGATGACATGCGAGGAGAAAATCAGGAAAAGAAACCTCCTTATATTCAAATGTCCAATAAAGCCAATATTTTGGTCAGTCACTGTTTTCTAAAACAGTAGCGGCCAGAAAGATCTGCTGCATCTTTTATGGACTTCCTTTTTCTGTTTCCTTCTGTACTGCAGGCTGACTCAGGCTCCATACAGATACAGGCATACCTCGGAGATATTGCGGGTTCCACCGCAATAAAGCGAATATCGCAATAAAGCGAGTCACACAAATTTTTTGGTTTCCCAGTGCATATAAAAGTTATGTTTACACTATACTATAGTCTATTAAGTGTGCAATAGCATTATGTCTAAAAAACAATGTACATACCTTAAAATGCTAACCATCATCTGAGCCAAATGGCGCCGATGGAAAAATGGCGCCGATAGACTTGCTCGACGCAGGGTTGCAACAAACCTCCAATTTGTAAAAGCACAATATCTGCGAAGCACAATAAAGCGAAGCGCAATAAAACGAGGTATGCCTGTATTCATTTCTACTGGAAGAGATTTCTTAAAAAAATAACCTGGGAACTGGATTGGGCAGACATTCCTCCAAACCCATGGCTGAAGATGTTGACAGGCAAGCTCTCCAGCTGGGGGGGGCACTAGAGGGCTGTTCCCTGAGCCACCTCTGACCTTAGAGGAGCCCATTAGTTGACATCCTGTCCCCTCTCCTACCTGGGAAAGGGGTAGGCTGTCAAGTGGCAGTTGGCAGCTGCTAAAAAGCAGCAGCTGCCACAGACAACCTGAGAGGGTTCCAGCCCTAGGGAGAATGTCCTCCTCTCCCTGCCCACTTCCCCATCCAGCCATAAGCCATGCATAAGTGCTGAGTCCACAACCCTTCCCTGCCCCCGCCACTGCCAGGAGTTGGGTCCAGCTGGGCTGCAGTCTCATGCCCCACTTTTGGTAAAGTAATTGCACTGTCATCACCCCCACCACCCCCACTGCTTCCAGACCCTGGCTCTGGCCAGGCTGCAGCCACATGCCCCACTGTTGGCACAGAAATTTGGAGAGGTATGTACCCCACCCCCTCATATCCCTTAATGCATTGCCCGTGCATCCAGCTGATCTGCTCGTTGGCAGGAGGTGGGAGGTATTCTTTCATGGTGAGAACACTCCCGGTTCTTCCCCAAGAGAATAACCCTGCTTCTTGAACTTCTCTAGGTGGACCCAGAGGAAAGCACAGAGAGATGGGAGAGCACTCAGCAGTCTGCTTTGCCTTGCTCTGCTCCAGGTCAGCTGGGTAGCAAGGGGAGGCCAGCAGAGCTGGGAGCAGATCTTGGGGAAAGCCTCCACATGCCAGTCTTCTGGCCTCTCTAGTTTTAAGTTGCTGCCCCTGCCACTCAGCTAGGTTATCTGCTACAAAACCCTGCTCGTGCTGGCAAGGTCATTTCTGTCTAGATCATATCATCCTAGTGTTTGTTTAAATGGCTCCAAAAATTCCAGTAGTGGAGATCCCACAGTTTTTCTTGGTTATCTCTTCCAGTGCTTAATCATCCTCATTCTATCCAACCTGACTCTCCTGTCACAATTTACTCCATTGCTACTTGCCCTATTTCTTATGTGTAACAAAAATAATCTATCAGCATCCTCACTGTAATGCTATTTTCTGTATTTGAAGGCCATTATCAAAATCTTAGTCTTCTCCTTTCTGGACTAGCTCTTCCCAGTTCTTCTAACTTTTTGCTTGTATGTCATGTTTTCTAGTGGTTTCTTGAATAATTTTCAATTCTCTCTTTTTGGACTCTTTCCACTTTGTCCATGATTTCCTTGGAGTGCTGTGTACAAACTGGGTACAGTTCTCCAGGAGAGGCCTCATCAGTTCCTATGACTTCCATGTAACACTTCTATTAATACAGGCCAGTATGATCTTGGCTTTTTTGGCAGCAATGCACACTGTTGACTTGCATTCACTTTGTAGTCCTCCATATCCTTTTCTGCATTACCACAGTCTCACCAGTTGCTCCCCTTTCTAGAACCTCAGCTTCTATTCCAGAACCTCAATTTAACATTTCTTACGTGTGAAAGGCAATATGACAGAACTATACATTTATAGACTGTGATGCATTATATGGACCTTTTGATGTTTTTTCTTGTTTCATTTTCTAAGCAGCTTTATATTATTCCTCATAATTTTCACGCTGAAAAAATGATAGAAGTCTGGCACAGAAAGGTCATAACCCTTTCTTTCTGCAATTCCATCCATAGCATCTGACAAAGTAGACTGTTGCCTGCAAAAGCTTATGCCTCTAAATCAGCCTGTTCATCTGCATGAAATGCCTTAATGCGCAGTGGACTATTCTACTGTGCACTAGTGCATACTCTATCTTCTGCATGGTGGGAATAACAAAGTAAAACTGCTTGGGAAACAGTATCTTTTTTTCCTGTCCCAACTATAAGCATTTTAACAGCTAAAGCATCTAAATTGTTCTTTAAGACCACAGAAAGGATAAGGTTCCAAGCATCTCCTGAATGTGCTGATCTGCATCAACTCAGAATTGGAGCCTATTTTTTTGGGTGGTAGTGACTGTACAGTACTACAAACCTAAACTTCTTCTGAAGAGCCCAACTACTTCTTTACAGGTGTTAATGTGTGAATCATATAGATGGAGGAGGAGGTGAGTGCATACATCCTATGACTTATTTCCTTGTTGTTGTCTCCCTTAAGACCTCTGCCAGACTATTTTTTTCTCATGTCTGGTCTCTCCCAACTTTATTTACTGTGTATGATTGCACCAGTGCTATGAAATGACAAAAGCTATGAAGAAGTGCAAAACAATAGAGACAATACTCTAGCAAGGCCTCCAGTGTTCAGTCTATCCTAGCTGCCTCTGTAGTGTGTAATTTAATTTCCTAAGTACATTAAGTTCACTTTTATATTTTTGTAGGTATCTAACTTTGAGCTTTGTTTTGATGAGGATCAAATATCCTCCTCCCCTCCCACTCACTTTTTTTACCACAATAAGTTCTGCAGAAGAGACAACACTTTCCACCTCAGACTGAGCTCTTTGGTTGAGTAGTTTTGTGTAGCCTTTCCCAATATCTGGGCAAGTTCTGCCATCAGCATGTGACAAACTGGGAAAGTAGGTGTAATAACCAGTCAAATCAATGTATATTGACCTTGCCATGTGACAGGGGAATTAACCTTTGGAATCCTGACCTAGATTAAATGAGCAGCATGAAATAAAGTTCAGTTGTCACCAGCATTTCTATGAATCACACACTTAGTATACTGAATACTTGGCCTGTGGGAAGTGGCAAGTATTCGCTTTGGATTCAGATTAGTCCGATTCTGAGGATAGTGATTTGATTCGGAAATTTGAATCACTGTCCCGATTTGATTTGGTCGAATCAGGTCCAGAAGATTTGGCGCCAGTTAGACACTGCTTCAGAGATTCAGCCATAGACGAAAGAGGTAAGTCTGTTGGGGATGGGGGAGAGGGAAGGGAAAGGGCATGGGAGAGGGAGTGGATTGGGGTTGGGGACAACTTGCCCAGCCAGGGTGGGGAGGGGGCACGTTAATCGGGCAGGGGAGTGCTGGAAGTGGAAGCTCTGCCCTGCTGCCACTTGCCCAGCTGGGGTGGTGGGGGCAGGATGCAGGCATGGCTTGCTCCAGGCAGAAGGGGGCAAGCAGCAGCAGGCATAGCCCCGCTCCCAGTGCTGCTTTGCCCACATCCCGTGTTCTGCTGTGCTGGCTGGCAAGTGGTGGCAGTGCAGAGTCCCCACTCCCAGTGCTAATGTGGGCACAGCAGCGTTGGGAGTGGGAGCTATGCCCTGCTGCTGCTTGCCTGCTTCGTCCCAGAATGAGCCACATTCACATCTTGCATCCCACCCCCTGCAGCCCTGGCTGGGCAAGTGGGAGCAGGGCATAGCCCCCACTCCCAGAACTGCCACAGCCGCATCACACCACAATTAATACACTCAGAACATTTCTTTTTTTCATGTTTTACTTCCAGTCCTTGAAGGAGGCATAAATACAAGTGAATAAATATTTTTCAAAAACAAGCTTTTGCTCTTCTCTCTATACAACTCACCTGTGGGAACATTTGGTGAGGTGTGTGCATGCAGAAAAGTAGTTTTGGACAACAGAGTATTCTGCTGTCCCCACTCCTGATGTTTCCTGAGCATTGGGATGAATATGGAAATTGTTTGAGTAAAGCAATCTTAGTCAGGGCGACTGACTGTGCCTAGTAAGTAGAAAGGACAACAGATGACAGGATGAGTAGGACAGACCAATAGAAGGAAATATTGAGTGGAGGTGGGTAAACAGTTCCCATTTGCAGTGCCAAACCCCAGTGTTAATAATTCTATCCTCTGTGGGGGCTAACAAACTCTGTGGGGGAGTGCCAGACTTCTATAAGAGCGAATCATTCTCTTAGTCAGAGCTTACTCTCTTACAAGTAGTTCAGGATATCATCCAAAACCTACCTACACCATCATCTTTCTAGGATTAACCCCATACTAACAATCAGAATTCCAAGGCTGATGTTCAGTCTCATGGTTGGAAAGTTTTCTTAATACAGGCAGTCCTTGGACTTACAACACAATCGGTTCCTGAAAACTGTCTTAACTTAAAATGTTGTAACTTGGAACCAATTTTCTCGTAAGAAACAATGTTATAAATGGGGGATTGGTTCCTGAACCAAGGCCCGATACCCTATTTTCACCAAAAATACCTCAGAATTTTGTACTCAATCAATTATAGATGAGTAATATAGCTACATTAATGTATTCATATTGAAAATCGCAATCATATTGATTTGGAAGGACTTATTTGAGGTGACTTTGCTGGACTTTTTAAAGGGCTCTTTATTGGACTTTTTGAAGGGCTCTTGGCTGGAGTCTTCTCAGGAGTCTTGACTGCAGGTTTTTCTGGAGTCTTATCTGCTTTCTTAAGGAAAGTGCCCAAGCAAGTTTAGATGGATGTTCTCCAGGGAGATGAGCAATACAGTGAACTTGTTCGCTGGTGTGACGTCGCATCCGATCAAGCATTGCAAGTTGAAACTGATGTCATAAAGTTGAAACGGTGTCAATTTATAAATGTTGTAAGTGTGAAACGTTGTAACTCAAAACATTGTAAGTCGAGGATTGCCTGTAGTTCTACACTACAAACTGACGCTGGGTTTGAACCTGTGTACAAGAAATTAAAGATCTTCTTGAGATATTTCATAGTTTCATAGTTTCTAGGGTTGGAAGGGACCTGAGCAGATCATCTAGTCCAACCCCCTACCATGGCAGGAAAGAATACTGGGGTGAAACGACCCCAGCAAGATGTTCATC
>NW_017728947.1:17692891-17721906 GCF_001723895.1 Crocodylus porosus
TGACCCCTTCTTTCCATTGGGTGTAAGCCTCCTTTTTAGCAAGGAGACATTCCCGGATGCTTTTGGTGAGCCACGGAGGCTTGTGTGATCTCCTGCTCCCTTTGATCCTCATTGGGATTACCTTCCTTTGGGCTTACTTGTGTTTTAAATTGTATGACACAAGATAATGTAGGAGTAAAGTTATCTTCAAAATAGGTGGATGAAATACCAGTAAGATGACTCTTTGGAGCAGAATCTTATTAAAAATAAATAAATATTACATTCTATTATAACTCCTGAACTACAAAGCCATTTAGGCATTTCCATTTTCTGCTGTCACTTTTCCAGCAGGCTCCATGCTCGCTTACGCAGAGCTTGGTCCAAACCCCATTTAAAAGAGCCTTTCCTTTGATATCCAGGCTTTTTGGATTAGCACATATTGTGCACATCTACACATTGCCCTATGGCAGGAGCAGGCAATTATTTTGCCTGGAGGGCTGGTTAATGAGTTTTGGTGAGCTGCCAAGGGCCTCATGGATAGCCCCACACATTGACAGTTGCTTTGCCCCTGGTCGCCATATTGGGACCAGAAGTCCCACCTCTAACCCCTGACCTCTGCCATTGGAAGTCCCTCCCCTTACCCCCTGGAAATACTCCTTTTGGGAGGGGAGAGTTGCTATCTTGGAACCAGAAACATCCAGATCATACACTAAAAGTCAAACTCTTGCTATAACATTTAAATTTTATTACGAAAAATATTTTTCATGATTTGAGTGAGTGTACTGTGTGTAGCAGGGATTGCATAAAAACTAAAAAAATAAAGTCTTACTTTTGTATATTGTGGGGGGGTGTATTTGGGGTGTGTGGTGGGGTTTGTGAGGGGGTGTGGCTGTGTGACGGGGGCATAGGGTATGTTGGGGTGTGTATATTTGGGGGGTTGTGGAGGCAGGGTGTGGGTGTGTGAGGTTTGTGGTGTGTGAGGGAGGGTGGGGTGGTGTGGGAACACCCACATACACTTCCCCACATGGCGTGCAGTCCCCACTGATGGCAGCAGCAGCCAGCAGGGGTGCTCAGGGAACTTGTGCCCCACGCAGGTGCTGGCGCTGAGAGGTGCATGGCGCAAGTCAGCACTCTGCGTGGAGGCAAGGAGTGCAGCCTACCCAGCCTTCCTTTATCACGCACCTATAGCTCCCACACTTGTGCAGTACCAGAGGAAGTCGTGCTGGAGCCGGCTGCCTTCCCTTCACCTGCCGTACAGGTCCTGGGACCCCACTGGAAATGGAAAGGGGCCCTGGCCCCTGCTTCCTGGTGGAGTCCTGGGACCCACGTGGCACAGGGCGGGGAAGGCAGCCAGCTTTAGCGTGGGGCTTCCTCTGGTCCTGCAAAAGTGTGGGAGCTGCAGGCGTGCTGTGTGGAGCCCCTGCAATAGAGGTGGTTTGGCTTGGCTGTGCTCCTCACCTCCATGTGCAGGGCTAACGAGCTGCGTGCTGCTGGGTGCCAGTGCCTGTGAGGGGCAGAAGTGCCCTGAGCGTCTCCCCCTGCTGCTGCTGCCAACAGCAGTGGCTGCACGCCATGTGAGGGAGTATATGAGGGGTCCACACACCATCCCTTGTCCTCCCTCACCTCCACACCCTGTCCCCCACAGCCCCCCGGGCATGGGCTCCATGCTGCCACCCGCCCCAGCTCCACGCTCCCTGCCTCTGCCCAGCTGCAGTTTCCTTCTGCTCCCCACCTCTGTCACTTCTCAACTTGCTGCCTGGAGCTAGCAGGATGTTGGGGAAGCCAAGAAGGTCCCCTGGGGTGACTGCAGCAGTGGCAGCAGCAGCCCTGCCTGGAAGCTGTGTGCTGACTGAGCTAGGCCCTGCAACCCATGAGAGTGGGAGTGAGGAACAGTAGGGTATGTTGTGGGGTGGGTGTATACGTGGGCTCCTCACTCCCACCCTCATGGGAGGAAGGGCTGGGCAGGGTACAATTCATTGGTGGGTTCCCGCAGGGCAGATGAAAATAGCTGGTGGGCTGGATATGGCCTGTGGGCTGTATTTTGCCCAACCCTGCCCTACAGCAGTGTTGTTACTGCACCATGTGTTAGTACTTCCAAAAGGACATACTAAAGCACAGTGCAGTAACTGCCCATACTGTGCCATAGGCATGTTATTTTTAGCAGCTTCTTCACCATTGCTATGTGCTATACCAGGAGAGTGTGCCACTACAGTGAAGTAGCTGCTGTTCACATGTGGACACCCATGGATGCTATGGTGCCATCGTGTATCACTATGGTGACACAGTGTCATGTGCAGATGCTCCCATAGTGTTTCTCTAGGTTCCTAAGAACACACAAAACCAGAAGGAAACTTAGGTATTATTATGCAGAGTGTTGCAGCATCTGAATTTTAGGCACTAGCTGAACTCAGAATGCCAAGTTCAGTGCCCAGGCTCTGGACAGAAGGAGAGGTGAGCACCTCAGTTGGGCTCCAAAAAAACCAGAATGCTGGGCTGTCTAAACAAGCTTATAGAAAGCCAGAGGACTAGAGTAGCTTAACCTCTGCCTCTCTTGGGAGTCCCACGTGGCTGTAGGGAAGGGATTCCTATGCTTGAGCCCTCTCCTATAGTGGGATGCCTGCTCTTTAAAAAAAAAAAAGAAGTATGATTCATTCCTTTCAAAAGATAGCTAAAGAGAAAGATAGCACTCCTCTTTTATTCAGTAACTCAGGAACATTTACCTATGATGTGGGAGATCTGGCTTCAATTCCTTCTTCTGCCTCAGGGTAGTTGATCCCATATCTTTCTCAACATGCATCTGCCTAGATATCTATCTAGGGATTTTGTAAAATGCCCACCTGCCTAACTTTCGTTTGAAATTGATAGGAATTAGGCACAGACACTACTAGATATGCGTCTTTTAGAACCGTTAGAAACCTAGAAGATGAAGCAAATTAAATGTGCTCTGTTACTAACTGGTAAGTAGCAGAGCTGGTTGGGAAAGCCTGAATTAGTTTGTAATTGTAGTGAAAAATGGAAAATAAATTCTCCAAATTTTTAGTGGGGCTTTCCATACCTCCCTCCATCTTTTTCCACCCAAGTGTTTAGCTTCTCACTGTGACATTTAAGAATTTGTGATGTAAAATAGAAAATAAAGGAATTTCCATAATCTTTTTTTTTCAATCAGCTGTGTTAAAAATTATTATTAGAGGAAATGGAGTGCTGTACTTAAATGGTTCACCCTACAGCAGGATAGGGCTGCCCCATATCAGTGTTACTGATTTTTATCAGTGTAGAAACATACAACCCTGGAATCAATTTTTAAAGTTTTTCAGTTCACCTTTTAAAAATGAGCAGGCATATTGGCACTATCTTAACTCCTCAGTTGAACTTTGAGGCCCTGTTCCATGTCCTGTTCTCTTCTTGACTCAATTATAGTAATTCATTATCTTTATGTTGTCTGGTGCTTTTATAGAGCTCAGCAGCTAGATTAATAACATGGACAAGGCTGTTCCATTATATTATACCTGACCTACACTATTTTCATTGTCATATTCAACAATGCATTGATGTTGATGTTTGATTCACTGCCTTTTAAAGATTAACCCTAATGAAAACTTGTGGTCTCTAAGCATCCTCTGAGTCTAGATATGAAGTTTTTAAATGGCTCCCATGTTTCTAATGGATCAAATGAAAATGCTGTATTGAAACACCACTGAACTTGGGGAAGCTTCCAAACTGAAATCTGGCTTTGGATCTGAAGTTTGCAGAACAAGTACCTCTCTTGAGGACCCTCTGTTCTTAGGCACACATTGTATTCTGCCTTTTTAGAGACTGTTAAGAACACAATATGCTTTCTTTTTATGCCTGCTAACAGCGACCAAGTTTGAGGGGGAAGTGGTGTAATGGCCCTGTAACCCTAACCAGAACTTTCTCCATCAAGTGGTATCCTTACATGCACCCTTTGTAGACTTGCATCTCACTAGGATATAAATTCAACAACTCTTTTTCTGTCAGAAAAAATATAGCAATCCCCTCACATTACCTAAGCATTATTTCTAAACGTTGTGTGTATTCTTGCTTCTCTCCTTTCTTTTCCCTATTCTTTCCTTTTGTTAAATTTGTTCTAGTTCAGTGGTGATGCGTAGGGGGTGCAAATGCACCTCCTTAGAGTGCTGGTGCACCCCCTGACTGGCCACACATGCCACTTAGGTGAAGGGCAGGGGGAGCAGGCAGAAGCACCGGTGCCCCCCCTGCAGGCACTGGCCTATCGCTGCAGCCGCTCCTAGAAGTGGCCACAGCTACTCCCGGAAGCGGCTACAGAGATCAGCAGCAGTGATGGGCCATGGGAGGTTCCCCCGGGCAGAGAGATCAGCCGCGGGGGACCCTCCCCTGGTTGGCAGGATCGGATGCAGGGGGTCCCCCCCTCCTGGTTGGCAGGACTAGTCATAGCATGTGCACATGCCCCCCCCCGACCAAGGTGGCACCAGTTGCCCTTGTTCTAGTTCCTCTCTCTTACCTTCCAGTTGTTAATTTTAATTTTCCTACCACGTGCTCTTTGTTCTTACATGATTTTTTCCCCAAGCTGTATTTATTTCCCTCTTCCCTGGATGATTTTTCCCCTTCTTTTTCTTTCTCAGGTACCTTCACATCTATCCTTATATCATTGGAATCTTATGTGGAAAAAGGAGCTATTGATCATAATAATAGTAATAGTAATAGTTGTTGTTGTTGTCTTGCTGCCTGAATACATACCTGATCCTAGCCATCCTGCATGGGCATCCTAATTTTTTACTTGAAAATACCAAGTCACTAAGTACACTAGAGTTTGGGGGCCGTGGTATATATTTTATAAGTGACTGCGTCCAAGTACAAGTGTCAGTGATTGTCAGGCTCTCCCTAGCTTAGCCCAGTAAGGTTGCTGGGAACAAGCATTGCCTCCCTCTGTTCACCACACTTTTATCTAGAGCCTTCTGGCTACTGCTTATGCAGCAATCAGATGGTGTTCTAACCTTCCCCGTCTCTGTTTCTGATCTCTTCTTTTCTGTAGAGAGCTCCAGAAACTGCAGACTTTTGAATGCTAACCAGAGTTCCATCTACTTTCACTGCTGCTGGTGGAAAACGGTGAAGCTGTCAAGAATTGGAGCAATTTCAGTTTACTGCTTTTTGGGAAGGCTCCACATGCACAGACATTGGAACTACCCTTCTGTAAGTTCATGCAAGCGGTTCTGGATAAGTCTATTTTTGGCTAAAACTTAGAAGGTTTCTCCACAACAGTACGTGTAGAAGTTATTTTTTTGTTCATAAGTAGAGCCTAGGTTCACTCATGAAAGTTTCTAGAGATTGAATGGATTATTAAGTTCTGTTTTTTCCTGATCCAGTCCCTCAATATCTCACTTTCATGTGTACTGAAATGCTTCTAGGCCCAGTTCATGCAGAACCATTATAATCAGGATTTTAGATGTTTTCTCTGCAAGCGCTGTGGTATGAGAAAAAACACTGCTTTTTTTTTTAAACTTGGTGCCATGTTTCTATGAAGTATCCTTAGAAACATTAAGCAAAGAAGATGTAATCATTTTATCTCTGGCTTGAGGTAATTTCTACTGCCAGATAATATTAGGAGTTGGATTCATGGATGAAAGGCAACACATTTTCCTATGTCTCTCAGCATTCAACTCTTGGCTGCTCAGGCTTTGGAAAACAGCTAGTAAGCTTTGGACATGATCTGAGCCTAGTCTTAGCAGAGCCACATTTGTCCTTAGATCATGCCATTTACAGAAGGCACTGACAGGGTGCCTATCGCCATGCTTGGGAGTGGGTGGGGGAGCATTTTAATTAAAGCGGTTGTCAGAGAACCACTCTAATTAAAATGCCTCACCATCACATGTATTAAGCATCCCACATTTTAAAATGGCTGGGGGAGGGGGGTGCTTTAACTAAAGCTCATTCAATGAGTTTTAGTTAAAGTGCTCTCATGGCCATTTTGAAATATGGGATGCTTAATACACGTGACAGTGAAGCATGCTGGAGCATTCTAATTAGAGCATGTCTATAGGCACCCTAATGTACTAGGGATTTGATATTAGAGTTGGTGGATACATAGGAGAAAAATCCCAGTTTTCATTTTTATGCGCGCGCACACACACATACACACACACGTTTACTTTTCTTTTTTTCCTGTTTTGAGGAAAATAATCCAACACGTGTGTGGTTGGCTGAAAAAAGGAAACATTCCCCTCCCCTAACCCCCAGATGTGCTAATGCCTGCTTTTTTTTTTTGCACAGATTGGAAGAAAAGTTCTCATATTCCCAACCAGTTTTGCATGGTACTTTGCTATTGGTTACAGAACTGATTTTAATAAGGTCTCACAGGTTATAGCTGGTATTGCCAGCATAACCCAAAGGCTGCAAGTGGGTGTTAAACATTCCCCTTCCCCACCCCTCCTTTATGTGCAATCCTCAGAGGACATTCCAGCCCTCAGCTTGACAGCCAGGCTTTTCAGCTCAAGCTTTTAGCTGTAGTGATCCCTGAGTCAGTCATGAACTAACAGTGGCTAAAATGGTGCCTGTCACTGCCATGGTTCTCTTAAGAATATTTTTGGCTAGCAAAGTGCATGCTGCTTTTAAGAAAGGAAGGCATGTTATCTGCATGTGTAGAGAAATACTTGGCATCCATTGTGGATTTCATGGGCCAGTAACACGCAGGATGTTAAAATATCCCAGATGGAATTTAGATTTGAACTCCACTGACCAAGAGACCGAGCACACCATGAAGTTACATGGGGATGTGAACACATTACTGCTGCTTAATGACACCGCAGGGCACCATTTCTGGTGTCCTAATGCAATTTTCCTTCCACCAGCTGACAAATCTCAAAAAGTGGCAGCCCCCGCTGGGCAAAGTTTCCAAGGTGGATCAAAACGTGTGCGTGCCCATGCAAAGCAGGCAATTTCTTTCACAAACAGGCACCGATGCGTCCAGTTATCCATTTTGCTTATGCAAATGCAAGTTTTCACAAGTACAACAGCTGTGCCAGTGCTGGGGCTGTTTCCACAAGGAGCTCAAATCGTTAACTAAAGAAGATGTGTCTTGTAATAACGCTCTGGGGAGTGCATTTCTGAGGGATGGCTCACACCGATAGCAGGATAAAGACACTCACACAGCCTTGAGCCTCACTACTCCGGTTGGGCAAAAACTTTGGCCGTGAAATCTGAGAGCAGGGGCCATTTTCAGCATTTGAGGGGGTGGGGCGGAAGTAAAATCTCTGAGGGGTGGAGGGGTCAAAACTGTGGTGTCCCTCTCTGCCCCTGAAACCCAAACACTTGGCTGAGTTTTGTGGGTGACTTTTTAACATGTTCTTTTGGGGCTTTAGCTTTGCACCCTGCACAGCATTCCTCTACCCCCTCCAGCACAAACACTTGGCTGAGTTTTGCAGGTGATTTTTTAACCACATTTTTGGGGGGTTTTAGCTTCGCATCCTGCACGGCATCCCTCTCTGCCTCCTCACACCCAAACGCTTGGCTGAGTTTTGTGAGTGACCTTTGAACACGTTTTGGGGTGCTGCTTGGCAGGGAGCCTTCCTGCACATGGGAGAGGGGGGCTGGTTTTGAGCTGTCCCTCAACTTGGCTTCCTTTGGGAGGGAAAGTCATGCCTTCAGGTGAGTTCAGGCCCTTCCCCCACTCTCAGGCCCTTCCCCGGACTCCTCCCCCTCCAACCATGTATCTGTGTCACAGGAGAACTGCTCTTCTGA
This sequence comes from Crocodylus porosus, assembly GCF_001723895.1. Lineage (NCBI taxonomy): Eukaryota > Metazoa > Chordata > Crocodylia > Crocodylidae > Crocodylus > Crocodylus porosus. The sequence goes on from NW_017728947.1 coordinate 17,700,602, forward strand.
CCTGGCTCAGTACCCACCAGACCAACGTGCAGCAGCTTTAAGCCCAGTTTATGGAAATGGGAGTCTCCTCCCTTGCTTGCTCTGAGAACCTTACAGCTGAAGGCAAGCAAAACTCAGGGGCACCCAAACCCCAAGCCCCCAGGCTTGGGCCTGCAAGTCAGATGCCTGCCAAAGGATTTGGAAACATCTGAAGCCCCAGGTGTGGGTGGAGGATGTTTGCCATTATGGTTCCAGACTCCTGGATTTGGAAAGAGCTTTGGCTGATTTGGCCTCAGACACAAATTTAAAAAAAAAGGGAAAAAAAGACTCTTCCCCCTTCAGCCCCTTCCCCCCTGCCTCTCAAGCCCCTCTCACTGCCTCTTCCCCCTCCACAGCCCTGCCGCAGGCTGAGCCCCCAGAGCGCCAGGCAGGACGCCTCGCGGCTCAGGTGGCCGCCCCTGGAGTGCGCCGCGCCCCCCGCTCCTTCCTCCTCCTCCCCCCCCGGACTTTCCTATGAGGTCACCAGCTGCTGGCAGGCTCCTCCCCCCCGCATCCCCTGCATGATGCGGGCGCAGGCTCCGCCTCCCGGAGCGAGTCCGCTCCTCGCGTTCATTTCATTCCTCGTCTCATTCCGCACATTCTTAGCATCGCTCGCGCCGCACCAGCCCCGTGCAGCGCCCGGCCCGCCCCGCCGCCGGCGCGGGCAGTAACTAATCACTTGAAGGGCTTCCATAATCCTGCGCCCAACCATCTATACGGCCCGGCCCGACCTAGAGAAAAAAAGTGCAGGGTTAAAAATAAACACGGGGCTATAAATAGCCCCCCACCAGCCCGGGGGGAAGCTGGAAGAAGTTTGCAATTGCATTGCAAAGCGCTGGTGGTGGTGGTTGGCAAAGGTGGGGAGAGTGGCGTGGAGGTAAGTTTTGTGCGGGTGTGTGTGTGTGTGTGTGTGTGGCCGCTGCCGGGAGGGAGCTGCTTCCTTGCACATCTCCCTCTCCCTCTGCTTTGTGTGGCTGGGGAGGGGAGGGGGTGGGGGGCTCCTCTCTTTTATGCGCTTGGAGAGCTCTCTAGGTTGCTACCCCCTCCCCCCGCGCACCTCCAATCCCGGAAGGGGACCTGGGGCGGGGGGAGAAGTTGTTTCCAATGGAGTTTTTGCTGCTTTGGGGGTTTAGCCAGAGCTGCAACAGGCGGCTGCTCTCTCTCCCTCTCCCTCTCCCTCTCCCTGCTCCTCGCTGCTGCTTTCACTTAGTTGCCTGACTCACTCTGCTGTGCAGGCTGGCGGGCGCGCTCCCTCCCTCCCTCCTTCCCTCCCTCACACACACACTCACACACTCTCAGGCACGCACAAATCTTTGGCATTTTTCACATTTTTTTTCCCCGGAGAAGCCAGAAGTTGGGCTTGCAAAATCAAATCCAAATCTTCCTCCCCACCCCCCGTCCAAAAGACCCCAAACCAAAACAACCCCCGCAAAAACCCAACTCCCCCAGCCTCCCCCAACGCCGGGCTGTGCAAAGAAGTGGCTCCATGTGATCCAGAGAGCCATTGGGTTTGGTGCTTGGAGTTTTGTTTGCCCCCCTCCCTCCCTTCCTCACCCCTCTCCTCTCTTCTCCTTTTTAAAAAAATTTATAAATCTTTTCCTCTTTTAAAAAAAAAAAAAAAAAAAAGATGAAAGAAGGAATGTTCTTTTTTGCTGCTTCTTCTCCTTCTCCAGAGCTGCTGCTGGTTAATTGCACATTCAAGTGGAAAATTTTCGGGAGTCAGCAGAAACATTGTATCCAAAAAAGACAAAGTCGCAGTGGCAACAAAACCGAGGAGCTTGTCCCTGGAAAACTTCCTTTCGGTAGGAACCCGAGGGTTATTTATTTATCCTGACCGTTTTCAAGAGATCTGTTATACAGCTGGCCCCAGCGCTTTTCCAAAGGGCCAAGTCGCAGCCTTTGTTCAGGGGAGTAACCTTTTTGAAAGGAAGTCCACTTTTCAAAGGGGAGGGGGGAGGGCAAAACTTCCAGTGAAGCTTCAGGGAAGAAAAGGCAAACCCAGCAACAACAAATAAATATTCCATAACAAGAAGAAATTTAAAAAAATAAATAAAAATAAAAAAACCCTTCCGATGAGACGGAAAGAAATCACTTGTGTGCACATCCATCAACCAAAAAAAAAGAAAAAAAAGTTCAGGCTTCTACTTCTGTTAAATCCCATTCCTGATTCTTTTTTCGCCTGCTCTCTTGCAATCTGTTTCACGTTGAATGGCGTTACTGTATAAAAATATTTATGAAACAATGAAATTGCAGCCACCCGGGCTTCTCAGGAGAGTTGTTAACTTATTAGAAACAAGTGCCTGCCTTTGATAGGAAGAAATGAAAAGTGACCTCAATAACTGCTGCAAAGTTAGGGAGCAGTTATGCTCCACGTTTTCTGAATGTAGGTGGCTCCCAATATTTTTTTTTTTTTTTTTAACTGTTCATAACTGAGCACCATCTGGGAAAAGGAGGGCCGAGAAACCTGTCAGATCTCCCTGACGTTTTCTGATTTAAAATATACATGTGAAATCCAAGCTGACATGGTAGAGAGTGGCAATGCAGCTGTATTGCTCTTTCAGGAGTGCATAGCCCACCTACACCATACATTGGTAAAGTTTGGAAACATACTGTTCCTTTTTAGTTGTTTTATAGAGATTGGTGAGATGGGATTATTTAAAAACTACAGCTGCATATTTGTTTGCTCAATATTCTCATGTTATAAAAAAAAAAGTACTGCTTATTTTTACAAAGTCAGTCTTGATATGTCATTGTGTATATAACTGAAAATGCATCTTATGGATATTCAGCTAAACAGCAGACAACATTATATGATCTTCAGTATGAGCACAAATGTATCGCTAGGATCAGGATTATTATTGGATCAGGATTTAACCTCAAATAATGCAGGATTGTTCATAGATTCCTAGATTTGGAATGTTTCCCCAGAGCATATAGCGTAGTGCCATCTCTGTAAATAGCAAATACCATTACAGGGGCATTAGATTCTACTGGGAATGGTGTAGTACTATTAAATATGATAAAAAGCTCAGTGTTAAATTATTTTTGAGGTCTGTATGTATTTAATTTCAATTTGAAATCCTAGATTTAGTAATATAGTGAGTATTCATAAAGAAGTGAAATTGAAGGGTTTTTATGTGGGAGTATGACATGACATTTTATAATTTAGGACTGTTTCAAGAACGTTGCTTTTTTAAAGAATCATGTTTAAACGTGCACAGTTTTTATTAAGTATTTTTCATTTTTGTTCATGTAATGCCTATTTTTCTCTGTAATGACTTAAAATTTGGTCATAATGTGTTTTCTAATAGGGACAATTATGTGTTTTATATCAGCTGATTAAGGAGAGAGGTTTGGGATATAAATGGTGTGCCTCAGTTTTTCTTCACATTAGTGTAGGAGTACCAGTGGCAAGTACTGTATTGTGAAATGCATAATAGACATATTGGAAACAAGATTTTAAATAGTTTATTTAGATGATGATGATTTTTTTTAACATCAGGAAAAACAAACTGAAACAGACCTTAATATTCAACATATGACCTGACTTTATGAATTCTTTGTCGATCTGAACCCAGAATGTAGCTCACATAGAATGTACACAAGAAGCAAGCAGAGAGAAATTCTGATTTCATGTGATCCTTCTGAGGACAGCATCAGTTTAAGGAAGTTTAATTAACAGTGGAAAGGGATAATTTAAACATCACTGTGAATTGGACCTCAGTGAATTTTCAACTGAGACTGTATTGTGATGTGTTTGTGTATGTTTGCACGTGCGTACGTGTTACGTGCTTGGCATAATTTGAAACTAGTAGTTTTTTCAGTTTTTTACCAGAAGTTTTTGCTTGACTGAAAAAGTTATATTCAGCTGAATTGTATTTGGAGAGGTGGGGGGAAAAAAACTTTGGATTTTTTTTCAACTAATTAGGATAGGTAAAATTACAGGGAATCTCTCAAAATCCAGTAGACTAGAATAATAGCATAGCTTTTTAATGCTACAGAGAAAAATAAGTATAGGAATGACAACTCTTAATTAATAAAAAAACAACAACATTAAAATAACTTTATTTTTGGAGTATAATTGTTAGTTTATGACCTTGAAAGTCAGGATGGCTATTCAGTTCATAGAAATAAATGATATTGTATTAAAGTTTCTGGGATTATTTACAAACTATTCCATTTCTGCATTGAATTTTGAGTGTGTGGGTGTGTGGGGGAAGGTTACCTTACAATTTGTGTCCCTCAGAAATTGCCTTTTGAATGCATGTTTTTGAGATGCATCTACTGACGCATATATACATGCGCAAATATGGCTTTTTTTTCTAATTTGGTCCTCTTCCTGACGTATTAATTTTATGTCTAATATAAAATGGCGTGATAGAAAACAAGTATTTGCTTCTAAAGCTATGCTATTATTTTAGGACTTAAATATTTGGAAGACAAAGTCCTTACTCAAGTTAAAGTCAATGAGATGACTCACACAAATAAACATTTGCTGGATTGAATACTAAGATATATACAGCATATGCTTTATATATAGGGGTTTAATATGATACTTCATGTCTAAAGAAGGTAACGGATACATTTGTACATCTTGTATAATTATGATCAGTTATATATGATACCAAATTAAATTAAAAAATAAGATGATATGAGCAAGGGATCCAAGTACTTGCCTGTCTCATCGCATCATTATAAAACTCAAAAAAACAAGTTTCTGTTAAGTTGCTCATTCAGTCTCTTAAGTTATCCACAGCAAATGCAGAGGTAAAGTTGGCCTCTGAGTTTCAGAGAAACTGAACTTATGTAGATTTCTGGATTTACATGAGTGTAAGCAAGAGTATATCTTGGCCCTCCACTGTAGCACTGAAATCTCCAGTTCCTCAAAGGGCTTTGTAAATAATAGATGTATTTTTGTGGACCAAAATGCATGGTATTTAGGACATAATTGCCATTGGTCATTTTGTGGTAATTTGCTGTTAAGGTACAGTAATTTCCTATTCTAAAACTTAAGTCAGTCTTGACAAAACTTTTGTCTAACTTGAGAAATAAATCAGTTTGCTAAGAAGAAACTGCATGTTGCTTTTAGAGATTTTGTTGAAGTGTACACAAGTACTGTACTTAAACTATACAGCCTGTGCTGCAAGGATGGATTAATTACATTATTTTTTGGTAAAGTTGGCAGATTCTAGCCACACTAGGGGCACACTTTTTTTCTAAAAGTAAAAAGATCTATAATACATTTCCCACTTCAAGGATTTATCTTGGTCATTGTCTTTGCTCAAATCTCCTTTTGACTCTTGTGTGGAACAAGGGTAGAATATTATTTCCTGGTTAAAAATTTGTGGTTGGTTTCTATGATTGCTCATTTCCAAAATGGAAGAGAACTAAAAGACAGCTACTTCAACATTTTGAGATGCTAATTTCACATGCTAACACACATTAATCACTTAAAATACTTATGGATGGAACCCTGATGATTTATTCTCCCAATAACTTTATGTCTTTAGATGAAATCCTGTTTCCACTGAAGTCTATGCACACCTTAGAGTTGACTTTGATAGGGCCAAGATGTCATTGATTATGCTGATACGTTGTTAATACAGCCCAACTGGTATTGGTTTTAAAGACAAAGGATCACTAGACCAATTTTATCAAGCACAACTTTCTGTTCATTTCAATGGAGAGTTCTTTCATAATTCTGTGCCATAATCTGTTTCATAATAATTAATTTGATTAAATATCTTACACAGGAAGTGTCTTCCTGTCCTACACTGATCAACTCATTTTGTACCACATACAATTATTTGTTGGGTGCATTTTTGTAGATGCATCAGGAGCACTATGAAAATCTATTCAGAGTATGAAATGTTTAAGGAAACTTCCATAATCACTGTAGAGATGCAGATCTTCTTTCCCAGTTTCTCCAAATTATACCAAGGTTCCTCAAAGGCAGCCCAATTTATTTTGGAGCAGGTCCAATAAAAGGTATGCCTACAACTACTTGTTCTTTGTTTCTTAGTCTTTGTTTACTGGAACAACATGATTAGCACTTCTACATCCTGTTGTACAGTTCCAAATAGCCTTCTTAGATTTCTAGCTCTTATTAGCTCTTCATTAGACATTTTAATCTGTGGTATTATATGTTGTAGCAGAATCGCATGAATACAGAATGTAAGTCCATTTACTAGAATATCCCTGGTCTCAGAAGATAATGTAGAATTGCAGTGTGCTTGGAAAAAAAAGTTTAGGATTCTGCGAAAAATTATGAAAATGCTATTGACTGGGAATCTAAAACAGTGATGAATGCAGTTGTTTTTACAGATACGTAAACTGAAAACTGCTGCTAATGATGGGAAATGTTAATTATGTGAGAACATATTGAACTTATATTCTCTGGCATGAACTTTTTTTAAATGCATCAACTGTGCTGCCTTTTATGCGCACAGCTTTCTAATTATCATAATTCAGTACAGCTCTGGCTTTTGGAAGGAGTTCAAGTGCAATCTCAACTTAACATGAAAGGAGAATTAAAAAAACTGAGAATGTTCAAGAACAATTTGAAAAGATAATCTAAAAGTGCTACATATTTAGTTGGGTGTTAAGTCAGAAAATATATAACTGGTTACCAAAGCAGTTCAGATTATTAAACTGGGCAGTTATCTATTTTTGTCATTATGTCTTTTATACTCCTACAAACATAACTCAAGACACATAGTTTATAATTGGATACTGTGGACTGCTTTCCTCCATATTGGTAAAAAGTGTTTTTTATTTTGTCACAGTTCTTGAAATAAGTCCAGTTGGTGGATTACCATATTGTCATAAAAGAGAGAATTTCTGAACACAGAAGTAACAAAAAATAATTGCAGCATTTAAAAAAAAAAAAAGAAAGGAAGATATATTCATGATTCTTCAGTGTAAACCAGATGTGATTCTGTAGTTTATACCAACTTCCCATTGTAAATCATTCTTACCTAGCACTATTCACACCTTTCCTTTGTAGTATTGAGGTAGTAAATTCCATTTTTTTCTAAAACCTTCTAAACTTCTTAAATGAGAGAGGAAAATAACTTTAGCTTAAATTTGAATGATCCTTTTACAGGGTTTTTTGTTTGCTTTGTAAATGATCAAAACATCAGTATTTTTTCTGTTTGTCAGGTTTCAAGCATAAAAAGGAAAAAACAATCCAAGTTTCAGAAAAAAATTTTCTCTTTTTTTTTTTTTTTTATTACAGTACATGCTACATTGCTAAAATGCAAAGAAAGCCCCAGTGAAACAAAATGACTTCATCTGAGCTGGCACTTAAGAGCAGAATTCACTTCCATAGTGCTGAAATAAAAGAAGCCAAGTGTTTTAAATAGCCACTCCCCTAGGCCAGAGTGTTTTTAGAAAAGCTCATTGTCTAGATTTGAGCTGTAGCAGTATGTCTGCCTCTGTTAAATCTCCCAAACCAGACAGCTCGATTTCTAAAGTTGACATCTGGTTTACTCTTTGTTCACCTGTTTAAAAAAAATGCAAATAGACGAGCACGCCATTGCCCTAGAGCTCTAAAAAAAATGCTGTTGACAGTTTGTCAAATAGTGCTTCCAGTCGAAGTCTGCAGTAGCCTATTGTTAGGCCAGCAACAGGCAACAGAAGTTGTGGCACCATATGGCTAGTATATGCTTCAGATAAGCTATCTGTTAATTTAGCTTATCAATAGTGTTCTGATATGCTTAATGTTTGAATCGCCAACCACTATGGCCTTGGGTATTTTTGGTGCCAAATTATTCCTTAACATTATTAGGTGGCACAATTATTCCCTTGGTGGAATTTCTCTTCATTCATCTCGGAGGTGCTGCTAAACAATGATGCTTGTTTTTGGAATTAGCCAGTGCATTCTTTAAGTTGTTATTGTTGTTATCTGTTAGGATACCGTAATTTAGGAGTAGTGCTTTTATTTTTAAAATAAGAAGATGCTAGATGAGATGAGCTGTTAGAAGAAAAAGGAAAATTCATGTAGGTCAGAGAGAGAGAGCAGAAAGTTGGGGGAGTCCCAGTTAACAAAAAAAAATTGTGCTTGGAGGTAACCATTTACCTAGGAGGGAAAGGAAGTAAGTATGTTTTTCTTCAATTATGTACAATTTCCTGTTTATTTAAAAAACTATTTTTCCTACCACTGTATTACCATTTAATATACTACAAAAACTCTGAAAACAATTTCATTTTCCACATCCCTGATTTCACCTTTAGTATTAAAACAAATCAGCCTTTCAAAATTCATTAATATTAGGATTCAGACTGTGGATCTTTTGAAGAACATTTCTTTCAGAATAGACTGAAAATCTCCTGTAAGACTCTGGGAGCTCTTTCATTCCCCATTTTTGACTGGATTCCATCTTGTAGCAGGAAAATACCAATTGTAAATAAAGTCTTCCATTCAAAGCTGGGTGGATGTCCTCAGGGTTGGATCTTTCTGCATTGTTCTCTGACCTTGTCACACATTCCTCTCCTGCTTCTGCCTCCCCAACTCTCTTTTTACTTAAAGGGCGCTGTGTCTTTCTCGGTCTTCTCTTTCCTGTCTTCTCTGCTCTCATTCTATATACATTTCTTTGCTTTTAAGCATCTCTTTATTAGGCACTCTTTCCTTCAGGTCTTGTTTTATGTGTGCTCGTTACAGTTCTCACTAATCACTCTCATGTCATCTCCATCTGGTTTCTTCTACCAATCATGACTGCATTGTATCTCTTCTTTACTAACAATGATTTTTTCTATGTATGTTTTAATTGGTTACGTAACATCTTTGGTACCCATGACACATCAGTGATTCACAAAAAGATGAAAGTTGTGCCCAGAAAAGGTTACACTTCACTTAAAACTGCTCCATGGCACTGCTCATTCATTTCTAAGGAAGATGAAGTTGAAGAGAAAGCTCATGTTCATTATGCTTGCTGTAGCAATTTAAAAACAATCATCCATGCTTAAAACCAATTTTAAGTAAGGATGGGTTTTATGACATGATATGGATTGAAAATGCAGAAAAATGGGCAGCATTTATAGACCAAATGTGGAACAGTCCAGAACACCTGGGCAATGCTAGCCCCACCAAATACCTGGGCTCTAACTTGATCTGGACATATGCAGGTATGAGAACATAGTGCCTTGTCTGTATCCTGCTGGCTGCGGCCCTTCCAGGGAGATTTATTTGTACCATTAGGATTTATGATGCTGACATCTTTGTATTTAGAACCTGGATTAGAAATCAGCAGCCCATTTAAAATGATCTACTAAATAGTGCTGGTAGTACAGGGCTTGTTTAGTCAGGCGTTGTAAGAGCACTCGGTATCCTTTAGCTTAGTGCTGATTTAACCAGTGGTCAATCTCCCTTTCCATATGTGTGTGTGTGTGTAACATATGGAGGAGGAGTTTTGAAAGGGAGGTAGGCTCTTAATATCCACCAAAATATTTGAAAATCTTCTTGAAGTTATTTGTCAGGTATAGATCACGTCAGTATGAAAGTGCTTGGAGGTGAAAGGCCCTCTAGGCAGTTTTTAGTCCACTGACCTATCTAGCCATCATCCATAATGAGAATGGACATCTTGGGCTGATGGCACTGTTAAAATGTGGAAGATCTGTGTGCTTAACTCAGTAAGATATGTCTTTCATATGGTTTGATTTTTATGGTTAAACTTTAGAACCCATAAATTTTTAGTTGATTTGCTATCTGTTTAAATGGGTTTTTCAAGCCCTTGCTTATGTGTACTTTTTGTTTTGCAATAGGAAATCTGTTGCACCGAAGCATATTTTTCTCTTGTAAATTTACTATAATTTATTTATAGTAATTCCTTTCATCACTCCTTGGAATATTTAGTGCATGCCTATCAATCAGTTATTTAATATGCATCTGAAAGGGCATAATTTAAGGACTATGTAAAATATCAAGTTTTATATATCCAGTTCCTGTGGATAAGAGCGATATATGTAGCAAAGCAATGCTGCATAAATTGCTTGATCTCACAAAATCTTAAAGTCATGCAGAGAAGGATTGAAGAGCAATACAATTATCATAATTAATATGCTTGGAAAATTAACTGATATTCTGACCTGTGAAATTTTGGAACCAAATTAAAGAATCCTTTTTTCTTTTGTATTTCTTTTTTTTAAGGTAGCAGACTGCTTTTAATGGTCCTTCTGTATTAAGGAAAGTACAGTATTGTAGTTTGTTTATTTCTGGGCATGCAATACAGGGTGAAGAGCCTGCAATTCAGCTAGCAAGGCCTCTGTGCCCTGAGGTAAACTCTATTTCACAAAGGGAATTTTGATTATGGTCTGCTGCTCTGTAGCATAGTGGAGGCTTCAAGAGGCAAGTGGTAAATGCTACCAAAGAAAAAGCTGGATTGGAGCCACTGACGTCATCTAAGTAAATCTGCTGTAGGACTATAGCCATAAAATGACTGCCAGCCACTGAGTGCACTTTGGCCTTTTCTTGTCAACTGTTTTAACTGCTTTTTTTTTTTTTTTTTAAGCAACTTGCATTTTGTTTCTTTTTTACGTTAGTCCTGTGCATGCTGAAGTGTATAAATGCTAAGGATCCCTCCCCCCTCCCCCTTCATCTTTAACCTGTACATCAGCATGAGAGTAGCTACAGATTGCTGTTCAAAAATTAAAAAGTAAACCAGTACTTTTCCATACAGGAGGATAGTAGAATTAAGCCTCCCTCTCCAGCCATTTCTTAGGTAAGAGGCTGGCAGTTCAAGTTACAGCATACTGATGAGATTTTTGTTACAGGCAAAAACATTTTGATATGTTAGAAGCTATGCTTTCTTCTGTAAATTCTATTAATTCTGTATTTGCACGAAGATGCATATGATTTCAAGAGCTGAAGTTTCAGTGTGCTGGTACAGTAGTCATTACATTAATACTCATCATTGCAGTGGTGATCATTCCATGAAAATGGAACTTTTCCCAATTTATTGTTACCAGCTGGTCTTTGATTAGACATAGTTACATAAATCATGTGCATCAACAATAGCAACAGTAGAGTTTGTTGATTAAAATATGGCTGTAGATATTTTTGTACATGGGCGTATGACATCTAAAAATATATTTGATATCCCACCTGTCCTCCACTTCGGGGAAGGTTAGATGTGACAGGATTGCAACAAAGATATTATGTTTTGATTGGGGCTTTTGAATTCAGTTGCACTAGTCTCTTGGAAGTATAACACATTTTTCCAACAAATTTCAGAGGCTTTTTTAATAGAGTGTGTATAGTGAAAATGGTCGTGATTTGTTTGGATAATATTGTACCATTAAAATTATATTTTAATTTATTTAACTGCTTTTTACTTTAAAATAGAGATTAAGTGTTACTCAGACTAGTTTTAAAGTCAGTGAGTCTTATGATCAGAAATATATTAAAACCAGTATCTTATCCGTGAATCATTGGATGAGTCAGTTCCTGAAACCACTACAAGCCTCACAGTTCTTGGCTACAACCAAAAGCAGGAAATCCAGGCTTCAATAACTTCCTTTCCCAGTACTGGCTATAGCAGTGTTAGTGGTTAGTATATGCTGCTTTTGTAAGCAATAGGAAGATGTATGTCTGAGGAACAAAGACACTCAAGTCAATTTGCTGAAACTGTTTATAATTTGTGGTCTTGATTTGAATGTCAGGATATATTGGCATATACCAGATTCTGTGCTGCAATATACTTTTCCAGCAGTAAAATTAAAAATATGAAGTACCGTGAGCACAATATGGCAAGCTTTTTTTTAAAGTTTTTGTTCCTGAGATTGTTAGCATTACAATCCAATGAATGAATAATAATAGAGAAAGTAAAGTTGAACTCTCTGAGCAACTTAAAATGTTTACTATTTTGTTTTATTCTTATGTAACAAACTTTTTTATTGTTTCAGTGCTCTGAAAGAACTAAAAAGAAAACCAAACAAACTGGAATCCATAAAACAAAAATACATGTTTTGTTTTCCAATCTGTCTGTTTGCTGCAAAGAGTATTCTCTTCTCATAACCAAGGACACACTGATTGTTTTTATCACAGTACAGTCTTCTTGGCTACAGAATTTCTCCTGAGTTTCTGTACTATTGCAGTGCATACTACAGCATGTGTTTAAGTGGATGTATTTTTTACCTTTCTGGGCTAACATGGCCAAGCTTATCTTTGGTATAGCTGCTGCTCTTCCTGCAATTGCATTAGGAAAGAAATTGACCCATTATGTTTTTCTTAAATCAGATACTTTGGTATCATGTATTTTTGCTTTGATTCATGTAAACAATGAAAGTAATTAGCATCACAGAAAAGCCAGCAGCTACCATCTTTAATTATTCCTCTTATTCTTCTTTCTGTTTGTCCCAACCATAATAAATAGATGATAAAAGCATGGAAAGTAAGAGGTTAATTAGGTGTTGCATAAAAATCTAAGCTTCTGATAGTGTTTTGATGGTTACTTGGCATATGCAGCAACAGTAAAATACTACACTGATTATTAACAAAAGTTAAACCATGCTGCTTGTTAGAAACAAGTCAACAATGCAAGTATCTCTCTCAAATCAGTCTCTTAAAAGAAGTATTCAGAGTTCTTAACAGGTTACTAGATAATTAGCTGGAATCTTTTTGCTTCAGGTAATATGTAAATAAACCTATGAAAAGCATTCCAGGGACTGGGTTTTTGACTGATGTAAATCGGTGTTGCTGTACTGATCTTCATAGAGCTATAGCAATCTACATAAGCTGAGGGAAACACTGTACTACTAATGTGTATCAGTCTCAAATCTAAAGGATGTCGAGCACTATACAGGAGGGATGTATGGGAGGAAATTGGCATCAATTTTAAATGAGGTCTTGGCTCTCGATTCCCTTAATGGGAAGTTTTTGTTCTAGAACAGTTTGCTTAGTAGTTCCTGCTTCTCTTTCTGCCTCTGTGAGAATTACCACTACCCTAGAGCAGTGGTTCTCAATCTTTTTTGTACTAGGACCCATTTATAAATGTCAATGGCCATTCTTAACCCAGTGTCCCTCACTCTCAACCCACTGCCCCCTACTCCCAGGCTCCAGCCCCCCCCAGTATGTGGGGTAGGAGGTGAGAGTGTGGAGCATGGGGGCCCCAACAGCCCCTTGCAGACTGGAACTCTGCCAACATGCAAGAGAAAAGCCATGGTTTCCCACATTTTTCTCCTCTAAAGGAGAATCCATTTTTAAAGTTTCTTGATCCATTTTTAAAGTTTGTTTATGACCTTTTCATATATTCTTGCGACCCACTTTTTGGTCGCAAGCCACAGGTTAAGAAACACTACCCTAGAGTGCCTGGATTAGGGTAGTTCATCCTCCAAATTCAGATAATGTTGGTGTCTTTGAGGGATAGGTGGGGTTGTGGGATGTCATAATCTCTCTCCTATAGCTTCAGTTCCTAGCCTGATGGTGTCATGCTCCTTTTTCTGGTTGACAGTTCCATTTTAAAACTGTTGGTGGAGAAACTGCTGCATAGGCTGGTGTGGTGCAGTCAGGTGTCTCAAGGAGGTGCAGTGTAGTGCCATCCTGTTGTCAACCCTGGTAATTTTATAGCTCCATCTTCGGATGGGCAGAATGTAGGCATTATGTAAATAGTCTTCACATGGATTTCTCTTGGAGAGAACATCCAAGCCAAACAGATTTGTCACTGTAGTTCTACCAGGATTTCATGGATAAAAATGAAGGGGATATACTCAAGTTACCATATTTTCTTGCATACAACATGTACCTTGCCCTCCCCTCCCCTCCCCTCTGGCCATGTCCAGAAATGCTTCTCTCCTGGGAGGGCTGAGCAGCTCTCATGCCTAAGCCTTGTCAGGTTCTACAAACTAATTATTCTGATAGATGTTCTCAGGGCACATCTACTGTATTAGACTCTGCATGAAATACAGTAGTATTTGCCACTTTGCATCAAAATGCAGCTGCAGTAGATGTTTGGAGTTGTGTCCCTCTTTTTATCTAATAGCTTTACTGATATAGAATGTAAGAGATGAGTTGAGTTCCATTTGTTACCAAAAAACTTCAAATCTACGTCTGTTGAATATATTAACCACTAGACCATGGGCTCTTCCTGTGGCTGTTTGGACACTCTCCACTCCTCCTTTGGAAGCTGTTCAGTTGTGCAGAAAAAGAAGTAAAGATTAATTGGGAGGGAGAGAAAGAGGGAATTATTATATTGAACTCATTCACCTGTGTGGGAGTGCATCCACACATGCAAGTAATATGATGCAAGAAACTCTGAAGCACTTTGAGCTGGAATGAACTGCTCCCAGATTCAGCATCTACATATGTATCCGGGACAGCAGCAAGAAAGGTGGAGTTAATTAGCTTACAGATCCTTAAAATCGACGTATGTGTAGACAGTGATGCTTTAGTGAGGAGCTAACTAGTCAACTCTGCAAAGTGCATGCATGGATGCACCCTGGAAGTAGTTCTGGTTTTAGTCCCTGTTCCACGGATTGTTTGCATTTCCCTTCAGGCAAAAGAAATAATTTAATTCCGGTCTCCTACAACTTGGGTAAATGCTCTGTTGCCCCCTTTCCCTCCCCCCCCCATCACTTCCCCCTTCTTCCTGTGTTTTTAAGGGTACGACTGACTTTTCCTGTTGAAAGAAAGCTGAGGGTGCCAGGCTGTGAATCCCAAGTAGAGGGGAAGTACCTTCCTGCTGCTCAGAATAAAGTACCCATTGCCCAGTCTTAATTTTCTTTTGGGTAGTATAGTAGCTTCCTGCTCATCCTGGTATTTTTCCTGGATCCTATTCTGAGGCACCTAATTTTATACCTGTCATAAGAAAGACTGGGATGAGCATACTTCTGTGGGGACCAGGTGCCTCCTTGCTGTGGTGTTCAGCATCACGGTACCCAAGTCCTTTATTGGATTTAATTTACTGATAATGCTGTATATTTCACTAAGAAAGATGGTCTCTGCTCCACTAATGAGTACTGCTTGTGGATTTCTTTTATTTAAAACTGAGCAGAACAGAATAACACTGGAGTTGCACAGGATCAAAGAGCACATTAAAGGGCTTTTTGTGTGTTTGTGACCACAAGAAGGGCAATTTTCTCCTGTTAATCAGGGTTAAACAACTGATTGTTTAAAAAAAAAAAGAATTAAAAACACCTATAAGTAAAATAAGGATCATGTTTCTACTTTGATGTAAGTTTAGAAGTAGGTTATAGTCATGTCTCGAAAAGCTTGTTTGCCTTTTAATTATATGTATAGTAAGGATGTTAGAAATTATTTAATATCTGCCCCCCCACTCCTCCTAATTTAAGGGAGTCCAATGCCAGAATTTCAGCGTGCAACTTTCCAGGTACATTTTTGTCTATGATAGAAAACACTATTTAAATATGTCCAAATTGAGCATTTTTGTGTTGGATATTGATCTGAAAGGTAGTCTAGTCTGTCAAATCAATATGGGTTTCAGTTTGGGATTAGAGGCCTGGGGCTTTGAATTGCTCACTGTCGTGTAGACAAAGTCATCAGTGGCCAGTGACTGATTCATTAATTAAAATCAATTTAAAGGGATTTGGAAGCCTCATGTAACAGATTATCTTATTAACAGCATTGAAAAAATGTAGTGTGATCAGCAAGGAATGCATTGCTTGGGAAAAATATATAACATTATTTTATGGGAGATTTTTCATGAATTACAGCTGCCTGGAGTGATTTATGCAAATGGAAGTGCCTTGCTTAAATCCAACATTAAACAGACTCTTCCTGTTGAACATGTTTTTTATTTTTAGTGAGCCTCCTCCAAAAGACTTGCCTTTAATCTTAATGTGTGTGCATGCGCATGCGTGTGTGCACTTGTATACATGTATTCATGTCTACAAAGACACTTAAGTATTGCCTAGGTTCTGAGATATTCTAATCCTTGAAATTTCATGAAAGGCTCCTCTAGAAAAAGGAAAACATTCCTGGGGTTTTTTTTCTTTCTTTAAAATAAACCCTCCAAAACTCAACAACAAAAATCTTGTTCAAAGTTACTGAAAACAAAATTACAGAATGAACATCTAATACCCCTTAACTCATGCTCTACCAGTGTAGCCATACTATCTAGAGAAGATGCTTTGGACAGGTGGAAGAGACGCATGAACAGATAGGGGCCATTGCAGCAGTGAAAGTGCTGTTAAGATGTCAAAAGATGCTATAGTGGTAGTGGCTGGAGGGTACTTTTCTCTTTTCTTTCCTATATTAACTTTCAGCACAGTGCACTACGTTTTTAAAAAATTAATTTTCTACTTCGCAATCTCCAAGATGTTCCTACAGGTAGTAGTGAGCGTTATAAATTATGAGGAGGAATCAAGGAGATTCAACACTTCTCCCAGTAAAATCAGTGAAAGTTTTTTGGTATTGACTTAACATCAGTGCAGACCTGTAACCCAAATGGGCAATTATTCTAAAATTTTTCAGCAATTTCAACAGTAGCTGCTTTATCCAGTCTATAACTTGGAAGATTTTAATCTGCATTTTCTTGAAACGGTGCCTTTGTATTTTTAATGAATAGCCTTTTCCCCTAATCTATACTTACTTTGCAATTGAAGTTAAGGGGTGAAATTCTTGCCTTACTAAAGTTGGTGCCAAAACTCCAGTGAGTTTGGAGTGGAGAGGCAGGATTTCACCAACTTCTTTTGCAGATGAGATGTATTAGAATAACTTCGTTTTTTAAGAGAGAAGAGTAACTTTTTGTTTCCAGCTGACATGTTTTGAGAGAGGTTTTTTTTTCTTCAAGCAATAACTCCATATACACCTGCAATAGCTCTCAGAAATAATTCATCCAGTGCCAAATATTGGTAGTGTGTACTGTTCTATAGCATTACTGTCTTTTGCATTATGGAGAGATGCAAGCTCCTTGGAGTTAGAGTTGACACTGTATTTTAAATGTAGATCTGACTTTTGACTGCGCTTTGCCAGGTTAAATTGATCTGCCTGAAATAATAAAAGTGCTATCTCTACGACAGTTGAAAACATAGGTACAGTTGGAGAAAAATTGAAAAAGATGCATGGGAGATCTCATTTCTTCATCTGCAAACTTAGCATAATGCTTGCTGACTTTCTTCATAAAGATATCTAGCTAATGCTCCTCAACTGATTCACTTGTACTCTTATTTTTGGGCATAGGAGGTGTGGAAGGAAAGATAGTTTCCTACTCATTAGTCCAGCACCTAACAGTGCTAACATTGTGTGGCACCCCACAGCACTCTTGAGGATCTCAAGGCACCCTGGTTGAGAATCACTGAGTTAGTGGGAGGAAATCTGGAGAAGCAGTAGGCATGTTCAGCGAAAAGTTTACTTGTAGCTACCAGCAGAATTCTTCACTGAACATGTGCAGTTTCCAAAAGCACACACTACATATACAATCTGTTGCACCAGCTAAAGAGCTGACCAGCTCCTTTCTCACTTCTGGATTTCTGACCTGAGGCAGTCGCATCTATGTGCAGTAAGGTTGTCATGGGAAAACTGACACAGAAATGACATGATTTCTGTGGGAGACACTGTGGCTGTGTGGGTTAAGCATGAGTCTGGAATCCTAGAAACTAGTATTCAGATCTTGGTCCTGCTTAGCTCTTTCATGGATCACTTGAGTCTCCACATTTCCCTATCTGTAAAATGCAGATATTGTGTTCCCACCAGGTATGACTAATATGTGTTGTTTTCTGTGGGGCTTCCCAATTTCAAAGCAAAGTACAAATAAGTATTATTATTAATGTTAACAATGATTATTTGTTATTATGTGCTTGTATCTTGGGAAGGGGCTGAGATAATTTTGGGCTATAAGGATTGAGGAGGACTGGGAGGGTCATGTCTACATTGCCTAAGGGCTGTTCTGGGGAATGCTGTGGTGAAGCATGGCACATTTGGCCTGTATGTGTTATTTCTTGAAATGGATGTAATATAGCACTGGGCATATGCCAGTAAGTGCTTCTGAATGAGAGAGGTATTGATGGAAGCCCAGTGGCAAGTACATCTGTTTGGGGGGGATAGTGCATGCAGAATGGGCATACCAGACTTCATTGTGGCACTCCCTAGTGTGGTTTTCAGGCAGTGTAGATGTGCCCAAAGGGTCTAGGGGAGGGATATATTGGGCCACGGCATTTTCTACAGAATTAAAAATAGAAGGCGATGGAATGTGCACAGGCTATCAGTCAAGCTTTTGGGCTCCACTGCAGCAGTAAACTTAGACAGACATTGTCCCAAGGACACCTAGCAAGTCACTGGCAGAGAATGGCATAGAACTTCCACTCCTAACGTTTACTAGTAAATAGAAAGTGCACAGCTTTTTTCAGCTACTTCACCTTATATTTCCAATTCTAGGGTACCAAGAACTACAATTTCAATTAATTGACTTTTTCCCCAGTCAAATTTATATGGTAGAATTCCAGCTAAAGGGAAAGGACATTGTTGGTGGATAGCTTTTAAATGGCATACTGCATAACCCTGCCATTATGACTTCAGGGAATATTTTCAATTCTGCATTTGACTATACTGTGAATCTTAGTAACATTTGCCTTGTATTAAGGCAGCAGAGATTTTTGTGTATGTTTCAAACATTGTGAAATGGTTCTTAGTCCTACAAACTATGAATAGTTCACTTGGCTGAACTGTCTTTTGTAAGTGCATTTTATAAAAGGTGATCATAGTTACAGTATAGTGTTGTATGAAATGCCGTTTAGTGTTATAGTAATAAAATTTCCATGGTGCTCTATACGAAGGTCAGTGGTATGCAATTGTCTGGTGGACTGGTGACAGGTGCTGTGTAGAAAGTGTTTCTGTCCTTGACTCTAAATGTAATAATTAAGCTAAGGGGTTAGTATTAAAAGTGTAGAAAATAAGTACTTTTTCATTAACGCTTGCAATAAAATTCATGAACTTAATAACATTTAGTTTAATAATACTGCATTAAATGTAAACTGAGGCCATAACATATTTGAATCTCTTTGCACATGGCATGTTTAAGGAAAATGTATTGCCTTTACTTTTCAGGAATGCAGATTGTGCCTTTCTGCATTGGATTGTAGAGTCACTTTTTAACAGGTGAGACTTGACATCATTTTGTCTGGGGGGGAAAAAAAAGCAACTAGCATCAGCTTATGAACTTAAAAAAAAATTTCTTGGTTGACTGTAAGATAAAAGTGTTAATGTTTTTTGAAACAGGAAGGAAGTTTTTAAAAGGAAGTATTTCAACAACACTTAAAATATTTTTCTTCATCTTTTGACATGGAATTCCTATTTTATTTAAAATTACAGAAAAATAGGAAAAAGCTATAGCGTTAGGGGTTTTTTTGTCCTTTTTACAGCTGTAGTCATGTGACTGGGGCCTTTGTTATAAGGCTCTTCGAGTTCCTACTGTGTATAATTCTGCTGTACTGTATTAACATTGACATAAATAATTGGAGTGAGTTTAAAATATGAAGGATTCCTTTGCATGATGCTCTGAATGTTTGTGCTTGCATATGAAACATACAGCATTCAAGAAAGATACGTGTGTAAGTAACAGAATAAATTGGCACATAGGTAATTTTAATACAAGGATTATAGGGAACAAGTAGAATGAATTGGAAGTCTTAGTGTGTAAAGACAATTATGGTTTAATAGGCATTGCAAAGACATGGTGGGATATCAGTCTTGAGGGGTACAATTGTTCCAGAAAGATAAATATGAGAGGGAAAAGGCAGAACACTTTATGCTAAAAAAGTATACATTTATGAGGTCCAAGAGAAATGGAATGGCAGATATACAGAGTGCAATTGGATGAAGATAAAGGGAAGAAACACCAGTTACAATACTATGGTGGGAGTTTAGGCTGCCAAATCAGGAAGATGACAAACTCTTCAAGCAGGTAATGAGAACTATTAATTCTCAAATTCTAACTTCAAATTCTAGCAAATTCTAACTTCCCTGACACCTGACAGCCCTGATAATTTCCTAATGTGTACAGAAGAGAACTCTGTGTTTGAGAAAGTTGAGGAAACCATGAGAGGATCATTTATTTTGGATCTGACTAACAGAGAGAAACTGTTTGGGAGTGCAAAGATGGTTGGAACCTTGGGAGGCAGTGGTCATGATTCTACGGGAAGGAAGATGTGAAACCAACAAAACAAGGACACTGGATTTCAAAAATGCAGGTTTCAAAGAACTCAGGAGAAATAGTAGATCTGGTTATGTGGATCACCAGTTAAAAGAAAAAGCAGCCTGAGGCTACATGCATATGTTCAAAGGATTTGGGATAATTCTCCCAGGTTTGTTTTTCTCGTAGAAGAACTTACCTGAACAGACATTTGAATGTGCAGTTCTTGTACAGCCAGGGGGTTCCTGTACACACACATCAGTGTGCTTTGTAGGCTTCCCAGTCTGCCTGGTGACAGATGACAGCCCTAATTGGCTGACCCAGACAGCCTCATAGGCTTTGTCTCCCTGCAGTACAATGTCGGGATTGTAAAGTGGCTCCCTGCTTGCTTGGGAGTCCAGCTCAAGTGATAAATTGTTTCCACTTCCCCCCTGCCCCACCCTCCAAAGCAAAGCATGCTGTGATGCTAGAGAACTGTGCCACAACTTCTGCCAGAAGGTACCTGTAAAGAAGTTTGCTGTCCAAGAAGAAACTCTCTCAGTAGCCATTTAACCCTATTTGTTTCTGTATTATTTTTATCTTAGAGCAGTCATTTTTGCTCTGGGAGAAAAAATCCTGAACATCTGTACACTCATGGTTTC
Source organism: Crocodylus porosus (assembly GCF_001723895.1). NCBI lineage: Eukaryota > Metazoa > Chordata > Crocodylia > Crocodylidae > Crocodylus > Crocodylus porosus. The sequence continues at coordinate 17,721,342 of NW_017728947.1, forward strand.
TACTGGGAGAGCAGTAACTCTCCTAGTAGAAACTGAATGTAAGTATGTGGCCTAAGATGGCTTGCACTTCCTCAACATCAACCTATTCTAGTTGAGGAGAAGTAACAAGAAGCACAAGAGACTATTTTGGCTGCAAAAGGACCTTTTTAGTTAGCTGAAAAACGAGAGATCCAGGTAGGTTATACCACTAAAGAAATGTACACTGGAGTAGCTCAAATAAATTAAATGCAGTAGCATACAATGGGTTAACTGGCTCGGTAGTAGCCCTGCTGAGAAAGATGTGTGGTTATGGTGGATCACAAACTTGGAATGAGTCAGCAGTGTGCTGCTGTCCTCATAAAAGCAATAGTAAATTGGGATTGCAGTAATCTACGTATTGTGCGCAAAGCATGCCAAGTGACAGTACTACCCAGCACTAGTTTTAGGCCTCAGCTAGAGTATTGTTTCCAGGATGTAGAGAAGCTGGAAGTGATACAGTGAGCTAGAGAGGGCTGGACACAAGGCACTAGGGTTTATCTTAGTGCAAGGCAGATTTAGTTGAAATCATAGGAGTAAGCATCTAAAC
>NW_017728947.1:17722045-17732674 GCF_001723895.1 Crocodylus porosus
CGGACTAGATGATCTGCTCAGGTCCCTTCCGACCCTAGAAACTATGAAACTATAAATGTTTAAATGGAATAACCTCAGATGACTAAAAGCTATCATGGCTGGGGCCACATAGGATGAGATTCTGGCTCAATTGAAGTTGGTGGCAAAACATTCATTCACTTCAGTGGGACTGGGATTTAGCTTTTAGAATATGAGGATATGTTTTCAGCCCTGTGACAGTGACTCCTGGACAGGACATTCCAGTCCATGCCCCACTCGCCTGCACCTGCAAGCATGATCTTAATCTGAAAGTATACAGGTGAGGCCATACAGAGATGTCCCTCTGTGGCTACTCTTAAGGTTTTGTTGTGCTTGGGATGACCCCAGGTGTGTTGCTAGCATAGTTCTGTTTTTTGAGTGTGCATAAGGAGACTAGTGAGTTGAGTATATTCAGGAACATCCCTACCAGATCATGTTGTCTCTGCAGTGTAAACCTGCCCTAAGACTGTAAACCAAAGCCAATGTCAAAGTTCGCTTGTTTATATCACTAAAGCAGATTATAATTCAAATGCTTTAGGCAATAAGTTGTCTTGCAGGTTATCTTATTTATTCACCATTTATGCCCTCCTTCACTTTTGAACCTTTGTGTTCTGAATATTGGGCCATTTTCCCTGTCCCCTGTGCATTGTTTAAGATTCTGATGGTAAGTGAAGCTGTAGTGAATGGGAGTTTCTGACAATCATAAAGAAAGTGGAGCCACTAGCTACCTCTCCTATTTAGCATCAGGGGCAGGGTCACAGGTATGAAAGAACTGTATGAGATCCTTCACTCTTTAAACTAGGCTGTTATTTCCTTGAACCCCATTTTTGCCAGGCAGAGCTTGAAAGCTAGGGAGAACTTGGCCAGTATTTTGAACAGGTCAAGTTTTTTTCTCTTATCTCAGTCCTTTACATCTACTTGAAATCAAAGCCCATTTTAGGCAGACTTCTGCAAAGGATAAATGATTATTTTTATCTCCTGATTTTAAATATGCATGTTGTATGCAGGATGGATTGATATTAATACAGAAAATGCGTCTTGGCTGAGCCCATCCTTGTGAGAGTCATGGCTTGGAGAAAAGAGATCTGTAATTTCCTAAGCATTTCCCTTTGGGAAATAATGAAACATTCAGCATAAGATACAGAGGTGTTCACAGAAGCTTGAATGGAACACAGAATCTTGAAATTAGTGTATCATAGTGCCTGCCGTTTCTGTTTTGAGATGAGGAAAACTAAAATAAAGTTAACAAAATGCTGCAGATGAAGAATTAATAGAAAGTTTAAGAAACAATGTTCTGAATTTACCTGTCATTGCTTGCCAATTTGTGTTTAAACTCAGTAGTTTACATATTACATTGGTGTCTCATAGTTCCACTGCCCTATGATTGAAAAGATAGTGAATATGTCTCCTTTTACTGCTTCTGGGAAGAAAGGTGATTGTGTAGGCAAGGCACAGACCTGGGGATAAAAAAAAAATTGAGTTATGTGACCTTGAGCAAGTTGAGTGACCTCTGTCCATCTTTACCAGTGTATAAAATTGGGAGCGTACTACACCACCCATTCCCAAACAGTACTGTTAGGTTGGTTTAACTAATTTCTGTAAAGTATTTTGATATCCTTTCATTAGAAGTGTTACGTAAATGCATAATACTCTCTCTGGAATGGAGGTTTCCCCACTTCTTTGTTCCTTTTCTTCTGCATTGTATTTCGGTAATCCCCTTGTTCTAGGGAGCTAAAGGATACTGGTAAATGAACGTGTGTTGTGAGCATAGAACGGGAAAATCAGGAATTTCTGAATTTTAATCCTGGCACTATGAGACCATGGAGAAGAGAACAGAGCAGAGTGATAAAGGATTGAAGTGAAATAGCCTTCCATAATCTGCCCATTTCTTTTGCATTTCTGGCAATTGATTTCAGGCAGAGCTTTGGCTTCAAAGAGAACATTCTCAATGTACCTTTAGAAATGCTGAGCAAACTGTTAATTTTGGCTCAGTCTTTATGAAGAAAAGCTTTTAGTAAAACACTGACATGGCCATGGACTAACTTGAAAGAGAAGCTCTTCAACTGGGTGCCCACATCACGCTCTTGTCGGCCCTTTGATCACACTCTATCAGCCTTGGCATAACAGGAAAGATTCAGATTAGAAAAGGAGTGAGCTTGGAAATGGGAATGGAGGAAGATGGTCTTTGAGCAACAATCTTTTCAGTTGCTCAGCAAACAGTGTTTGTGACTGGCAGGAGGCCAGGCCATCAGGGGTCTGATGAACAAAGTTTGCTCACAAGTGGTCTATGACAACATTGCGTAAGTGGTTCCTGGAGGTGTTCCATGAAGGATAAGTCATGAGACTGGTCAGACTGTATTAACACTGTTCATTTGAACTCCCACCAACTTCTGCAGTCTCCTCAGTTGAATGAGAGCGGTGATTTACTCATTGATATCTTTGTAAGTAGTCTGCAGAATTATCGTAACTAGCAGTTGCAGGGAAGTAATACTCTCTTACTGCTAGCAACACCCATTTTCTGTGAAGTCTAGTGGACCTTTTCATGGTTTTGTTAATTTTGAATCTCCCAAGGAGAAAAGAGTGATGCAGTTTGTTGGCCTTGACTCTGGAAGCTAATGACCTCTGAAGAAGAGCAGACAAATTAAGTTCAGAGCCAACCTACAGCAGTGGTAAAGTTGTATTTCAATCAAAAGGTGGGAAGTAAAGAGCATCCTGTATGTACTCTGTGAAGTCTTCACTGCTCTTATATTGTTAAAACATTAGCAGGATAAAGACATCATCTCTTTTGTTAATTTTTAGCACAAGTTTAGAGTGAAGTTGCTTATTATGAAGAAGTGGCAGATGTTCCCCTGTTGAGGCTGAAATTGTATTGCCCTTTAACAACAGATTTTTGGTCCACTTATAAATCCTCTCCAAAAGCATGTCATATCAACCATAAAATTGTTCTTTTGGCTTGAAGCCAATGTTTAAAACTAGCAAATTTTAGGTGAAACAATTTTGATGCCTTGTAATTTTGAGTACAACAAATTTCATTTAGAGTAAAAACAAAAAATACCACTTCCTGCCAGTCCAGTTCCTGCCCCCAAGTCTTTTAGATGTCTTTTAGTGCACAGCATCAAGGATTACTTGGTTGCAATTACTTGTGAAAAATATTGAACATTTTAACATGGGAATATTGCTACTCATCTTTGGCTCCTTTGAGGTTAATATTGGGACTCAAGTGTCTGCTAGAGTCTTGAGGAAAAACAAATCTCTGGCATTTTTCCATTCAAAAGTTAGACCTCTAAACATGAGCCAGTTTCTAGAAAGCCTTTTCAATGGAAAATGAGAAAATTAAAAAGTGAATCGCACAAACTGCTTGTAAATTGAAACATGTTGATGTGGTGATTGCCACAAGAAACTTACCCTAACACTTCTTTTGCCAAACTCTAGCTTAAAATCAGAGTGGAAGATAATTACTAATATTTTTTATTTGTCATACAATACCATCAGGAAACCCAAATGCACATCAGTGCCCATTTTGTTAGGCTCTGTTCAGAGCTGTAGTTAGAAGCCATTTCCAATTCCAGGCAGCTAATTTTTTTCTAATGACAAAGGGCAGAAGACAGGTCTAGAACATACATGCTGAAGGCAAGTTGAGGAACTTGAGCACAGAGAAAATTCAATAACTTGTTCAAGTTCATGTAATAGTCTATAGCAGAACTAGGATTTGAATACTGGTGTCCTAAGTCTTCATCTTGTTCGTCAACCAAAAGGCTACTTTTCCTTTCACTAGCCAGTTAGATAATCCAATTTACCAGAGGTTAAGAGTCTGGTCTCCTACTGAAAGAGGAGATTAGGCTCTCGTTAATTACAGCTTCAGGTATGTCATGTTCTTTGTTTTGTTTTGTCTCCTGCTGCTCCTACTTTTAACACTGTCCATTGTTTTAACTTTTGTCCAGAGAAAGATGCATCTCCTGCTGACCACTTTTTCCACAGAATGGACAGAGTATGGAGGTACAACAAAAAGGAAAAAAACAAACCTTGTTTTTTTGGCAGTTGGCCAAAATGAGCTCACATCTTTGTTGGAAGCAGTGTACTTTTTTGGCAGGCAGGGCTGTAAATGAGGATTGTCTAGCTCGTGGTTCATCTTCATTGAAGAAAATGTTTGCCAAATATTTAAAGGCTCTGTCTGTGCTGGTAGTAGTATGCAGTGGATAGCATATTTATCTGCCATGGAAATGCCTGGTTTTGGGAATGAGGAGAAACTGTCAGACTGTGAAGATCTGAGCACATTGCATTTCTTAGAGTGAGGATGATTTGCACAGTCTTGTTTATTTAGAACTAGATTGTGTCCTGTTGTGCAAGGCCAGGGGACCTGGAGGACCCCACCATATACCGGGTGAGGAAGCAGAGAGGCACAATTACAGTCTTTGTGCTCTCTTGAATTCACTTATTCTCTTCATGTGTCCTCATAACTTAGCATTTGACCTGTCAGGTTACTTGAAGTGATGGGCATGCCTTATCCTATAAAGGACTGCTGTTGTTTACTGGGAAGCTTCAACAAGTCTTCTGCTTCCCTTTGAGGTTCAGCAGTCTACCCCACTTCAAACCTTGTCATAATCTTCATAGGCTTAAGTGAGCCTTTCAGAATCTCTCCGTTGAGATAATTGAAGTTTCATTGATAGTAGACTGTTGTAAGGAGAAGCCATGTTGTTGTCCTGACTGGAAATTGTGGTCAAAATGGAATCTACTGGGGCACGGGACAGGAAAATCAGCCTGGATAGTCAAGAAATGTTGAAACCATTTTCCCCCTATATCCTCACGTTAGAAGGCTCTTTGTCAGCACTAGGAATACAATCTGGTGTTCACTGAAAGACCTATGCCTGTCTAACCAAAATTGGAATGTGACTGGTTTTAAATTGGATTTGGAAGAAGATGGTAGTTTATTTTAAATTTCAGATGAATAGTCTGGAAAGTATTAGGAACCTTCACCTCTTCTAGTTCAAAAAATCCTAAAAGTTGTTAGCCATTCTGTGCAGAAAAGGCAATGAAAATAAGAATGGAAACAGAGTTATTTAGATGTTCATATGATTACGTGAATATATTTAAAGGTTTATGGATAATATATGCATTTTTGTCTCCTAAAAATCAGTGATCTTCAAAGAAAAGCTAACTGCAGATTGCAGAAATCTGCTTGTTACTCTTCCACCCCATTTGAAGATGTTTTGAGCATGTCTTGTGCACATAGGCTGAAATGAATTGAAGTTACAGCAGTGAAGGCAGAGTTCAGCGAAATAGTTTGGCAAGTGAATTAGTTGATAGGGTAAGAAACAGTTCCTTTTACTTTTGCTGTCTTTTATTGTATAAATAATTTCTGACTGTTTTACCAATGGTACTGACTCTTTCTTAACTTAGCTTGCAAAGATGTGATTTTTGGCAATTGTCTTTTACCATTACTCTATAAAATCACAAATAGAATGACAAAAGCAAATCTGCAAATTCAATGCTCACTTTTAATGCTGCAATGAACGGACATCTGTGCTCTGTGAAAATGTTTGAGACTTCTGCTTTATACTGAATGACAAATGTGTAACTTAGTTATAAAGCACTTGCTAAAAAAGGTCACTGTAAAAGGAAGGTACATTAATTTATTTCACTGTTCTTTATAATATTATTTTCCCTGTCCATGGAAAACCTAGAATTCCAAGCAGATTATTAATAAAGATTCAAGGTATTTGCATTGAATATACCAGTCTAGGGGTACCAGTTATCAATAAACCTCATTTGTGGATTTGAACTTGATATAACAGAGTCATTAACGATGAGTTCCAAAAGATTTGAGTATCGAAATAAGTATTTTCTTTGTTTACTGCATATGATAAGGCTACATACTTTTTAGAACAGAAAAATTTGATCAACTTTAACTTTGTCACCAGATGCTGGACAGAACACAATAAAACTGAGGATTATGACACAACTTTCACTTGTAGGTAACCTGACAATGGCTCTATGCCTTATGGAAATGAGACCCGTCAGGATTGAATGGACAGTGGAATTATGTTTCTCTCTGCATAAATTTCTCCTTGACCAGGTAACAAGTTTGCACTTGTAGTCTGTGGTAAAAGGAGAAATTGCTGTTCTGTGGACTAAGTCCAATTATTATTGGTTTAAGTGTTATTACTTGGCATGTTTTAGCTTGAATGGAAATTTCTGTGACCTTAATCAAATGAAATAATTTTTACTCTTCTATTTTATTACTTTTTGTTTACTCTTTTCAAAAAATAAAAGCAAAATTCTCTTATGAAAGGACTTCTTACAATAGCACAGTAATTAAACTTGCTTAATTCTTGTAATTTTAGCCTAACTTTTTATAATAGCTGTACACTATACGAGGCAGAATTGAAACTTTATTATTTGTATTCTCTTTAAAACTATAAGGCACAGCTGTAAAATGCCTGGTGTCTTAAAATAATGGACTTTATTCTCTGTTTAGTTGCTTAGTACTGATATAAGTTGTTTGACTTAATGGAGCTCCTTCCAAGTACATAAAGAATGAAGCACAATCATTCTGGAGCACAGAAGGAGAGATGGTAGAAAGGAGCAGTGGTCTGTTTAGGCTTGCTTTGAACCTCAGCCTCATTGAACGCTTCCAGTAGAATCATCATCAATCAAATAGTTGACCATTTTAAACATCAACATCATTATTCTGGGATGCTAGAATTAACACCTGTTTGAGAGAGAGAAGAGGGGAAAACTTGTCTTGGACTCGGTGCCAAATCTGGCCTCAGTTAAAAAGACACGGTAAATAATGCATAGTTTAAATCCACTGATCACAATAGAGAATTCAACTTTTTCTTTTCTCTCTCTAGGCTCAGGAAGGTTCTTTTGCCTTGGGTCATATACATATTCATATATTTGCAACCACAAGGACTGGAAAGTTTTCTGAACAAATGTAAAGTTAAACTCTGCAACAGTTGATCTAGCTACTAAAGAAGTTCTGGCAAAATCTGATTATTGTATAGAATGATTTCCAAACACTGAGTATTTACAAAGCACATGGAGACTAGAAATTTTGCAGCCCTTGTACCTTTAAAAATAATGCCTTCACATTAGAGTAATTAAATAATGCACAAGGGTAAACTGTCTTGAGTTATATGTGGTTTTAGTTGAGTGACTTGCGGCCTTTTATGGAAATCTGAAGTCCTGCACAATTAACCATGAGGACAAGTGTTAACCCCAGAAGCAAGGAGATCAACAGTTGCACATCAAGCATTAAGTAATGCTTTGGTTGGGTTATAGTAAAGGTGGTGTCTCTTTAGTTAGATGTTGGTGTAGGTACATAGGGATTTTCTTTACCTGCAGAAGAGTACTCACACAAGGCCTGTGGCCTTAGTTATTTAGCCACCCTACCTATTTATACAAATACATTAATTCATGGTTAACTACCCGCATGCTTATTTTTAAAAGCAGATGGGGCGGGGTTGACAAATATAAAGATGGTTTAAATATAATCAAGATATATGGTGGTGTATACGCTGTGGGCCACAGCATACTAGGTAGAGAGAAACTCAGAAAATTTAAATTTGTAAATTTATCCATGGGGCAGGCAGGGCTTGGCCCTTCTACACAGAAGTTGGAGATATAGTCCTAAGCCACTTTTCCCCCTTTCCTTCATGTGAGATACTGTATTCAGATCCAAGAGGTTTTTTTTCCCCCCATTCATCATGGAGTTGGTTGGGTGGGGGGGTAAGAAGAAGCCCCTTGTCTAGATTAAAGTACAAGTGGGCAGTGATAGGGCGGGGGCTCGGTGGCTGTGGCTCTGACTCTCTGACTCTGATGGTGAACCTCTGATGGGGTTGGAGTCAGGCCTATAGCTGCAGCTGCTCCCACCCCATACCGCTTACCTTCCTGTTGCAGCTCTGGCTCCAGTTAGGGCCCCACCCCAGCCTGGAGCGGGGAGTACAGAGCTGATGCTTCCTCTGACCCCTGCCCAGCCACACAGCAACAATAGCAGTTCAGGCCCTAACTCAGGGGTTGGGCTGGAGCTGCCGTTGCAGTCATGGGACCACGTAGGGGGGTAGGTGCCTTGGGGCACAGGTGAGAGTGAAGCCAAGTGGTGGTCAGGAGGAGGACAGCTTTTAGGGCACTGTGGGCAGGGACAGGTGTTGGGGGTGGGGGAGAGGGAAGTGGCAGGAGGGACCAAGCCAGGGGATAGGTACCAGGGGGCACAGGTATGGGGTGGCAGGGAGGATCATGCAGCAGGGGCAGGCAGGCTGTGAAGCAGTGATAGTTTCTCAGTGGTTGCCAGGGTTTGGCTTATGATTGACAGATTGACAAAGAGCTTTGAGGCTTGCAAAAGGGGCTTTATAAATCAATAGTTAATACAGCAGGCTTGTAAGAAAGTTGTTTATTGATTGAGATACTATGTAGGGTAGCGCATTAGTGTTACATTATCTGACACATGCCGCCATTCTCCTGGGAGCAAGCTGTCTGTATTATGATGCATAAAACTTTCATTGTATTTCAGATGATGTCACATGTGACTGCCAATAATGTTCCACTGAACCAGTAGCTTACTATAATCAGTCTTTGGTTGGAAAAAAGGGGCATCTACTGAGAGTTATAGATTCTGCTATGAGATGCATGTAGATATCTCTCACTGGTGTCACTGGGAGCTGTACCTATAAACTTGAGAACAGAACTTGCCCCTTAGGGCCTTGTTACGCAGTAAGTTTAGACAGCTTTTGGAGCTCTTGACCCCTAGATTGGCTGTATGTTAACTCCTTTTATGTAACTTAATGCACTTGTTATTCAGCATAAAGTTATGCCACTTTAGGGCAGAGTTTTGTAATCTGCCCAATTTTGTTCCTGTTTCATTACTGTGTGGTCACTTCCCACAGCTGTTCTGCCCAACCTGAAGTCCTTCAGTATCCCAGAAGGCAGTAGCCCCTCCTAAATCAGGGCAAGCAGGGACATTGGGGGTGCAGTGGGGCTGGGCATGGTGCCCTGAGATTGCCTCCCAGGGATGTCAGGCAGAGGAAGCCCCAGAGCATCTGGCAGCTGTAGCATCTCCAGCTTCCACTAGGACTGACTCTCCTCCAGCCAGCAGCAGTTTTGGGGTGAGCTCTGGAGAAAAAGAGGATCAGACCTCTCTGAGCTCAGGCAGCACCCAGCGGGTCAGGAGCTTCCTGATCCCTGAGGGGCCCAATCCTTTTTTTTTTCCTCCAGAGCTGCTCTCCTTGTGTCAGGCAGAGTGAGAAGATCCTGCCCCAATCTTCCCCACTCAAGTGCAAGGAGCTAGGGCTACCCTGCCTAGGCACAGTGCTGCCAGCAAGCATCAAGCACAGGAGAAATTACCTTCCCCTCCCTGTCCTGCTTGCCTGCTGCCCAGGAGACCTGGCACCAGGCTTAAGTCCGGGCAGCCCTGTTCTCAGCGCGGAGGCGCAGCTCCACAGGACCAGAGAGCCCTGGGGAAATAGCTTTGCCTTGTAGAGCTGCAGCAGGTCTGGGCTGAGAACAGGACTGCCAGGGTTTAAGCCTGACAACTCAGTGTGGAGCTGCTGTATCTGCTTCAGTGAGACTCCGTGGGTCTGTCTGGTCTCACTGCAGCTGACACAGTGATAGGCCTGCTCTCTGCTTGGCGGGAGCAGTGAGTTAGTCTTGCTCCTTGTCCTGCCCCTGCTCACCAAGCCTCAAGTGGCAAGATTCAGTTCTGCAGGTAAAGGCCAGACAGAGCAGGTTTTTTGCCTTAAGGTGCATCTGCTCTGCTAAGCCAAAAACCACTAAGCCGATTTAACATTTGTTTGACTTACAGCATAAGGTCTAACAAGGCCCTTACGTTATTACCTAGAGTCTCTCTTGACACCGTTGAAATGCAGCAACATAGAAGGTGTCTGCTTCTTATTGCCTTATAGCAAGGTGGTCAAACTCACCTGGGGTCCCAAGCCACAGCCAGATCATGGGGTTTCTTGCAGGACGGATCCAACCTGGGATGTGAGGGCTGCCACAGCAGCAGTGGTGGTGGCAGTCCAGGGTCCATCAGCAGTGGTGGTGCAGGATCCGGCGGCACAGAGTTCATCGGTGGTGGGGGGGTCTGGCAGCATTGGGTCTGGCGGTGGTGAATCAAGCTCACTGCTCATGGCCATGCCCAGCAGCACCAGTAGATTGTAGATTTCATGGCTGGCCATGTCCTCCGAAACTTCTGGTGCCTTTTGATAGCCTAGTGGGCCTGATAGAGAGGCTCTGCAGGCCGTATGTTTGATACTCTTGCCTTATAGCAAATTACTACACAATGGTTTAGGACCACAAGTAAAGAAAAATAATGATTTAGGAAATGACATAAGAGAAAATGAGTCTGCAAAGAAATGTATGTAGGTAGAATCATTATGCCAATGATTCTTAGTCAGGTCATTGTGGCACTCTGGAGTGCCATGACATCCTTTTAAGGGTGTGCTGCAAATATTATCACTGTTAGGTGTGCACACGCCTGCATGTGAATTACAGGAGAAACCCAGATATTCCAAATAGGAATCCACTGTCAAAAACAGTCATGTCATGGTCTCTGAAGTATTTTCAATAGAAGAATTGCTCTGTTTTTCCCCCCTGTAGTCAAGAAATGAGTAAACCCTG
>NW_017728947.1:17732774-17744223 GCF_001723895.1 Crocodylus porosus
AACCAGAAAAAACCTGGCCATTTTTGGGTCTAGAAGACTTGAAGGCCACTGAGTTACCTGAATTAAAAGTTAGTGAGAAGATCAAAGGTACAGTGATACCCAACTACACATACAAAAATTACCATTGGTTCTTTTTAAATGACTGTAAGTGATCTTGACCTCTGTATTAGGGCTTATCCAGATTTATAGAAAGTGAAATTTTGACTCTCTTGAAATTTTGACCCTATTGGAAATATAAGGAGTTATGTCAAGTGGGAGCTGCTAATACTTGGGATCAGGTCTGCACTGATGTGTTGGGAGACTTTGTGCCCTGCTTTCTCCTCTGTTATGTCCCTAGGTTGACAGCAGAGATCAGGGAGGTATGGCACTAGCAGTGTCACAGTTGTATTACATAACAGAGATAGGCCTCTGTTGCTTTTTATTCTCATTGGTTGTTTAGGGGCCAGTGAATTTCACTTCCATTAGAGCTATGATAAATAGATGTGAAATAATAAACTTAGAGCATGCTCTAGGGCTTTTAAGCATTTTTATGAGACTTTATTATTTTAAAAGATAATATTTTTGGTAGTTGCAACATTTTGGGAGTTATGTGTGAAGTAGTTTCTCTGCGATGTCTGGAGCTCGGTCTTTCTTTTTTCTCCTTCCCTTCCTCCCCTTGCCCCCACCTCTGAACTGTTTTCATTTTTTAGGAGATAAAGACAGACAAAAATGTCATTACCAAAAGCAGATTCTTTGAACGTATAAAATGCAAGTTGCTTAAATTATGCGGTATAAGGGTAAAGAAAATCACAGAGCAATTTTAACAAATTGCCTTTAACTGGATTGCACAAGCAAACCTCTCATAAGAAATCTTAGAAAGGTGTGTTTGAGGGTGTAATCTTAGCTTGTGGCTAAGTAGAGTTAAACTTGTTTTTCAAGTTGGTCTTGTATAACTTTCTCATGAGACAGATTGTGAGCATTCCAGAAAGAACACAGTTCGTCTGAAGCATGGTTTGATGATAAAATGCTGGTCCTGGATGCATCTCTTGTCTATTATGTTGTGATCTGTTTTTAGTCTGTGTTCTCTTTGGATGGGTTTTAAAGTATATATGTGCATATTTATTTGAAAAGATTATTAAATTAGTCTCAATGTTATCAAATAAGAGAGCTTTGCAAAATGCCCTTGAATATGTTAGTCAAGATGCCCAATCTATTCATCTTTACCAATACAATTGATACTTTCTTTACCTGCCAAAGGCAACTAGGTGATGTGTTTTATGGAAATTTTGCAGGTCTAAATGATCATTATCCAAATAGCTACTTATATATTCCTTTCCCAAAGAGGGTTAGTAGTACCTCTTTTTAGTGTATTGGATTTTATTGACCAAGATCCATAAACCATCTGAATGTTGTAAGAATGACCATGGGATTCTGCTGCTTTGAATTTCTTTCAGGATTTACTAGGGTTTTTGTTGTCATTCAAGTGAATTGGTAAGCGAAGTAACATTAATATAAATAAAATCTAATTTTTCTAATATTTAAGGATACGATACTCATGAAACATTTTTGTATAGCTGCCAAGTTTATGTACATAAGAGAACTGTTGATGCTCTATTACAGTTTAATTTGTTAATGAAACAAGATGGAGTGAGTTCCTACTGCACCTCTTTGGATGTTTGAGGCCAGGCACAATTAATTTATTTGTACTGTCTGTGTAGGCGTATGCCAGCTAATGTAGTGTAAGAGCTTTTATCTTTATGCTCATAATGAAGAGGGGCAGGTTTTTGGCAACTAGACAAGGATTTAGTGATGACTCATCCTCTTTGGATTGTAAAATGCTTTCTTGTAAAATCAGAAGAAAAAAAAGAGAGAAAACTAGCTCCTATTAGAAGTGGGCAGAGCCATTCTGAAATAGTTCATACACCTTATAAGCAAGCTGTGCAGTGAATGGAAGAGAGACTTCCTTAGGCTTCTAGATTTATTTTAGGTTTAAATGGTCCTATGCTAAAAATATCTCATAACAATACTGTTTGGGGGGTAAACTTTTTATGCTACAGCTGCTGCACTTGGTGTTTTAACATACCATGGATTATATTGCTAAACACCATAACTCATGCAACCAAAGTTTCACCTGTATTAATGCTTTATATACCAGTGGTTTGGGGGCAGTGTACTTCCTCTACCATTTAGCATTTCTTTCCTTTAACAGTCAGTCTGACTCTTGATCTGAACTGATTCTGTATACCAGCTGGTTTGTCTTATCCAGCTTCTGGGTAATTTGGTGCCACCCACATCTAGGGCGATTAAATAGAATACTAGGGTTGGCAGAAAGCTGTGGGTGTGTATTTGAGTGCAGAGTTTGATTCATTTTCAGTATGAAATTAAATGCTATTTGTATTTAAGAGAGACATTATTAGCCTATGGCAATGCAAGTTAGGTGAACAGCTTATGGGAGGAAGTCCAAGAATGGAATTTTGGTGAGGCAATACAGAATGGCTCTTTGAGAACCATATACAGTAAAAATAAACAAGAATGGCTGGAGTACATGACTGATTTCTCCCCCCCCCCCCAAGTGTTTATTGAAATTAAACATTTTTTTTCTTCAGGCTTTATGTGCATTCCCATCTCTCACTTGTGTGTACGCGCGTGCGCGCGCGCACACACACACACACGCACGTATTTGTTTTTACATTTTTTATGATGTCAGAAAATGGTAGAGTAGCATTTCTTATTTTATGAATGATCAAGATTTTTATTCTTGATTTGTGTTCCTCTGTCTTTTTGGATGCAAATTGAAATTCAGTTAAAATATACAAAAACATTAAATTTAAAAAATATGTATGAATTGAATACAACCATCTTAAATGTACTGATAAGTAAGAAGAAAAAACTTATCCAACTATGTGCTTTTAAAATGGATTTATTAAAACAGAAGTAATATTACTTGTAGTTAGGTTATTGACCTGATTGTCTCTGAACACATCCTTCAAGATTCAGGACTAATAGAATGTATCTTCTTACGCCTCATTCTTATTCATAGGTTGAAAGAGTTAGAAAACAAGTTTTGCAACTTTATCAGTTCCCAGTAGTCTCTCAACTCTGAATGAACCAAACATTGAACTTAGTGGAATATACTAAAATGAAGAAAACATCCACAGAAGTGGCTAGTGCTGCCAAAAGAGCTCTCAGAACCTCAACAAACTCTGGTTTCAGGTGCTCACCTGGTAACGTCCACTGATTCAATTATATGATTTCATTTAAAATGTTTGCAGCAAGCATGTACTGCTTGTATACTGACTGGTATTTTTTATTTTAAATAATTGTAATAGATTAAAGTAAGTTTAACCTTTTAAATATGACATTTAAATGCATTTTTATTTTAAAATAATTTACATGATGTTTAAATTCTGATTTGAAATTTTTTTTATATCTTTCTTTTATCTGCCCTGATGTAATCTACATTTTACCCTTCCTAATTAAAAATTCATACAGATAAAATTTCCTTGTATTCATATAATTTTTTTATTCTAAATGCAAGTATTACTACCATTTTGGGCAGCAGAGTGATTGACTTTAGACCTGCCTGGTATTTCTAGGTATTGACTTCAGGAGACTTTGACAGCTGAGCATCTACCTTAGAGTCCAAAGTAGTCCATAGCATTATCTTTAGGGACCTCTTGGAATATATATAGCATGCATTCTGTTTGTGAGACTTTCACCAGTTTTGATGATCTGGTATGCTGTTTTGAAGTAGGGTCAGATTTCGCCTTGCCACATCTGAAATGTGAACTTTGTTGTCACAGTTAGTATACCTACAACACTTTACCATGGCAGAGTTTGTATTTATTTTTAAACCGGTGCCAGAAAGTTAGTCTGGTTGGTAGGTTCACAGAATGTATCTTAAAGGATCATACACTGGCATATACTGCCAAACTTCCAAGCGCTGCAGGGCGAGTCAGAGCTGAGCCGTGATGCCCACCACCACCCCATATGGCTGGATCAGCGCTACACCATGCCCCCTTCCCTCTGCACAGGATCTGGGCCACAACCCTTTCTTTCTGTGGGGCTGGGCCATGTAGGTTGGTTAAGGGTAAGGCCATGTCCCCTCCCCACCCTCCACTGGTGCAGCCAGGCCATGCTTCCTCCCTCCTGTAGGGCTGGGCCATGGCTCCTCCCCTAGTGGGGCCATCTTGGGGCTAGCCCAAGCCCCCTTCAACTGCCCTGCTGGCTTGGGGCCAGGTTGCCCCCTTCCGCATGGCTGGGTGGGACCCCACCAGATCCAGCCCATAGAGGGACTGAGTACCGCCCATCCTGCCCACTAGGTAAAATGGTTGAGTACCACTGCCTGAGATTTTAGATCTCTTACAATCCTTTTAATGAAAAAAATCACTGGCGGGCAGCATTTGACTCTCTTACATACATACAAACGTTATAGTTCTTCAAATTTTGAAGGGAATTACAGTTCTATTAAAATATGATTATCAAATCACCTTCATTCATACACTGTGAATGCAGTTTTTATTCACAGTTCATTCACACATTCCAATATGGCAACTGAATAGGGCTCATCACCTCCTTAGTGGGAGCGGGGGAGAGACTGGGGCTGTGCTGCCTCAGGCCCTGCCCCCACCGCCTGCTCCGAGGTGCACTGGTGTGGAGCTGGTGCCGGAGCCTGGCACTGCTGTTTGGAAGCCTCCCGGCTGCAGCTGCCCCAGCTCTGGGGAGCTGCTGCCAGCCGGGATCCTGGGCTGCTCCCAGCAGGCAGCTGGGATGCTGCAAGCCCTGCTCGGAGCAGCCTGGGCTCTGTCGCTGGCAGCAGCTTCCCAGAGCTGAGGCTGGCCGCAACGTGCCAAGCAAAATGGCCTTGCGTGCTGTGCTCGGCACGTGTGCCAGGGGTTGCTGACCACTGTGCTAGACAAACAAGTGAGATGCATGCTAGGGCTTTGCAGTGGATCATACTTTACCATTGTAGAGAAATTTCTGGGTGTGTGCTCAGGGAGTAGCTAGTTGTTCCATGAGTATGTGGCTTCTGACTCAAACTGTCCTGTAAGGAAGGGAGAGAACACTTAGGATACTACTGCAACCCATGTGCTGTAGAAGCAGCTGCATGTGCAAAGGTTTGGCAGGATACTGATCTATAGCTCTGCCAGTGATCTGCTGTACAAGGTTGGCATACTTGGGCTCTGAGCCTGGATGAAGAATTAGGCCATTAGCAATTACATCATTAATAATATTTAATTATGCCTCTAAACACAATTTAAACACCAAAAGAGGAATTAAGTGATGTATTATTGAAGCATCAAGTCCCCCTTTAGAGAGAACCCGATATTGACCCCTGTAAATATAGTAATTTCCCAGTGTGTGAGTTCTCAAAATATTTGACATCTGTGAAATATTTAGAATGGATATTTGAGTTGCAGGGGAGCAGTTTAAATGTAAAGTAACCAAATGAATTTAAATTTTTATTTGGGGGCTTTCTTTTGAGGTGACACTATCTGCTTTCTTTTATGACAATTATTTAGGCAGAATTACAGCAATGTTCTATAAGAAGAGAAGCTATTTCAGGAATGCAGCACCTGCAAAAAGAAAATGAATATCCATGTGCCAGAATCCTTCAGGATATGGTGTATTGTCTGGGTTGTTTGACAAGAGTTTTGTAGCAAACCATAAACATCTGCAAAACATCTGAAAATCTGGCCCAGGGTTGGGTCTCTGGAATTCTATGGCATTTATAGTAATTTACTATTCCACTGTATTTATTTGTGTGTACCTTAGGACCAATTCCTATGGCAAGGGTTACATTTTTGTCTTGCTAAAGGCCACATGACTGACTAATGTTCCATACCTGTACAATTCCAGGATCTGTGAAGACATTCAGTGCCTGGAATGCATTTACCTGTCCCCATACACTTGACTGTACTGTGCAGTTAGAAACGGAAAAGCCACAAGTTCTAGTCGAAACCATAGACATATGTTGAGTATTTTTTTCCTTTGTGGAAATACTGAATAGACTGAAGTGATTCAATAAACTTCCTATACAACTGAGCTAAACATTCTAAAACCAAACCATGTGTTTTTTAAGTGAACTCTGGGCCTGGGCCTCATCCTGAGTCTTTTGAATTCAATGATAGCTGGAGCATCCAAGAAGTGAATCACTGGATTGCATGTCAGTCTCAGCAATGGGGCTGAGAGCACAATTCTGCTCACCATATGTTTCTGAGTAGTCCCACTAGGTGGGATGGCTCATGTGAATAAAGTGAGCAGAATTTTATGTAGGAGTCTTCGCAAATGCAGGTGCAACATTACAAATAAAGAGCTGACATTTTTCAGCTGGAAAGAACAGAAGGTTTGCCTTTTCATACACTTCTAAAGTACAGTAATTTTTTTTGTTTGTTTCACTCCACCGTTCTTGGGCCACATTTTCAAAGTGCTTGGAACTGACAGTTGGAGTCAGATTCTTGAAAGACTTCAGGTCCCATGTAAGCATCTAAAGAAGGATCAGAGAGTCTCAAAAGAGCTCAACACCAAGCCTGCCGAACTCTTTCAAAAATCTGGCAGCAGCTGTAGGTGCTAAGCTCATGTGGAAATTTGTCAAAGAATTCTGCCTTAATACACATCAAGCAGGAACAACACTAGACTCCTTAAAGGTTTTGCAGGACACTGTTTGGTTTGGTTATTTGTTTACTTTAACAAAGACAACTCAGAGGGTCCTTTAACAAGGGGTGCATGGGTCATTTTCCTTTAAAATGGCTTGCATAAGGATTGTCAAAAGAAATAAATTAAGCAACATCATTTAAAAGCCTTTGGAACAATAGTCTCTTCTACTCCCCTCCCTTATTGTAAAGCACTGGGCCCAGCTTTTGTTTATTTTGTACTGCCAGCCTAATGGTGCCTGATTGGTTGGTGTCTGATTTCATTCCTGTGGGTGATGTTAGAGACTGACCCAGAAGTTAGCTGTAAGTTTGCTTTTAGCTGTTGTTTTTGTGCATGTGTCCCTGTGTTCAAGACCCCTTTTCAGTCCTGGGAGGATTCTGTGTCAGACTGAAGATTCTTCATCTGCAACTCTAATGAGGAATGGTTTTAAAACGTTCTTGTGCTTGAAACTGCTTGGTTTCCTTAATAATAATAATGAAAAAAAATTCTGACCTATAAAGTTTAAGAAGTTTATCATTCAGCAATGGCTGATTGATATTAATTATTATTATACAGGATAGTAGTACCTTAAACTGCAAAGGTATTTTTGCTAAGTGCTTAATGAAGCTAAAATATGTATCTGTACCTTTAACAATTACTACTGTACAACATGTGCCCTTGTTTCTGATGGAAAAATAGGCCGTGTTTAGTTTTTTGGTTATCTTGTCTACAAATAGCCTTAACTTTGCCTAAGTGTTTTTCCCATTTTTCTGGATTTAACACTTGGGTATTTTTTCTTTCAGCAGCCTCTGACCCTCTCCTATGTTTCTCTTTGTTAGATAAGTAAAAGATGAGCTTTACTTTATAAGGACATAGTTTCATCCTGTTGTCCTCTGTTACAGTGCAGTCCAGTTGCTTGTATAAACATGACCAATTTTGCTTACTTTTCAGTTTATTCAAATGGCAATGCAAGGTTTTTGAGCTAATTTTTATCTGATTCTTTTTCTTCTCTTCATCTCCACATCTCTAGGGAGCTGCATGGTAAGGCATCTTATGTACGCATGGTAAGAGAACGTAACTAATTCCACGGGGAGGTTATCTATATCAGTGCTCCTCAGTGCAAGAGAAACAGCGTAACCCTCCTCTCCTTCTGTACCAAGTAGTCTGTAAAGGACTGTGAGAAGACGATGAAAATTTGCCCATGAGTTAGGATTTTGCTGTGTCAAAGTTTACAGCAAAATGTTGGTTGTCTGGCTCTGCCTTACATCCAGTAAGTTTGATACATTCCAGATAAAATGTCAGGCAGCTGCTTTTCTGAAGTCTGCAGCCTTCTGAGGAGGTGACTAATGCAGGCAAAGCTGCATATGACCCTTCCCCATATTAAGCCACTGTTTAATGGTGGCTGGGATCACCTCTTTCTCATGTTAAAACTTGATACACGCTCTGATTTTTCAGAGCAATACCCAATGTTTAAAACTCAGGAGAGATTAAATGGAACTATTCTTAAATAATGAGTCCCTTGGTGAGAGAATTTCATACGGCAGAGGTAGCATCCTTTGATAGGATATGCCTTTGGCAGGAACACAAGAGAGGGTTTCCTTATCTGGTGTAAATCGCCATAAATCCTTGTGTTGTGTGGAGCTATGTTTATTTACACTAGTTAGGGATTTGGCCCACAGAGACCAGGCCCTTGTGTGATGCAACAATAAGGCTCTGATCTTTCTTGAAGAATTACCCCTTTGTAAAAACCAAAGACCAGGGAATCTCAAATACTGTTAACTTAATACATAATTCACTTTCAAGAAAAAGAAAAAGGAATTCTAGATTGTAGCTGTACAGGCATTGGAGAAGTGAAGGGTCTGTATAATAAATAGACTGTATATTATTTATATAATAAATAGATGGTCTATATAATAAATAGTCCCTATTCTTTTCTCACCAGATTTATTATGCTAATTTCTAACTCTGCTGATTTCTAGGAAAGTGCTCCCAATTTACTATAGTATAAGTAAGAGCAGGTTCTGGTTCCTATTTGGTGGTCAGGACTTCAGTACTCTCTCAGTGGAGAATATAGAAAAGTCAATAGGACTCAGCTTGTTTTAGTATGATAGGTAAAAATAAAGAATTAGATCGGTGTGGAGGTGCCTAGGGCTTTGTTTACTTGTTTTATTTTTTGATGGGGCTCTAAGAGAGAGAGAGAGAGAGAAAGTCAACTCAATGCAATCTTCTCCCCATGCAATATCAGATGGAAATGGCTTCTTCCCTGCTCCTAAACAGAGGGCTGAGGCAAACATGGAAATGAAATATATTTGGAGGAGGTAACATGATTGACTGACCTTTGTGTGAAACTCTAAATCAGTGAATCTCAACCAGGGTGCTGCTGGTACTGTGGCACCCTGGGTACGGGGAGATCCTTCCAGGTGTGATGCAAGGTGCCACAGACTATTTGAACTTTTAGGTATGCAAACACCTACCTACATGTGATTCACAAGATAAACATAAAGATTTCAAATCGGAACCCATACTGTCAAGAACATTTCTGACCTGTTATGTTCTCTCTGAATTCTTTGCAACAGAACAATTGCTCCACTATTTTTCCGTACTCATTTGTTATAATATTCCAGGTATAGAATTTAATTTGTGGCAGGGCACTGTGTGTGGCTGCCACTTTAGGGCCCTGGAGCTGGCAGCTGCCAGGTGTCTAATGAGGGCAGCCATTTTAGGTTTAGGGCTGCCTATATAAACAGGGCAGTTTAGCTGCAGGAGGTAGGCAACAGCACCGCCTGGCCAGAGGGCTGCTAAGTTTCATTGGGAGGTAAGGGAGGAGCTATAGGGGTTGGCAGGGAGACTCCTGGTCCTGGGCATGACCTAAAACTGCACCCTGCCAGGAGTGGGTGGCTTGGTGGGGCTCCCAGTTGCATGGGAGCCCCGAGGAAATGCCAGACCAGTTACCACCCCAGTGAAAGGTGTGTCGGGGCAGCACTATGCATGACATTAGACTAAAGCCAAAGGCTTGTGATTTACTGTTGAGGTCATTGAGATGGGCCCCACCAGCGTTGACAGCACTTCAAACCGTGGTGACCCCACTGTTCAGTTTGTCTGTACACCAGATACTCCCTATGAAAGAAACGTGCTAATTAGCCCCAACCCATGACTGTAGCTTGGTGTTCTTCTCATGAGTCCTGGAATACGGTGCAGGACAACCTGGTCTGGTTCCACCTTATGGAGTGTGGGGCTACATTAATTATATGCATCAGGCTGAGATGGGGGTGACTACGAGCTCCGCCCTTGGGCCAGGCCCACCCTTGCCTAAGGCACCCCACCTTGACTTTCCTTCGTCACCCTTGATGTTACAATAATTGTTGTTAACATGCAGGAAGCTGCCCTAATTGTGGCCCTGGTGTACTGGGCCAGTTGCACAGCTGTGAACCACCCCTGCACCCTGTCCCATGCCTCTCGGATATCATTTAAATCCACTATTACCCCCTCAGCCTCTTACTGGACCAAAATGCTCACTTTTCCCCCCTTTACTGGGCTCTATCTTTCTGCTCCTTCTTGGGCCACACCCACTCTATGCCCTACTCTGCACAGTCATTTGGGTCAGCTGTCTGGCCCTACTCTACACAGCTCTTCAGGCTACCTCTTTCACTCATTCCCTGGACCTTTTACCCCTTGGGCCCACTAGATGGACCTTGGGGCCTGTCTCAGGCCATATTCAGTGGGCCCTGTGCTTTTTTGTTGGGGTGTGCTGCCTTTTCCCTCCACAGGGCACCCACAAGGCAGTGGGGGCTGAGGCTTTATGGCACCTCATCCTCCTCTTTCACTGGGTAGGCACAGGTGTGGCATTTCCTGGGACTGCCCCGCCACAGGCAGCCTCATCACACCATCCAACCCCAGCAGGGTATAGTTTTAGGTCTCACTCCAGGACCAACAGGAACCTCTTCCATCCCCACAATTCCTACCCTACCCTCCAGATGTTCCTTTCCTCTGGCTGTGAAGTCTTACTCCACTGGCTCCCAAGATGTAATTATCAGGTGTGCTCCTAGGGCCTGGGCTTATACTGGGGCGGGCAATTATTTTGGGCACCTGCTTAGGGGGTTTTAGCAAGCTGTCAAGGGCTGCATGGGTACCTTGCCCCTTGACAGGTGCCCCTCCCCCTGGTCGCCATCTGAGGACCAGAAGTCCCACCCCAAACTCTGACCCTTGCAGCTGGAAGTCCCTCCCCTTGCCCTGGAAGTACTCCTTCGGAGAAGAGGGTTTGATATCTTAAAACCAGAAAAAAACAACAACCAGATTATGTACTAAAAATCAAATGTTATATTTTTAATTCAATTAAAAAATATTTTTGTCCTGATACGTGTGTGTTTGTCCTTTATATGTAGAAGTGATTGCATAATAGCTCAAAATGCAGTCTTACTCTTGTATAGTGTTTGGGGTGTGCAGGGGTGTGAATGGGGTTTGTGGAGAGGTGTGTGTGTGTGTGTGTGTGTGGTATTTGTGGGATGTATGGTTGTGTCTGGAGGAGCGTATGGCTGTGGAGTTTGCAGGACGGGTTGCAAGGGGGGAGCCAATTTGGCCCTCACTGCCCGAAGCCTTGTGGCCGCGTTTGCACTCTGGCAGCTCCTGCTACCACCAGGAGGCCGGGAGCTGCTGGGGAAGGGCCTCTCAGGCTCAGGGGGCAGTGTGGGGGACTCCTGGAGCCATTGGGGGCAGCACAAGCCGGTGAGGATGTGGCCTGGGACGCAGGAAGCCCAGGCAGGTGGTGTGGAACTCCCATTGCACGCTCTTGAGGCTTGGGGCGGCAAAGGCCTGGCTGCCCCCCCCCCCATGGGTGGCC
>NW_017728947.1:17744323-17788248 GCF_001723895.1 Crocodylus porosus
GCAGCAGCTTGCCCCCCAGCCCCGGGACAGGCGGAGAGACTGCACTAGGAGCTGGAGCAGAGCTTCAGCTGGTTTCGATTCAGAAACTCCTGCAACTTCCAGGAGGCTGGAGGCCCCGAGGAAACTCCTGGCCGGCCCTGGGGGCAATGCGGGGAGCCACCCGAGGCCGCTCGGGCGGCACGTGGCCTGGGACATGGGAAGCCCAGGGATGTGGTGTGGAAGTTGCATCCTGTGCCTGAGGCTTGGGATGGCAACAGCCTGGCTTCCCCCCACCATGGGCAGCCCCAGTGCATGTTGCCGTGCCAACAGGAGGGCCCAGCTTCCTCCCTCCCCCCCCCGACAGGCAGGAGGCTGCACCAGGAGTCGGAGCAGAGCCAATTTGTTTTGCTCTGAAAGCTCCTGCGGACTTCCCAAGCTTCCCACACCCTAGGCAGGGACCCTGCCAGGTCATGCCAATCCAGCAGCCTTGGGAGGTGACCCATGCTGCCCCCAGGGCTGGCCAGGAGCTTCCCCAGAGCCCCTGGGCTCCTTGTAGCCACAGGAGCTCCTGGAGCAGAAAAGCATCTGTGGCTCTGTTCCTGCTCCTGCTCCTGGTGCAGCCTCCCCACCTGTCCTGGAGTGTGGGAGTGAGCTGCTGCTGGGCCCCTGTGGGGTGGGAGGGGGGGTGGCCAGGCTTTTCCCTGGGGCTATGGCAGAATCTCCCATGGTGGGGGAGGTAGCCGGGCCATTGCTGCCCCAAGACTCGGGTGCAGGATGCAAGTTCTGTGTCATTTCCCTGGGCTTCCCATGCTGAGTCATGCCACCCCCAGTGGCCCCAGGTGTCCCCTGCACTGCCCCCAGGGCATGACGGGGCTTGGGAGCCAGTGACAGCCAGGCGGTGTCCTGGGGCCAGTGCCGGCAGGGCCCAGAGCAGAGTGGCAGGAGCTTGGGGCTCTGTGGAGCCAGGATGGCCTACCCAAGCAGGGAGAGAGGGGAGCCACCCCACTTTGGGCCCCACTGGTGCTGGGCCCCATGTATCCCCTTACTCCCATTCCCCCACCCCAGCTCTGTGATCAGGCGGGGACCAGCGTATGCAGCCCCGACCCCCTCTTACCTGAGTTTCCTGCTCCGGCACAGGTGGGAACAGCCCCATGGTTCCTCTGGCTGGGGGAAGCTGGGGGCCAGGGCAGGTCCTGCTCTTCCAGAATCCTGCTGTGGCTTCCCCTGGGTCCTACTGTCCCTATCACTTTTGACATGAGCTAGAGGCAAATAAATATTAATTAAAAAAAAATTTCTAGGGGCCCCAAGGACTGGACAGAATGGCCTGGTGGGCCGGATGTGGTCCGTGTGCCATATTTTGCCCACCCTGGCTTATACCCTGGCTGTCCAGTCATCATCCAATCAGGTGGCTCACTTGTGGTCACGTTACCACCTAATGGGGTCTGGCTGCACCTACTGGCCTTTCACAGCCTGTTTAAACCTCTTAAAGTGGCAGGCACAACTTGTGCTCTGTTGGCTATATAGGTTTCTCTGCTTTATGTGGGTTCTGTATGTGTGAATTCACTCTTATGCGATGACCCTTTTTATACCAAAAATTTGTTATATGCGAGGTAAATTCACTCTTATGTGATCAGTGTGGTGGAAGTCCGTAGTCAGTTGCTTGTGCGGTGCATTGTGGGAGTGAAGATCTGTGCTCCTTGCCCATTGTCTGCAACATGTGTTTTTGTAGTTGCCATCCCCATTATGGTAACATTTACCACCACCCTGTGCCTGTGTGTATTGTCTGCTGTTGGTGAGTACCAAAATTTTCTTGTAAAAGTGGTAGAAATGGGTCTGGGGGTCAGTATAGTTGAGACCTTGGATTGTATCCCTATTTGTTACATTGTAAAATGAGTTCCCTGTATGCAAATTTGAGTTATGCACTGTTTTCCAGGAACGCATGTACAGTATAAAGTGAGGGAAACCTGTTTTTAATCAACTTCATAGTCGGTTTCCATTGTTGAGCACATGCTGCTTTTGGCAGCAGTTTAATGATAGATAATGTCTTTAGTGAGATTTCCTAAAGATGATTATGAGATGAGGGGCTTTTTTTTTAATCCATGCCAATTAGGGTGGGAAAACATTTTCTTGTATTTGAGTAAATATGGTGTATTTTAGTAGTTCTGCTGATGGTAAATCTCCTTTAGCTTAGAATTGTATGTTGGTGGACATGGTTTGACTAACTACATGCTACAGTGCTTGTTGTGAATAGCACCTGAACACTTAAGAATATACAATTATGGCATGTTGGAGTAGACTCGATCAAATCTGGTGGAGTGTTGTAATCATTGTGCTCCAGCAGATTCCAGCATTACATGCATCAGCTTCCCCCTGCTGAAAAATGGCTATGGGGGTACTTTAACTAAAACTCGTTGAATGAGTATTAGTTAAAGCGTCTCCCCACCACCATTTTTCAGTGTGAGGAAGCTGATACATGTGATGCTCCGGGTGTTTTAGGAGCTGCTCTAAGTAAAGTGCCTCTTCTACCCCTTCCCCACACTCCCAGAACATGTCTACAAATGCCCAATCATTGCAGAGCATCTGTGAACTCCTGGGTCCCTTCAGCCGCCAGTTGGAAATATCAAGATGAGATACTGATTTTTTTTTTTTTTTATATGCATTGTTAATCTGTTTTAAATGTTATACTTTAATGATTTCCATATGATTCTTGAGGATATTAAACATCAGAAGACTTGGATTTTCCTAATTGGTGTACATTGGAAAGGTTTTCTTGGTGTTAGAGTTTAAAGAGGGTTCCTTTTTGGCTGCTTTTACACTGACTTAGCCATTTTGTAACAAGTGAACTCATTGGTATTAAGCAGATCCCATTTGTTTTGTTTAATAAATAGAAAGATCTGTACTGTTTAAGAAAAAAAGGCAGAGGCATTGTGTAATTTTAAAAACTTCCAAAAATAGCATAAAATCCATTGCCAAAATTAATGTAGCCATAATTTTGATGAAAAATATTATTTAAATTTGGCTTTCAGTTAGTATGTCTATTTTTTCATACATACCTCTTGCTTCTCACCTCAGTTTCACTCTTAAAAAGGGTGTGGTATGGGAGAAGGTTAATTCTAGATTTAGGAGGGGCAGTGGTTTCTTAAAACCCAATTAACATGTGCATCATAATAAAAAAAGTTCCCTATGTTATGATGGTAGTTCTGTGGGGCACGATCATGTCTAGGTCACTGTCTCTTATCACTGTGCAGCTAACTTGGGTGATTTGACACAAGGGTTAGCTTAGCCTGGGTGCCAACATTTGTCCTCACTCTTATTTTTTGTTGTAGCTTGTTTTCATCTGGGGCATATCCTATGGTTCTTTCTGAGGAGATGCACCACAATTCTTTCCTAGCCAACTGGATCAGTTGTGGGAGAACTTGCCTGTCCCTTTGGCCTATGGGAAGGCCATTGAGAAGCTATCAGCAAAGTGAGTAGATTCAAGCAAAAGTGAAAGTAGAGCTTGAGTTATACCCCCCCCCCCGAGCAAAATTTAAAGTACTTTCTAATCTGGGTCAGAGTTTGCCCATGTCAGTGGTAGTTGGGCTAAAATGCAGGTAAGAGACTACATGAAGTGCAAAGTGATCTGGCTGGCCAAAACACTGCCCTAGAATAGTTATTGCCAGGTCAGAATTCTGCACTCTGCTGGCTTTATAGTCACGTGAATTACTTCTTCCTAAAACTTAATGACTCATGAAGTCCAAGACAGTGGATTTGGCCAACATTGTGTTCTAGCACTTGCTGTAGAGGTGGTTTCACTTTGCTGCCAGATGGACTCTTGGATAAATGCTGTCAGCAAAGCCATGCTCTATTACATTAGGAGGTTCTTCCAAAGCTAGCAAGCGGGCCTGATTCATTGTTGCACAGTTTTACATTACTGCAACTCCATGACTTACCTGGGCTTACCTCTGATTTTAGATTATTATGAATAGTGAACTAAGATCCAAAAATGTATTCTTCAATACTTAGTACAAGCAACAGAGTTGTCCATTAAAATTCATCTGGTCATGCAATGAAAAGAATGAATATACTGTACTTATTAGAGCTGTGATTCTCAATCAGGGTGCCTTGAGACTTTTCATAGGTGTCACAGGATGCCACTTACTGTTTAGTATTTAGGTGTTCAAACAAGAATCACAAGGTAAACCCAGAGATTTCACATAGGACTCCAGAGTGTTAAAAACATTCTCCCCTGCTGGGTTCTTGGTTCTTTGCAACAGAAGAATTGCTCTAGTATCTTTCTGTAAGTCAAAAAATGAGTGAAAATGAAGAGTTGGTATTTTCTGAGAGGTGCTGCCAATCTAACAAGGAGTGCCTTGGGTTTAAAAAGGTTGAGCACCACTGCATTACAGTAAGACATAGACGGCCTGATCCAAACTAGCAAACTTTCTGCATGAAAGAAATGACAGACAGAAGGTATTAAGATATTTTGATAAAATGATTCAACCAAAATCACAGGAGGTAGAACAAGAGAAGCAGTGCGAGGCAGGCCAGCATCCAAATTAGAATCTTTTTAGCTTTTACTTCTAAGCCAACTCAGAATCTTTAAGCATGTTATTTCAGTCCTGCCCATTTATTCTTTTTGCCAAAAAAACATAGGTGAATCAGAGGGGAGATATGGGAGGTGGGGGGGGGGGCATTGTGCCCCCCCTGAGATTGGCTGCCATTGGCTTCTGCGGGTGGTCACTGCTTCCCCCCCCCACTGTGCACGCTGCCGCCGGCTTCTGTGAGCAGTTGCCACTCACCGCCCTGACACTGCCACTGCCACCCACAAATTGTGTACCCCCCACCCCCAGTCTCAGGAAGCACCAGTTGGTCATGCCAAAAAACAAAAGCGTCCTTTTGATTCTAATGACACCATTAGTTAATGTTCACTCATTTAAAAAAAACACAAAACAAAAACAAGCAAACAAAAAGAATAAAAGACTAAGGGCTGTCCAATTGGAAGCTCATAGACTGCAACTGGCTT
This sequence comes from Crocodylus porosus, assembly GCF_001723895.1. Lineage (NCBI taxonomy): Eukaryota > Metazoa > Chordata > Crocodylia > Crocodylidae > Crocodylus > Crocodylus porosus. The sequence continues at coordinate 17,749,308 of NW_017728947.1, forward strand.
GCAAAGGGTAAATGTGCAGACTCTCACTGTTCCAGCTGTTGGTGTGGTGCCCAGGATTTCTAGGGCAGGGCAGCTCACAGATCAGTTGTGGGGTGGGGTAGCTCACTTAGTGCTGGTTGTGGGGGAAGGCTCTCACAGTTGGGGCGGGGCTTCATGGCAGGGGACAGGGAGGGCAGGCTTCTGAAGGGGGAAGGTGCTTGTGCTGCCAGTGCAGCAGCTGACAGGAGGGTGTCACTTGTAGTGGTGGCTGTCAGGAAGTAGACACATGGCAGCAGCAGAAGGGGGTCATGCTGCTCATGTGGTGGGGAGGCTGCAAATGGTGGGGGTCCCAGGGAGTCCATACACTGTGTCCCCTGGAGCCTGGAACCTGTGAGGCTTCTGGCTACTCTGAAATTGGACAACCCTGAACTAAGTTAAGAACCTTCAGTTCTTTATTGAAAAGAGATTCTAAAGTGTGGGTTTAGTGTAAACCTTACATACAATCTGTAAAATTTTGAGCTGGTTTAAACTGAGATTTCTGTATTTCAGTGGATGCAGGTTCAGTGCATCTAGAATGAAACATAGTTTTTGTTATCAGCATGTCAATATCCTTGTTATTCTGTCTCTCATTTCTTTTTGGATTATGTAGATAATTGAAACTGTACCCTATAGAGGTGCACCGATACATTGGTCTGATATCAGATTGGTACTGATATAAAGAAAACTGGCAGTATCGGATATTGGCCCAATGGGGCCGATAATTTGGCTGATAAATACCCGTGCTGCGTGTAGTCACTGTGCAGCAATCGGTCAGTGAGAAGCACAATTGGCAGCATGGAGAGCTGCCTCCAGCTGGTAAGTCCAGGGTGATGGAAGGGGAGAGGGGAAAAAGGGATATGGGGGGCAGATCAATGCCCCCTACGGTGAGGGAGGGGGCAGGGGCAAGCGCTGCCTGGGTGGGGGCAGAGCTGCAGCCCATGGAGGGGAGGCAGCTTACACCCTGGAAGGGGGGGGCATGTGCTCCCTGGACTGTGTGGGGCGGTGCAGGGCAGACTGCAGCTGGGGCTGCACAGGGCTCTTCTCAGCAGGGGCTAGGCTTGGAGCAGGTGCCAGGGGTACAGGGAGGATGCTTTGTCCGCCCCAAATTTGCTGCCGCTTCACACCCAGAGCTGCTGCTGCCAGCCTCCGGGCAGCCCTGGTTCTTCCTGGTGTGTAGGTGAAGGTGGGGCATTGAGCCAAGCCTGCACCGGGTGGATGGCAGTGGTGGCGCTGGGAGTGGAGCAGCAGTGAAATTTGGTGTGGGTGCAGCATCCTCCCAGGGCTGTCAGCACCCGGTCCAAGCCCAGCCTCTGCCAATAAGAGCTTCACTCAGCCCCAGGTACAGTCCGCTCCACGTAGATCTGGGGGGTATATGCTCCACTCTCCGTAGTGTCCCAGGCTGCAAGCAGTGGTGGGAGCTGCCTTCCCCTACCCCACAAGCTGCTTCTCTGGCCTCCCCTGCCTGGGCAGTGCCTGTCCCTACACCCTCCCTCACCACAGTGGGCATTGATCTGCCCCTTCGTTCCCCCTTTCCCTTCTGCCACACTGGACTTACCAGTTGGAGGCAGCTGTACTAGAAATTGGATCGGTATTGGCCAATATACTGCCTTAAAAATCGGCTATCAGTATCATCCCCAAAAATCTCTATTGGTGCGCCCCTAATAGCCCAATAAAGCGCTTACTTGCAGATCTGAAATTTGTTGCCCCCAGAAGAAAGAAACCATACAGAGGAAACTGAAAGAAGATAAAGTCAGATTGGAAAGGGTAATTTATATAGCAGAAACAAGGTAAAAAATAAAATCAAATCCTGAAGTGCTTTATGCAACAATCAGCTTCAAGAATGGAAAAAGGAATGGAGCGGAAAAGCAATTGGAATTTACGTACAACCCTCAGTGGGCTCATAGACACAGATAAAGATTCAATGCTAAATGCCTGGAAAGAACATTTCCTAATTTTAGCTCTAAGAATAGTTGCTTACAGAACTTATGATACTAAAATTGTAGAAAGATGGTGTTAAAGGAAGAAGGCAAAGACTTAGAGTAAATTTAAGGGATTGAGACCTAGCTAACTAAATGTTGAAATGGATTTCATAGAAAAGGTTTTCACTTAATAACAAAGTAATTACTAAGCAAGGAGTTCCAAGTGACTGCGGAAGAAATCTAATGTTTGAGCATGAGAGAGAAGTCCAACAAAATTTCAGAGGCCTTTGTGAGCTTTTAAAGTATGCCTGGGAAAGTTCCTGATGGAAATCATTCATAACCATGTTAGGCCAACTGCAGAAGCCAAACTGAAAATTGGAGCAAGTTTGTTGGAGTCGGATACAGAGGTTAAATATTCACTGGTCCACTGTGGATACAATATCATTGACATGATTTGAAAAGTTCTTTTAGCTTGCGGAGTTAAAACAAACCTCTATCTCAGCTATACCCATATGAGTGAATGTTTATATAATGGGTAGTATATTTTTCTATTGTACTACTATACCCCTGTTAAAGAACTGCATATCTTAAACAAAAAACATCCCATGCCAGTTAAATTAAACTAAGTAATGATTTTCACTGTGAAGTGAACTTGATATATCTTCTTTATCAGAGCTATTCATATAGGATTTTATTTTGATCTTTACCCTGGCCTTCAGGACTGTTGAACATCTACAACTCTAGCTGAAACTAATAGGAGTGATATGTCTGGCCCAGAAAGCTCAAATAAGTCAATCAGAGTCCAATTCTTCCACCCTTAGACTAACATTTCAGTGGCATTGCTTGCATGTATACAAGCTACCTAACAGGTTCATCTACACATGCAATTAATGTGGCTGAATATACTCTGGCTCAACTTGAGCGCTTCATATAGGAATAAAGCCGGATTTGAGCTGAATTTGACAATTACTCAAATACTTTGGCTCAATTAGGTCAGAGTAAACTAATTTTGACGTCATCTACACATAGTAATTTACTGTGCTGCTGGATCACCTGTATCGATGGGCCTATCAGGCAGCACAGTAAATGAGTCTGCTGTGCCTTAATTGCCATGTACATGCAGATGGTGACGCTTTACTGTGCAGTAATTTAGTTTTCTGTGCAGTAAAGTGTCTTGTGTAGACATGCACAGCATCTATGTAAGAAACAGAATATGCAGCCCCTTGCAATTTGTTGTATAATCAAGCACATTTTATTGAAGTGTAAATATTTTAGTAAAATCTGGGGTTTGCACTTCGGGAAACATAAGGCTAATAATTAACTGACCTTCCCACAAGTCTTTTGATTATAGTTTTGCATATGTTAAAAAATCTGGCAGTGTACTGGGTGCAATCTATGATTTTGCATATTTGGGCACCACAGCTAGCTGAAGAGAGCCAAATCATTTGAAGTCAAAGGGACCTACCCACGTGTCCTTCCTGTAAGCTCTGAATTTGGGCTTTGCAGAGAACACTTCGCAAGCTCAGTGGTTCAGGGGAGGGGAGGGAGCAGGCAAGGTATGTGATGTGGCAAGTCAAGTTGCCCTACTCTAGCCTACTTTAGGATGCACTGATAAATTCACAAAGCCCGAAGGAAGGATTTTCCATCCAGATACTGTGGAAGATGCAGGATTTCAAGAAACCAGTTGTAATTTCTTGATCATGTCTTACTGGGCCCCAGGGTATAGCTCTAATAGTGTGAGATTCATTTTTTTGCCTGACCCCTGCTTAAAAGTAAAATTGTAGGCATAGAAGGGCTACCTAGCATAGTGGCACTGGTTTGTTCCCTGAGTGTGATTGTGTGATCACAGTCCTGTATACTTAACCTTAGTGACAGAAATTAATTTTTACTGTACCTAGACTCAACCTAGTTACAGAAGAGGGAGCTGGATTCTGTTCTGACTCACAGTTCATCAACACAATCCCTAACCAGGAAACTGAGGTTGAATATTTGTAGCTAGTGTGGTAGTTAGAAAGGATGCTGAGGACTCTGACTGAGATTTTATGCTACGCTTAGGGTGTTGATTACTAGTGTAACCACATTTTTACTAGCAAAGTAATCCCATCTAATATGGAAGTCACTGGGCACATCTACATGAGACCATAAAGTGCAGTAGCAATAAGCTACTCTTCCAAAGCTTGCTGCTATGGCACAGCAGTGTTGCCAGGCACTAACTATGTTGTGACATTACTATGCAGTAGTAACGAGCTACTGCTCAGTAGTTTGGGGGGTGGGGGTGGGGAAGGTATGGCGACAGTACTGCACAGTAATGCCAGTTACTGTACAGTCTGTTCCATGTGTAGATGCAGCCACTGAGTTACAGTAAATATAGATGCCTACAAAGCTGCTTTCACAAATGTTTTATGAACTGAACTGCATTTGCCCCTTATCAACTGCTGAAATCAGGTATGCCATTAATGTTGATGGGAGCAGGACCAGTTCTACTCAAATAACACTGGAATATTGCTCTATTTAAAGGACTTCAAAAAGAACTTGTCAAAAAACAACAACCTGCCATACCTTTTGAGAGCCCAGAGCATGGGATATCACTCCAGACAGTTCTGAAATAGAGTGCGAGAAACTTTAAACAATGCAAAGGCCATCTCCTCAGCACAAACAGCATTGTCAAATGCTTCAGTTTCATTAAAAGACTGGTCAGGATTGAAAACAAAAGGATCCACATTCCTGACCTTCAAATCCAGAGTTCAGTCTAAATCTGTCCAAACTCATAAGAACGTGACAAAATGAAGAACATGTAATAGGCAAAAGGTGAAGCCCAGAGGCCAAGTAAGGAGAAGAGGGAGGGATTACTAAAGCCCTAAAGTTTAGCAACCTGCAGGCTTTCATTCAAGTGAAACCAGATGACGTGCATTTTATTGATGCAGTCAGATTAACACAGGAATGAGCAGAATATTATTATTGAATGATAGAAGGAAAAAGACCAGCCTCTCTCACTTGCTTGTTTTTAAAGACAAATATTAGAATTTTTCGTTGTCAGTAAAGTAGACTCTTATAAACTGTGTAGGCCCATATGCTCTCGCTATTTGCTAAGTCTGATGTTCATGTTCTCTTTAGTGCAAAGTCAGTTTTTCCTTTTGTAGATCATCTGCTCAGCCAATGGTAGGGCTGGTGTAGATGAGGAGGAAGATATGATGTCACTTTTTATAGCAACTCACCTCCTCCTTCCCCAGCTCTCTGCCTATGGACAAGCCAAAGGAAATGAATTTAACTCTGTTGAGCCTTTTGCAGCCCCAACCGTATATATTGTTTTTTGAGCAGCCAGTATGATGAACTCTCTCTCCTGTTGCCATTTCCCCCCTTCATCTTTCAATCATGTTGGGGCCTTACCCCGCTATATATTTTTTTTGTCTTGATAGTACTGAGAGTGGAAGATACCTAATCTAAATCTTAATCTCTGCCTTCTCTCAGTAGGGCCAGTACATCATCCATTACGGTTTCAAAATGTGCTAATACACAGCAATGATAACAGCATATTCAGCCATGTCTTTTTCAAAGCTGTTCTCCAGCAGACCCATGGTGGCTTCTCTGAGAAAGGACAGAACCATCCCCTGATTTAGCTAGCCAGAAAGTTAGAACTTGTAAAAGCCATACTGCGGCTAGGAAAGGGAGAACCTGAAATGTGGATACATTCTGTCAAGTTGTAATTAACTTCTGTGAAGCAAAGGAGGCTTGTAGAACATCCACATGATAGTAGGAACAGAGACTTTTTTGACTACATTGAATCCTAAGTCATTTGTTGTCCAGCTCCTGGTAAGCCAGTCTTTAATCTTCCTGACTAAATTAGCATCCAAGACACTTCTAATAGCAAAATGGCTTTCAGACTCTTTCATACCTTGCCATCCTACCCTCCTAGTTTAGGACTACACTAAAACCATGGCAGTGTTTACATTTTGGTTCTCTAGATTGCAGCCCCCTCCATACAACAGAATTGATGTAGGCATATGTAATACATGAGTATAGGGTTATCATTGGTTTGAGCTCTCAGTCCAGGAACTGTGTTGTGGATAAATAAGTATACATTGCTTCATTTGAGTGATAAGTAGTTTAGTGGGATCCCCAAGGAGTGCTTACACTTCTTAGAGAGAGAGAGAAAGACCGAGAGAGGTGAGCAAAATACAGTCTGCAGGGTTGGATGTAGCATGCCAATGCATTTTGTCTAGGGTCAGCCCAGGTTATGGCATGTGCAGCTGGTCCCACTGCCCCCAAGGTGTGCAGTGGGGCTGGGGTAGTGCAGTGGCCAGACTCTCTTTTCTGGCAGCCCCAGTGGTGGCTCCTTTCAGATTGCACTGTCAGACCCAGCCCTGCTGCTCAGGCACCGTGGCCCAGGTGCCCTGCACCCACCGCCAGGGCGAGGGACCCATGTGGGCGGGGCATGTGGCTGGGTGAATGGGATGGGCTGTGGGTGATCAGGGAGCCATGTCTGGGAGTGAGACAGGCAGGTAGGGCCAGGGATTGGGATCACTGTGTAGTAATAGTACAGGGCCGGGGCCCGGGGCAGAGCCATGATTTAGTCCCCGCATGTCCCTGCAATGGACACTAGTTCTATAGGCAGGGGTGTGTGGGGAGTGGATTGTGGCTCTGCACTAGGCCCTGGCCCTATGCTGTCACCACCCTGTGATCCAATCCCTGGCCCTGGCCCTGGTCCCTCTGTCCTGCTCCCAGATGTGGCTCCCCAACCAGCCATGGGCCTATCCTGTTTGGCTGGCTACATGAAGCCCATGCAAGTTCTGGCCAGTTTTCATGGAGACCCCGGGATCACTTGGTGGTGACAGCAAGGGGCTACAGACCAGGACAGAGCTGCAATCCACTCCATGCATGACTCTGCCTGCAGAACCAGTGCCCATCGCAGGGGTGTGCAAGGTGTGGATTGCAGCTCAGCCCTGGGGCTGGACCCGGGTCACATGCTGTCACCACCCTGTGATCCTGACCCCAGCCCTGGCTGTGGCCCTGCCCACCCTTCCTGCTCCCGGATGCTGTTTCCTGCTCACCTGTGGGCTCCATCCCAGCTGCCCTGCTGTGCATGAGGGCCACTTGAGTTTTGGTGAGCTGTTGCAGTGGGATGGCACTGACCCAGCCAGTGACAACTCACTAAAACTCCCTAAGTGGTCCTCCAGCAAAAATAATTTCTCACCCCTGATCTAGTGTCTTCTGGAGTCCTTGGGACAGATTCTGGTTCTTGCAAGCATCCCAGACAACATATATAGGAGCCACAATGTCAAAAGAGTTTCCCAGGCTTTTGTTAAGAAGAGTAACTTTGAATCTCTCTCCTCCTATTATATGAATTATGAATTTAGCAGTGAGAGGAAAGTGGTGCTTAAGCCCAGATATTCCTAGTTGACAATATCTTTCCCATATCTTTGATACAGTAGTCTTTTACATGCATCAACTTTGGACCATGATATTGAAGATATTGTGCCTTGGGCGCTGGTGATTTCCTAAAACAACTGCTTATGCTTGTGCCATTGAAAATTATATCATTCATATAATTTGAAGCTTATAGATCAGCTTTTCCTGATGTGGCCTTTTGTTAGATCATATTAGGATCTGAGTCTGAGAAGTGATGAATTTCTGTGAGATGTTGACTGACTTCAGCAGAATATGTGACTCTTGGCAACTTCTTTGAGGTGAAGATGGTCTTTGTATTCTGTAGGTGTAGTAGTACAGTGGCTGGCAGAGTGGTACCCTGGCCCATGACTAGATGCTGCAGGAATACTACTAATAATAAAACAAGTCAACCACTGCAATTTGACCCAGTGGGCTTTGAAGCTAGTTAGTAATGATGTGCTAGGGAGCAATACAGTAGTAATTTATGTGACATAAAGTAGTCTTCATGGAAAAATGGTGCACTAAACAATTAAATCACTTTACTGATGTTGTTCAGTGCACCATTCAGTTATACCAGGATTGTTCAACCCCTGACTCCCAGGTCAGATCCTGGCCCTTAGTGTCATGTCACCTGGCCTTTGGGGCCTTCCCACAGGGCAGTGTTACTGCTCCACTGGTGTCAAATTTCTGGACTCATGGACCTGTGGCCAGATAGCATCAAATTTCCAGACCTGTGTGGGGCTCCCAGTAGGGCACGGTGGGGTATGTGACCCCAGATTTGCGCACAGGGTGGGGTGGTGTGGGCTGCTGCAGGGGCTGGGGCTGCACTGGGCTCTTCCTGGCAGGGGGCTGGGCTGGGCTACGCTCAGGGGCGTGGGTACCAGTGGCGCTGGGAGGTGGGGTTGGGAGAGCTGCAGCCACCCCAAAATTTGCCATAGACCCCACTCCTAGCGCTGCTGCCTCACAGCCCAACACAGCCCCTCGCCAGGAAGAGCCCAGTGCAGCCCCGGCCCCAGCCCACAGCAGTAGCCCACCCTGTCCCACACAGATATGGGGCCACATGCCCCCCCATGCCTCTCAGGGTGCAGCCAGGAGTGGGAGCTGCCCCCCCAGGTGAACTGCTTGCGGCTTCAGCCCATGCCTCGACCCGCTCCAGCTGTGTAGCACCTGCCTGTGTGCCAGCCCCATCCCCTCCTCCTCCATCACTGCGGGGGCCTCAATCTGCCGCCCCCCTTACCCCTCCCCTATCTCCACCCCTTTCCCCACAACCGACTTACCAGACAGATGCTGCTCTCCACAGTGCGGGGCTGCATTTTGGAATTGGATTGGTATTGACTGATATGGCTCATTAAATATCGGCCATCAGTATTGGCCTAAAAAACCTCTATCGGTGCAGCCCTAAATCTAGCTGCTAGCTCCAGGTTTCCATAGCAATGGCCAGGCTCTCTGCCAGTGCTCCCTGTTTTCAGGATGGGAGGGGGGAAAGGCAGCAGAGGGAACTTGTTCTTGGGATTCCTCAGCTGTTGCTGAAGGGTGGGGTGAACTGGACCCCCCCATCTTGTGGGGGGGGGGGCCCTCCAATATACCCACCCCAACCACTGCTGGTGGCTGAAAAACCTTAGACTGAACTCCCTCCGCTCTCTTCCCCACCTCCCATTCTGAAAACAGTGACAGGTTGGGAGCTTCACAGACACAAGTTACAGAAGATGCTACATTTTGAAATGTCTTTATCTGACACCTCGTGCAATGAGGGGTCAGATTTTCACCCAATCAGCCATTTTTGAAGCTGTTTGCAGCCGTGCATTTGTGTTTGGTCACAGGTATAAACTGCTTTCTGTGGCCAGATCAGGCAAAAATTGTCACTTCTGTCTTCATGGTGCCCAATCTGGGCATATGGGGCCAGGGAGAGGCAGGCCAGCCCCATGCCACTCATGGTTTGTGGAGCCAAAAGCTTGAGCACCACCAAGTTACACCACTGGGGAAGGAAATTTAAGATTACTGGGAATATGCTTTTTTTAGGAGTATGTGGGAAGAGAAGCTTCTCTTCACACTGATTTCAACAGTGTGTGATCAATCATAGGCAAACAGAGACTGGATGCTGCAAGCTAGAGCAGTTAGGTGCACCTCAGACCTATGTGGGTCTTAGAGCTCTGTCCTGAGAAACTTAAGTCAGACTGAAAAAAGAAAGCATATTGAAATACAGCAGGTTACAACTCAGTTGATGTGCTGTTCTGTGTTTTAAACCATGACCAAAGTGATTCTGTGAAGTCTACATCACCCCTCAGTATGGGGCTGCAGTCTGCAGAAAATACAGTCCAGCATGCATTTTCATCCAGAATTTTTCTTGTAGCAGAGAGAAGGGAGTTTTTTCATCTAGGAGACGGTGTAGCTTAGGAAGTGGGAGGGAATTATGATGTATTTAAGCTACCTTTGCAATTAAACTTACCTATTAAAGCACTATGTATAGCAGTTAGTGCTATAAATAACATACATGACAAAAGAGACAGGGTTGCATTTGATTATATCAATGGATAGGGTCATAAATGCTGGGTAGGAAGGACTACAGATACGAGTGTTTACAGAATCTGAACTGAGAATTTCTTGACTACTGTTTTAAATGTTGGACCTCCAACATGTTTTCAAAATTTGGACATGGAAAAAGTTACATATTTTCCTGCATATGAACAGATGAATTTTGCTGTGGGTTGTCTATTTTTTTTAAATGCTTCTGTCTGGGTCAACCAGAAGGGGAGAAAAAAAGTAAGAATAGTAGCAAGTAAGTAATTTGATAGGCACACTTGTAGAACAGAAACAATCAAAAATGTACAGAAGGGTAAGCTAGGAGGGAAGGGGAAGAGGGCTGTTGTAACAAATTCATACTTTTTCAGTTGCCAGTCATGGGGTGAAAAACGTGTATTAAAATCCTTGTTAATAATGCATATTAGGGGAACCAGTTTTATAATACAGTTTACAGCCATTTTGGAACTCAACCACTTTTTGAGCCTCAGTTGCAAACTTACTCATGCGGTTACTTGTTCACTATATTTACTTAAGAGTAACCTTTCTGTTGATTTAAAATATCCTATACGATACATATATGCCATTATACCTATCTTTTACATACTATTTTTGACTGAAAACTGAGCCAGGAAATATTCTTTTAGGACATTGTGCTGTTTTGGTATGTAGTACAAAGAAATGGCCTTTTAGGTTATAATACAGGTCAAATAAATGTCTTTTAGATCTTAGGTTTGACTCTACTGTAATATTTACCACTAATTAATAATTTTCATATATTCCAATTTGAAAGAACATTTTTAATGGCAGGATCCAAATGCCAGTTTGTATAAGAAAATCAGATCTCCTTCACTCCAGTAATATTTCCCCTGAGTTATTCACTTCCCATTCTCAATATTAAATAGCAGTAATACAAATAATTAAATGCATTTTACTTCTATAGTACTATTTATCAGAGATTTTCAAAGGCTTCAGCCTTAAGAATTTTTTCCCTCTAGTCAGGGACAAAACTATTGGATCATGTCCTAATAACTGAGCTTTGTAGCACTTCTTAAAAGTGGCTTTACATAAGGTAAAATGAAAGTAAAGAATGGTTAAGTAACTTTTTAGGTCAGAATTTTAGGAAGGCTAACTCCCAGTGATTGGTTTTGCCAACAGACACACTGGAATACATTGATATACATTAGGATTGGCATTTAATTGTTCCTGAGACATGATACTTTGCTGTTTAATCTTACAAGGCCCAAAATTTCACTGGTTCCAGTGGATGTTCTGCATTTTGAGGGCTTGAAAGACTAGGCCCTTGATTTTTTAAGATGCTGGATCTTTTTTAATGCTGTTTTGTGGTAGTGGATTAAATTGTAAAGTTTAAAATTTCAACTATCAACATAAAACCACACTTACCCTCTAATTTGAAACGTATTGCAGAAGCCATACTGAAAGCGTTCAGTTTTCCTAATGATAAAAAGTTCCATTGAGTTAATGGAACGTTTGCATATATGAGAACATTATGAAGAACAAATAGCTGTGCAATTTAAGATAATTAAAAAAATGCAAATAATTGGAGGATATTTCTCCTTTTTCACTAACCTTGCCCAAAATATTTCCTTTTAGAACTGAGTGCACTTAATAAATATTATCTTTTTTCCAAACATACGTTTTAAAATAAGAGGCTTTTAGATCTTTATTAAAAGAAATGTCTACAAATAAAGTAGCCTCTCCACACTACAAATGAAGCCAGAAGTCAGTCCGAGATCTGTACCTCTGACCACTATGGGTAGTGGTTTCTTTGTTAAAGGCTTTTATTAGAATTGTGTTCTGTGGAATTCCCTCACTCCCCCAGGTAATTTATGGCACTTAATATACTTTTTCATATTTAGTTTAACATACGTTTCAGAGACCCCAGTTAGGATTGGGCGGGGGGGTCAGCATTGTAAAAGCATGGCCAGAATTGGCTGTTGCTACAGTGCTACAAAGAACTTGCAGTCTGTGTGGTTCTATAATTGTTCCCAGCAAAATATTGCTGTTCATGCTGATCAAAGCACTGAGCTAGAAGCAACTAGATTTACATGGTTTTACCAAGGCTTAAGTTGACATAATACCTTCAGATCCTCTTTTGAGCTTTGGCATACCCAAGAAAACATACTCTATGGGAGCTTCAGTAGAAACTTTTGGCCATGCTTACCATGTCATTGGATTGGTTAGTGCTGGGGTGTTCAACTGGAGGCAAATGAGTCACAAGCAGCACAGGCAGCCCCTATGTCACACACAGCAGATCAGGAAGGGCACAGGCAGCACAGAGGCAGTTGGCAGGAAGCAGAAATTGGAGCAAAGGACTGGGTAGGGAGTGCAGGGCAGGAGGCAGAAAGCAGAGCAACAGATTAGGCATGAAACAGGGCAGATAGATCAGGCAGGAGAAGGGAATTGGAATTGCGCTCAGGGAGGCTGCTGGATTTATCTGTGGCATGCTTGCCAAAAAGGTTGGCTACCACTCCATTAATAGGTCTTCAATTTGCTCCTAACTCTGGAAATGGGAACAGATATCTGAATGGAGAGCTCGATCTGTTTTGATGAAAGAAACATCTCTCTTTAGCAAAGTGAACTACTTCCAGAGTCGAATTGTATTGGCCTCTCTTGATGATAGGGAAACCTCCCAGCAGAGAGATATGTAGTGATGATCCCTTCTTTTGGAAAAAGAACAAGAACATGTTGGAGAGAGCTCCCAAGTAGAGGGAGCCTATGCTAGCAAGTATACCAGTGGAAATTATGCTTCACCGTTCTCCCCACTGGTTGAGAAGGGAAGTCCGTTGGAACTGGAAGGCCAAACAAGGGATCATTAGGTTGCCATAGAGAGCATGGACAGATTTCCTTTTTCACAAGGTTTTATTCTTTCTGTGCTGCTTTCATTCTTTCAGGCAGGCTTCCCTCTGCAGCATATGAGGGTGGGGGCTCCATGGGCTGGAGCCTAGTCTCAGTGAGGAATGTGTGGTCCCACTAATACCTAAAATCCCCCACCATAGCCACCCCAAAGAGACTCCTTGTAGGTAAGGAAGTCTGACACTCCCTTTCCAACGAATTGCACCAAGTGCAGGAGTGAGGCATGAGGGTGGTTCAGATGAGGAGTAAGAACAATGAAGTTCTTAAGTTGAAGTAGATATTTGTTTTTTCACCTGACTAGGTTAGTGTGATCCTAATGACTTGCATGGCTCAGACATGCTGTAAAAAATGCAGTATTCTTTAAATGTATTTCTTTTCATGTCTGGATTTTTTTTTTTGTTTCCTACTCTGTGCCATCCCCTTCGTTCACTCACTCGGTGTCCAGTGATTCACAATCCTCAGGGATGTCGGCAGAGTTATTTCTGTGGTAAACTGACACCTCCAGAAACAGGATTAAACTACAGAGTCAACAAGGAGATGAAATAGACTGGAAATATAAGTCAGAGCTTGAGGGAGAAATTGCTTCTCCAACAAATGATAACTGCAAGAGAAGTGCAGGCTAACTACATAACTATTATATTGGGTTTTGAAAATGCTATAGTTGGTCATTTTAGGCTTTACTTAGTGTTTAGCAATTAAAGATAGCCACAGTATGGGATTGTTTCAGTGTCTCAGCAAGACAGCATTTTTCTGCTCCCATGTAGAAGACCCAAGCCCTGTTGCATAATAGGTGTTTTTGCTTTCCAGGTGAATATCTGAAAATGTCAGAGGTAATAGGAAAGCACAGAGCATAGGTCCTTTCTTTCTAATATCAGACAATTGATTTGGGTAGTGAAGCTGATGGCAACGTATTTACTACTTGAAGAAAGAGTGACATGACTAAAGAGGAAGAAGGAAGACTGAATGCAGAAGCAGTGAATTTGAATGTTGCTTTTTGATTGCAGGAGGCACTTCACAGCTAAGCAGCTCAGACTTAAATTTGGCAGGCAATTAGCCTATAACATTTACTAATACCTTTTTAACAGTTGGAAAACAAAACCAGCTGATATATTTTCATTTGACAAACAAGTACTACGGCTGCAAACAAAATTGATCTTTTATTTGCTATATGCATAAAACCTGAGCTGAAACATCTGAGTGTGGCCCATGTCAGAGACGGGTTACAAGTCCAGGTGTTCCCTCATCTAACCTGATATGCTAATACCTGTGTTTCTATGTAGTCATAGTGATAGAGCAGAAAATATTAACCTAGGGTTACTGTCTAGCCCCACCGAGTCTGTGAAAATGTTGCTATTGATTTCAATACAGACAGAATGTATTCTCAGTCTGTTTGTCCTGCAGCTGTGTTCCAACCAGTAGGCTACAGTCCAGCTTGCTATTAGCCTCTAGGTAGAATGCTTTCTAAAATTTTGTCTTCTGATGGTCTCTGTGAGTTGAAACTTAAGATTTCAGTCCTGCAAAATCCTAAAGGCATGAACATTCCCATCAAACCCAAGTGAAATTATTAATATGCATAAAATGGCTTGCATGCCATTGTGTTGGTAGGATCAGGGCCCTAAGGTTGCAATTCAAAAGCCAAAACTTTACAAAGAAAAGAAAAAAAGTGCCCCCAGTGAATTCTGCCTGACATCCAGGAAGCTGGCTTCAGTAATGGCCTGTCGCAATGCCCTGTCTGAAAAGTTGGATACAAGTGGTTGCTTGAAAACAGGGGTGGCTAACCCTGTAGCATGAGGGCCACAAATGACATGGGCAACCTTTGTGTGTGGTATGTGGTAGGTTAGGGAGGGGGCAGGCAGCAAAGCGGCAGTAGGACAGGGAGCAGAAAGCAGAGCATCAGATCAGGTAGGGAGCACAGGACAGGAAGCAGAATGCTAAGTAGCAGATTGGGTAAGGGAATGGGAGAAAGGGATTGGAGTGGCACTCAGGGAGCATATGGGGATAATTTGTGGCACGCCTGCCAAAAAGGTTGGCCCCCACTGCTTTAAAAGAGGGTTAGGCATTATGGGAGACAGTTGGCAGACTGCCAGAAGGGTTATATAGCCATCCAGTTCAGGAGGGGGCTCTTAAATCTCTTTGCACCTGCTGCTGGAATGATTTCCCAACCCATGTGCAGAAAGTGGGGTGGGGATTTAGAGGCAACTTGCCTGATGCCTGCTAGGAGGTTGTGTCCTTGAGAACTATGTAAAATTATAATGCTGCAAGGGCTATAGTGTTATGTTGCTGAATTGTTTATTGGATAAATGTACAGCCTTTTCCCCCTTTCCACTTGATACAGTGACTCATTTATTTTCAGGAGTACCGTTGATAGGAAAGGAAATTCACAGAAATGCTTGCACATTGTCCTTAATGTGCCATGTTGGCCTCAGGCTTTGAAGGCATTTCATATGTGCTAGTGTCAAGTTAAAGCAGTGCTAGCTTTTTTTTTTCCATAGGCCTTTTTGTTTTAGTTAATTTTTTATTGTGTTAAAGGCCTACTTCTCTTCATGTACAAGGCTAAATCAGGAGTTGTTCTAAAGAGGCCATTAATGGTACTAAGATTGGTATGCATTTCTCTCTATATAAAATCACTTTTCATCCATTGACCTCAAAATATTTCACAAAAGTAGGAAATAGTATTATCCCCATTTCATAAAAGACTAAACTGAAGCATAAAGAAGAGTAGTTTAGCACTAATGATTGATCTAGCTAGACTCTGTCACCTACAACATACTTATAAAATCCCCTGGCCAAGTGTCTTTTCCTGCTACCAAGAGTAATCTAACTTCCTCCCACCTGCTAGTCCAGTCTGAAGCTCCCCTGATAGTAATAGAATCTCATCCCCAGCTACGCTATGCTGCTTATCCAACCAGGATCTTACTTTGGTTGGCTGGCTGTCAGAACCGGCTGTCAAAACCGATTGCAGCCCCTTGCAAAAACTACCTCTGATTCCTTCCAGTGTCTGAGCCTGTCAAAGTAGAGTTATGCAGGACTAGAAGGAAGTGGAGAGATTCTCGCTTCCTGTGACGTGTGCAGTCACACAGGATTTGATCTGTGATAGATGATATAGCCAGTATGCCATTTGATTGAAGTATTTTGCTCAGGTATACTTTCTGGTTAGGCGATATGCAAGAGCAGTGCCCTACTGAAAGTGTTTATGTCTACAGCATTCCATATAAAGTAATTCTTTTATTATTCTTTATATGACTGATGTGGATGTTTTTAATTACTTTAATGTGTTTCTTCTTTCCCCAGTCTTCTGTTTATGTACTTAAGTGTCAAATTCTGATTTTCAAGTACAAGCAGAGATCAAATTCACTTCAGGAATAAATAAATGCAAGCCTCTCTAAGTTTCAGTCATCAATCTGAGTCTACTGAATGAAGTGTCAGTTTTGGTACCAACCCACAACTCTAATGTTTTATGAAAGTAAGTCTCTCTTGCCGTTTTTTGCCATTAAAGAGTTAATCCTGTGTCTGTGTCCTATTTAAACATATGCACCTGAGTAAATTACAGAAAAGGCCCAGTGAAATAAGTTTTATGCAACTTTTTAAACAAAACAGTTAACTCTGCTAGAAAATACGTTTTGTATCAACTAGGTATTATGTTACATATGGACTGGTCGGACATTGGACCACCCTTCAAATAGCATGCTTTTCCCTTTCCTGCTTGAGCTTATACAAAAGCTGTCCAGATAGGTGGTTTTGTAATCGTTTCTTCTACTCCAAACTGTAATATTTTCTCACAAAAGATGCACACATTTCTATCACCCCTATAGCAAGTAGTTTTCAACCTGAAAACAAGATCATGAACCACAACAAGGAAATTATCACGTAGTGGCCAATTCACTACAGTAAGATTTAGCTAACAAGGGAAAAGGCCTAAAGGACTGAAGATAGATTTTGCTTAATATATGTTCTAAGTGCTGGGTAATTATTAAAATATTGAAGTATTAATAAAAATAATTATAGATTCTTTTTGGAGGAAGAGCTGGGTTCCACCTGACAAAGAAGAGAAAGAGTGTCTTTGTGTATAGACTTCCTAACATAGCGAGGAGGGCTTTTGACTAGGTTCACTAGGGGATGGAGACAAAAGCACAGAGTTGAGTAAAGAGTCAAATGACCTGGATAAAAACTTGGTAAGAGGAAGAATTAGTAAGAGCCTTACCAGTGTTGTCAAGGAGAAAATAGGACAATCAGTTAGATACCTGAGATGTTTTTACGTTAATGGGAGAGGCATGCGGGGAAAAGTAGGAAGAACAGGAGGTCCTACAATAACCGAGGAACTATGATGTAATTTTGATTAGAGACATGGTGGGAAGGCTATAACTTGTTCAGGAAGGACAGGCAGGGGAAAAAAGGAGGAGGTGTTGTCCTTTATAAATGGTAAAGGAGATGTACACCTGTTACGAAGTTCAGTGTGAAGTGGAAGGTGGGCCTGTGAAAACCTCTGGGTAAAGGTCAGACAGGAATGCAGCAGGAGGGATGTCATGGTGGGTGTCTGCTGCAGGCCATCAAACCAGGAGGAAGAGGTGGATGAGGCCTTCTTTAAATACTTGATGGAAGTTTCCAAATTGCAGGTTCTCTTTTTGTATCAGGACATTTGCTGGGAGGGAAACAGTAGTACACAAGCGGTCCAACAAATTCTTGGAGAGTGGTGGAGATAGTTTGCCTCTCTACCACCTATACCAGAAAGCTAAGGGGAAGATCATCTCAACTGTTGCTCACAAATATGGAGGAATTGGTTGAGTATATGAAGGTGGAAGGTAACTTGCATGATGGTCACCATGAAATTCAAGATCCTAAGGGATAGAAGGAAGGAGTGCATTGGAATAAAGACAGTGGACTTCAGAAAAGCAGACTGTAATGAACTCAGGGACATCTGATGGACAGACCCCTTGGGAGGCAAGTCAGAGGGGAAAGTTATCCAGGAGATCTGGTTGTTCTTTTAAGGAGGGCCCCCCCCCCTTTTTTTTTTTAAGGGTACAGGAGCAAGCTGTCCCAGTGTGATGGAAGAAAGGGAAGTACAACAGGAGGCCAGCTTGGCTATACAGCAATCTCTTCAGTGAAAGGAATATCAAAAAGGAATCCTACAAAATGTGGAAACATGGTTATAGAATGAAGGAAAAGTGTAAGAGTATCACACAGGCATGCAGAGAGAAAATTACAAAGGCCCAGACATTGTTTGAGGTGACATTGTTTGAGATTGACTGGGAGGTGACATAAGAGGCAATAAAAAGGGATTCTAGAAATATGACAGAAATAAGGGGATAACAACTCTCCCCCCCATAGGTTCTTTAAAGAATGCAGAAGGCAGCTTAGTTATGGATAATGCAGAGAAGACTGAAGTATTTAATGCCTTGTTTATTTTAGTCTTCACAAATAGGGGCAGCTAACAGAGCACAGCTGGCAGCAAAGATAGGGGAGGAGTCAAACAACTTAGAGTAGTTGGAGAACAGGTTAGGGCTTAATTAGATGAGCATGATGCTTTCAGGTTGGTGGGATGGGATGGGATGTACCCTAGAGTACTGAAGGAAATGGGCGAGATAAGTTCTGAGCCATTGGCTGTCCTTGTTGAGAAGTCATGGAGGTTGGGTGAGGTCAGGGATCACAGGTAGGCACAATGGTGGATCCAGCCAGCAGACAGGCTCCATTTCCCAGCAGCCCCTGCCCATGTCTCCGTGGCCGGTTTACAATGAGACCACAGGAGCAGCAGTACTGTGACAGCACAGGGCCGGGGTTTCTATGGAGACCAGTCCCAACGGTGCTGGCAGGGAATGCAGCTGGGTGGGGAGCTACGTCAGGGCCGGGGCTGGGATTTTGCAGTGGTGACAGCGTGGTCTGGAGCTGGGGCAAAGCTATCTATTGCCTGCACACCCCTGCCTGAGGCATGCAGGCAGCAGATTGCAGCTCTGCCCCAGCTGTGGACCATGTTGTCACTGCCATGAGATCTCAGCCTTGGAGCAGCAACTTGCCATGCTGTGTGCCCTGCCAGAACTGCTGGTGTCAGTCTCCATGGAAACCTTGGCCCCCTGCTGTCATGGTGGTATCAGTCTTGGGGTCTCCATGGAAACGGGTCACAGTGATGCAGGCAGGGGCTGCTGAGAAATGGAGCCTACCGCAAACCCCATCTGGCCTACGGGCCGGACTTTGCCTGCCCTTGTCCTAGATGATTGGAGATGGACAAATGTAGTGCTGCTCATCTTTAAAAAAAGGAAAGGAGGGAGGATCTGGAAAAATACAGACCAGTCAGTCTGACCTTGATACCTGGAGAAATCATTAAATAGGTTCTTAAGGCATTTATTGTGAAGTACCTAGAAGAGAACAAGGTGATCAGGAACAGCTAGCATGGATTTACCAAGGGCAGTCATGCTTCACCAACCTGATTTTCTTCTATGGTAAGGTGACCTGTGCGCTTGGGGAGAGAGCAGTAGATCTCATATATCCTGACTTTAGCAAGGTCTTTGACACCGGCTCTCATGGCATTCTTATTAACAAACTAAGGAAATACAGACTAAATGAAAGTACTGTAATGTGGATACATAACTGTTTCAATTATTGTGTTCAAAGAGTAGTCATCAGTGACTCACTTGGGAGGAGGTATCAAGTGAGGTTCTCCAAGGATCTGTCCTGGGTGTGGTTTTGTTTAATATCTCCATTAAGGATTTGGATGATGGGATTAGGTGTGTGTTTAGCAAATTTGCAAATGACACCAAGTTGGACAGAGTTTCAGACATTCTGGAGGTTAGGGCTATGATCCAGAATGATTGGAGAAATGGTGTGCAATCAATCAGATAAGCGTCAGCAAGAATACATGCAAAGTCCTGCACTTGGGATGGAACAATTGCATGAAAAAATATGGACTGGGGAATGAGTGTCTAGACTGCAGTATACTCTGGAGAAGGACCTACACAAACAAAGTCTATTCCATCTCAGAGGAAAGGCAGCAAAAGGGCACAGCAGCCCCCTTGGCTCTGCAGAGAACTAGCAGACCTCCTGTGTCTGAAAAGAAAGGCCTATAAAGGATGGAGGATGGGATCCACCTCCAAGGAGGAATAGTTTGCACTAGTCCAAACCTGCAGAGAGCAAACAAAGAAAGCCAAGGCTGCAACTGAACTCCAACTGGCTACAAGCATTAGTAACAATAAAAAGTCCTTTTTTAGATATGTGGGGAGCCAGAGGAAAAGCAAGGGCAACACTGGACCTCTGCTAAGCCAGACGGGACAGTTGATAACTGACGCCAGGAAAAAGCCAACTTGCTAAATGGGTATTTTGTGTCGGTCTTTCACCAGTCCCATGTGATGCCCCTGCCCATTACAGGATGGGAAGACCTGGGTGAGGGAGATTCCTTACCCTCCATCAATGCTGACCTTGTGAAGGAACACCTTGAGAGGCTGGATACCTTCAAGTCAGCTGGCCCTGACAGCTTACACCCCAGGATACTCAAGGAGGCTGGCAAGCTTCATAGCTCAGCCCCTGGCATGGATCTTCGAGAACTCTGGGTGCTCTGGTGAAGTGCCCAATGATTGGAAGAAGGCCAGTGCGGTGCCTATTTTCAAGAAAGTGAGGAAAGTGGATCTGGCAGACTACAGGCTCATCAGCCTGACTTCTATCCCTAGAAAAGATTATTAAAGAGACCATTCTCAACAGACCAGCTGATGTCAAAATTCTGAGGGATAGTCAGCATGGGTTTGTTGCGGGTTGGTCTTGCTTGACCAGTCTTATTTCCTTTTATGATCAGGTGTCCTATCACCTGGACAAGGGGGAAGAGATTGATGTCATATGTCTTGACTTCAGAAAAGTCTTTGATCTGGTAGCCCATGATCACCTTTTAGCAAAACTGGCTAACTGCAGCCTCGGCTTCACCGTGGTTCGCTGGCTGGGGAATTGGCTCCGTGGTCGGACCCAGAGGACGATGGTTGACGCAAGTCTGTTGTCGTGGTGCTCTGTGACCAGTGGGGTTCCTCAAGGCTCTGTCCTTGGGTCTATATTATTCAACATCTTCATTAATGATGTAGACATTGGCGTCAGAAGCAGACTGGCCAAGTTTGCCACTGACGCCAAACTTTAGGGTAAAGCATCCACACCTGAGGACCGGAGGGCGATCCAAGCTGACCTTGACAGGCTCAGGAAATGGGCAGATGAGAACCTGATGGTGTTTAATACTGAAAAATACAAGGTTCTCCACCTTGGAAGGAAAATCCGCAGCATGCTTATAGGTTCGGCAGTGCTACACTGGCTAGCACTACAGACGAAAGGGACTTGGGGGTCATGACTGACTACAAGATGAACATGAGCCTTCAATGTGATGCTGTGGCTAGCAAAGTGAGCAAAACGCTGGCTTGCATCCATAGATGCTTCTCAGGCAAATCCCAGGATGCCATTCTCCTGTTGTACTCAGCCTTGATGAGGCCGCAGCTGGAGTACTGTGTCCAGTTTTGGGCTCCAAAATTCAAAAAGGATGTGGAGAAGCTTGAGAGAGTGCAGGGGAGAGCCATGTGAATGATCAGAGGTCAGGAACAGACCTTATGATGAGAGTCTGAGGGCTATGGGATTCTTCAACCTGGAAAAGCACAGGCTCATTGGTGATCTGGTGGCCACCTATAAGTTTATCAGGAGTGCTCACCAGGATCTGGGGGAACATTTGTTCACCAGAGTGCCCCAAGGGATGACAAGATCGAATGGTCACAAACTCCTCCGTGACTTTTTCAGGCTGGACATAAGGAAGAACTTCTTTACTGCCCAAGCCCCTAAGGTTTGGAATAGACTGCCGCCGGAGGTGGTTCAAGCACCTACTTTAATGCCTTCAAGAGACATTTGGGTATTTATCTTACTGGGATCCTATAACCCCAGCTGACTTCCTGCCCCAGGGGCAGGGGGCTGGAATCAAAGACCTTCTGAGGTCCCTTCCAGTCTAATTTCTATGAATCTATGACCTGGGTGGTAACAGTAGACCAGGGGTTGGTAACATTTTTGGACAGTGCCAACAGCACCTGTAACCTTGGCTTGTAAGATATTGGCATGCGGGGGGCAGATGGCAGGGGAATTGTAAGGGGCCTGATCCTTGTTGTCGTAGTGGAGCCCCAGGCCCTTCCTTGCTGTTCTCCCTGAGGTGCACATGCACTCACCACCAGCAGTGAGCTGGGCTGGGGTCTCTGCGTACCTTGGTGCAGCCTCTCACCTGCCTGCCATAGCCAGCTCAGGCTCTAGTAAGGCCGTGCTACCTGCCACAGAGCCCAGGCTATTCACAGCAGGAGGTGGGGAGGCTGCAAGCAGCTGCAGCAGGGTCTGCGGAGCCTCAACCCAGTTCATTGCTGGTGGTGGGTGCACACATGCCTCAAGATAGATGGGGAAGGGGCTGGGGCTGCGCTACCATAACAAGGATCAGGCTCCTCGGGTCTCCTCTGCCATCTGCCCTGTTTTGCAGGTGTGCGTGCTTTGGCACCCGTGCTGGGAGTTGCCCACCCCTACAGTAGACTATAAGCTAAATATGATTCAACAATGTGTTTTTGTTGAAAAAAAAGCCAACAGCATGCACACTGGGTTGTATAAAAAGGGGTGTCACTTGCAAGTCAAGGGAAGTGATTCTTCTGCACTTTTTAGCGCTGGTGAGGCCTCACTTGGAGTACTGTGTCTAGTTTTGGGCCGCCACTTCAAGAAGAATATGGACAGATTAGAAAGAGTCCAGAGGAAAACAATAAAAAATAATTAGAGACCTAGGAGTCATGACTTATTCGGATGGATGAAAGAGCTGGGGTTATTTAATCTGGTGACTAGAAGACTCTGGATTTGATAACCATCTTCAAATAGCTGAAGGGAAATTATGGAGAAGATGGAGATGGGTTTTTCTTGGTGGCAATAGGGGACAGGATTAGGAGCAATGACTTCAAGCTGCAGAAGGGGAAATTTAGGTTGAAGATTAGGAAGAGCTTTCTGACAGTGAGGGTAGTCAAGCATTGGAACAGGCTACGTACGGAAGTTGTGGACTCTACATCCATGGAAATTTTCATGAGGAGGTTTGACAGACACTTGGCTGAGATGGTTTAGGTAGGGATGATCCAGCCTTTAGCAGGGGCTGGACCTTATGAGATCCCTTCCAACCCCTACTTTCCTATGATCCTATGATTCCTGTGCTCCTGCCATTGTTTGCTTTAAAATCACAGAAGGACTAGAGCTGGGACCAACATGCTACAGTATTACAGTTGCTGGTGGAGTTATCATCACTACCTACACCTTATCCTTTCAGTGGGTGGCATGATCTGTGTATAACCTGCTCCCACTGCAGAGAGCAGAAGCTAAATTGAGCCTTATCCTAAGATTACCTCCCAGAGTTGCAAAAGGAATAGTGTCTGTCTTGGTATATTTATCAGTAGGACTTGCAAATGAAATAGATTAGTTGAACTGTACTAATTTCAGCCTTTTTTTTGGATAGCTGAAGATCTGTTAAGTCCATCTGAAAAAGGGTGCCTGGAGTACATGGGTTTCTATAGTTCCTGAGAGAATTGGCATCAGTTGTGGATTAGATTTAGTCTTTCTCATGTGGCTTGCATGACTATATTTTTTCAGTCATTGGTTAAAATGTTGTATTTTATAGCTCTTTTCTTAAGTGTTTCCTAGAAGGAGATTGGGAAAATTTACTATTCCAAAGAAAAAATGATCTTAGAATGAATTACTGCACACAGAATTAAATGTTGTAATTCTCTTAGGTTTGACTGAGGAGAGACAGAGCTATATGGGTGAAAGGGCGTAATTTGCAACGAGAAGTCAGGTACCTCTACAGATGTACCCAATGGTGTGCTTTAGATATAGGGCTCTGAGCCTGTCCCCTGCAGCCATTTCTTGTGTTGATGCCATTTTCTGAGAGGCCACTCAAGGTTATGCCAGCTGCTAAGAGTTGGTGTCTTAGCTTTCAAGCTTCATAGTTATTTTAAAAGGGTAGAACTTATAAGCCTCATGATTTATTATATACATTTAATTTCTTACCTTCTACTCTGCATCATATTAGCAGTTAGCTGTGATCAGTTAATATGCTTGTTATGTAAGTCATCACTGGGTGATGAGTTATATTTAAAATCATCATTAGTTGTAGCCTCATTAAGTTTTTGCATGTGTATATATAATTCTCAACAGTGTCCCCATCATTTAGTCAAGAGGTATCCAACACATGGCCTTCAGCACTGTTCCTTCTGACCTGCCAGGTTGTCAGTGGGCTAGTAGAAGTTGGGGAAATGGCTACCACAGGGTGGACCTGCTACAGAATCCCGAGGCCACTGGCTGCTGGTGTCAGGAGGGCGAGTGAGGGTCTGTGTTGATACAGCTTTGCAGCTGCTTGTCTTACTGTCACTGGTTCCACTGCTGCCACAGTCACTGCTACCACTGGCCCTTCTTGTCCCATGGCTGACTGACCCTGCCAGCTTCTCCAGTTGTGCCAGAGCTGCTGGCCCTATTTCTGCCACAGTTGCCACTACCGCTATCCTCTCTGGTCCCACTGCAGCTGCTGCTGCCACCGCAACATCTCTGTGCTATGGACTAGATCCAGTCTGTGAGGAGCCCCATGGTCTGGATCCAGCACATGGAACAGGGTGAGTTGACACCTTTGATCTCCAGCAGTTCCCAAACTCTGAGAACCACCAATTGGCGCACCACCAATTTAAAATGATACAGCCTTAAGTACAGCAAATTTTTGTCATATAAAGTAATTATAGGAAATCTGTTAATGTGTACCACTGACAGGTTGTCTGTGTACCACTGGTGGTACCTGTACCACAGATTGGGAACCGTTGATCTAGACCAATATGCATTGGTCTGGCACTCTAGATGAATGCAACTGCTTTATTATCACATGCAGAGCCTGCCTGTTTCTGAACCAGCTGTGACCCTGAGTAAAGAATTCATAGGATGCAATAAATATCTTAAGTTTCATGTAGAATGTCACCTGGTGAGTATGTAATATGTTCTCTTTGCAAAAGACCACTGACTGCTTGGTTCTGGCCAAGGTACTATTTCTAGATGAATCGAGGGTGAAGCTTTTTTTGGAGTATTCCAGTGATGCAGCCTCAAGTTGATAAAAGACATAAATTACTCTGGTACAATCTGATCATGAGCATTTCTTTGTTGGCACAATGAAAAGGCTACTCATTTCAGGAAGTTTGAAATTAAGTGTGTATAGGGTGTAAAATTAAAACTAATGAATGAGAAAAAGTGGCTTATGGTCAATGATTCATTTAATCTTCCCAGCAAAATCTTTTATTTTAACTTAAAAAATAACAGCTTTTTAGAAACAACTGTATATAGTCAATAGTGTTCTGAAATGATCTTCCATTTGTTTAGAATATTAATGTTTTGGAGGAAGAGAAGATTAAAATTGTTGTATTAATATCACTTACTCTTTTTAAGTAATCAATTTTCCTAGATGGAATGGAACAATTAAAGAAGAACACATTGTTTCCTTTTAAGAAATGGTCAATTAATTAATAGTTCATTAATAAATCTTAATTCCATACTTACGTCTAGCTTCCACAAACACTCACAGACCTAAGTACTGCTTATTTCTATGGGACTGATTGCTGGTGAGGGAGTTGTGTTAAGTGTCTCTAGGACTGGAACCATAGAAAGTTCCAGTAGAATGTAGATGTTATTTTACCTGTAAAGTCAAATAACATATTTTTCATATCCTTATACTCAGAGGTATCCTGGCTCCCTGGTGCACATATGCACTCTCCAGAATACCATATATAGACTGAGAAAACTGGTGACTCAGTTCAGCCACCAGTTTTTGGGGAAAAAACTTACCTGCAGGAGTTCTGTAATGTAAGCCCCAGAGAAGCTTTCTGGAATGGTTCATATGTTTTTGCATATACTGCACACAGAGCCAGAAAAGGTTCTGCTCCTCCAAAACTAGTGTTTGTGATGAGAATGTGTGGAACCAATATTATGCATCCATTTTTGTGGCCAAGCAGCACAACACGAGAATTTCTCCCCATAGTTTTGGAGCATTCAGAGAAGAATTTTTTAATTTCATTTTTATGGCAAAGATTATATGACCTACTAGATTTTTATGACTGAGTTTTAAATGAAGATTTTGTGCTGGAGACAGGTTTCTCTTTACTTCTGTTGTTCTTTCTCCTTGGAAGGAACAGTTGATAAATGGACCCCATAACAAAAATGCAATAAAGTAATTTTAATGGAATGATTTCCCCCTTGGATGCTCTATATCCTTATTGTTGGTTCATCATTGTATCTTTTCCTCTTACAGATAAATTATATATCATCACTTGAAATATTTCTTATTGCAGTATATAGCATTTTCCTGAAATCAGTCATTTGAAAACTTCAGAGAATTGGAGAAGTTCATACATACTTACATAATTATAAATTTTGCTATATGAATTATTTTTGCATCTTTAAATAAAATAGAGTACTTCATTTTTTTTTTTAAAGATGCTTGTCACTTTATCACTTTAGTCTTACCTAAATCTCACAAGGGAGCCTGTGTAGACATTTGTATAAACATTGGTTCATTTCTTCTTGAAAGTCTGTGTTGCTTTGCGTATATAGCAGCGATTCTCAACCAGGGTGCCATGGGCTTTGGGTACCTTGAGATCATTTCAGGGGTGCCACAGAGTGCCATGCAGTGTGTTAGTACTGTTAACTGTGCAAACATGAGTCACAAAATAAACCTGGAGATTTCAAAAAGGAATCTATAGTGTCAAAAGCACTTGAGTTATGGGTTTTCTGAGTCCCTTTCAAAACAAGAATTGCTCTATTTTTCTGCAGTTCAAATCAAGAGACAATTAAGAACTGACATTTTCCAAGGAGAGCCTTCAGTCTAGTGCAGGATGGCTTGAGCCTATCAAGGGATTCCTTGAGTCTAAGAAGGCTGAAAACTAGAGGTGCACCGACGCATCAGTCTGATACTGGTACTGATATAAAGAAAATTTTCTGTATTGGATATTAGCCCGATGGGACCGGTAATTTGGCCGATAAATGCTCCTGCTACAGCCACTTGAAATTTTGCTGCAGCTCTGCTCCCAGCCCTGCACCGCGAAGTGCAGCCTGGCTTCATGTCCTGCCTCTAGCCACATGCTGGGAAGAGCTGAGGCTGAACCAGGTGGCTGGCAGCAGTGGTGATGTTGGGACCAGAGCTGCGGTGAAATTTGGGGTGGCTGCAGGCCCCTCCCAGCTCCTGCTCTGAGCCCAGCCCTGCCAAGAAGAGCCCCGTGCAGCATTGGCAGAGCCTTTGAGTGGGCACTGGTGGCACTGGGAGGGGTCTGAGGCCACCCCAGATTTTGCCGCAGCATCACTCCCAGCCTCAGCTCTTCCCAGTTTGTGGGTGGAGGCAGGACATGGAGCTGGGATGTGCCTGGCAGCGTGGGGCTGGGATTGGAGCTATGGCAAAATTTTGGGTGGCTACAGTTCTTCCCAGCACTGCTGGTGTCTACTCTGAGCCCAGTCCCTGCCAAGAAAAGCCTTATGCAGTACAGTCTTCAGTCCTCCCACTCGGGGAGATCCAGGGGGTACATCCTCCCACCCTCCCAGAGTGCAAGCAGCAGTGGGAGCCCTCCCCCACCACGAGCTGCGCCTCTGTCTTGAACCCCTGTCCCCTTGGGCAGCGCCTGCCCCTGCCCTCTCCCTCACCATGGATCTCCCCCCTCCCCTTCCACTACAACAGATATACCACCTGGAGCCAGCTGTATCAGAAATCGGATTGGTATTGGCCGATTATTTCTGCGATGAATAACATCAAATCTCTGTGAAATTTCCCCAGCTCTTTATTTACTGTATAGGCACAGAGAGAGCATAAGAGATTGAGCTATCAAGTAGCCCCACTGAGAAAGGGAAGAAAGTTTAAGAGGTGAACAGCACTTAAGGCACCTGGTCAGTTCTTGGGGTCTCTCAGTTTGATTCTATAGACTTGATTACTGACAACAGTTAGAGGAGAGGAGATCCCCGTTCTCCTAAGTTGTATGTGGTTTTCTCTCCTCCCCCTACTGTTCTTCATGGCCCCACTTTCTTGGCAGTTTCCTTATATCAGTGACCTCATGGGCACTAAGCCACTCAATAGTGGTGTGAGGGGAGAAAAAGGAAAGCAGTCAGGACAATTGAGCCTCATTTCAACTCAAATGGTAGAGAAGTGAATCAGTTGTTTTTGATGACTTTCGCCATTAAAGCAGACTAGAATGCAACATCTCACATTTCAGAGAGGTGAGTACTGCACGTGACAGTTACCTGATCCAACAATAATTACAGTTGATGTTAAAGAGGGTGGATAAAGAGTACACATTTTCATTAATATAAAAGGTTCACTTAATCCTGTGCCTTATGAACAAGTGACTGGATTTTGCCATTTTTGTTAGAAGTTTGGGAGGAAAGCTTCTAAGCATAGAGTTACAGAAAATGGAACTGGTCAAATTCAAAGAAAAATAAGGCAATTGAAGACATTAAATACTTGTAACATAACAACTTACTGAGACCCTTGAAATCTCTAAGTCAGGAATGGATGTTTTCTAAAAGATGTGCTTTGATGCAAAACTGTTGAGAGCTGCAAGAACATTCTACAATCTTCGATATTCAGAAGGTTAGACTAGATGAGCACAGTGGTTCTTTCTCCCCTGAAAATCTTTGAAGATACCATATCAGGTTCTATTAAAAACATTTAAACAGTTAATTCAGCTTGGTTAGGGATGAGCTTTTGAGAGGACCACTCAGATCAATGACATCAGGAGCCACTTTTAGTAGCCAATTGTAAAGTTCTCTAAAGCAAAACAAGTTTTTAACCTTCCTGGGTTTTCTGTACTTGTAGTTGCAGAGGACCAGATGAGTTCCAGTAACTTAGGAAAAAAGTATCCCCGTGAAAGCACCTCTTTATCCTGGAAATTCCAGAAATCATCTCAGTTAAACTGACTGTAAAAGATCACCATTTTGTTTTGGGAGCCAACGTAAAAGATTTTCAAAGACTAAACAGCCCTGCTTTTTAGGGTTCCCTTGTGCGCCAGTCTACAATGCAAAACCTTAAAGATTCTTTACACATCATGGTCTTGGATCTTGCAAAGTTGTTCAGCACCTCTAGAAACCTGGCAACCTTGGATATACATACGGGAAAAGCAGCATTGTGGCATCAGGTCTTTGTTTGCATTTCTCAGAGACAAATACAGGTCATAAATCTAGAATTTGTACCCATACCACATGTGCTTGGCTGAACAAAGTCTTTTCTTTAGTGAGAAGTTCCAGAATGCATTTGATTTTAAGTACATTGACTTCTTGACCAGGTATTACTACACTTTCTTGCATACCATGTGCTCCTAGATAAAGCAGGCACCTTGTTTTTGGAAAGCAGAATGTAAAAAAAAATTTAAAAAAATTCCAGGTTCATGGCCTAAAACTGCCTTTTTCACAGTGAGGCTGTGTTGTAAAATGGCTGTAAGTTTATTTCTCAGCCAGCAAGCTTAGAGTGGCTTTGAAAGTGTTAACATTGGACTCTGTTCCTTCTTGCTGTACTTGTAGTTGCAGAGCAACAAGCAACACAGGGTCTTCATGCTTCTATTCCAACAAAGTAAGATCAGCTTTCCTGCTTAGGGCATGCACCCCAATTTTGGGGCACTGATTTTTAGGGAAAAGGTGCATATGGGGTGTGAGTAAATACAGTATGTGATCTCTCTCATTTCTCAAATTTTTTTTTTTTTTGTAAACCACCCGCAAATCAAGCATGAGTGGAATACCTTGCCTACAACTATTGGCTAATTTCTTGAAGCTTATTAAAAAGGTTGGCTTGATCCTGACCATTAATATAGACTTATAAAATTGAGCATTGCCTCTCAATCAAAAGTAGTACTTTGCTCATGGGAGAAAAAAAAAATATAGCCTTACCCACAGTCAGTCTGTTATGAAGAAGGAGACTGTAACTACATGAGAGCAAGCGAGGGATAACTGACAGCTGAGAGGCAAAAGAGACAGGCAAACATAAAAGAAGGGCAAACGCAGAAAAGAAACGGTCAGCAGAGGTTACCATGGCTTGCAGTTTACAGGTCACATGTGTGATGGAAGTCGGCTTGAAATACTAAAAGAAGGGGCAGGAGAGCAGGACGCTGCAGCTGAAAAGTAAAATCTGAAAAGAGGCATCTTAAGTTGGAGGTTTATGTTTACACATTCCTAGTGGATACATAAGGGGCTGTTGAGGCTGTTTTTGTGGACTTTGGAAGCAGTGTTGAGGGCTTACATTTATAAATTTTATTCAGCAGGAACAAGACACATGAACGTGGTGGTGTTTTTGAAAAGCTAACTGAGTTCTTGTGTGCTGGAGAACAGCAATAGTGCTTTTCACTCTTAGTGCATGCGTGTGTGAATGAATTTGAGTTAGTACTCTTTTTCTGCTTGTTCCTAGTTAAATAGAAAGAAACTAGGAAGCTGCTATTTTGAGTATGGGAATTTGCATATAGCAGGGAGGTGCATGTCATGAATGTATTTTTCACCATAATATATTTTTTCAGTTGGATTGAACCAAACTTACATTTTTATGTTACAGCACATAAGATATGCACAGTGTAGCTTATCTAATGGGAAGTCAATTGTCATATTTCAGATAGCTGCTTTGAACTCAAGCATAATAACACCAAATTATTTCATCATAGTTAAGGCCTTAGGATTCAAACTACAGTATGAAGTGGAATGGCCTTTTGATACGTGGTGCTGAGCTGGAAGTGATTAACTGAGTAGCTCATTATTCTCCTGAAATAAGAGGGAGCCATTTAGTGGTTGGAATACAAGTTTTTTCCCCCCCTCAGTCTGCTGGCTTGATCTGCAGTGTCAGCATTCACAGAAATGGAATTCACTAAAAGCTCCCTTCAGTACACGAGAGCTTATTTCCAACAGATTGCTCCCCACCCCCATTGTGCTGACATTCTAGAAGAAACACATGCTTGTCCTACACTTTAAAGGCTGCTAAACAGAGATTTGTAGCAACTAATGTCTGAAGCTGGTGATTCAAGTGGGGAGGAAAAATGGAAAGAGGAGACAGTATGTTAGAGAAACTCCACCTGCAGACTCAATACAAGGTCCAATGTGAATATCAAGTTATGTCAGTTACTTTGGAGCTGATTTAATGCTTCTTTAGAAAACTGAATATGTTGAAGGCTGGTTTATGTGGAGGTCCAAGCTCTTGAATTGTGACCTGGAAGAAGTCAGCAGCAGCGTGTGCTTGGCCTAGAATAAGAGACAGTCTTGGCTTACCTACATGTTGCGGGAAGTGGCCTGGGTGATCTAGTGGGTGGTATACTTTTGCTCATGAGTCAGCACTGGAGAAATGCTGCTGGCAGGCATCAGGGAGCACTCTGCTGTTGGAGATACTCCCTTCTGATAAAATGTAAAACTGAGTTTTGATCACGCAAGGTTATTAAAGACCTCAGGGCTCATCCTTTTTTAAGTACAGCAACAATAACTTTGCTGCTACGGTGCTTGCTGCGATTCAAGTACAAGGTTCAGATCCTGACAGCATTAAGAAATCCGCCCCTTGAGGTAGAGAAACTGATTTTTTTTTTTAAGCCCTTTGTGTTTGCTTATCTTCCTCTTTTAGGTGAAACTTAAAAATCCAGGCACCATCTGTTTTCACTGGATAATAAAAACCCCGTGTTACTTCCTGGAAGGGTAAATGTTTGCCCTGATACTCTTGGCCAAAGTCCCTGGTCTCACATGGGATTGTTGTGCAGCATGTTGTTTTCCAGTTGACTCCATCTTACAATCAATTTTGCCGGCTATACTGCTTTATTAAAAAGTGTCTAGGAACTGACCAACTTTGATATCAGTGGTTATGTTTGTCGTGGTTATCGGTGAAATGTTTAAAACCAAGATGGGGCTAAACACTATAAAATATGTGGTTGTGTAAAAGGTATTTGTGGCTTTATTCTCCGAGGTACTGAGCAAGCCCAGCTGCCATTGGGATCAGTGAAAATTGCATGTGCTCAGTACCTTTTGAAGGTCAGGCCATTACTGTGTGACAGAGAGACCGCTCCCAGATTTATTTCCAATCTTTAAAAGACATCACCACCTCTCACTGATGCGGCTTAGGGATTTTAGGACCTAGCGTCTCAGACAAACAAATGGGTGCTTGCTGCTGATATTTTTTTGCTTTTCAGGAGTTTATTAATACTGAGAAGTGTCTTCAGTAAAGCCAGTGCAGTCTCTGCCTATACTGACTTTCCTGTTCTGTTTCCATGGGTTGCAGATGGGAAGATGAATGCCATCTGCAATTGTAAGAATATGCTGAGAGCCTATGTAGGAATTAGGGTAGTGCTATGAAGATGCTCGAGTCCTGAGTTCCCTGTTTTCCTCTACATGTGGATAAGGCACATCCCAGTCCTTCATTTAGAAAAATAATTATGTAGCCAAGGTGGTTTTATTAATTTTAAGCCACTCACTGATTTTTTTTTTTCAATTTCTCCCCCCCCCCACCTTAGCCACCTAAATTCTTTTTGTTTTGTTTGTCTCTTGTTCCTTTTCTGGTATGAAAAAATGTAATATACCTGAATGTGCGGAGGCAAATTTATTCCTGGAGTAACTTCATTGACTTCCACAGAGTTACACCAGGGATGGATTTGGTCTGGCATGGCAGATTTTAGCCTGGAGCAAAGCTTTATAGCAGAGTTGTATTTCTCTCAGAAATATAAAAGGAACACTGACAGATCTGTAGCTGTACTGGTGTGAGCAGGTGCTGTTGTATTAAATTATTTCTTATGAAATTGATTCAGCAACTTGAAGCTTGTAATCTTTGTTCTGTTGTAGTTATGTGGCAGAGACCTTTTAAAACGTAGATTAAATGTATAATATCTTCTCTTATCATTCCCTTCACTGGCATTATTATTTTAAAGGTTTCACCTTTATATATAGCTCAACCTCTGAATGTTATGCATTTGGGTAAGACCTAAATATTGCTGTATTTCCTGCTTAAACACAGTGGACGGAATTTAATCTCTGGAGTAGTTCCTTTGACTCCACTGACATCTGGGATGAATGGGAACAATAGTATTATTTCTATTTTAATTTAACGCATGTATTCTTTAAGAGTTAGTGGCACCAGTTTCTCACTGGTTTAAGGTGACATGCTTACACGGAAGTCAGTGCAGTGACACCAGTTTACACCAGGTGAGAATGCTCCCCTAGATTCTAAAATTATTAGTGTTAAACAAAATGAAGTACATTGCATTTAGTTAAATATTTTTCCTAATAATTTTTCCTAATATTATTTTTCCCCAAATTTCATTAGCTGTAAAATAAATAAAAAAATAAAAAAGAATAACCTGTTGCTTGTGTACAGAGGCATGCAGAAAATGAATTAATAGCTCCCATTCCAAAATAATCACTCTACATGTGTTCCAGGGTGGAATTGAAATGTGCATTTTACTTTCTGTTGGTTTTCACAAACTCAATAATCTCAATAGTAAAGTCACGTTGGGTGCATCTACACATGAAATTAATGTGACACAGTAAACTGTGGATCAATTCAAGCCAGAGTCAGCTGCTTCTGGGTGCAGTGTCTGCATGTGTGTGTAGGGGAGCAGCATCTTAGGCTGGGGCTGAGCAGCAGGCTGGGAGGGGTGAACAGCCCCAGGCTTCTGGAGGCAGCATTGTGTGGTGGAGGGGCTTGCTGGGGCACAAAAGTGCTAAAGTGTGGAGCCATGCGGCAGGAAGCCTCTGCATTTTAGTGCCTTTGTGCCCTAGCCAGTCCCTGTCACCACCTACATGTGCATGTCATTGCACTTAATTACTGTGCGGTAAGATAGTACTATCCACAACTGCACTATCTTACAGTGGAGTGAATTTACTGTGCCTTAATACCGGTGCATATGTAGACAGTGACGCTTTACTGCGGAGTTAATTAGTCAGCTCTGCAGTAAAGCTTGTGTGTAGATGCATCCATTGCCCATGTCCAGATGAACACAACTGTAGTATGTGGCACTTCAGACCTCTCTGCGGCACCACGTACCACGCATTCAGGCATTTCCTGCGCTAGAACTTGCAGTGCAGGGTTTTTTCCTGACCCTGGAGATCCATGGGTCAAAAAAACCAATGAAGCAGGGCAGTATACATGGGGACAGAACCTGCTCTGTCCCCATGCTCTGGCTGCTGGCCAGGCTGCAACCTGCAACCTGCAGGAGTGACATGGCTATAGCTTTTCCCAGCCCCCGGGCCCCTAGGTAAGGCTGCTGGGGCCAGCAACTGTGTTGGTTCCAGCCTCCCCTATCCCAGCTTGGGTAGCCTGCCATGTGCCAGAGTGTGTGTAGCACAGGTGTTCCCTAGGGGCAGTTAGCAGTGGCACAAGGTGTCCACAAGTGTCCACGCTTGTCTGAATTGTCTGTCATTGGGAAGTTGTGTCATGTCGATTTAGAATTAGGAGTAGCCAAGGACAGTTCATGTCAAATTCCATGTCTTTAATATATATTGTTGTGTTTTTTTCTTTTAGGTTTATTTTCTTTAAGACTCCAGGCTTAGGCTTGGAGACCCCAGCCATCATCATTGAGCCCAGCAGCTGGAGCGGCAGCGAGAGCCCTGCCGAAGACATTGAAAGAATGAGTGATTCTGCAGATAAACCTATTGACAATGATGCAGAAGGTGTCTGGAGCCCTGACATTGAACAGAGCTTTCAGGAGGCTCTAGCTATCTATCCACCATGTGGGAGGAGGAAAATAATCTTATCAGATGAAGGCAAAATGTATGGTAAGTAGTGAGGATTTGATCTTTTGAAATTAATGTCTAGTGAGATGCACACAGCCAGACCTATATTTAGACTAAAGGCCAGATTCTGATCACATTTTTACTGGTATAAATCCGGAGGAACCCTGTGAAGTTAAGGGATTTCCTCCCCATTTCACTCTGACTAGCACATTTAGTTACACTGGTCACTTAAGAACTCATAGTAAGGAATTGACTGAAGCCATGCAGTTGCAGAATTGTACTTTTAACAAGCACTAGTATGTGGCTGAATATGTAAAATAAGGTTTTAAAGGTGTATTCCTTGTGGACTTAAAGAGATATGTAAGCGGCCTTCATTTTTGATGAAAAAAATAACAGCGACTTGAACAAGAAATTGGAAATGCAGTTCAAGTGATTGCATGATATAATATACTATGCTTCTATGCTTTAATGCAGAAGTGATAAAGTTCTTGTCACCTCCAGAATCCTCTCAGTGAG
The DNA here is from genome assembly GCF_001723895.1 of Crocodylus porosus. Lineage (NCBI taxonomy): Eukaryota > Metazoa > Chordata > Crocodylia > Crocodylidae > Crocodylus > Crocodylus porosus. The sequence goes on from NW_017728947.1 coordinate 17,784,236, forward strand.
CTATGCAAGCTCATTCTTTTTCTTTTCTCAGTGTGAACTACTATAAATTATGTGATGTGCTGACAGCATTTCATAAATATATACTTCATTAAAGAATACAGATGTCTATGCTTATTATTCCAAGAGTGTTTAGTTTTTGTCTTCCCAGTTTACTTCAGCTAATCTCTAACTTCAGAGGCTTATGTTGCCTTTCTTTTAATTTCTGTAAATATTGCTGACTCTAGAGTTTTATTTTGGCTCCTTACATTGTGAAAGGCAGATGGTGGGTTGTTCCTGTGCTTTCTAAGTTCCCACTTACCACAGAGTGCTTTGGTGACTGTTTTTTTTTTTTTACTGTTATGGTTAACAATAATCAGGAATCTACCTGATGCATCTTTGCTGGCTGTTAGACTAACTGTTCCTCAATAGTGAAACAAATACTATTTCACATAATGGGGTGTTGTGTCTTTAACACGGTCCCTTCTCCATAAAGATTAGTAGAAATCTACAGAACAAACTAGCAGGCACTGTAAGGAGAAAGCAGATGGTACTGCAGCTGCCACCAGCTGTGCCCCCTCCCCCAGTACTGGTTGGATGATGTAATGGAAACAAGGACATTTTTTTTTTCTTTCTGTGGTGTTGGAGTCTCTCACAGCCTGTCAATGTCACAGAGAGGCAGAAACAAACCTTAAGGCGTTAGTTTGCAGCTGTCATGTGACCCTTGCAGCCAAATGAAACATAATGTCTGGAAAAATAGAGTTGTGATGAAGCATCTCAGCTGCTGTTGGCAGAAAGTTACTAGGCCCTGGTTTCCTGCTGGATTTTTTTTTTCATATCGGAGAATATAGTTTCTCTTGTGCCCTCCTTCCCTCTGATTTCCGTCTGTTTTGATTGTAATGCCTTTTGTTGTTTCTCTTCAGAAAGAGAAGAAAATTAGTTTAATTAGAAGGTTGTGCTCTTTCTAGCAGGACTTAGAAATGTACATATAAACATGTTTATTATATATTTATGGTTAAAGACTATACTACTACATGGACTCTCGTCAGGCAAAAATAATGTTGGCACAGTTTTTAAAAATCAAGCTCCCTAAATCCATAGTTAATCTACAATAATGACCTCTAATATGTATTTTTTAATTTGGAGAACCTTTTCTGCATGAAATACTGTATTGTGATGTGATTTATTTAATGAAAATCCACACATGTATGCGTTCAAGGGTTTAATCTTTTACCAATCCTTGATGTAGTTTTAATGGGACTACTGTTCTGAATCTTAAATGCCAAATGATCATTACAGTCTAATTTTAAAAAACTGTCTACATATGCATATTTAATTGCCAATAAATACCTTAAATACCACAAAACCTGGCCAAAATATTATTAATATCTATTTAGTAACTAACTTAAGTGCATATATTGAACTAAAACTTTGATTTAAAGTGTTACTGTTATTTTAAAAAAAGAAATATGTAAGGAAATGTGGAATACTGTATTAGCAGAATTTACATCCTGACTTTTTAGTGGATGAACTCATGTTTCATTCTTCAAGCTGAGTAACTGCTTTGTAGTGTTTGAGGATTTATTGAAACCATGCTAGGTTTCTGAGGACTTTATAATAGAGTCTTATGGCCCTAAGAGCATAATTGTTCTCCAAGGATTTTGAAATCAAAACAGTGTAAGTGTTTTAGATTCTGTGTGGCATAATGAAAATAATTTAATGCCTTTTAGTGGCATACCAAGTTTATTTCCCTTACAGGAGAGACTTTGCAATATCTCAAAGCTTCTGCAGAGTTGGGGGATATTGTAATATGTGTCAGTAATTCATAAACCATGTAAGACAAAAGGTCAAGAAAGCACCATTTCATTTTCTGACTGAAATTACCTTTAAATATAGACACTAGAACAAATATGATTTGCTGTATGGACAAATGTCATGATTACTGAAGATGAGTGAAGTTAGGCAACTGTGTTTTTTTTTCTTTCACAAAAATATATTTGAAAGAGAGAAGAATTTGTTCTTGTGGAAGTTTTAAACATCTACCACAGATTTAACATATATTGTAATATTAGCAGAATTCCTTCGGTATTCCTTTGTGATTATCTAAAAGGTCTGTGGAAGAGCTTGTAGATCTGGTTGGGTGTGGACTACCTGCTTGCTTACTTTATTTTAGGGGTGCGTGCAGGCATTCCTGGGCTTTTTAAAATGCCAAAAGTATACTTACAAGGGGTAATTTGTGGTCTTTAAACCTATGGTATAGAGGAGTGTTTGTAGTTTATCTGTTAATTTGATTTAGTTATTTTTAAATTTGATTATTAATTTGACTCTTTCACACCATGTAATATTTTTGGAGGGGAGGAAAAAGTGGAGCCATTAGCTGATATCTCAATTCTAGTTCTTTTAACTCAATTTTCTGTCAGCTCCAGCCTTCCATAAAAGTAACGTGCAAGACCAAAACAGAAGGGCAAAATAAGTTTTCTAGCCATTGTCTCCTGCAAAGGAGTTTTTCAGGAATGTTGTGGTTTGGGGTGGGTGGCCTTCTGCTGCAAACCCAGTGAGCCCATGGAAAAAGGAACTTGTATATCCACAGGCATAATGATATTTTGAAGCCATAATGATGCCTTCAATTTCTGTGACTTGCTTATGCCCTCCATTTTTTGTTTTTTCTCCATTCTTTGGCCATCTTTTTGATCTTTACTATGGTGGTATTGATGCAATAGCTGCGGGTAAAAAATGGAAGTGACTAAAAAAACTTGGTTCAGGAAAACTTATCCTGCAAACTGATAAGTACCTTTTCAACCCTCTTTGAGGAAATGGTTGAATAAAGACCATAGAAAAGATAGGCTACTCTTTTATACTGTGTAGCTTAAATTTGCTGTTCAGGATTAGTGTAGGAAGGATTTTGACATCATCTTTCATTGCATTAAAAAAGGTTTTTGATAAATTCAGATATGATTGGTAACAAGAAGTGCAGCTCTGCTGGACTTATTTCCCATCCCATAAATTAAGCATCACAAATGTCTGTTGTTCTAGCACATACTAAAACCTGCAGACCATTAGAGGGCATTGGTTGTCCTGTATTTGTACTTAATTCAAATTGTTGGTCTTTTTCTGTTGACAGTTTAGTTACTTGTAACAATTCCTGTGAACTCACTTATTGGCAAGGTACTTGCCTGCACTTGTCTCTGCTCCTGCAAAGACTGTGTTTTGGAAAAATCAGAAGAATGAAAGCTACTTTGAAATGCAGCCTTAATTCATCCCTGGTGTAACACTGCAGTCAGTAAAGTTACAGTAGGACTGAATTTGCTCCAGTGTGTTTGTTTTCATTTACCTGTAATTTAGACATATCAAAGACATAACTTAGATACACTTTCAAAATGATGTCAGAGTCATTTAAAACTGTCATTAAGGGAAATAACTGCAGACATACAGTTATTTTACTACCTCATGCAGATATTTTACTATTAAGATTACTGACTCAGCCTAGCAAAGATGGCTTTTGTATTTTATTGAGATATTTAATCTTTTAAATTAAAAAAATGATATAAAGATTAACTTGGGGAGCATGTTAGTTATTACAATTATAATTTACTCGGTAGAATCTGTATAGGAAAAAGAACAATTTATTAATAACGATTTAACAGAGGCTTACAGAATCTGTTTACTTATTCTGAAAAGATTAATAAGCACTATTTAAAGTTACAAAAGTACACTATAGTCTTGCAAAACTCTTACATTAATGTAACAGTCTGTCCTTATGCAGGTGGTAGTGAAAAGCCGCATGATGCCGTACTCACCCATCATACAAAACATTCTACTAAGACAAAGATAATTTTTGCAAAACTTAAAGCACTGTACATTAATTGAACATTAAATTAATAGCTAATACCGCAGCAAAAGACTCACTTCTGTCAAGATTATGTAATACTTTAGTATAGTGGTATTCCTACAGCTTCTCTTTCACTGGCTTTTATCAGCGGGTATCCTGGATTTCCCTGATTAAACTCAACCCCCCCCCCCCCAAATTAAAAACAAAA
>NW_017728947.1:17788348-17826026 GCF_001723895.1 Crocodylus porosus
TCTCATAAAAAATTTTAAATTCTCTAATAAACCCCCCAAAGTCTGTGATTAAAATTAAAGCCCCCTCACTTCCCTGCCCCCCCCCCGGCTCTACTCATGCCCCTCACTCCCTGCCCGAGCCCACCAGCCTTGCTTGTGCCCGTCACTCTCCCCTGCCAGACCCCCAGCCCTACTAGTGTCCATTGCCCCCCACCCACAGCCCCCTGCTCCCCCAGAGGGGGCCCACAGACCCTTGCCCCTGGCAGGAAGTGGCAGCTGCTGCAATGGAGCAGAGCCCAGCTCTGCCCCTGCTGCCTGCCTGCTGCAGGCTCAGGTGGGTGGGGCCAGCTCCCCACCGCTGTGCACGCTCCTGGGGGCATGGGGGGACTTGTGCTTTCCAGATCTGTGCATGGGGCAGGGGAGGGCTGCCCACGGTTGGGCTCCTGCCCTGCTGCCCCTCCCCCAGGGCCTCTGCAGTCCAGTGGGTGAAACCTGGCAGTGCAGGACAGAGTGGGGCCAAACAGGAAAGTTGCTTGCTGCTGTAAGCTTTGTGCTGCCCTGACTATGCGCCCCTTGTGTGCGCAGTAGCAGTGAGGGACACAACCCCACACCGCTTCTCCTACTGCTGCGCACTTGCAGGAGACTCACTGCCAGGACAGCATGGGGCTTGCAGTGGCAAGGAGATCCCAGTGCAGCCCCACTCTGCCCTGTAGTGCCAGGTTGCACCCTCTGGGCTGTGCAGGCCCCTGGGGAAGGCAGCAGAACAGGGAGCCCAAGCTTGCAGTGGGCAGCATGCAGCCCCCACCCTGCACACAGCCCCCGGGAGTACATGCAGCAGTAGGGAGCCAGCGTCTTCCCTGTCCCCTGGACAAATTGCCTGCAACCCTGTCCTGCTCCCTGCTCGTGCTCTGTGGCTGCGCATTGTATCCCCAGCCCCCAAGCCTTTTGCACTGCCCAGCTTGACAGCAGCCCCAGCCCTGCCCAACTCCCTTCCTCCCTATGGGGGGCCTCAATCACCCTTCCCCCACCCCTCACTTACCTGCGTGAGCTGCTCTTCCCACTGCCTGGCAGCCATACACATGGACATGCACATGGTGCCCCCTGCTTGAACGCCCTCCTCCTGCTCCCTGCAGCCCTTTGCAGACTGGAACTCTGCCAGCCTGCAGAATGCTCTTTGCAAAACTGCAAAATCTACAGGTTTCTCCAATAAAATGGGAAATCTCTGTTTGCCTATGGTAAAAGGTAAAATCCATAGGTTTCTCCTTTTTGCCATGGGAAGCAGGAAACTTAGATGAATAGCTGTGTGGAAAATATAGAAACTAGTTACTTGTTTATCATTGCTTTCAATTTTAGAAGTTCCATTCAAGTTTACTGCCTCTATAAAGACATCAGCACCTTATAAAGTTTTCACATATTAAATGTATTCAAATGCGAATAAGGTAGTCAGAGTGATGAAATACCAGATGTGAAGTATCAGGTTGCATGTTTATTCATCTGTTACTGCAATCATTGTACAGAGATACGTTCTTGTATTTTCTGTCTCACAGCAACATACACAAAATGCACCCGTTATAGGACACCTATTATGAAAGTTACTATTTAGGTTACTTAGACAGTAAACAAATCTGTCTCGAAACATTCTTGCAATCCTGTGATTGTTCACTGTATTACATCATCATACTGTGTATGCAGGAAGATGCGTTGCGTATCCGTGCTGAACAGTAATCATTTCTGTCAATAAAAGTGACAAAAATGGAACTGGTGAAAACGGTCTAGTGATAGTTCCCTTTTCTGCAACATGGGAGGCCAGACTTTAGTTTTTGTACCTTAGTCCCTCAGGACTAAATGCTGATTGGGTCAGGAATTGGGATTGAGAGGTAAAACCTCCTGAGGGTTAAAAGAATTTTCTCTTCTGCTGCCAACTTCCAAACCTCAGGAAAATACAAGCAGTGATTTAACAATCCTTATTATTGTTAAATTGTAATATTCCTACTTGGGAAGCCAGTGGGAGAAGGCTCAGGGGGTCAATCTGAGTGCCTGTGTAGTATGATACAGTCCCACATGGCACTTGTTACCAAATCTCCCCTCCTCTTCATCCCCCTCCCCTCTGCTTTTCCTCCCTCCACCAGTTACGTTGAACCAGGAGAATGACGTATTAATTAGTTTAATAAATTATACTGGTAAGTTCTGCCAGAAAGTTTTGCACAGGAACAGTGTACTTCCTATGAAAGTGCTCTTGAGAAAGTTCTACCCCTTTTGTCTTAGCTATGCAGATGCAGAAAGCCCTGTATAAACCTTTGGATGTAAAGCAGAATGTCAGCTAAACACTTCAGCCTTCATCCAAATTATTTATCATATGGTATCCATCTGTAGAGTAGAATTAGTTCTCAGTGGCCACGTCTACACAAGACACTGACTGCACAGTTCTTGCTGTGCAGTCAGTTAGTATTTGCATACACAAATGCTAAATGACTGTGCAGTAACCAGAGTTACTGAGCAGTAGCATCACCCAATGGCTTTTAGGTGATGCTGACTGCATGGTATCTTGTTATTACTACACTGTAGTGTCACGTCATGCTTTCTGCCATGCGATGCTACTGCGCAGTCAGTGTCTTGTGTAGACTCAGCCACTCTTTTTGAAATAGAGACTTAAGTGCTTGGTAAAGTGGCAGTTTCTGTTCAGGAATGTGTATGTCAGCAGCCACCCCTATTAATACTAGATAGAAAAGAGAGCAATTTTCCCCTTTTATAACAGTGTAAATATATGTAAAAATGGATTTATTAAAGGCACATGTGCTGGAAATGGGAGCAGCTCCTTTTTGGCTTAGTGAAGTATAGCAGCACTAAAATGATGCAACCTCACTAGAACATCCAGGACATGTATTAAAAGGCTGCTGAATGTGATTTATATTAGTTCAGCCCTTTTTTTTCCTCCAAGGTTCATTTCACAACTTTATCCTGACATCCTGTAATTTCAGAAGTCTTAGTTTTTCCAGTCCTGTGAAAAGGATTTGTAATTCTAGGGAAGGAAGTTACTATAGCTTAAGTCAGCGATCAGCAACCTTTTAAAGATGCAGGCTGGATTGATCCAGTTTGTGTCAGAGGTGACTGGGCAGACACTAGGACCCAGATGTTGCTACTATTTTTGCCCACATCAGTACCAGAAAGCAACTGCTGCTGAAGCCCTCCACTGTCAAATCCTGCCTTAGCCCCTTGTCCACAGGCAGGAACAAAATTGTTCTGTGGGCTGCCTACCCCTGGTCTAAGTCAGTTGGCCTGATGGATCAGGGAAGGTCAGTAGCCCAATACCCAAGCATCAGGAAAGTGGACAGACATCTAGAAAAACCTATATATGCAGAGAATATAGAATAACAAGCACTTCCTTTGATTTAATGTGTTTCAATTACCTCTTACAAATACTACAGAGCAAACATCTGCCCCAGTTCAGCAGAAAGCAACTCAGGGACAGTAAGCGGCACTAAGGTTTGCAGGAAGCCTCATAGGCTTGAAAGAGGCTATCATGCAGTAGAAGGTCACAGGCAATAATAGGTTAGATAGGTCAAGGTCACATTGATAAGTGTTACATGAGACTATCCTAGAAGTTCTTCCTTTCTTTCCAGCTGGGTTTTCTCCCAGATCTTAGAAATCAGCTGGATCCGTGTCACAAAATTTAAGCATGGGTTCACCAAATTGTGTTCTCTGGAAAGGTGTTATCACAGGAATGGGAAAAGTGTCATTTTTAGCGTGGACAGTGGTGCCCAATTGCTTTTTAAAGAATATCTCTTTAGAAAAGAGCTGTATTGAAAGACAGTGTTGGAGGGAAGTCTCAGTCATTGTTTTCAGAGAGATTTGAACAGCATAGAGAGCGGTGCTACTACACGTTCACAACCAACTAAAATGAAATCCAGCCATAAAGAAGCTGAATTATCAAAGAGCATTTTCTGGAAGTACAGACTTCTGGACAGCTGTTCTTGTCATGCAGAGCTTGGACTATTGTATTGATTGGGTCTGACAGATATCTCAACTGTGTAGATAAGCAAACTCCACCCTAATGATTTTCTTTTTCCTACTGGATCTGCTTGGTTTGGCTCTGGCCACAACTAAGAGAAAAATACAAATGGAGACCTTGACTTGTATCATCTGAAATCTTCTAGGAATGCATGGGTTATTGGAGACGTGGAATTTTCTTCTGATGCACAGCTTTATACTATGCATCACAATAGAGTCCTACTGAGCTTGCATAGAAAACATGCCATGCTGGTCATATGATTCTTGCATTAGTCTTGAGGTTGTTATGCAGAACTAATACTTGCTTTAAAATGTTTATTTCTCATGAACAGGGACCTTGGTTTTCTCTGATTTAAAAAAAAAAAAAAATCCCTAATTTTCGGTTTAAGAAAAGTAACCCTAAATCCACATTTTCCCATGATTAAAGTGGAACACCACTAATAAATACATAACTATATAAATGTGTGTGTGTGTGTGTTTCATTTTAATCATGGAAAAATGTAAATTTTGGGTTGCTTTAAAAAAAATGAAAATTGAGGATTTTTAAAAAAAATCAGAAACCAGGATCCCTGCTCGTGAAATACATAATTTTGCAAACACTAGTCCTGCTATTGTGTGAATATTTCCTTAGCACACAAGCAATATATTGTAGGACACTTGGTCTGAAATAGAAGACATCACTGAAGACTGGGCACTGCTATTGATTTTACTTTGACCATATAACATCTCTTAGAATTAAATAATTCAGAGTCTGTTCAAGGAGAAGAAGTAGTGATTTCAGCTATTTAGGTTGTAGCTTTTAAAGCCTCTTTTAGCTCTGGGTATTCTAAACTTATTATATTGATTCAAGCAAAGGAGGATTTTTGTTGGAAAAATAATCTATGTAGGGAAAAAAGAACTGAGCATAAGCATACTGGTGCCAAGCTATGAATACACTTCTAAAATGTAGAAAACTAGTGTTTCTGCCTAGGGACACACTTGGCTAATTAAGTTCACTGGTGGGCACAGTGATGACTCCTGACTTGGCAGGAAAATAGAACTTCAAGAGACACACTTGTTGCTAAGAATGTCAGCAAGGTGTCTTACCCAGAGAGGATTCAAGTAAAGACCAGCAGTGCACAGAGACCTTGCTCAGCTCTGGAATTTTCTGCTTAGGAAGCTCAGAGATGCTGCTGGAGTAATTTCTCCTATTCACACATTCAGGTTTTGTATTTGATGGGCCTCCATTATAAATTACCGTTTTAATATATTAAAGTGCATCAGGACAGACTATGTAGTTATCTGGCCAAATGCCCTTCAGATTTAAACCTGAATTGTGCCATCAAGGTTTTTGTACAGGGTGTAAGCACAAATTCTGACCCAGTATTTCTAAGGGTCTAAGTGCTATGGAATTTGCAGTGCTGCATGCATGACTGGTAGAATGCTGACTCCTTCAAACTTTCCTCTATAGAACAGAGGAATGGCATGGCCCTTACTTCCTCTGAGGATGTTCTGCATTGTATAGTGATCAGGTAAATTTTGAAGCACTTTTTGGTCTTTGATAGCTAGCACTAGACCAGTGGTGCCCAAACCTCTAGCCCTGCATGCCAGGTCTATCCACAGGCTGGGTCCAGCCAGTGGGCCCAATCCAGTGTGAGGGGCATGTGTGGCTGGGGCCCAATCCAGCCACACTGAAAGAGGCAGGCTGGGGCTTGATCTGGCTGCACAGTACTTGAAAGTTTGGAAGTGGGGGAGGGATGACAGTGAATTTCCTGACCTGTGGGGAGCCCCATGAGTTGGATGCCATGGCTGCCAGGATTGAGCATCCGTGCATTAGACAGTCTTGTATTCTAAAATTCCATGAAAAACTGCATCTTGGCTCTGAAAGTGCCAGAGGTTAGTCTTGACCGCTGCATTTCCTAACTTCATAATGTTCATAATTTGTTTCTGGTGCTAACTGCAGAGTAGGGCTGTGCGAAACATCAGCGTTCCACTTGGACATCTGTTTCGGCATTTTGACAGAAAAGTGCTTTGTTTTGAGTTTTGTTTCATTTCGAAAACACTGTTCTGTTCCATTTTGTCAAAATGGCTTTGCTGTTTTGACACTGTTTCAACGTTTCAGTTGGGCTGGGAAAGGGAACTCAGCCCAATCACAGCCCTGGTTCTCCCCTGTCTCCCACCACCTGGCTGGCTGCTTTGAAACTCAAATCGTTTTGAAATTTTCCCACGTTTTGACTGCCCTCATTTCATTTTTAGGCTGTTTTGAAGCCCTTCATTTCGTTTCAATTTCACTGTTTCGAGCTTGAAATGATTCGAAACAGTGTTGAAACAAAACAGCCAGCAAAATTTCACACAGCCATACTGCAGAGCAGAGGAAGCATCTAAATGGGTCAAAGCCGATACATTATTGCTAATAATTCTGCAGTCCTCTACATAGTCTTCAGGTGCAGGGACACATCTTGGTATAAAGGAATTGTTTTGGGCATCTTTGAAACCCTTTGCAAAGAATTATAGAATTTATCTGATAGTTTTGGGAAGAGGAGGGCTCGAAACAGTGGACAGCAAATAAAAAAAAAAGTTTTTCCTTCCTGCTGACAGGAAAGATGTACCCGTGTAAAAGTACGAAAATTAGTTTAAGCCAAATTTTTTCAAACAAGGGCTTGAATTCGGCTGCTCATTCTAGCAGACTAGAAACATTTCATACTTAGTTGCCCGAAGCTTTTTCACTTTTGTTTGCTTACAAATTATCATTCACTTGCATTAGGGCAGTGTGTAAAAAAACAAACAAACAAGCAAACATAAATTAAATTGTCTTACATCAGGGGTGTCCAGATATGATCTACGGGCCGGATCTGGCCTACAGAGCCCTATCATCAAGCCTGTGGTGCTGCCTGTGGATCTTAAGTGGATCCACATGCCACGTGCAGAGAGCCCTGGACTGGCCCTGCATGTTGTATATAACAGTAGCTGGCCCTTGTGGCTATGTACAGTCAAAAAGCCCAAGGCTTAATTGATTCAGTCTTTGCAGGTTAGTTCTAAGCTGCAGAGATGGAACTGATAATCAAATGAATACACATTCACTTTTGATTCAAGAAATGCCACCACATTCCTGCAGTGGCTCAAGTCAGAAGCCAGTGGAGAGGTGGGGGGGGCACTATAGCATGCTTGCCAGCCACTCCAACGCTTTTCCTCCCTCCCTGCTGAAGCAAATGAGGCATGGCCAGGCTATGCTATGCCTGGGCAGGGGAGTTGGCGGGGGGAGGGGAAGGTAGTAGCATTGAATTCATAAAAGCTTGAACAAGAAATACTTTTTCAGAGAAAGAACTAAAACTGAAAGTTATAAACACAGCATGAGACATGCATTTGCTTACTCTTCCTGCTGCCCCTGGAGTCTCTGGGATTTGCAATCCAGACTCACAGCAGCAGACTCTGAAGAGTTGCTTGTCACTTCCTCTTCCTGTTTCCAGGTGCCTCTTGGATTTGTAGTCCACAGTCACAGCCAGCGCTAAGTTTAGCAGGGCAGGGAAGCTCCATGCTCAGGAAAGGTGAGTTTAATTCCCTCTCCCTGGCCCCAGACCCCAGCAGTGGTTTATGGGGGAGGGGGCCAGTAAGCCAGCCAGCAAGGAGAGTGATCTACTCCTCACTGCTCTGGCTAGGAAACAGAGGGCCAGAGCCAGCCTTGTTCTCTGGAGCAGACAGCCCAGTCCAGCCCAGCCCAGCCCAGGGCTGAAAAGCATGCTGGGATACTGGGGGACTCTGATTTAACTTAAACTAGGAAGAGGTCTGGGACAGAAGTTTCATAAACTGGTTTGACATAAATCAGTTAAGTCTGATACTACATTCAATGAGGTTCATTTTAAACCAACTTCAGCCATTTTCAGAACTGGTTTACATGCACTGAATTTGTTTTGTTACAGGTTTAAACCAGTTTTTGATCACTTAAACCGGTTTATGTGTAACTTCTGTCCATGCGCTGTAAGTCCAGCTCCATGAAGCACATGCAACGCTCATCCTGGACCAGCTGGGCTTCAGGGCCCAGTCTGGCCTGCAGAATGGGCCCATGCTCCAATTCCAGCCCATGGGGTCTGATGAGTATGGTTATTCCTGCCTTACATTTTATATCAATATATTTTATTTATGACAAGGTAGTAACACCCTCTGTGGAAATGTGGAAAATAGATTCCCTGAGTGTTTTGGGACTCAAAATCTCATAAGTTTATACATGAGAATGGAGAAAGGGCAGCTTTGGCAAGCTCAGGTAGGAGGCAAAACCTATGTAAACCAATTCCATCTAGGAGGGGACAGCGAGGCCTATCCTAGTTTATAACTATTGCAGACCACAGTGGATAGGTAGTAAAACCATTTTCATAGGAAAAGTGGCTTTTAACTTGCTGTAGTGGATGCCTGTATATGTTCTGGAAACTTTAACATTTGACATTTTAGATAGAAATTTCCTTAAGGCAGAGACTGGATTTCCATTTATGTTTCATGCAGCCTCAGGCAAACTGTTGGTCCTAAATACATAGTGAAATTTTTAGTAAAACTAATATAAAATTCAGTGCTTCCTAATAAATGTATAACTGCCTATTTCCTAGCACATAAAGTTTTACCCAGTCAAGCAGCCTCTAAAAGATTAAACGCAAAGAATCTGATATAAACCCCCAACAAGTAAATGCAACAGCTACTGTTGATAGAGCCCTTCATTGCTTGCTTTTACAGTTTGTCATGTGACCTGCTCTGAGGAGGATCTGCAAGGGAATGTTACCACACCAAATCCTAGCAGTTATTTAGATAAGAGAGCGCTTCACCAGAGCTACAGGGGAACTGACCTTTCAGAACAGCATGTGAATGATTTGCTTCTGCCCTCCATCAGAATTTCACACTGTAGGAAGAACTGTGGATTTAGTTTTGACATTACATAGTAGGCTTGCCTGGAGAGACTGATTAGAAGGTGAACTGATTTAGTTAATTCTTAGGCCAATTCTGTTCACTTCTTGGGTTTGGCTGGCCTCTTCCAGCTAGTTTTCTGGACCAGTCATTAAAAACACTTTTCAGAGTTGCAAATTACTAAGGCACTACTCATAGAAGTCAGTGTAGACTGGACTGAAGCTGGCGAATAAAGTTAACAGAATAGATGCTGTGAAAGAAAGTGCTTAAGGAACAGGGAAACGAGAATCTGGAGTAATCTGATGGTATTAAAAAAAATTAAAATTAGGTTAAATTTTAAGAGAAAATTTATTGAATGCTAATTTTAGAATGCTGAATAATCTTGCAAGAGACATGCACTGCATAAAACATTTTAAAAGAAAGCCTTGATAAAGCCCTTGAGAGTATACCGTACGAAACAGTCCTGTGCCAGCATTGAGAGTGGTGAGATATCTGGAAAATAATTTCTAGGATATAATTTCTGGGATTTGGGAAGTGGCCTGAGGTTTGGAAAAACCTATAGGCTCTCTTTGTATTCTTGAGCATTTATTCACGTAAGTCATTCCACTGACTTCATTGGGACTTCTTTTGTTTCTGTTACTTGCCAAAGTAGAAGCTTCATGACTAGCTCTGTGTTTGCGTTATGTGGGTACTGCTTCGGTAGAGAACCCTTGCATGTGTTGCACCATTTGGAGATAACTTTGTGGTAGGACTTCTGTGAGCTTGGAGGTAAAAAAGAAACATGCAAAAAAAGCTTATCTTTTCTATGGGCCAATAAATGATTACCATCATGTTGCAGTCTTTGTACTGCGCTTCCTACAACACACCCTTCTGAAATTGAGAAAGCAGGTTACATCATCCTAGAAGCTTTGTGAGCTCCATATAGAGAAGTGCAGTGGGCTGTCAACTGCCATTTATAATTATGATGATAATGATGATGATAATGATGATGATGATAACAACAATAATAATAATTATTATTATCATTGTTATGATTAATTTGTTTTAGTATTGCCTTGAAGCCAACCAAGATTGGGATCCCATTCTTCTAGATGCTGTTTAAGGAGAAAATGAGAGATGGCCCTTGTCACACACAAATTATAAGAAACAAATTGAATTGAAAAATAATACAGCATTCAGCTGGAGTTTTGATACTTCATAAATTGATGTGAAATATATGCATTATTTTTAATGTAGTGGCTGGTGAAAATAAAATGATTTCATTTCTTTGAAAACATCATTATTTATGGAACATAAAAGTCCAGCTTTTGACTTTGCTGATTTAGAAAATATGTTTGACTCAGTTTACCCCTCAGTTACGTTGTTGTAAATCTAATGGAGTGGTCAGATGTATGACAAGGTAACCCAGAGCAGAATTGGGGTCCTTCACATTAAAAATTCAATTTACCACAGCAATAACTTCTACCTTGTAGGAAAGTATATAAAGATCTTGCAGACCTCTCTTTCTGTACAAGAAATATGAACTACAGTAACGTGGACAAGTAATTAATGTTGTGCAGGGTGTCTAGGGGCAAACTTAATTGGTTGCTGTGGAAAATCCATGTGCCATGCAGATTTAGGATCTATTTGCCAATGCCCCATAATTTAAAATGTCATATGGGGGGGGAAGGGGGAGTGGTGGAAATCAATCCCTCGTATTGTACATTAGTATTAGTACGTTGCTTGCTTGTTCATCGTGATGTGTACAAGAAGACTTGCTAAAATAATAGCAGGTGGTATAGTGTGAACTCATCCCCATTCCCTGTACTAAGGAGTAAACTTAAATCTAATTTCTTTTCTTCAGATTCTAACACTGGTACGTGAATTATGGAAGCACACAGTCCCTGAAATGTTATTAAGAGGAATGTTATACAAGATATTTCCTTTATTTAACTTTAAGAAAACAACCCTATGTGTCACCGCCTATACTGAATATATTTAAATTCCATCTTTATTAGGTAACCCACTGAGTTAAGCAATTAATCTTTGTTGATCTCCTGAGCAGTCGCTTAGAATAGGTGTTACTTTGTAAGGAACAAGTGGGTACAGTTTTATATTTCACTTTCTAGTGTTGCGTTATAAAGCACAATTCCAGTTGCCTTCCCTCAACACATGCTCATAAGAGTAGTGTGGCCAAGCTAACTCATGGAGCGTGACTCCTGTCGCTCACCTTCACTGGACAGCACTTTAATTCCCCCAGGCACTTTCCTGCTATGACTTGATGAAAGATCTAGATAAAATTCTGCCTTGGGCAAAACTGTGCTCGGCCACTGAGGTAGCCCTTCGATGACTGGGTATCAAAATATGCCATAGGGAACGACCCTTATGGGATCTAAACTGGGGGCTCCTCTGCCAGAGGCCTCTGTAATAAGTCTTAGCTCCAGCTGTTAAGTCTTTACAGATGGAGACTGAACAGTATTTCCCTGGGTTACTACCAGATAACTCCCACAGTCTGTCTGTTACAAAAATAAGGAAATGTGGGCAGCTTATCTGGTTCTCGCCCTCCTTCAGTGTGCTTGTCCAACAGGTTTCCTCACCACTTCTGGCATCCTTTTTGTAGCATCAATGGGCTTGTCCAGCCTATGAGCTGGTCCTCACCCTCCAGCCATGGTTTGTTCCTCCTATTGGAAGGTAAGCTGCCTGAAGTGAGCTAGGGCCAAGGTTCCCCTCAACCGGGCACTTGAGACTTGCAGAATTCAGTGTCCTGGCCATCCCAGAAAGGGCCTCTCTTGACAGTGGTCCCTGTTTCCTGGTGGGACCTTTTGCCATCATGTAAGGCAAAGGGGACTAGCAAGGGATTCTCCTTCCTTGCTCCCTCTGCCCTGTTACAGGGACCCTTTTGGCTGTGGCACAAGGACTGCATTGCTTGCCATGCCACACTGCATGTGTTGCTTGTAGCAGTGTGAAGGGAGCAGGGAAGGAGAATCCCCTGATTACCCCTTCCCCCCTTACCCAAGTGCTGCTGGGGCTCTTTGACCCCCAGAAGGTAAGGGGGGAAGGGGTAATCAACGGATTCTCTTTCCCTGCTCCCTTCGCGCTGCTACAAGCAGAATCAGACCTCAACAACAATGTTAGCTCGTTGGAGTTGAGCAAAACCAGAAAGCAGATTTAGTATACTGTATCATATAACATTCTTTATGTCTGTCTTGTCTGTACTGTAATGGAAAGGTTTTATTAAAGATCAGAAGTAAAGAAGGTCTCCAATGCCATTAATAGTAAATATTTTAATTATGTTATTGTCCAAAGACCCCACTTGTGATTAGGCTCCCATTGTGCTAGGTTGTTGTACAAACACAAAACAGAGGGAAAAAACTCTTCCCTGAAGGGTTTACATTCCTAATTTCTAATTATATATAGGATTATAAAATGTTCCCATTAAAGAAATCCCTGGGGCACATACAATGTTCAGCATAACAAATGGCTTTTTAAACTAAAATATCAAATAAAATTATTGTCTCATCTACTCCTACCTGCAATTCTCAGACAAAAGCTTGGTAGGAAAAAACCCCAGGCTTCACTTCCTAACCTAAATGGCAACAATCTCAGGCTCTTTTAAAATCATCAGAAAGTAATCTCTAGATTTTAGGGGCCTGCACTGAGAGTGCCTGACCATCATCCCAAGAGATCTGTGGACTTTGAGCAAGAGTACCTCACCTGCCATTACTTGTTATTGTACTCTTCAGGAGGAGAGGATGCAGTACATGCATGCAGTATCTAGGACATTACAAACCAGATTTAAAACTTTGATTTACGTGTTTAAGCAAATAGAAAGCCTTAAGCCAGGGGTGTCAAACTCACCTCATGCCCTAGGTCAGACCTAGACCGCAGGGTTTAGGGTTGCCAACTCTTCAGGACTGCTGTGGAGTCTTCAGGAATTGGATATAAATCTACAGGAGACTGCTGAGAGTCACCTGGGAGATGAGTGATAGGGCATTTGTCCGTAACTGATATACACAAGCACACAGGCATATTCGCATCGTGTGTCACAAGCAAGCTGGCATTCTGGAAATCTTCTGGAATAGCTTTAAACAGAGTTGGCAACCTTAGCAGGGGTCCTTGTGGGCTAGATCCAGCCAGGGCATGTGGTAATGGCAGTGGCTCTGGTGCAGAGAACATGGTATATGGCAGCAGCTCTAGCTTCCACCATGTGTCCCATGCTAGAGCTGCTGCTGCCACCAGATGCCTTTGTCCATGGTGGCAGCTCCAACTCCAGTACTGGGCATGCAGCAGTTCTACCTCCAACCTAGGGAATGCAGCAGCAGTGGCTCCTCCAGCATGGGGCAGAGGAGGTAGGGCTGCCACACTGTGGATAGGTGAAGTGGCCAGAGGGCAAATGGGGCTCTATCATCTCTTGCTTGCCCTCCTGCCACCAATCCCCATGTCAACTGGCCCAGGTTTTGTGGCAGATTACTCTCTACAGCCATGTCCCCCAAATTTTGGTGGCCTACCAGTAGCCCAGTGGATAAAGCAGCTCTTTGGGCTGGATTCAAGCCTGTGGACCATATGCTTGATACCCCTGCCTTAAGCAATTGAAATGCTAGTGGTGGCAATACACAAGTGCTGCAAGGTATACTTCACTGCTGAGAGCATACTACAGGGTTAGGTCCCTGTGGCAACCTTATAACTGAAGGGTTGCTGCTATAACTGAAGCTTCTGAGTAGCCTTCCAAAACATGTTCAAGAACAGTGCATTAGAGTAGGGGTTGTCAACCAGGGGTGCTTGGAAAGGGGCTAGGGATTATTGGCGGGCAGGGCCGGAATGCCGCCAGCCACCACCCCGCACTGCTGCCTCCCAGGAGCCAGGCCAGGGGGCGAGAGTTGTGAGGGCAGTGGCTCCTCTCTGCGGGCCACACAAGCACTACCCGGGTGGGTGAACACAGAGGGGGGGAGCTCACATGTGGTGGCCACTGCCATCCACCACCTCATTCCACCATGTACAAGCCCCCACTGCTCTGCATCTGGCTGCTGCCACCCCCCAATTGGCTGCTGCAACTGCCCCACCCCCCACTCTGCTAGAAGTGTACCCAGAAGGGGTACACTCCTTAAAAATGGTTGAAAACCCCTGCATTAGAGTAATGTAACCTGGAAATCTCAGAGACACAGATAGTAGGTGGCAACGTAGAGATCAAAAAGGAATGTGGTCATAAACATCTAGGAAAAAGCAAATGGCGCATAGTTGTAGAACTCCATAGCTCCCTTTAAGTGTGGATCATTGAACAAGTCTGGAAAAGTCCTTTTAGGAATTCATTCCTTTTTTCACTCTGCTAGCACCTTATTCAGTTTGTTTTCAGGCAAGTACCAGGCGCAACCAAAAAATGGAAAACAAAAGAGGCTACAGTGCTTAAGTCTGATGAAAATGAGGCAAGACTTTGTGTCAATAGTACACCAGTGACCCTTCAAGCCAAAATAATCCCTTCAACTGTGCCTAAGGATTATAACTGAGAATATTTTGAGGAGAAAAAGGAAGTAAAGGATTCCCCCCCCCAGTTATTTATTGTGAGACATCTTAATCTTAATAACAACTGACTGATCCTTTTTGAAAATCTTTCCTCATAGGCAACTGAAATAGTACGTGAGTGATTTTTATCCAATTTTGTCTGCACGTACTGTATTTTGTTGGGTCTGAATCTGACCTCTCACAATTTTCTATTGGTGTAATATTACTAAATTCATTTACTGTGAGATCTGAATCAGATTCATAGATTGTGAGCCCTTTGGGGCATCAATTTTGTCATAGTGTATTTGGGTAGTGTTCCCCAAAGTACTTAAGTCCCATTTTGAGAAACATAAGTCACTTTTGGAAATGAGATTTAGACACTTTAGAAAAATGTTACCATTTCTATGGAAAGTGCTATTGGCATAGTTGCTAATAAAGAAGTAATAAATATTATTGTTGTTATTATTATTAAATGTAAATATGGAAATAGTATAAATCAATCAGCTTTTCAAACAAAGCATCTATATTAAGTACATTTAAGAAAAATAAAGAGAGAAACTTCTATTCTGGTAGGAGTGTTTCTTACTGTTTAGTTTGGGGAGAAAAAGCAAAATTACTTATTCTGATCCCTAAGATTTTAGGTTAATCATGCTTGGGAGTCTGTGGAGAATAATAAACTTTGTGTGTGTGTGTGTGTGGGGGGGGTGTATCTATATATATCTATATGTGTAGATATGTAGCTATAGATAGATGTCTCTATCTATCTATCTCTTACAAGTGACTTTCAGTGACCTTTTTATTAATGTGAAAGCTGTAACTTGGAATGAACCAAAATAATCTAAGTGTTTGTTATAGTTTTGGCCTCACATTTTGATTCATGATATTCATAACTTTTAAGTCTGGATTCTGTTTGTTTTCTTAATTCTGATGGATCATGGCTGTCAAAGAATTAATTCAGATTAAAATGTATAAAGCATACAGTTGTTGTTTCTTAAGGTATTTTGCAATCTAAGCAAAGGCTCAGGTATTCCAGATATGAGAGATGTGCAGATTGCATAAGATGTTATGCATTGCTCACTCTAAGATACAGAGTCCTGTCTGCCCTTAAACCCTTTGTTCTCTTGGCTGAATGCAGTTAATTAGCAACTGTCTCCATAGCAACTGCCTCATAGTCCAAAAACATTGTCTAGTTTTTGCAGTTTAGCTTATCACACTGTTTACCTGAAGGGCTTTTCACTGCGTTGAGTCTCATTTGAGTTGGCTGCATGCCTGTTCACGGAAGTGAATTGTCAAGATAGAAAAACACCATGGCAGCAAGATGCTGAACAGGACTCGGTTGTGTGAAACCAAAAACATTAGAAAAGTTCTGTGGAAACCAGAAGTTGAAGTTTGCAATAATTTACATTTAGTTTTAAAGCATGTGACTGCCAGGAATACTCTACATTCAAAATAAAGCTTTACTTAGAAGTCTTTTCTAGAGTATCTTATACATGGATTGTTTATAGCAGGCTCTCATTAGTAATCTCCAAGCCCTAGGTGTTGTATAATTACAGTGCCTTCCATAAAGGGCAAGGAAACTTCACTTCCTCTAGAATCATGCTGTCTCAAAAAAGAATAAAAAACCAGCTTGTGTGTTAAATAGATTTAACTGTATACAAGCCAGCTATTCATTTGTACATTATAGTATCTTTGTTTTCTTTTGTGTTAGCAGAATTAATAAGGACGTCTATATACATTACGGGGTTTGGACTAGATGACTTCCAGAGGTCCCTTCTAGCCCTACTTTTCTATGACTTTTTGTAAAGAAAATTGCTGGAAAAGAGAGATCTCAGTCTTATACAACTCATTGTTTGGGAGACATCAGGCTGACTTTCCGATTTTATTTTAATGGAGATGCATTAAAATGGAGATAAAAATATATTTCCATACATCTGTGAGTCCAAGATAGTATTGGCAAATCTCAATTTGGTATAAATGTGATGTTTAAGTAAATCAGCCAAGATTGACCCTCAAGTTGTTTGTACATAGACACACGTATGCAAGCTTCATTGAAAATGTATGTGCCTTAAAGGCTAGCTGCCATTTAATGGAACTGATCTGTCATTTTCATCAGGTGTGTAATCAGCATCCTGGTAGCAGAGAGGCTGTGTGTTACAGTTAGTACCGGGGTTCTCCTTATGGCTTGTTGGGTTTTAACTAATTAGTTTTTCTCCTGAGTTTACAGAGCTTATGGCAGGGTGAGATGCTGATTTAAATTGGGGTATTTCACATCTTGATATCCATAGTATGTGAGCCAATTTGTTGTGAAACTCTACTGTGCTCTGGCCAAATTCCAGCTCTCACAATTCTATTCTGCTTTCCCAGTTCCCCCTGCAGTTCAATTGACTATGGTATTCTTCTTCACTTCCTGCCCTCACCTGTTGTGTAGTGATGCTATATATGGGCAAATAGCTGTTGCATTTCATGCCAGATAAGGTGGATGAAATGGTTCTTCTATAGAGTCTATAAAGTATTTTGAGATATTTTGGAATAAAATATGTTATGCAAATGCAAAACGATAATGCTCATTATTTTAAGTCTTTCTACAAATATCTGAATAAAAGTTGGCAGAAAATTATTCTCCAATCACATTAATGTATCACTGTCAAATAAATGGTGTTTAGGATTCTTAATTGTTAGTAGCAGTTGTAATTGCACTATAGCATTGCCTGATGTCTGGAGTTAGAGTAAGGACTCCATCGCATTTTGCACTGTTCACATAGTAAGCTCTGGCTTCTTACAGTCTGTTTTTGGACAAATTGCATATGTGGGCATTCTGCACAAATGGCATGGTGGGAGGATGAAAGCAACAGATATAGAAACCCCTGTACTAATTGTGCATATTGAGATGGTAAAAAGATAAAATATAAGTAATTTTGTCAGCATACTCCTTGTTAGTCACCTGCTTATACTTTATCAGCTGTCTGTTCTCTGTAACTATCACAGTAGGCATGAGAATTATTAAGAAGGAACTTGAAGGAGGACAGGTCAGTGGCTTATAGACAGAGGGCATTCCATGCATAACGGTGGGAGAGAGAAAAGAGCAGAGGTACTTGTGGAAGGTGGACAAGATTGGCATCCCTTGGCATCACTGGAGCTGAAGAGGGAAACAATTCAAAATCATAAAGAACCTCACTATCCATTGGTGGCAAGCTATCTATACTCTTCACTCCACCACAGGGAACCACACAAGATAGCCTCCTCTTTCTTGTGCTCTTTGACTCAGTGAATGAACTGTGAGTAGATAGAATCAGAAACACGAAGAGATGGATGTGTAAAGAGGGCCCAAAGTAATCCTAAAAGTGGACCCTCTGGTCACTTTCATGGACCTCGCATAAATCCAATTTGACTAGAAGCCATTGAAACTAACAGTGAACATTCAGGATATATTCTGAATTTTAAAATGTTCCTTTGTGTTGGCAGTGCCTCTGATGCTATAGCTAAGTTCTCCTGCAGGGAGACTTCCTAGGTGTCTATGGGGGGTTAGAAGTAGAATTCTCTAATAACCTGAAAAAATCTGCTAAAACTCAACATTACTTCATTAGTTCACACCATTAAAACAGACCTTGGCAGATGGCAGAACAGTGGGAAGGGTCTCATTTTTAAATAATAAGGGCTTGATCCTCAGCTTGTGTGATTTAGCATAGCTTTATTGAAGCCAATGTTGAGATTTGGTTCATTAGTAGGGGGAAGAATAGTTTTTGAAAAAAAGTGGGTTGTAAACCCATACAGACCAGCAGGGGGATAGGTCATGAAACTACCTTGAGCTGGTTTTTTTTGTTTTTTGTTTTTAGGCTGGCTAGGTTTCAAATTGGTGAAATCCATGTAAAATTCATATTGTTGCTAAAGTGTGGGACTGAAAAACATATCCAGCTTTTTCCTAAAGCAGCATTGAATCTGCAGGGCTAACAAGCGTAAAACATGCCATACTCTATCTTTTGTAAGTCATTTATTTCCAAGAGTCAGATATCAGTAATTCATTTTAGCAATGTCAATTTCTAAAGCTGTAGAGATTCACCAATTACATGATAACCCTAACCTTACAATACACAGCTCCTTCAAAATGAAGGAAGCTTTGATTAAAAGTCTGTGGACTCACCTAAATCTTGTTTTTTAGAAAACTCCTTTCAAAATAAAAGCTATTATACATTTTAGGACTACTGTATAAGACCATTTCATATTCTCCATTATTTTTTTGTTTTTAATCAGAAAGTAAAAAACAAAGCTTTGAATAGCAAAGTTGGCAGCTCATTTATGTTGCTAGGTAGTGAGATGATGGCTTCATTAGGCCTATCTTATAGACTAATGAGAACTGGAGGTAAATCAAACTTGTTGAAAGCAAGTAATATTTACAGCCTGCCTTCAAAATGGCTTTTCTGTACCTGCTCATTTTTATTTGAATTAAAGCATATGTGTAATTCAAGGAGATGCTACAGGTGAACCCCATGCTGTGGCATATTGTAAGGTTTTCAAATCTACCCACTCCAAGCTATGGATTAACCACTAAGATAAAAACAGTGTGAAGCAAAGCTAACTTAAAGTAGTAAAAGAGACCAAAAATATTAGTCAAGATTGCATTAGAAAGTCTGTTTGTAACTCTTAGTTTTGGAGTTGCAGTTTTAGGGTAAAATTCTGATCATTTTTCTGCTCAGGTGCCCTAAATGTGCAGGGGCCACCATAATTAAGCTAATGCCCAGAAGACAGTAACGTGGGATTAGTGAGTGCTGTCATTTCTCTCAGAAAGAAAGGAAGGCAAAGACTGGATACACTGTCAGGATAGTGCTGGGGAGACTACTAGCTACACCTCTTACAAAGCCAAGCTGGAAGTTCCTCTCTCTATACAAGCATTTAGGAGGTATTTTATGCACCCAGATGCTATTTCTAGCCTGAATGTCTCTTTCCTATCCCACAGGCTGATCCAGACTTATAGCATTGTAGTGGAGCCTTGGGTGCCTTATTCTTTTCTCACAAGTAACATACATCGGGATTCGATTCTATGCTGTTGCTGAGTGCAGAATCTAGCCCTTGGTGTCTATCTTGACAGAGATCAAATTTGACCCAGATCCATGTTACTTCTTCTGAGTTTACCTTCAAGGCAGAATCATCAATCTTATTCCAGTGAGTTACAAGATTAAATAAATGCTTATGGAGTGTTACTCGGTGGGTGGTATGCTTTTATTATTTACTTATGTGCAAAACCATGTATTTGTTTTCTGCCTACAATACGTGGGAATTAGGGGGGAGAAACCCACGTAGAGAATACATGAGGGTCTGAATATATGGAAGCTAGTTTAGTGCTCCTGACATTTTTGTGACAAGAATAATAAGATGGGCTAGTTTAAAGAATTCCTGTTATCCAACCTAAATTACGTGAAAATTCATGGTTAAATGAGTGGGCTTGCATTACAGCACGTAATTCCTGGTCTCAGTATTCTTACAGCACTAGACTTTGGAATAAGCAGTGTGAAACACTCTGCAATTGTGAAATTGCCTGTGAGAATTGAAAGTTGTACTGGACAATTGAGTGAATTGGTGGGCTGGCTACCACAGGCAAAACTTGATTTCTAAGCTTGTTTAAACTACGAAAGAGAATCCAAGGTAAATGGATATAAATCCTAATAGAGTTTTCTTTTATAGGAAATTGTTTTGCAGACTGTTAAAACGAATGATGCTTCAAATACAGAGCAGAATTTGCTGGATGAAAATGTGTGCCTGGTTACACCTGACGGGCCAGAATCTTCTCTTAGTCACACCAGTGCAATTCCACTGACAACACTGGAGTTCCAGCAGTGCAGATGAGATGAGATTTTGGCCTGAGAACCATCACCTTTTGGATTAATCATAATGCATAATGAAAAATCTGGTCCACTGTCTTTGAAGTTGAGACAGTGTGATGATACTTTTTTGCAAATATATTACTGCGGGTCTATTCTGGGAAATCTCACAAGCCCAAATTTCACAGAAAAGCTAAAATTTGGCAGGCTGCTTATTTCATTTTATGAATCCAGCATAAGCAGGAGACCACTGTCTAACAAAACGTTGTGACCCTGCAAGGTTGTACTAAGGTCATCCATTCATATGTTTTATTTTTAAAGGCTTTCCTCCAAATTTAATGTTGTGTGCCTCATGCTGTGTCCAAAAAACATGATACATGGTAAATCCACTTTTCTGTACACAACTCATTTAATTCCCCTGTGTTTTGGACCACCACTATTCTAAATGAGGTCAGTGGGAGCTGCCGGTGGCTACCACTTGTAAAAATCAGTCCCAAATTTGGGTGTTTGTAGGAAGACCCAAAAAGGAAGTAACCCAAATTGGTGGCTTTAATAAAATGTTAAGCTTAAATTTAGTGGGGTTCGTCCTCAGGAATTGTATAGCTATGTTCTGTGCAGAATGGCTAGAGTGTAGGTAGTGATGGTGACATGACAGGACGTGTTAGCTATTTTAATTTGAAAATTTGATGGTTTCCACATAATTCAGTTCAAAACGTGTGTAAGTGCTTGTGTGTCTGCCTCTTTTTTGTATGTGTTTAACTTAATGGGTTTTATGGGAGTGCTTGGGAACAGACCATCAGAAAAATAGATCGATGCACAGCATAGCCATCTTGACATTAGACAACGAAGTCCATAAATGAGCAGAAAGAACAACAAATTACACTAATTGATAATGACCTGGAAATTGAAATGGAGGTACTTTGTTAAGGCAAAGAGCAAATTCCCCATTCTGTAAGCTAGGTGAGTTACCGCTATCTGGGGAAAGAAATTCATCATTAAAACTTAGAAGAAAAGGCATACTTGTTTCTGCCTGTGCTTCTTGTCTCTTTGCTTGGTCAGGGCTCTGGATGAAATTCAAGGTTTCTCATAAAGCTGGAACTAAATCATGTGCCAGTTAAGGAGACTCTGTACTAGGGATATTGGTATCTGTGTAATCACTGTGGCACAAATATCCCCCAGTATGCACAGGCTCACCAACTTCTGAGACAGGAGAGGTGCCTAGGCTTTGTATTTGCCCTCTGCAGCATGCTTGGGGGTAAGTTTAGTCCTTTCAGAATAGTAACCCTTTTGTTAGTATCTCAAAGCACTTTACAGAATTTGTGAATTGAGCCTTATAACATCGCTGTGAGCAAATTAAACATTGCTATTCCTGTTCTACTAATAAGGAAACTAAAAAATGTAAGGGAAGTGACAGCACATTAATGAGGATAATGAAAATCTGTGCTTCTGCTGGCATAGAAGTCAACATTTTCAAACCCGAATGCCTAAAGTTAAGCTCCTATACCAGTATATAGTATATAGACTACTAAGTAACTTGTTTCTCAAGGCACTCAGCATGGCAGTTACTAGTAACTCCTGTGTCTGCATTCACTGAAAGTTGTTGCCTTTGTATTCTTGAACATACAGAGAATGAGCCCATTTCTTTCCCACTGACCTGTGCCCCAGAGGTTCTGTCAGGGCATCTACAAAAACTGTCCAAAGCCCTGCAAATGGAAGCTGAAGCAAAGAATGTGTTAAGTTGACACATGCTACAACCTTCTGTCTACCTTGCAGAAGCAGAGAAGTTGCCTGATTCCATTTGCTGTCACATCCCTGCTGGTGGATTCTAGGTACCTTGATTCTTATGCCCAGAGTAACAAGTGGTTTACTTTAGACTCCTGCTGACTTGTTAATATGGTAGATAGCCAAACCATCAGAGACTTGTGTTGGTTGAGGAACATTTGAAGAAATGGCTACATTCTGGGGACACCTCCTAACTCCTTCTAACAGGAGTTATCCGTCTGGTCTAAATGGGATTGTTGCGCACAATTCCATTACATATTTTGAACAGATTATAGAGAAAGTGAGTAACAGCAGATGGTTTTCTAAAGAACCCTGTAAAAGTTTCATATATGAAACCAGATTATTAAATCTGCACCCACTGTAGAATATAGGAGCAAAATAAATAAATGGAAGTTTCTTGGAAGAAACTTATAAAACTATAAGTGCCTTTGAATTTTGCCTTTATTCCTTGCTTCAAAATAAAAAATATGGAATAAGCAAAAACTATATATAAAATTTAAACAATGTAGGAGGAAAAACAGTGGGAGTTAATATACATTAAGAAATTTATAAACTTGTCTGGGTGCTACTCAACACAGATGGTGTAATAGGAAAAACAGAAGTAAAACAACAGGCGAAAGTTCTCGGTAGTGGCATGTAAGCATACTTTAAATTGTGAAACCACAAAACTTACTTTTTATGTAAAGTATTCTCTTACCTACAGTAAATGCCTCGGTAATTTGTGTTTTGCAAATACCTCCTGTATACAAGATTTTTAGTTAAGAGGGCACTTCATTTGGGTTCTTGATTTGACATTCAGAAAACAGGTATCCAAATTAAGTAGTGTTGGTAAAATCCTGGCTCCACTGAGGTTAATGGCAAACTGTTGATTTCAGAGGAGTTAGTGAGAAATGTTGATGATCTGGGTTATTTTTTACTCCTGTTCTATTAAAAGCCAGTATATGCTTACAAAATTAGTACAGTTATTATGGGCCTGCTTGTGTGATCACTGAGATCAGTGGAAATTTTCTAGTAATTTTAATAGGACCAGGCTGACACCTTAACAGTGATTCTAAAACCAACTAAAGTTAGTGAAAAGATCCCCATTGATTTCAGAGGAGTTGGATCAGTCCTTTGGATCAAGTACAGGCACGAATTATTTACTACTATTATTTATTTGTTGTATTGCCTCTGAGCCCTCATCACAGACCAGGATGCTACTATAGTATAACCTCATAAATCCGGTTTTCAAAATTCCAGAATTCTCAAAAATCTGGCACTTAAACCCCCACAGTGTCGGGGACTCCACTATACTTTTTAAAAAATGCACTGCATCGGCCAGTCCTGCAGCGCGTGGATGGCGGATGGTAGTGGACAACGGTGGCAGTTGCCAGTTGCAAGCTTCCCTCTCCCCTCCTGCTCCACAAAAACCCCTGTCCTCAGGCTATGCACTTATCTTATCATTCAAAAATCCAGAATTTTCAAATTTCTGGCAGGTGCTAGGTCCCAAGGATTTATGAGGTTATGCTGTATACAAATGTAGTGAAGGAGACTGTCCCTTATCCCAGGGGCCTTCCAGTTTAAATAAACACACAGCAGAATTTCCTTCAGAGCAATAATAGTATTTTAACAATGTGAGTAGTTTTTACTACGGTTCCAGTCCTGAACTCCATACATAGAGAACTCCTGAGTAGGAGGAGTAAAATGAATAAAGGAATTTTTCCTTTTTATTGGTAAAGGAAAACAAGAGACTTCACTAGAAATGAAAAAAATTGTTTAAGGATAATGGGTTTATGTAATTATATTATCACACCACTTTAAAAATGCCACAGTTGTAGTTCCCATAATTATATAAGTCTGAACTCCAGTCAAAGCTATTTTTGAATGGCTGTTCCCAAAGAAAGCAGTTAGTGATATACATACACGAGGTAGAGTGTTCCATCACTTCACACATTTTTATTAAGCAGTGCTTTGAAAGGCAGCATAATTTGAAAGCCCTGTCATATGTTTGATAAATGCTTTCTAACATTACTGTGTTTTGCACAGTTATGACAGAATCCATTATAATGACACACTTCTGAGCTGTCATCAGTTTGGATTGGTACGCACTACTGCAGAGACTGTAGTTCCTTCTTTTAGAGCAGAAGACTCCACTGGCAGGTGGGAAAGACCCTTTGTGTAGACTATGGGATATAGGTCAAATGGTATGATAGCAGGACGCAGGTAAGATGCTTTAGTCCACATGGTTTGATGCATGTGGCCCTGCTATAATTGATACATTTATATCTAATTGAGATATTTATAGCTATATTTAATCTACTTAAGTGATGGTCTCACCCGCGATTATGACATCATTTCAATATAAATAATAAGACGGTATAAAAGATTAATTGATGGCAACACTTTTAATGTGTCATTTGTATGGCTTACCTGCTGAAGAATTCATGTAGCTGGTTTCTTCTGACAAAATAAAAAAACCCTTGATTTTTAAATAATAAGCATTATTTAAAGCTTCAACATAAAATTGAAGGTCCCATTAGAAAGTGTTGACAGGAAGAATTAAAATTACTGCACCTGAGAAAAATATTTAGTAAAAAGAAAAAATATTTTCTTAAAAAAAAAAGAATTTGGTTAAATTGATACAATTTTAGTGTGAAGTTGAAGTTTCACTGTTTTCTCCTGTATAGTTGATTTATCCCTTACAGAAAATAACTTTTGGGGAAATAAATAGAAGAAATAGGTATTATAAAAATGTTAAGAAAGGGAGTATAATTTGAAAAAAAAAAAATTAGGGTTTTACTTAAAAGGTAATTCATCAGTAACTGGAATAAAAAATAGATTGATTTTCAAAGATGATGGTGTCCCATTCACTGTAACAAAATAGCAACATATGAAATGCCATCAAGGCTTTGACATGTCTTAAGGACCATAGGTGTGATCAAAGTTCAGGAAGTCAGAAGGTTTTGGATCAGGTCCCATATCACTTGAAGTAAAACAGAAATATGATGTGAAAAAAACTCTGACTTATTTCATGCTGTAATAATTATTTAATGCTCACAATGAAGCCTTGTCCTTGGGGATTGATGCTGTAGCTGTTTCTTACCCACGCATTGTAGTTATTAGCTGTGAACAAAGCAGCCATTTGTTGTAGTGACATAATGTATATCTTGTGTGTGTCAATGAAAACATCAATGATTAAAAATTAGGAATTTACTGGTAAAATGGAGTAACTGTATGAAATCTGGAGACAACTTCCCCTTATGGTTGTTTCATATAACACTGCATATAGTATAAATGGAATTCTTTAAATACTTACTGCAGCAGTTCCAAACTTTTAAAATAAATCTTAAATTTAGGGATGGGAATGAAATTGTATCATGCCTTAAATCATTCATCAGTAGTAAGACTTTTGTGGGGTTCTTTTTTTTTTCCTTTTAAAGCTTTTTTGGGGGGGGGGAATTTTGTGTTTTTTTTCAGAGGTCTTCAGAACTGGTCACCTTGTTTCTGAGCAACTAAAATATTTCTAAGTATCAATTCCAAATCTTCTCCTGGTTTAGACATGTTTTACAAAAATCTGAAAGAGAACTTAATTTGTTTTCTTACTCAGGGAGTGGAGTTTTCTTTAAAAATAAAGTCTGGAGGGTTAGATCTAAAGACATCAGTGTGCAACTTGGAAATTGTAAGCAACAAGGCTGTTTACAGTAGTTCTATAGAACTTCAATGGACAAAAATAAAGTGTATGAAATTGTATGCTGGTGCTGTTCTTATGCTACATGCAGAGTAGCACTTTGGGCTGCTTGTGGAGGTTAAAAAAACCAACCAACCAACCAAACGGCACATTACCTTAAACTTGGTGCCTTCCCACGCCAAGCCTGGCAAGCGCCCAGAAGAGGCAGCGCCTTAGTTGGACCTAGCTCATTTGACGTCTGTAAAGCTAGGGCACTTTAGTGGGGCTTTTATGGTGCTTTTATCTAATAGCTGATTGAATCAGCTTTAGCTAAAAGCTCAGAAAAGCCCTGCTGAAGCACCCCATCTATACAAACGCTGCAGAGCCCGGTCAAAGTAACGTCACTGCTTCTTCCAGTAAAGGTTTTGTACTGAAGGCACAACAGCTAGTGTAGATGAAGATGAAACAACTTGTGCATGCTTAAGTTCAAGGTTGCTAGGTAAAATGTATGGGGCGGGTAGGATCCTTACCTGATAAAAATGGACATACTTCCCAATGTTTCCGTGATGTTGTATCGGTTAATGTTATGTCCGTATCTAATTCAGAGAATTTTTTTCATTACTCCTTCCAGTTCTATTTCTTGATGTATGCTTAGAGATCATGTAAGTGCCTGTACTGCCTGAGATTGTATTGAATATCAATAGGTTTCTCAAACTTGGATGGCGGCTGAGAAACATTGAACTAGAATAGTGTGAAATTGTCCTTAAGCAGTTACAAGCTGCATGTACAGATGCAGTTTATACAGGTAGAGTAAATACTTATGACCTTTTTCATACCAACTTGTGGCAATTGTTAAAGCTACATGACTCAGACAGTTTGGCACTGTGTTTGACCAATATTTAATAACTAAATTATAGAAGGTCAAACAGAAGAAGCACTAATTCAAAGAAAATCTTATTTTACACATAAATATGTTAAATAAATAATGCCAGTATGCAAAGGAAGGCTGTGTAACCTAGCAATATATTTTTTTTCTTTTCGTTAGTATTAAATTAAATTGGATTGGTAATCCTGGCTTCAAATGTTATTTTAAAAGGCCCGATCTGAGAATTTAAAACATTTCTAGTTCCTTTGTAAATCATGAGAGGCACAGAAAGGACTTCTAATGGTTTCTCTTGGCATTATCTATCTACAGACCCTCAGGTAAAATGTTGTGGTGCAGTGTTCATTCATTAAGAGGTGAAGTATTCACATGCTCAGTGTGTAGTTTTACATTAACACGACAGTGTGGTTAAGGCCATAGTCTTGCCTATGTAATTTTAACTACATATTAGCTATCTGTAGCTAATTATAAGGGCTGCTGTGCTCTCCCTCCTCACAGAAACACTCATAATGTGAATAGTTACTGTGACAGATTGTCATTAATCTGTCAATAATGAGATTTTTCATCTTATGCTTACATGTAAGCTCTTCAGGGGAAGGATCATCTCTCTGTCCTGCATTTGTATGGTACTTAGCACGGCGGGGTTCTAGTCTGTGATGGGGCCCTGGGTACCCATGTAATGCGTATAATTAATATTAATAATTGTATTTGACACAGGGTAAAATGAAGAGGGGTTCTGCAGAGAATGAGACTTGTCACTTTAAAGGCAGGCACTGAGCTGGAATGATCTGCTCTGAACCTGATTAGTCTGGAGCTTCCATGTTTTTTCTGTGGTAGATAACTGTTGGTGGCAAGTAAAGGTGTGGCTGAGCCTTGCCAATTACACAATGGCCTAGTCACTAGGAGACTGGTTGGACCAAACTCTGGATAGTTCAGCTACCTCTGTACTCCCTTGCAGGCCTTCACAAACTGACACACCTGCCGTCAGATTGGAAGCACGTTTACCTTCAGTGCTGTGGCAGCTTTGGTTAACTCTTCTCTTAGCGTACCAGTAGAGCCTCATAATTTGCACAGATGTTTCTGCTTTAGTTGCTCTAGTATGCAAAGGTGAGCATTGCCTGTAAGGCAGCTGTTCCCCAGCTCCTTCCTGATCTGCACACTTTCTGCTCATGCACACTTTAGTTCAGAAGTTTTACTAATATGCTAGTAACAGCCATGTGATGAGAGTGTGGCCTTCCCTAGCTACAGGAGCATGAGGGTGAAGAGGAGCTTGAGGATGTTGCTTGTAGAAGGGCAGGGGACTCCACACCTAAAGATAGTGAATTCAGTGGATACTACATTTCTGGGCAGAGACGACCTGAGCAAAGTGTGGGCCCGGGGCGCCCCACACCTGGACGTGAGGAAGTCAGCAGTGGATTCAGCAGCAAGGGTGACGGGGTGTCAAGCTGCCAGATTCGGTGGAGGGGGTGTGGGGGGAAGGTACCAAGCGGCTGGTCATGAAGCTGGCTGCAGTGCGGAGTCACCGCAGCCTCTTTGCCCAGCTCCACAGGGCTCCCCAAAGTGCAGGCCCTGGCGCAGTTGCCCTGATTCACGGCCCCCCTCCCCCAGGATGGCCCTGTTTCTGGGTTAAGGAAGTCTTGGGGGGGCCTTCTTTTCAGCTTGTTAATTGCCTTGTTACATTGCTCTTCTTAGAGCTATGATCTTGGTTAGGCCTGGCAATAAAACAAGCCTGATAGACTCCTCTCCCCTCTCCCTCCCCCCCCAATGACAGATGCAGTGGACATTGTCATCAATGGTTGAACATGTGAGTTAGGCCATTAGCAGCCCAGGATAACTGGCCTTTAACTACTGGTACTACCCTGTCTCTTCCTTTTTCACATTTCCCAGGGCGGGTGGTTTTCAAAAAAGTCAAAGCCAATTAACTGGAAAAGGCTGGGTTTTTTTAGGCCAGTGTCCTCACTGCTTCTACTATTTGCAGAGATTACTAAATCATAGATGCATTTCAGTCATCTTCAGTAAGCTCAAAAAGCTAGTATGGTAGGAGAAATTGCCTATTTTAAACCCTTAGCCTCAGTTCTCTAACCAAAGTTTAACCAAATATTAACATTAGGGTGAAGAGACAAAAGATTACATTTCAAGGGAGCTTTAAGAACTTATGAAGTATATTCTGATTATTTTTGGTATTAGTCGTAGTGTCCAAGGGCCAACCAAAAGTGGGGCTCTTTTGTTTTCCACACAGTACAAGCACATACTAGTAGATATCCATGCTTTGAAGAGCTTGAAATCTAATTACACAAGTTACACACAGGGTGAAAGATGGTAGAGTGAACAGCCTGATGGCATCGAGCATCATGTTAGTTCCATGATTCATTCTAACTGGACTCTGGTTTCCTGTACACTACCTGATTCGCTTCCAGTGATTACATTGGATGTGTGAGGATTTCTGGATTACTTTGATTTAAAAAATGATGGCCAGACAGCTAGACTTAAGGGCTCTTGGTTTATCATTGGTATTGACATTCTGATTAGTATTATAATAATCAGGTCTGATTCTTCAGTATCTTGCAAATAAGAACAGTACCATTATACACCTGCCTTGTGCAAATTAAAATATACCACGAGACTTAAGGCAGTACAGCAGAAGCTCAATGAGGCAACAGTAGCTTAGGGCACTACTCAGGAAGGTTAAATTGTGCCCTGCATAGTTTAATGCCTAGATGATACTTGGACAGATGTATAATTCAGTGATTATTCTCTTACCAGCATTAGTGAGTTACAAGCTGTTGTAATAAATGTCAACCTGTTCCTAACATGCCTAGCAATGCTACTGTGTTAGAAAAACAGGTTCAGCTTTCCTGGATCTGATACTTTGTTTTCTTTCAACTTCAAGAGATTAGGCTTCTACTATCCTTGCATTTTTCAAGTCATCCTTAAATATGAAGTCTGAAACAATGAATGACCTCCTACTAGGGAATAAATGTGCTGGATTGTGTTTTATGGAGCTTGGCATTGAAGTGTATCCCTGCAATGTCTACTTAGCACTCTTAATTGGTTCCTGAAAAACTGAGTATCAAGTGAAATGAGTGTTTAAAAAAAAAAGTGAAGGTATTTGATGACCCAAGATGGCGACTGCTTTTTTTTTTTTAGTGACCCAAGATGGCAACCGTGAGCATTATAATGAAACTTGCTGAGCACTAAGTGAAATCAGGTATCAATTTAAAATGAGCATTATGGCAAAATAGTGCTAAGTGAAACAGCATTAAGCAGGGGTTGCCTGTACTTTAGGCATTGTTTGCCCACAAAATTTTTGCCAGTAGACATATACAGGCATTTCTATTGAGGGACTGATGTCTGAATGACTTGATGGAGATGCTTTTGATCTGCCACCAGAATAGTCAGATGCCAAAGAGATACACAAGCCTTCCTAACAGGACACAGATTATATTAGGAAAAGAGTGCCTTTCCCAACTTAGTTTATACCAGTTGTCTGAATAGAATAAGCTTTTTACTGTCCTCGCCGTGGCTACACTCAGGTTTTTGCTGTTGTAGGTCTACGTCAATTAATGGTGTTGGGGGTTTAAGTGAAGATACCATGATGGCCTGTCAATGTGACGTAACAAAGCCAAACAGTTACTTACTCAATGAATTCCTACTGCAGGTCATGTGTTGTGTGGACCACTATAATGCCTCAGTTGCATAGTTAATATGGTCAAAGGCTGCATCTATGCAGTTAGCAGTAATAGTATGCTACCATAGCATACTGCAAACCCTGAAGAATCTTAGTTGGCTACAGTCAGTCCTGAGTGAGTGGCAGCAGCTAGTAGCTCCACCCCAAGAGGAAGACTGTGGGGCTACTAACTTCTGACTTGCCTACTCTTCTGATGAGGAAGTAAACTGGGATTGCCTGCACCCCTTTACCCCATGCCTCCTGTGCTGACATAACTTCACAGGTTGGTGTATTGCAGAGGGCAAGCCACTGCTCTCTCTGGTCCCCTTCCTCCAGCATGCCATCTTGACCACATGTGCAGGTTAGAGGGAAGTGACAGTTCTCTGGAGTCTGTTTCCCCTGCTGCTCCAAAAGTGTTTTATAGGCACCGGATGTCAGAGAGTAAACAGGTAACTTCTCTTTCCTTTGTGTTAGTAAATGCAACTAATGGCAATATAGCAGCTGCTTTCTTAAACTATGATTTTAAAATGTGTTGTATATCATGATTATGAAAAACCCTGGGCAGGTCTACATGTGCACTTTAATATGCAGTAGTCTATTTTACTGAGCATTAAAGCAGCACATAAAAAACTGCTATTATGCTAATGTGCAGTAAAATAGGCTACTGCGCATTAAGTGTCATCTAAAAAGCATGTGCTTGCGCTACTGTTCATTAGGGCACCCTAATGCACATTAATTAATAACCTTCTATTGGAGGTACTAAATTTAGTGCGTATTAGGAAAATCACATTAAAGCATGTGTAGATGCATCCCCGGTGTCTGTTTAAAATCCCCTTTAGGATATAATCATAAATGTTGGGTTATTGATGCCTTCTGCATCTACCTAATCAAGTGGCAGGTAAAACCATCTCTGTAAGGTCACTCAGGCACATGTCCCTCCGTGTAAATGTCATTAGCATGTAAGTCAACAACAATATTAATAATGCATAACAAATTAAATTTCTAGTTATTTATTCCTCTAGGCTTTTTGGGATGACCCTTGTGCTTTTCCTTGTTTAGATTATAAGCTCTTTGGAGCTAGAAATCTCTCTGTATTTTGTGTCTAGAGGCCTGACCCACAATCCTTTAAAATCAATGTAAGGACAGCTATTGACTTTGGTTGGTATTAGATCAGGCTCTAATACACCAATGAGTGCATGCTGTGTGCTTGAGATGATGAAAATAATAATAATGTTAATGTTAAAGAGTGATGTAGCTACAAGATCTGCCTGCTAATTTCATATAAATTCAGAATTCAAATTCTAACAGCCTTTCCCATCAAGCAAGTTAATAATAGTAACTTATTTGACATGGGGATAATGTTTACTGTTTTGGAACAGGGAGTAGAGGGGAGGGTATTAAGTACTATTGCCAAGCAACAATAAGGCAGGTACAGACATTACACTTTTATAGGAATAAGTGATCAGAACCTGGTCTATAGGTGTAACAGAGCAGAAGTTTGGAACCCAAAACTGATCTATACCCATAACAAAACAGAAGTTTACCCAATGACTGGTTTAAAAATGGTGGAACCCAGTTTAAGATTTGTCCCTCCTACCAGAGGGCAAACGTGTGTTCTGGTCACTGCTGATTTGAATTTCATCAGTTATAGAAAACTGCATAACTTTGATTTTGCCTTGGGCTTTTTGAATGTCTGCACCTAGCCTAAAAGATTAAGTTCTATATAGAACAGTAAAGTTCTAATTTTGAGATTTCCAAAGCAGTACTGGCAATTTCACTATAAATTTAAATGGGAGCTGTGTGTTTAAATCTCTTTTATTGCTTTAAATACTGTAGTCTAAGCATATTTAAATTGTATTTTATCAGTACATCTCAACATGTATAGATTGTAGTGTGGAGGTGTTTATTTTTACAGACTCAGAAGGGAGCGTAGCTCCCATCCCTCTCTATACACGCATGAAAAAGCTTTTTGGACTCTCTGGATCAGAAATCACTGATTTTGCCATATTGTCTGTGGTGTTTTTATGATGGAGGCTATTAAGTACTGAACTGAAGCCACAACTTCATTCTGTTCAGAATAAATATTCAGCATAAACCAGTCTCATTTGTTCAATACACTAAAGCCAAGTTTTAACTTCTACCTTGCTTAAAAACCAGATTGTTCATTGGGTCAAGCTGATTCCCCAAATATTTTTACTGCCTACATACTTGACCTAGACCTGCTGTACTTTGTAAGTGTAGCTACAGCTGGTCCATAATGAAGCATTTTGTGTTATGAGTATGGCAAAGTAGGAACAAGGTGTTAGCGTTTTCAGGCAGTGAACAGTAAATATTAAACTCTTCCCTGGCAAATGTGAAAAATGCGCTAATAGTTAAACGTACCCTAAAGCTCCTAAAGGCTGAAAAAGTGCCATGAAAACAGAGTTCTGTATTTAAGCAGTCAGGACATACTACAGTGAGAGCCTTGGGATGAATTTTGGTTGAGTCAGTCAGAAGTTCAGAATTGCTCCAGAGCTAGTACCATGTAGCACAGGCTGCAGCAGCCATTGCAAACAGCTGTACTTGGTCACAGTAGAAATACAAGGCTATGGGTCTACTCACCCCCTCCCTACAATAGGCTCAGTAATTTGTGAAGATGATTCTATGCTACCAGTTCACTTGGGCTTGCCCAAGTAGTATTCATTAGGTCCAATATTTAACCTATCGCTGAGCATGTTACATATGCTTTTATTTAACCATATATCTCTAAGCAGTTAGAAATTGATTGCATTTGTTTTAGGAGGGTGAAATCATTGGATGTGTTTGTTTGCCACTGATTTGAACTAGCCTCTCTACTCTGTATCTACATTGTTGGCTCACAGGCTGGTTCAGAGTAAAGGACATCATTGTGCTGCTGCTGGAGAAGCCCAGTGAGAGTCTCCTTCCCTGTCTCTATGCCCTATAGTTGGCCTATAGTAAGGGATGTCTAGGTCAGGAGTGTCAAACACACCTTATACCACAGGCCAGAGCTGCCACCATTGTGTGTCCTTTGCTAGAGCTAGAGATGCTGCTGCTATGTGTCCCTTGCTATGGTGGTTTCTCTGGTTCTGACTCCCAGCATAGGGCATGAGGTGGGGGTTAACAGCTGGGGAGGTAGGGCTGCATAAGTGACATCTGGTGAAGCTGCCAGAGGGCAACCAGGGTGTGTCATCCCTTGCTTACCCTTCTGCTACCAAGTGCTGTACCCACTGGGGCCCGAGGGCCCCAGAGTGTATGCCAGGCCACTCTCCATGGTTACACTGGTAGTTCAGCAGGCCAGATAGAGTGGGTTCATGGGCTGGTTCTGGTTTGTTGGCCATATGCTTTACATCCCTGCTCTAGGCTTTTCTCCTTCTTGTTCTTCCCACCTCTGCTGCACATGGGAACAGTAGGAAACAGTGACTCTGCAGAGCCAGGTACAGAGCAGCAGCACTACATCACAAGGGAGTAAAAGGAACCTAACAGTAAAAGGCACTCTTAATGCAGGGATGCTTAAACTCCAGCCCATGGGCCTGATCTAGCCCATAAACCGATTTCATCCAGCCTGCTGGACTCCCTACAGGTCCAAAAATTTGGTGACAAGGGAACAGTGCAGTGTTAATTGCCAATCCCCTGCTGTCAAGTCTCTATATGTATGGAGGCCCTGGTGGGCTGGATAGTGTGGCTCTGCTCATTAAATTGGGCATTAAATGTGGGGCTGGGCCGAGGCAGTGTGGGGCTCAGTCTGGGCATGCGGGGATGGGGCAGCATGGGGCCTGATCTGGGTGCATGGGACCTGATCCCAGCACACACAGGCCAATCCCACACACTGACCCTATGAGGAAGTGGCTTGTGGACTGGTCCCATACCACCAAGCTGCCCTGTAGGGCTGAAAGGTTGAGCACCACTGTTTTCATCTCTTATGCTGGTATACTGGACAGACCTTAGATTAGCGAGAAGATGAGGCTTGAGGAGCTCTCATAAAATGCGGCATGAAAAGGGACAGATAAACAGTGGAACAAATTAGCCCTCAATTCAGGAGACATTCATGTAGTTTTTACACGAGGATGATTCCGCTGATTATAATGCATAGTTAAGGAGCGCAAGTGGCTTTGCAAGCTTTGCCTTCCAAATAGAAGCGAGTCACCAGGAACGGACAATATGCCTGTAAGCATTCTAGAAGGGGCTGAAGAATGAGAAGCCTGTGCTCAAACAAAAGTAGGCAATTTCTTTTTAAATGTGACTACTGTGCTAGAGATCTACATTTAAAAGGGTGGTGGGGTGATCTTGGGCATTACAGAGCAGCAAGCCTTCCTTCAGCACTGTCACTGATGCACAGCGTGATCCAGGAAAGAACATTTATCTGTATAATGAGAGAATGCATTACATTAGATAAAATAAACATTTTATAAGGAATATAAATTTACACGCTTCAAGGCATAACTGAGAAGAAGCTTCCCATATGGGAAATTATTCCATTAGTAGGTTTTTTGAGCCTTCCTTTAGAGTATTGATAACTAACAGAGACAGGATGTTAGACTAAATGAATCACTGATTGAGTTAATGTAGTAATACCTGTGTTCTCAGAGTATTGCAAGTTTAAATGTTGATTTCCTCCCTTCCCTCCCCCATATTCTTCCATCTTACAGGACTTTATTTTTTCTGCCAGGCTCTTTCTCAGTATAAACTTTTAGTTGTGGCTTCCTTAGATCTACTAACAAGTCTAAACCATCTAAAATCAATATTTTTTAATCTTTAGGTATGTTGATTTTAAGTATCATATTTAGTCTCTTCTCTCCTTCTTCACAGAAGTTGTTAAGCCATTTACATTTCCACAACATATGGACTCAATCTTTTTCTTTGCCACAATTCCTGCATTTATCATTGTAAGACCTACTAGCTTTTTGTAGCCTTTCCACCCTCAGTTCTACAGTTTTTTTTGTTGAATTAGCTATGTGTTAAAAAACAAAGTATTGATAACTGCATTTATCTTTCCAGATTTTAGTGTTGATATCACAATACAAGTCAGCACTCTGCTTTCTTCTTTAACTCATCCACTATTATGGAATTTACATATTTCTGAAGACAAAACATTAGTTTTTGCCAGTTCAATAAAGTATTAAATTATTAGCTGATGGAATATTGTTACAGCTGTAGTATGTCTAGTGTCTTATCTCCAAAATTAGGGAGGCTTAGTTAGCAGAACAGGGTGGGTAACTGGTTGCAGATTTTGGATGGTTGCAGATTTTGGATCAGTGGAAGATCCATGGAGAGGTGCAAATAAAGTGAAAAAACACTTATTACAAACAGAGCATCTCAAACCTTCAGTAACTGGACATGGCCTGGTTAACTCCCTCACCCAGTTTTGCAATACTTCACACATCACACAGGTTCCAGTCCTACTTTAGTCAACTTTACTGATGATTTCCTAAAGCTGTTCCAAATTGTTACTGAGTTGCTAAATATTCTACATAATGGAGTCACTGTGACAAAAAACTTAGATGGTCAGTAGCATCAGTACTCCTGCTAAAAATGTGGACACAGTATCACTTATATTTTAAATCCTTCCATGCCCCAATCCACAACATGTGATTGTGTACATGCATGTGGTTGTTTCAATTTGTAGCATGGTCAATGAACATCTGATTATGCCTAATCAGCTTTGAATATACACAGAAAATTCTTGGGTACTTGGTCATGCTGTAGAAGACAATCTGAGTCTGGCATGTCTGGTTCCAAGATTTCTGTTCAACTGCTGCTGTCAGAACATCTTGCATACCATGTTGTTTCCTTCTTTTAATCCTCCTGGTCCCCTTTGTGGTGTACTCTCCTCTGTCCTGATCTCTTAGCTGAGGATCCCTGTGCTCATTATTGCTTCTACTCTAGACTTCCCATGTAGCCCATTTTA
This sequence comes from Crocodylus porosus, assembly GCF_001723895.1. Classification (NCBI taxonomy): domain Eukaryota; kingdom Metazoa; phylum Chordata; order Crocodylia; family Crocodylidae; genus Crocodylus; species Crocodylus porosus. The sequence continues at coordinate 17,824,373 of NW_017728947.1, forward strand.
GCTAGTGTGTGGGACCATTCTCTACCCTTGTAGTTTGCTGAGTTGGGAGAAAGGTACTGTTGCAGAGCTAGCCAGCAGATGCTCTTGATGCCAGGAAGACTTCAGTAATGCATGGTCCTTGTGTGACTATTGATAGGGAGGTGAAGTTCGTCTGTTGGGAACACTGTCCTGACATGGCACCAATTACATCATCCTTTTGAACTGTTGCCAGTGCCCTTTTCATGCCCACACCTGAAAAAAAAACTTTTAGGTGAAAGTTATTATTTACTTTGTCTTTCAGAGAACCCAGGAAGCTATGTAGTTGTCATGTGATACTGTGTAACTGGTTCTTTTTCAAAGTATGTTTTTGTAATCCTTGGAGCATGTACTGATTATATGTTGTGTGGACTGAATAAATATTACAATATGAAATCAATTCATTATACAACTGCTGCGTCATCCTTAGCTTTTATGATCATATTTACAATAAAATGAAATGCAACCATGTAATCATGTGGCAGTTACTGTATATGCTAATTTATGTTTACATATGGTAGGCTTGGTGCACTATTGATCTTGACAGTTCCAAACTAGGTGTTTTAGGCTCAATTTTGCTTTTGTTGTATAGAGTACAGTCAATTTTTGTGAATTATGGCAGAATTAAGTCCTACAGATGCATTAAAGCACCTACTTGACCTTATGGACCCTGTTATCCCGCTCCTTATAACTATCTATGATTGTGGTCCTAAATATTTTATATAACACAAGGCACATTTTAAAAAAGGTAAAAATTTTGGAATTCTCATTGCTCTGCGTCTTCTATGTCATTTGGGTGCTGTCTTCCATCAAGACATAAAGAAAGGGAGAGCTGTCTAGACCCCTGTTCATGTATTTGTGATATCTTCACCATCATCCCAGGAATCCACTGACCAGGCTGAGGAACAATATTTCATGTTTAGGTATGAAACTAGAACTAGATAAAAAAATGTCCAAGAAATGTGGTGATAGGCTCACCTTTGGAGTTCATGTGAGAATCTCTTGGTTTCTAATAAGGGTGACAATGGACCCTGTTAACATGAAGTCTGGAAAGGTGGGACCTAAAGTCAGATGGTCTTTCAGGGGTTCTTTTTTAAATTCAACTTCTAGTAGTAATAATCTAAAGGGCGTGGGGGTGTGTGTGGGTGTTTATGTGATGTCCCATATGTATTCAAATCCAAGACAAATTTTTCTACCCCATTTAACTTGGGCAGAAAAACTCCTCATCCTGGATTCAAGTAAAAAGTGGCAAGTGGGTAGGCAGCAGCTGCAGCTCTGGCTGCGGCCTACTCTGACAGCTGCCTCTTCCTCTGCCTGCTATTGTGGCAGCAGTAGCTCTGGCTGGGCCTCCAGAGCATGGACTCAAGCTCCTGCCACTGCTGTTACTGGGCCGGGCTTGGGCCATAGCAAACATGTGCTCCATAACCCAGGCCAGAGTGGGATACAACCCCGCTGGAGTTGGAGCAAAGGGAAGTGGCTTGGGGATGGTGGGCAGTCATGGAGGCAGAGGTGGTAGGGACACCGGTGATGGGGGGAAGGGCAGGTCTCAGGGGGTACAGGCATGGGGGGGTGCAAGTAGAAGATGGGAAGTAGGGGCAGGCAGCATGGGGCAGGGTGTTGAGGGGGAGGGTGCTTGATT
>NW_017728947.1:17826126-17858078 GCF_001723895.1 Crocodylus porosus
TCAGACCACTTAACTCCCTCACTGCCTGCCCCCTACTGCCTAACCTACCGTTTGCTCCCTGTCTGTACTTTTCCTGCTGCAATGGTGTGTATGTGTGGAAGGGTGAATTTAAGATGACTCTCTAAACATTAGATTCATAGAATCATAAAGTCATAGAAAATTAGTGTTGGAAGGGACCTCATGAGGTCACCTAGTCAAACCCTGTACTGAAAGAGGGACCATCCCCAACTATATTTGTCAAGCCAAGACTTTGTCTAACCGGGTCTTAAAAACCTTAAAGGATGGAGATTCCATAGCCTTTCTGAGTAACCTGTTCCAGTGCTTTACCACCCTCCTGGTGAGAGGTTTTTCCTAATATCTAACTTAAACTTCCCTTTGCTGCAACTTGAGACCATTGCTGCTTGTTCTGCCATCTGTCACCACTGAGAACAGTCTACCTCCATCCTGTTTTGAACCCCCCTTCAGGTAGTTGAAGGCTGCTATTAAGTCCCTCAGTCTTCTCTTCTCCAGACTAAATAAGCCCAGTTCCCTCAGTCTCTCCTTTTCCCCAGCCCCCTCACCATTTTCATTGCTTTCTGCTGTACTCTGTCCCATCTGTCCGTATTCTTTCAGTACTAGGGGGCCCAAAAATGGCAGCACTCCTACTAATGCATCCCAGTATGCTGTTAGATTTTTTTGCAACAACAGCACACTATTGACTCATAATCTGGAAGATTATATGTGGAAAACTATAACAAATTTATATATTTTCAGTTTACAGAATCCAGTTACTTGGGGAGGGGGGAGTGTTGTTTTAAATTCAGTGTCGTTTTGGATTCAGTTAAACACAGTATAATTAATAGATTATGAGACAGAAAATTTGTCATTTAGATAGGCTCAGTTTTTGAAAAAAGAAATCAAGCCATTGTTTCTTGGGAACTGAAACTGAGTACTGGAGATTGTGAGAATCATTATGAAGATGGTGCTAATCATAAATTCCATAGGTACCCATAGAATATCACTTATTTAGACGAGTTACATTTGTCTCAATATCTTGAGTACTAAAGAAGGCAAGAAAATATTCTGAGACAGATTTATCTCTTCTAAATAAGCAACATTTAACATATTTCACTGTGTTAAGAATATTCTCTTGCTTTTCTCTAGTGCTCAACTTATTATTATTGTGTTCTGGCAGCATCTAGTGGTCTCAGCCCCGCTGTGCTTGGCACTGTACAAACATAACAAAGTTATAACCATGTCCTCACTCAAAAGAGCTCACAATTTAAGTATATAAAATTGGAGATGTCCGATAGATACAGAAAACAGGAGAAGCCCCAGGTAACAGTCGGCATGATAAACAGTAATTACACCACAATGGCTGCCTTACCATCATGATAATTTTTGGTAGGCATCACGGTAGATGTGAATTAGTATTGAAGTTTCCCAAGCATGGCTGTGGAATAAATGTGGTGACTAAGTAATGCCACATGAATATGTTTTCTAAAAAAAAAAAAAAAAAAGATATCTATGCCTTTTCAGTTGAAGTGTCATGAAAACAGCAAATATGGCCTGAAGCAGTGTAGAACACCCTAGATCTTTATGGAGATGTCTGGTTCTACCTACTAAAATTCATTATAGTGCGTAAAGAACTGACCCACTGCACTCCTGTCACATGGATGTTCAAATCCTATGTAAAATGAATTGCCATCTCTTTGGATGGGTGGTTGTCCTTTGATAGAAAATCAGTGAGATACAACCGGTCTTAACAAATCAGAAATCCACAGGGGATATTTTTGTAAAATAAAAACACAAAAACTTGCTACAATGTGGTGCTTGGAAAACATCTTTATTGGTTTCTCTTACTTTTCACCTGAAGCTGGGTCTCACAACTGCTGAGAGGTGACAAAATTTCATCTGTCTTGATAATTAGAATGTGCTTTGCTAGTGAGTTGCAATTGATCCGATTAGCTAAGTATACGTGCTGTACATTTAAGGTTTATAATTAAATTTGAAAAGCTCTGTTCTTCAGTGATTTATATTTTAGCTGTAACATATGAACTTTTCCCTGGAGTACACTTGTACAAAGTTCAGCTTATACAGAAGAGGTAACTTCTAGTACAAATGTACAGATTATATGAGCCCCAGTGTCAGCAACTGAATTGGTCATGTGTATTTCTTTGCATGAGTATTGAGAGATGGCATATCTGATTGATATCCATATATAGAGGATTTTACTGCTTTTTTGTAATATCCTATTTAATTTTATATTGTGCTGCATCCTACTTTATATCTGTCTGCTCATCCCATCTAAAGAGTGTCACAAAGCATTTTCATCAATATCACGGAGTGATCTGTCCCATATGTTTTTGAAATGCTTCATGGACAAAATACATTTTAAACAATGTTTGTATGTTCATTATGTTAGTTCAGCACATCAGGACACAGCCATATTCAAGACCAATCGTAAAGAAATATAAAAATCTTTGTGAATGACCTCAAAACTTAGAAAACATTGTATCTAAGCTCCTTACAGTTTTCCCCCTTCCTAAATAGGATTAAGGTTATATCAAATTCCATTTTAATCTGGAGTGCAGGATTCAAACTGTATCTAAATAGTAGAGACATCTGGAAGGCTTCCCTAATTGAACATATGGTATTAAAATTGGCATAAAATTATTGTATCTAATTTAGAACTGATATTAGTTGTGGTACTTCTGCATTCTTCATAAAATAAATGAAACAAAATTTATTGGCTGCTCATGCTCTGTGTAGTAATGGTCATTCAAAATTGTTACTACATTTTATTTTGGTTAGTAATTTTATTACAGCACAATTCACAAGTAAAACAGTAGTACCCACTTAACAGAACTAGTACAATGGAAGAGAAATTCAAGTGAGGAAAGAGATTCCTTGGAGTTATAGTTATGCTTTTTAAAGCATTTAATTCTGAAAAAAATAGGTTTTAACCTTTTTTATCTTGTGTGGTAGAAATAATGGGAATTGCAATTAATGGCTGAGCAACAGGACAGCTACTAGCAGTACACTGAAGGAACTTAATTTTGTCTGTCTTTTATTTTCAAATATTTCATGGCTTATTCAAAAGGAGATTTGTTTGCTGGTTTGTTCAAGCCATGTGAAAAGTCAGTTTGTATGATGATGACTGCATGTCCCTTTTTCTGGCCCTTCTTGAAGATAGTGATATGGATTTCAATTCTTTCTCAGAAAGTGTTTTTTCATCTTCTCTATATTTTTTGTCTTCCAGGCTTTATTATATAAGCACTATAGTAACAGTGCAGAAAGATCAAGATGGATTGTACTGATGCTAGTGCAGCCCAGAAAGAGTCAGTTGTCAAGGCTGGTTGAAATGGAAATAGAAGTGTTGCTCTAAGGCCATTTGGTCATGATGATCAGTTTGAAAGAAGGAATGGCGAATGGGAGTTATGATGTCCATATTTTCTTTTCTTTTTTACCCCCTTTTCAGGCCAAAGCATTCCAAGTTGACATTCTCCTGAGGGACAAATGTGTACACTAAACAAAATAATAAGCTATCCTGGAAGGACACAGCAAGGGGCAGATGCTTCTTTAAAATGATAATGTAAATTGGCAATGAAGCAGTTGGTGTCAATAGAGATATACTTGTGTGAAATTGAGAGAAGAATCGGGCCCTTGGTGTAGCAAAGGTTAATGTTTTGAATCTCAGTCTTTGGCAAAGGTCTAGAGAATTAGTAATGGATACAGTTCCTGTCAGGATTGCACAACTGTGTCCACAAGCCACTATTACCTTTAGCATACAGTTTTTGGCTAAAGTAAGGAGAAAAAGTTAAAGATGAGGATCTGATTCTATGTCATTCATTAGCGTGCTAGACAAATGTAGGGCAGGGTGGCACCTTAGAGACTAACTGGTTCAGAGAGCCATAAGCTTTCATAGGTAATTGATTAAGTAAGCTGTTGCTTATGAAAGTTCATGCCTCTCATTCAGTTAGTCTCTAAGGGTGTTTTTACATGTGCTCTGGGAGTTGGAAGGGGTGCTTTAATTAGAGTGGCTCCGAGAGCTGCTCTAATTAAAGCACCCGCAGCTCTTGTGTACCAGCAACCCTGTGCTTCAAAAGGCAGTAGAGGCACTTTAACTAAAGCTCATTGAGCAAGCTTTAGTTAAACTGTTCCAGCCACCATTTTGAAGCACAGGAACACTGACACACAAAATGAAGAGGCTGCTGGAGCATGCTAATTAACATGTCCCAGCAGACTCAGTTGGTCTAGTCTGCTCCGACATATTGTAGTTACAGCACATTCAGCAACCTCCCCGCATGTCTACAGGCACTCTTAAGTTGCCACCCTGCTTTCACTTCTGCCTGACTTTACACAAACACAGCTAGCAGCCTCTATGCCACCAGCGTGCTAGAGCAGGGGTTCCCAACCCCTGGGCTGAGGCCTGGTGTTGGGTCATGAAGGGTTGGCTGCCAGTCCACAGGAGGGGCTGGCTGCTGGACTGGAAGTGACTGCAGACTGGCAGACCACGGACTGGGAGTGACTGGCATACTGCAGACTGGCAGCCAACCCTTTTTTATATTGAGTATAAAAAAGGTTGGCTACTTGCCCATAGTATGCCGGCCACTGCTGGTCCGCAGTTTGCCGGTCCTCAGCCTGAAAAGGATGGGAATCCCTGTGCTAGAGTGAATCAGTAGTGAGGAAGCGGAGAGCTCACCCACCTTTTGCATTAACAGTTTTTCAGACACTTGAGCAGGATGGAATAGCATTGTGCTTAAGAGTGATGCCATTCCACTGACATTACTAACTGCCATTTAGGTGCTTAATAGTTCAAAGGAGATCTAGCCTCTAGTATCATATACTATATATCTCATTCTTAATTATTAGGTGACTTGCTTGTGTTGAACAGTAAAGTGAAATATTTTTTCTCAGTATTCTCAAGTAGGCTATGAAAATAATATTAGAATTTAATGTTTTCAGTGTGGCCTGTAATTCTAAGGCTCAGAAACTGCCTCCATTTTTATTGTCATTATATTTTTTGGAGATCCTTTTTTTTTTTTCAACTGAATGGGAAGCCTTACATGTAAATGGATCGTATATCTCCTGCTCCACTTTGGTTTATCACATTTTACAGTTGGACAGACAGTTCAAAAGTACTTAAATGTGCATTTATTAGCCCCATAGCCTTGGCAGGGACAAGATATTTCTCCCAGTGTTTTGGAAGTAGATATGTTGTTCTCCTTGAGCCTCTGAGAACATTTGTATAAACCTATTTTTATGTTTCCTTTTCGATCTGTTCAGCTGTGTGGTTGTAACCAAAAGAACTTATATAGCACCGTGAAATAAATCAAATTAAGGAAAAGGCATCAAGAAATAGTATGATAGCTCAAATCAAATATAAAGATTTATTCAGTTTCACCTGTTATGGCAAGGTTGTGTAAACTCCCTAGTTGCAGATTTGGTACAGAAGAATTTGCAATAATCACATTTCAAGATAGGAAAGAAATGTTCACTTATTAAAGATCGGAATCTTTTTGCTTGTAGTGTGAGGTCAGGAGAATTTCGGGGCTTACTTCAGATATAGAGTATTATAGACCGGTCGCTCTATATTTTCTGTACAACTCCTAAGTTTCTAATGAGAATAGTAATGATAACTGAACATAAAGCCAGCTTGCTATTCCACAGCAGATACATTTTATTGTTGGACATATGATTCACAAGTACTTAAATCATGCATTCTTCAGACTGTGGCGTCTGGTTTAAACAATTGCTGCACTTGTTCTGTAATCATTGTTAGACAGTAGTCTTTTAATGTAGTGAACTGAGCTGTATGTTCATATTGTTCTTTATGCACTTATTTTATAGCTGTGCATACAGTAGATGATTGAATCAATTAGCTTCTTGTCTTGTGAACTGGGTATTGCTTTTCTGGAAGAACTACAAGGGTGTGTCTGAGAGAGCAAGACAAGCTGGAGATTTCTCTTGGCCAGTGCGTAGGTTGGTCTCAAGTTACACCATTTTTATTGGCTCTTGTTTACTGAACCTTGTTTTCAGATGATTGTGCTTAGTAGCTGAACTTCTTAAAGGTACAGGTTCTATGATTCTACCAACTTAAAAATGAGGCAGCACAGACAAAAGGCAGGGTAGATTTATATCTGTAGATTAACTAAATCAGAGATGTATAGCATGAGCTTTCATGAGCCCAAGCTGATAAGCTATAACCTCTGTAAAATTATTTAACATTTTCCAAGGAAATTAATGGAGCAAACAAAATGTGTAGTGATGTAATTAAAACATTTTCTCCCATTAACAAGTAATTAGCTTTGTGAGGGTAGGATTTCTTGCCTGATTTTTAGATTGAATTTTAACAAAACCGTCATCATTTGCTGTGAATTTTAAATTCAAAGGCTTTCTTCATAAATTTTTCTCAGAATTGATATGTAGAAATTATAAAAAAGCATAAGGCTATGTTTCCATTCTCTTTATTTTTGTGCCATGCCCTTAATTTTTTCCAGACTCATCCTGTGTTAGATGGTTTTACTCGTCCACTAGGAACCAGATACTGTGTAATGCTGAGAGTCTCTTAAGAGCTTCTAAGCCCCCTCTACTTCAGTAAAGGCATTCAGATATTTTCAGGAAGTGCTTAACATTTCACAGAATTAAGTCCCAGAACTAGGAGAATTACTGAATTGTTATATTTAGGGAACTACCAAATACATGGCGGAAGAGGGAAGCGTGGCATCTCCTCTAATCTTTCATGTTCCCCCGCATGCCCCTCCATATTACTTACTGTTATTTTATAAGTCACCAGGTGCCATAAGTGGACTAGGGGCTGTTTTAAACGTATCAAAAGAAACAGTGGCCTTGAAGAGCTTAGTAGTTAAATCAAACACTGGTACTACAAATCAGTCATGAATAATACACTAGATAGACTAATCTTTACATGGTGGAGATGGTTTTGGTGAGGGCTTTGATTCATTTGCCTGAGTATCTTGCCTTTGCAGTAGCAGCACTTAATAGTTGAGAGAGAGGAAGCACTGACTAATGAATATAGGACAATGTCTTCTAATGAATACAGGACATAAAGGCCAGGTACAGACATTATACCCATATCAGCCTAAGTAATTGGAAACTGGTTTATACCCATAACATAAGTTTGGCATAAATAGACTGATTTAAAAATGGCGGAAACTCGTCTATGATTTGCCACTGTCACCCTCCCCACAGGCAAATGTGTGTTTTGCTCACTACTGAGCTAAACCATGGTGCTTACAGAAAACTGTGTAACTTAGATTCTGCCTCTTGCTTTTTGAATATCTGTGTGTAGCCATAATATGTACGTGGGTTGGGAGTGCGGGGGTGTCCTTGAAGTTCCTGTGCCCTTATCTTCGGTTATTTAGCCACAGGTGTTATTTAAACACATCCTAACCCTTTAAAAAAACAAAACATCCACAGTATTTGTGGATAACCACCTTAATAACCACCTGTAACACTGAATTCCACAGGTTGACCATATTGTCTATAAGGAATTGTTTCCCTTTTAAAGTTCAAAGAGTCCTCTGGGATCTTTCAGATGAAAGGCACTCCATGAATGTCCAGTTTTGCTGAGATAATTAAGAGTATAATTGTATTGATGTGTTAGCAGTGTTTTAATTCAATTAAGGGTTATTTTGAATGCTCCTCTTCTGGGTCTACGAATCAGAAATGCACTGTGCTAGTGCATGAAGATCAAACCGGAGACTGACCCAACTGAACCATCTTATTGTACTCTCCCATATGACTTCAGGAAGTGACAGAAAATAAGAAAAACAAGTGACTTCGCTAAGTCTGTCTTTAATAAGTAAAGGTACTACTAGCAATAGATATTATGTCCAAAATATGAACATTTCTTAGCACAAAGACATTCAGCAATGAGGCACACTGTCTATTTTGTGTGTGCTACCTTCTAAAAGAGACTAGAAGTTCCCACCTTAGTGCAGGGCTCTTGCACATTCTAAGCATGAAGGCAGATTATATATTACTTTTGTTTCAGGAAGTAGCTTGGACAGAGTGGTTGTGGCATGTCATGACACTGCTTAGGCTGTAAGACATGAGCCTAATCACCGTGTCCATTAAAGTCAGCGGAAAAGCCATTTTCCACATTTTACTGGAGACAGTAGCATGGAAGAAGGGTTCTGCAGTGATTGCCCTGTATGGCTTCCCATTGCAAAAAGATAGGGAGGTTTGCTTGTCTTTTCTCTCCCTCTTATGGAATGGACTGTAGTCTTACTGCTTTAACTGGGAGACTCTCCTAGCTTATATCTCAGTGCTGTCTCTAGAACTGCAGACATCTTCTCACTTCATGATAGTGCTACATTAGGGTCTTGTTATATGGTAATTTTAGGTGGCTCCTGGAGCTCTTAATCCCTGGATTGTCTGCGCATTAACACCTAAAATTGGTTTTAAGCCCTCGTTATGCAACTCAAATTTACACCACTCCAGGCAGGATTATCTCTGATATGTGCTACCCAGCTCGTGTTATACTAAGGTGCAACCACCTCTACTGCCCCCCACCCCAGCTGGTCCAGATCTGGCCCACTCCCCACCCCCACTCTACCTAGCACCCCATATCCTCACTCACTGCCACCCCACATTGTTCTTCCCTATTTACTTGTGGCTGCCCACCCTGTTTGTCCTGGGGAAGCAGGTGGGTAAGGGTTAAACTGCCTGCCTGTCCACAACTGCTGCTGCTGGTCTCTGAACCCAAATTGATAGGGGGCGGTTCTAGGGGTGGGGTCCAGGGAAAACCAGGGGAGCCCTGAGGATAGGGAGGAAGCCCAGAATGGGACGGGGGCATTATTCCCTTTCAGCCCTCTAGGCCCCTGGTGGGCTGAATGTGCGGCTGCTCCAAACTCGAGCTAGCACTTACACCTATCAACAATAAAACTATCACTGTGGTGCTGAGGTGGGGAGGTGATGCATCACTCTCCCGAACAGAGCTGACCACAGAAAGAACTGTTACTGTGTCAAAATTTTTGAAGTATTTAATACTCTACCAAGAGTATGCAAACTTAATAGAAGGTCTGTTACTTGATAGATGTGCACACACTATATCAAATTAAACTGTTCACACATCTAAAAAATCTGAGTAACATTTTAAAACTGTATTTTCCATTTTCTCTGTATTTCCAAGGTCCCTCATCCCCCTTTCCATCGCCGAAGTTTAGCTAATCCAATAACGGTTGTATAAGCAGAAAAATTAAGATTCACACTAAATTTCGGGATTCAACTATGGTTGTTTTTCTCTGTTTAGGTGTATATGATGTAAATTGCCTTCCCTGGCATCATGTTGCTGTACATTTTGGGGGGGAAAATGAATACTGTTTGCTGGTACTAATTTAAAAAATGCTCTGCATTAAAAGTTCCAGATACTCATCCATGTCTGGTCTAGGTATGAGTCTAAGGATATGTTTCTCGAAACATGCTTTTAAAACAATTCATTAATTTAAATCCTACCTGATTGTCAGGGTAACTGGACACTTTTCTATGTGAAACAATAACAGAATATGCAGTGAGAGTTTTATATCTTGGTGTTAAAATAAAAGAATCTGATGCCAAGAATGATAACTTCTACATGAGAATTTAATCCCAGTGGTGCTTAATGGAATCAATTTGTAAGGTCGTTTTTTTCCTTTTATGTTTAATTATCAAAAGAACCACTTACTGATCCTAGGACTCCTCCATATGAAACAGAATACATGTGAAGTTGTACCAAAGATGTCAAACTGCATTGCTGGTGGGACTTAGTTCCAAACCGATCAAGGGTTTTTTTTTTTTTCTCTGCTGCTTGCACTAATCATTAATAACTCTACTGTTCTCACAGCTCAAAAACTTTCCTATTGACACTTCAATCATTTTTAAAGATCTTGAATGTTCAATGTGTATAAAAATAACCTTTTGCACTCTATTAAAATTTAAGAAGTGCTAGATTTTTAGTGAATGCCCAAGCTACTGGATCATGAAAGCATTACCTTGTGCCAAGGGCATGATGCAGTGCACTGATTCCTTTTTAACAAATAATAAGAAGTTTGACTTTTCATTTACACATTCTGCCAATTGCTAACAAGTTTCCATCTCGTTCAAACACTGGATTGATCCTAAGAAATTGAAAATATTGATTTAACCCTCTGCCTGGTTTGTGCTGTGGGCACCTGCTAGTACAGTCTTAGCACATTACAATTGCTTGGCCGTAATTCCTCAGGGGACCACTAATAACTCCTACATTTGTCTTTTCATCTTCTGAAATTATGCTAGCAGTTGTCCAAGTCAATTGTGATTCATTTGATAGTGCTCTCCTTCAAGACATATTGCAACCAAATAGACTTGCTCACCAGTAATATATCTGATGACATAGTTAGTTCTAGTTAATTGACAGAATGATTCAGGCTTTTATGGATGGCATTAATTGGTCCCTGGTGTCCATGCAATAATTGACCAGACGGTGTAGGCTACATTAGCTTCTCATCCAGTCAGGAAAGTGGTAAGATGAGGTAAATGTGGTACAAATGATAAAATGGCTATATTTTAAATCAAACATTTATAAACTGTAAAAGTGGGAGATTGTGGCATCAAAAGGGCCTAAATAATGGAAATACATAAATGTCCACATTCAAAGGTTTGTGTTTTCTTTTTTTTCAATTAACACATGTGGTAAGTCACATTCAGATGCCTTAACGTACTTGGTTGATCATGGTTTAATGTGTAAAGCAAAGCAGATGAAAAGGCTGCTGATGTTTTACCTTCTGAGCATTTACATGGTGCAGGTTTAAAACTGGCATTATCTGTTCTAAAGGTTTATTGTTTTTAAAGGCAATGGAAGGACAGATTCAGCCTTCTTTATTCCTATTAAGTAGTACTTTAAACTATTAAACAATCATAGTGAAACCAAAGAGATGTATGGGGGAGTAAGGCATCACTTCAAATGAGACAAGGGCAGCAGGATCTGTGCTCCAGCGAAAAGGGTAACTTGATGGTACAATTGAGAAAAGCGAGGGAAATATCTTTGGCATACTACAGGCTTGCACTAAAGCCTTTTTGAAGGAATATAATAAGAGAGTTCAGCAGCTTAGCGCCTTTTTCTTTCTTTCTCATTCTTTTTTGTGTGAAGAAATATTTTCAGTTGGAGAACAGCAAAAAAGGGAGGAGGGGAAAAACATTCCTGTGTGGAGGACCTGAGCCTGTTTCCTCCAGAAAACACTTTTCATTCACCCCACCCCTGCTTTTGAGGTAATCAGGAAATTATCAGTGATGGAGGTATTCTGGGGTTTGATGTTGTTGCTTCTTGTATTCCATAGTGGTTGCAATGTTTATGGGGGAGCCCTCATCTAGGATTGGATTATTGGAATCTATTTTCTGTTCTGAAAGTTCCAGAGGATTGCTGTGATGCTGCATGTCATCAAGCATACCATTTCTTAGAGCAAGACCTGATATACCAACTAACAGAACGGGGGGGGAGAATTACAGATTTTTGCTTTTAAATTACTGCTGAAAAAAATGCACCTCTACAAACATGTGTGTGTTTATATGTGTATGTGTGTGTATGTAATATGTCATTAGGCCCTGCCTCCTACTACTGAAGTTCTTTCCTAGTACAGTAGTATGTTTTCTAGTATTTGTCTAGCTTAGTTTAAAATATTGCAGGACTTTCTCAACAGACCTTTCCCAGTCCACATCTGCAACAAAGGTTTTCCTAATTAAGCTTTTCTTTCACTTTAACTTCATTTCATTATTTATAGTTTTACTTCCTCAGAACAAATAATCCCTTTTTCCTGTTGTCCCCTTTTCCCTTCCCTCCCCCTATCATAAAAAATACAGGCTGCTGCTTCTACATTCAGGGCCCTCCAGATCTTAACAGGTGCTTGGACACTTCATCTGTTGTAGCTGTCATCTGTCTCTTGCAAAGGGAATGTACTGTCTTAGTTGGTCCACATCCTTTCAGCTTTTAAATCCCTCCAGAAGATCCACAGTCCTTCACAGTACAGAGGATCCACTGCCATCATCTGCAAATGGTAGGCATCTTATCATAGTCAGATTGAACCATATTTTGGGGATAGGCTATATCTGTAATAAACAATTATATTATCAAAACAAGCTAATCATCATCAACTTTAATTCCTTTACTTATATGATATAGCCTCTTCCAAAACACTTATCCTGATTATTTTTTTTTTTTATTTGTTTTAAATTGTAAAATGTCAGGGTAAAAACCCATGTATTCTTTTAGCACAGTGATTCTCAATCAGGGTATTGTTGCACCCTGGGGTGCTGTGAGATCCTTTTAAGAGTCTCACAATATTAGGTTTGCAAACACCTGCACATCATTTACAAGATAAACCAGAGATTTCATGTAGGTATCCATAGTGTCAAAAACATTCTTGTGGGCTTTCTGAGTTCTTTCCAGTAGAAGAATTGCTCTTTTATTTTTTGTAGTCAAGAAAGGAGTGAAAATTGAGCTGGCATTTTCTAAGGGGTGCCTAGAGCCTAACAAAGGGTGTCTTGAGTCTAAAAAGGTTGAGAAACACTGCTCTAGTGTATACCAGAGAGCAGTACCAAAAAGAAGTAATACTGGTAACTCTTGCTCATTTTTAATTTCTCTGAAGTGCTTAGTTCCCTCAATTCCCTTTGGACCAACTCCCATTGGTCATGGGGTTGAGGGCATTTGGTGATTCCCAATAGACTTTCAGCACTTTGTGGATGAAAGCCAGTGGTTTTTGTACCATCCAGACACATATGTTTAATTATGATGCCCCCAGTTAATTCTTACTAGGAAGAACTCTTTCAGACTTTTTCCTCCGTCCTACTATGTAACCTACTGCTTTGTGTCACTAATTTATTTTTGATGTGGCCCCACTGGAGTACTAAAACAAGAGAGGGACAGTTTGCATCTAAAGAAAATCTCTTAGAAGTATGTCTGGTTTCATAGGAAGGGCTTGGAGACTGACCTGAATTTCTAGAGCAAGCATTTGGCACAGTCCCCTAGTATTAAAGAGATTGTTTACTGTTCATACTTTTGGGGGGGGGAGGGAAGGGGAGCAGGGAGAAGGAAGGTCTATTTCTACTTGGATCAATGTGAGTTTCTGCCTCATTGGATGTGATCATGTGATGGCCTGTGGTTAATTTAGGATAATATTCCAGGGGATACATCAGCTCTTACATTTCCTTATGTTACTTTTACATGTGATCTTCTACAGTACTCGTTTTGTGCAGTAGGATGTTATTCCTGGATAAAGAGGTCTGGCTGCTGGTAAGGTCGAGGTTAATATAATATGACTGGACTTGGTAGATTCTGTTATAAACTGGAACAGTGGACGTGCATACCAGTGACTTTTCACTGACATGCTTTCCCTGTCCAGTATCCAATTTCAAAATAGATTTTACTTTCCCCCACAACAGCTCTTTCAGGGTAAAAAAGAAAGATTATTTACAGGAGATGGTGGTGGCAATGGTGGTTGTTTTTCCTAAGGAAAGAGATTTCTTTAAACCACGCCCTCTTAAAAATCAATTTCTCTCTTCCTCCCAAACCCAGAAACCCTACTGACCTCAACTTCAGTTGGACTTTGAGTTCCTGAGGAATGCAGGGCTTGGCTTAAGGGGTACCTATAGATGTGCCTGACGCCTGGTCTGACATGTGCTAATTAGTTTTAAATGTTGATTGAGTCTGCTAATTAGCATGCTCCAGAAATCTTGGCTTTATGTGTATTCACTGTCCCCGTGCTTCAAAGTGGTGGTGGGGCACTTTAACTACAGCTCATTGTAAATTTCAATGAGCTTTAGTTAAAGTACCCCCACTGCCACCCTGGCACACCTGTAAAGATGCCCCAGGGATGCATCTACATGTTTATTAATGCACTTTAGGTAATGCACATTAAATCTAGTACCTCCATTATAAGGTACTGGAAAAATGCGAATTAGCTTATTTTAACATGCATTAGCTAAAGAACACTTTTTGGTGATGCTTTAATGCACATTAAAATTGGCTAATGCACATTAAAGTGCATATATGGGTGCACCCAAGGTGTTTAAATGTAGGGATCAAACTGAATGTTTAACTTTTGTTATTTCCATTGATTTTTAGGTTTCTTAACACTCACTGTGATGGGTAAGTTAATGTTATTTCTTCTCAGTGGGCGTGTCTACACAAGATGTTTAATGCACAGTAGACTGACTGATTGTGCATTACGGTGTCATGGCAAAAAACATGCTATTATGCTAATGCACAGTAGTATTAGTCCAGTGCGCATTAACCATCACAAAAAAAGCATGTGATTGTGCTCATGCACAGTAGGCCAGGCTACTGTGCATTTATTTTGTACTTCTTTTTGTGCAGGTGTGCCCAGCGTGCATGTCTGTCTGTTTTCTCTTACCCATCCCTAAAGCCAGGTAAATTTTTACTTACAGCTTTAAGGCTAACAATTTAATTGTCTTAATCTCATCACCCATAAGCATTTTGACATCAAGTAGATATGACTGATATTTTACAATCCTAAAATATTTTAAACCTAACTATTGTAAGAAATGTCTGAATACTGTACATTTCAATATCATATAAAAACCCATAATTAGTGCGTGGAACTGAATTTATTTTTTCTTATCCATTGATGTCTTTCCTATTAGGAGGATGCTGTTAGCTGACCTGCTTAACTGCAGAAAAGAAACCTAAAATGTGAAGCTGGGAGAGGAAAACAAGTCTTGTTTAGCCCAATTCAGCCAGGACAATCTTTTTTTCACATAAGGATGATAGGCAGGGCGAATTCATTGCATCCACTCATCTGATTTAAGCACATTTGTTTTAAACATTGGTACCTTAACATTCAAATTTGAATTTAGCTCTGTGAAATAAGATCAGTTGTCCTGAACATTTATCAATAATCGGACCAGCCCACAATTTGACAAGTACCACTGCAAAGGAAGATCCTAACATTGGAAGAGATCAATATTTACAAGAACGGGCTGATTTCTGCTGGAAAATTGTGTATGGTTGCCTCTAACCTGAGTTATTGGTTCCTAAACACCATACTCATGATGCTCATGTAAAACTTTGGAATAGTATTGAAGTTTGTTTTTGGTGATGATACATGGACAACATAGTCCTATAAAATGCAGTATCATTTATTATAATATTAATGGCATAGAATATTTGGACTGGATAATGCTTTTATATTGCTAGATTAATGCAGAAGCCAAAATAGACTACATTTCTGGAAACTGCAGTTTTGAACTGGGAGACTTTTGTTATGTGACATCATTCTCTTACGTCTTGCCAAGAGAGTATGTATAAAAATTTATATAGAGTGATTGACTAATGAGCAAAGAGATCTTTGACTAAATTTCTCCTGGTTACTTTTGTATCCCTTTTGTATACCTAGATATTTAGGCCTAACTTCTTTTTTTCTCTAGACAGAAAGGAGCCTCCAATCTTTGAGTGCTGTCTGGGAGATCACAAAAGACTATGGGTTCTAATGTGCCAACCAAGGTCTTGGGCATACTCTTCTCCTACCATCCGTAGCACAATTTTCCATTTTATCATATGGAGTCAGAGAAATGTTTATGCTGCTTTCTTTTTTATAACATGGTTACCTTCATTTAGAGAAGTGTTGTAGCCCTAATAACACAGCTTGAGGGGTTGGGGGAATCTACCCTCAACATACCTTTAATTGAAACTGTTATTGTTTCTGCTTTCATAGAGCAGAGTTCTGTTTCCCCTTTTTGCATCTGCATAGAGTTGTTTAGCCATTTGCTTTGCTGTTTTTGTCCCTTGCTTCGCATGGTGGATGTATAAGCATGTCCATAGACTTAGCTTGTGCGGTAGGACAATGGACTGTTTGGGTCTGTGTACAGCTACATATGCACATATTTGAGCGCAAGTCCTGGAAAAATGTCTGGGATGGCCTTCCTGTACTGTAGTGGGCATAGTTGAGTGTTTAGGGCACTTATGTAGGAAACTCGGCCCCTGTTGCCTAGAGGAGGGTTTGAACACACATGGGCCCTGGTAGACATCACATTTATCATGTGATTAACATGATAATCGGGATAAATTGTAACATGACACCTGTTCAGCCATTTTATGGCATGATTAGTGTTCCATGTTTTCAGTTTTTACTGATTTTCACCAATAAATTTTCTGATTTATTTATTGAAGTTATTTGGATTTTACTGATTTACACCTGTTTTCAGTTCACTTAATTTTACCCGGTACAGTAAAATCCCTGTTAACTGGCAGGAGTGAGGAATGGCTGGGGGGGGGTGCTGGTAAGCTAGAAGTGCTAGTTACCTGAGGCACAAGTTTCTGACTGGACATGGGGGGAGGCGGCTGAAGCCACTGCCTGGGGTGCGGGGCTCCTGGCTCTGACCCCAGGCAGGGTGGGAATTGCTCCCAGGGGGAGGGGGAGTCCCAGCTGCACCCTAGTGGCTCTGATTGTGGCCCTGCCCCAAGTGCTGAGAGCTTCAAGCCTCAGTGGGGAGGCAGACAGGAGAGTCCAGCCCCACTCCCTGTGGTGGGCGCTGCATCCAGCCACTCCACACAGGCCTCTGGGGCTGGAGCCGTGGCTGGGGGGTGTGGGACTCCTGGCTCTAATCCCGGGCAGGTTGGGAGGTGCTGGTGCCAGGGTCAGGATCATGTCACCCCCTCCTCCACATCCAGCCGCGCACCACACCCCCCAATCCCTGGGCTGTGCCATGCTGTGGTGCAGGCAGGTGGTGTCAGCTGCTTCTGGGGCTGCTGCAGCTGGGGTTGGGGTGAGTGGGGACAAGTGGGGCCCTGGGGGGTTTGAGGTGCAGCACTGCCCAGCAGGGACAAGCTGTGCTGTGCCCCATGCACCCTGGGGCTCTGCTAGCTCCCACTCACCCCAGACCCTGCTGCAGCGGTCCTGGGAGCAGCCGATGCCAGCTGCCTGAACCATAGCGGAGTGCAGCCCAGGGGCTCAGGTGAATAGGGATAAGTGGAGCCTCAGGGGGATTGGGGCATGGGGTGAGTGGAAACAGGCTGCACTGTGCCCCATGCCCCCCAGGGCTCTGTTTGTTCCCACTCACCCCAGTCCCTTCTGCAGCAGCCTTGGGAATGGCTGACACCAGCTGCGGAGGGAACTGTAAGTCAGTGGGTATAGGATGGGGAGAGGTGCGGGCTTGCTGCTGTGTGCACCTCAGAAGGGCTGCAGGCTGAGGGGCTGTGCTGGGCTCTTCCTGGGAGGCTCATGACCCCAGATCTGTGCGCTGGATGAGAGCAGGCTGCCCCCCTGCCCTGAGCACCAGGAAGAGCCTGGTGTTTCCACCAGCCCCAGCCTGCATTGGCAACCTGCTCTCATCCTGCGTGCAGATCCAGGAGTAGCCCAGCATAGCCCCCTAGCCTGCAGCCCTTCCGGGGGTGGGACATAGCATCAAGGGCTCTGTCCCCCTGCCCCGCGCCCACTGACAGTACCTTCCACTTTGTTCCCTGCTGAAGCCCTGGGAGCAACCAATGGGCTGTGCCATGCCCTGTCCCCTACCCCTTCCCTAGTTCCAGTCTTACTCCTTCCTTCCCTCACCACCATGGGTACGTAGTATTATTTTCCTCAATTTAAACTTTTTCTTTCCTTTTCTTTTTTTCACCCTGATTTCAACCCGGTTTTTCTATTTGGAAAATAAACCCTGAAAAATGCCCGGATTTTTATGGAAATAAAAACTGAAAACCCAAAACATTAGGCATGATAAAATGGCAAAACATCGTCAAAGATGCTCCATATTAAGCGTGGAACATCTCTGGGGCTGGTTTGTATCTTACTTTATTTTCCTGCCACATGTTCATTAGGCTGCACAATATGGCTTTAAATGTCCCCATGTGATGAGCTGATGGGTTCCCACCCAAAATGGTGACTGACATTTGTAGTCTCGCTATGGAATCCGATTCTGGGGATGACCAGCCCTTCAGCTCCCCTTACTGGAAGCCTCAGTCCCTCTGGGGTTTCCCAGCTCAGGGATTTAAACTCCTCAGCAGAGGAGCCACAGGAAAGCCTTAGGCCCAACTGGAGACCCAGGATGTCCACAGGCTGTTGCTGGTTAGATTGTCAGCATCCCCTGTTGGGTTCTCATGGCTGATTCTAACACTCAGCTGATTGTTGGGTATCCACCCTGGACAGCCCCAGTGTGTGAACATGCTACATGTTCAATTTAAAGCACCATAGAAACCAGTCATAAAAATGTCCTATATTATATGTGGAACATTTTTATGGCTGACTTGCCATTTTTTGGCACCTTAAATGGGGTGCATGTGTTCTACTCTTGCCATTTATGCCACAGTTAACATTAATCATGACATAAATGTAACATGTAGAGAGAACCTTAGACACTTGAAGAAAAGCAACATTCTATCCACAGAAGTCAAGAGAGTTCTTAACCTGAACCCCCACCCCCACACACATGTTTGAGACCCTCTGAAAATAACTAAGAAAAAAAACAATGGGATGTGATTTCCAATGGTTCTTTAGATCCTGTTCAGCTTTGAACATCTCCAAATATAAATAGAAGTTAAAGCATAAAGAAGAATAACTGGAAAGATCTAAAGTCACTGCTTTTTACAAAACTTTAATTTTTGCTAAGTTTAATGAATCCTGTGGAAATTGAAGTATGCTTCAAGAGATAAAGAGAAAAGTCAAAATTGTTTTCTAAACTCAGTTATAATCCCCCTTTTAACACTATTAACTCAATTTGGTAACTCAATTGGATTATCAAGTACTGATAGAGGTACTAGGCAGATTAAGAAATCTGAATCAGGCATTTTCTTTGCTATGGGGGATCTTTCTGGGGTCTCAATCATGCTATTCAACTTAACATATGATACTAGAATGAAGCAATGAGATATTCTATCTGTATTCTAAAAAAGACATTTGACCACATCAAGTGGTCTTTGGTTTTTTTTTTTTCTGGAAATGTTTGCAGTTGGCAGTACTTTTTGTATAAAATAAGGGCAACCTGCATGGGGCTACAGTCTGTATAAAACATTGAAAAACGCCTTGAACCCTACTGTTCTTAGTTGTTTCAGTGTCACACAGAAGGAATCGACCCTTCTCTTTTGAAGTATTAATCCAACATGGGATTTCCTGAGAGTCTGTTTTTATTACTAACAAGATGTATATTACATTCACAAACCTGTATATAGTAGCAGAGACAAATGATAAAATTAAGAAAACATTGTTCAAAGGAATTACTTCTGCAACCAAATGCTATAATGCTCTTAGTAGTGTTCACATCCTTTTGATATATGAGGCTTATTTCACACTCTGAATGAAAGGACTATTGGGAACATTTTAATGGCATGGGAATATTTGTTTGTTGGTAAGAGGAACAGAATTTCTTGAATTTTCTGCATTAATGCCACAGATATATAATGATATGTATAGGTGGTACTCTTTTTCTGAACCTTTTTTTGCTATGAAAACCACTCCAGGCAGGGTGTGTCTGACCTGACGGGAAGTCTTCCAGCTTGTTTCTCTGGTCTCTTTCTAACCTCTTTGTTTTGTTTTCTCTCCTTTTTTTCTCCCCAAGTTTACTTTTTTTGCTCTTACTTAGTCTCTTAGGGCACCTATACATGTGATAGACCTCTGCTTCAACACATGCTAATTAACATGCGTTGGAGCACACTTGATTAATCGAGTCTGCTGGAGCATGCTAATTAGTGTCCTCCAGCAGCCTCCACGTCACATGTAGTCAGTGTCCCCATGTTTCAAAATGGTGGCAGGGGCGCTTTTAACTAACGTTTGTTGAACAAACTTTAGTGTCCCTGCTGCCATTTTGAAGTGCGGGACACTGAATACACATGATGCTGTGGACGTTTTAATTAGAGTGGCTCTCAGAGCTGCTCTAATTAAAGTACCACCCTCCACATCCCAGACGATGTGTATAGGCGCCCTATCATGACACTGCTCACTCCTTAACCTGCCTCGAGAATACCTGAAGTAGGACTGTTTCCCCAACTCTCCTGCCGTGACTTGATGTTATCATAATTTCTAGGAGGGGTTCAGTGGTGCGAATGTTCCCAGTAGGGGTAACTCATGGTTTGAAAATGGTGGATGTTGGGACTCCACCTCCCCTACCTCCTGTCCACACGCCAACTGTTGGTGTTGGGATCTTAGGATCCTTTGTGGTTTCTTCCTGACACGCAGTGATTGTTAACCAGCATCCTGGCTGCTGCTGCGCAGTTGGTTGCCGCATGAGCCTGATGACAACTCCTTGGCTGTAGTCTGGCCGTTCTCCAGGGATCTCCTGTACCATGGCCCAAGGCCAAGAATCCCATTCAAAATAAATAATAACAGAGAAAAAAAGAAAGCCTCCACTAATTCCTTGTGGAGATTGCTTCCCAAACAGTGCTGGAGCCGTCATTTCCCCCTCAGGCAGTCGGGGCCTCTCTGCCCCGTAACGTTAGGGCTCTTACAGCCCAAGCATCTCCCCGTCCCAATGCCCCGAGACACCTTCTGCCTCAGCCTTCCTTGGCCAGGAAGAAGATCCCCTCTCTCCTTCACTGGCACCACTAGTGCCTTTTAAATTCCCCGTGGCGGCACTGGCAGCTGACATCATTAGCTACGCGCCACCTAGTTTGATTGATAGGGTGCTTATAAATCATGGTGGTGGTACAGTGTGTGGTCTCACCTTCGGCTCGGCTGGTAAGTTCCCTTTTCCCCCTGAGATTCCTGGGGTACTGAGGGACAGTGTGTGTTCCCTACCGTCACAATGAGACGCCCAAATGAGAACCACAATAGACCGCTCTAGTTTAGAACTCTCTCCCTTCTGTTCTGACATTTTAAACCTGCTTCTAGCATGGGCAGTCACAGTGCTCTACCCATGTAAACACCAGTAGTGGAAATATGGCTTCATGCTCTTACTGCCGTACACCTCTGCCTTCCTTTTGGAAACGTGATATTAGATATTTAAAATACATTAGATAACATGTTTATTTTTTGGAAAAGTAGAACATTTCCCTTTTTATCCTAGAAATATTTGTGTTGGATGCCTCCTTAGCCTTTCATAGTTGCTGTTGTCTTCCCTTTTTCTCGTGTCGTCAGAAACTAGATGTTTTTCCAGAAGGTGCACAAATGATAGCTCTTTCCTTTGTTGCAATGAGGTCCTCCTTTGTACAGGTTTCACCAAGGAGTCAGCAAATGAGTAGATTCTCTATGGTCTGTACTTCAGTGCATTTGCATGTATTCGTGTAATTAAAGTAGTGTCCATTTGATCATTTTTGCTTTTGATCTTCCAGTTTGTGTGTGCAGGTGGTTCAGGCATCTCCATGTCGGCTAGCTTGTATAACTTCCTCTAGAAAGGTCCTCTTGGAGTTCCAGGTCCATTTTAGGGCATCTGATTTATGCGTAATCTTTCCTTCCATAACCTTAGTCACACCTTGTCACCTGTTGAGTTCAAGGGCACAATACCAGTCACAAAACTTTCATGCTTTAAGCCATTTGTTTCTTTGTGACCACAGAGTGGATGCCTGAAGTCTTCCATCTGCTGTAATTTTTTTTGGCTTTCTACCTTTCTTCTGATATCATAGAATCACTGAGTGGGAAGGGACCTAGACAGATCATAAGACCCCAGCCAGGTGCCTGTCCAGTCTCCTCTTGAAGATTTCCAGGGAAGGTGAGAGCACCACCTCTCTGGGAAACCTATTCCAGGCTCTGACCACCCTTACAGTGAAGTAGTTTTTCCTAATATCTAACCTAAACCTATCCTCCATCAGCTTGTGGCCATTGTTCCTAGTGACTCCAAAGAGGGCCCTGGTGAACAGACTTTCCCCGAGTCCCTGCTGGTGGCCCCTGATAAGTTTGTAGGTAGCCACAAGATTCCCCCCCTCAGTCTCCTCTTGTGGAGACTGAAGAGATTCAGGTCCCTCTGCCTCTTCTCATAGGGCTGGCCACAGAGGCCCCCAACCACACAAGTGGCCCTCCTCTGGACCCTCTCCAGGTTCTCCACTTCCTTCTTGAAGTGAGGCACCCAGAACTGGACACAGTACTCCGGCTGTGGCCTGACCAGTGCCGCATAGAGGGGGAGCAAGACCTCTCGGGACCTGTTAGCGTTGCCCCTGTTGATGCATGACAGGGTGTGGTTGGCTCTGCCTATTGCTTCATCGCATTGGCGACTCATATTCATCGTGGAGTCAATCCGGACTTCAAGATCCCTCTCTGCCTCTCTGCGGCCAAGAGGGTCAGTCCCTAACCTATAACCATAATGCTGGTTCCCTCTCCCCAGGTGTAGCACTCGTCCTTGTTGAACCGCATCCTGTTCAGATCCGCCCACTTCTCTAACCTATCCAGGTCTGCCTGGATGCGGTCCCTGCCTGCTGGTGTATTCACTTTACCCCACAGCTTGGTGTCATCAGCGAACTTGAACAGGGTGCACTCCACACCCTCGTCCAGGTCACTGATGAAGATGTTGAACAGCACTGGCCCAAGGACTGAGCCCTGGGGGACGCCACTGCCCACGCCCTCCCAGGTCGACATCGACCCATCCACCACCACTCTCTGGGTACACCCCTGGAGCCAGTTTGCCACCCATGTGCATTCATCAGTGCTGCAGTCCCTCAGCTTGCCCACCAGAATTGGGTGGGACACTGTGTCGAAGGCGCATCAGGTGGTACAGTGCCACCTATTCTTTGGTGTTGGCTTTAGACATCTTGTTATTTCATGACAGCTGTTGTTTAGAACTGGGTCTACATTCTTTGCATGAACTGTTTATTCCTATGCTTGACATGCATACTCTGTGGTGGAGAAATGCAAAGCGATAGCTGTGGTTTAGAGTGTAGTTGGGGTTCCTCTCCACTCTGAGGTGACCAATTTTTGAACTATGTTGTTATGCGTGTTGATTTTTCCCTTTTGTCTACATGTTCTTTGAAAGTATTAGGTCCAGTGTAACGTCCAGGTACACAGGATTTGGGATCCTGTGGGATTCCATCCCAGGTGATGTTTCTGCTTGGTTTTTCTGTGGCGTAGGTAAAAGTCTATGACCTATGTCTTGATTGGATTGGTGTGAAGCTATTCTTATTGTAATAATCTGAGAGGTTGATCATGCACATGTCAGTCTGTTCTCTACAGTGGCAAAGCTCTTCTCTTGCAACATGATGCATAGATCATCAGCATATAGGAAGCTCCTCATATTGCTCTGTATGGGTTAATCATTGGTGTATATATGTTAAAGAGGGTTGGTGCTAGCATGCTGGCTTGTGGGAGGCTGTTTCATTGTAGTCTCCATTTCTTGCACAGTTGTACATAAAAGCATCTATTCTCCAAAAGAGATCGGATGAGCTGCACTAAGAGGTAGCCGTGTGTCATATCATGGTTGACTGTGTCGTATGCCACTGATAGGTTTACAGACAGCACTTGTTATCATACATTTCTCAAATCCATCTTCTATATGCTAGGTGATGTTTAGTATTTGGCCAGTGCAGGCCTTGCCTCATCTGAATCCAGTTTCATCTGGTATTAGATGAGAAGCAATAGAGAATAAGACATTCATAAAGCTTATAAAATTGCACAGGAGTGACACTGGCCTGAAGTTCTCTATTAAAGGGCTTGTTGCTATAGTTTAGGTATACTAAGGGTTGATAAACAATTGTTAAAAAGATATAATGCCCATAAGCTGGTTGTAGGACCACAGTGCTCAATCTGCACTTTGAATATGTTGTTGAGTCCAGCTGCTTTGCTGTTCTTCAAGCGACTTACTCTGGCTTCAAATTCCTCCATTGGTTATGGTGTGCTAAAATGATTTTCTTCCAGACTGGTTTGCTGTCTAATCTGTATTTTAGGTTGTTTACTTAGAGTCTTACCATTGAGAAGAACCTGGTGATCCACGTGGTTGCCTGTGATGATGTGGTATTGCTGTACTTTCTTTGGGTCGTTACTCAGCTTGCAAATGGTTGACCATGTTTTCCTATTACTGTGGGTCATATCTATTCCTTTGATCAATTCTTTCCATTTCCATCACCTTTCTTCTTGGAATTTGTTAGTTAGGCCCATCTCTGCTGTAATAATGTCTTCTGAGAGAGGATTTTGCCTTCTGTGGTGGTAGGCAAATGTAACATACTAAATTATGGGGTAAGGGCACTAGTTAACACACTAGAGGGTAGGGCATGAATCCAGGCACATCTGGACAGGTTGGAAAAGTGGGCAGAACAGAATAGGATGCAGTTCAACAAGGACAAATGCATAGTGTTGCATCTAGGGAGAAGGAATCACCAGCATGCTTACAGGCTAGGGAAGCATAGCAGCGGAAAAGGTTCTTGGAGTCATTGTTGATGCCAAGGTGGACATGAGTTGTCAATGTGACAAAGTGATCAGTAAAGCTAACCACACTTTATCATGTATTAGCAGGTGCATCACGAGCAGGTCCACGTAGGTGATGTTTCCCGTCTATGCGGCATTGGTCAGACCACAGCTGGAATACTGGGTTGAATTTTGAGCACCACACTTCAAGAGGGATGTGGAAAACCTTGAGAGGGTTCAGAGGAGGGTCGTTCGTATGGTTAGGGAGGGCAAAGCCCTACGAGGAGAGACTGAGGGCCCTGGAACTCTTCAGCCTCTGCAAGAGAAGGCTGTGAGGTGATCTTGTGCCTGCCTACAAAATCACTGGGGGGGTGGGAGGCAGCAAGGAATAGGAGATGCTCTCTTTACCAGGACACCCCTTGGAGGAACTAGGAACCACGGCCACAAACTGATGGAGAGCATATTTAGGTTAGACATCAGGAAGAACTTCTTTACAGTAAGGGCTGCCAGAATCTGGAATGGGCTTCCAAGGAAGATGATGCTCTCCCTTACTTTGAGGGTCTTTAAGAGGAGGCTAGACATGCACTTGGCTGGGGTCATCTGACCCCAGCACTCTTTCCTGCCCAGGGCAGGGGGTTGGACTCAATGATCTGCTGAGGTCCCTTCTGACCCAAACGTCTATGAATCTATGAACATAAGGGGTGTCAAACTCTCTTTGTGCCCTAGGTTGGATCTGACCCAGGACAGGGGCAGCAGTGGCCATTGTAAAGACAGCAATGAGACAAGCAGCTACGTGTGAGATTACATATCTGGGGCAGAGGTGTGTAATGCACAACTCTTGCTTGTCCCCTGCTTCTGATGGCCCTTTCCACTAGGGCTCAAGGGTTCTGTAGCAGGCCATGCCTGTCATTAGCCATGTCCTAAAATGATCTGGCCCCACGGTAGTCCAGTGGGCTGAATGGAGTAGCTCCACAGTCCTGATGCAGAAACAAGCTATATGTTTGAAACCCCTGTCTTAAGCTATTGAAGAGATCACTGATCGCTGGGATACTCCTACTGTTTTGAGGGCCTCAGATTTTTCCCAAGGGAAAATTTTCTCTGATTGTCTGCTTCTCTGGCTTGTGTAAACCAGACACAATTCATATTTTGACATATTCCTTGCCTTTGAATGCCCATTTCTTTTGGGACTGCTGTCTTTGCTGATTTGCTGTTGGTTCAATCTCCTATGTATGTGCATAGTACGGTCTCCTGTACATTGGAGTTACTGCATCCTGATGCCAGGGAAAGGCCTTGGTAGTTCAGTCCTCGGATGGTAAATTGTAATTACAAATAAAAATAAACTTGAAAGCAGGGCAGTTGAGTTGTGAAGAGATTTTTAGTCAGCCTACTTTAGACACATTTTCCAGTATTTTTTATAGGTCCTCTTTAAACATGGTGTTTGTGCATGTGTGGTTTGTTCTATAAGTTGTTACTTTATTAATTCCTCCAGTTCTTTGACTGACTTTCTGAAGGCTAGAGCAGACACTTGGGAAGGACAGATGTTTCTCACTAATTCTGTGCACCCTGTAGTAGGTAACTATCCAGAAATATTACAGTCAACATCAGTAACATCATGATTAGGCTCCATGGGAGCCCTGCAGTATAATCTCCCAGAAGACTTTTTAAAAAAAAGAAAACAGTGATTCTTCTAATGTCCAGGCAACTAGGCCACACATGTTTTAATGATAGATACACTTTTAAAGCTTGTTTGCATTAGGGTGATAATGTACTTTAGTATAGTTGGGGAAATGAGAAACTTCACACATGGCATCTGGAAATCCTTGTGGCTCACTACCCTGCTTGACAGGAATAATATAGCTATAAATTTCCTTCAACAGAAAACACATCGCTGTATCTGCAGTACCAGAAACAACCTCTCATTTTGCTTTTAATAAATGTGTTGTTTTAAATCTCCTGCTTTTTAATACCTTCATATAAACTTTTGTTAGCCTCCAAGGTAACTAAGTATGTTTTTACTTTGTTCATTCTTATGGCCAATGAATCAAACCACAGTTCAAGCTATTGTGTGTTTGTATGTGTGTGTATTATATTTCCTTATAAACTAGGACTGCACACTTACACTCTCTATGATAAAGGTGTTTTAATGTTGCTACATGAATTTCTCTCATGTTAAGAACTGCCACAATTAAGGTTATTCAAACAACCCTAATTCAACTCTCCATGCAATTGAATTCAACTCCTTTATATGTTTACATTGTGATAATTCTGCACAGCATCATGTAGGAAGCATTTAATGTAGCTATTTCTTTAGTTAGATAATTCTCCCTGCATAACAAAATGTAATTGGAAACCAGTGCATCATTTGGGGATTAGTGCAATATCCAGATTTGTGATTGCTTTATGCAATCAGTAGTTTAGAGCAAAGTTGTTATTGGCATAGTATATTCTTAAAACAGTAGTTCTATCATCTATGGTCTTCTGTCTGTTATTCATTCTACTGAAGAGCAAAGTATTTTTAAAGGATGGATTTCTATCCAGGCTGAAGAAAATGGATGCATTGGTAAATTTCATACAGAATGTGTGAAAAGCTCCATAAATGACCAGTGTACTTATTACAGTGTTAAAGATTACCATGTAGTGAGGAAATTCTACAGTAAAATTAATACAGTTAGGCTGCTGACAGATGTGGAACACCCCACCAGTGCTTTACTGGAAGAGGCATCGTATTAGTTTGATCCAGTTCCTTAGCGCCTGTACAAATCATGCTCTTCAGTGGAGCGTTTTGGTGCTTTTATGTGATAACTGATTGAATCCGCTTTACATAAAAGTGCCAAAAAGCCCCACTGAAGCACTTGATCAATACAGATGTTGGGCGAGCTAGGTCAGACTTAACACAGTACCTCTTCTGGACATGTTCTGGACTTGACACAGGGCTGTGCTGAGCTTAAAGTGCTCTTTTTTGGGGTGGTGGGGGGTGTTATGTCTGTAAGCAACCTTATAGTGCTCAGTGCACATTTTAAATAAGCAGAAGTATAAATACAGTGTTAATAGACTTTGGCCAGTCTGCCAAGAGAATTCAGGTTAGCTTTATCTTCATTTTGTAATGGTAGAAATCTGACAGGTTTGATCTCCAGAGTGCGACTTCCTTGCTGTCAGTTGAAGGACTTTGAATTTAAATTGTTGTAACTGGGATCTTGTTCAATCACGCCTTCACCCTGAGCGCTAGCAACAATATCTCTTATTCAGTGTTTTTTCTTTATTATTATTTGTACATCTCAAAGAGCTTTTCAAAGAAGATATCAATGATCCCATTTTACCAGTGGGAAAACTTAGATACAGAAACTTATCCAAAGTCATGCAGCAGGTCAGTGAAAGGCTGTGAGTAGAATCCAGGGTTGTGGTCCCTAATTCATTGCTCAGTCAGGCCCAGTGGAAATATGAGTTCATAATTGCTTCTTTACAATGCCCATGCATTGTAATCCTCAGTTCTGGAACCTGCTAGAACAGGTAGGATTGGGATCTAAGGGTGAGACTGTGCCCAGGCCTTCACATCTATGCAGGGGTGTAAGTGAAACATATGGTCCAGGACCCTACATAAGCCTCTTTAGGCTCTGGGTCTAGATTTGTAAAGGTAAGCAAGCAGTAGGGGTGTGCGAAATGGGCCATATTTGATTTGGATTCAGCCCGAATCGGGGACAGTGATTTGATCCAGCCGAATCTGATTCTGAAGATTCAATGCGGATTCAGAGAATCAGCGATTCGGCCATAGACGCCGCTTTAAATGTTTCTTCTACATGCCTCGAGATACCAGGCACAGTCATGAATGTTGCAATGCTGGGGTAGATGGAGTGTCCCACAGGAGCACAGGGGGCCCCCTCTCATGCTTGGCGGCGAACCCAGAAGTGGACCTTTAGTAAATCTAGAAAAATTGCGTATCTGTTCAGCTTGCATCTAATGGCAAAGTGACCCAGATAGGGCTGATAAGAAAGAAGCAGAGAATTAAGAAAAGGCTCATACTATACCTGGAAAGAAGAAGTCTAACTGCCCTTTTCAAGCTAAAGAGTTAAATTATTTTCAATCTTAAGTATGTTTGTGAATCTCTTATGTGGTTCACAAGAAATGAGTTACCCTCCAGCTCAAATATGCTTGTGGGTCTCGTTGTGGGTTCATAAATAGGAGCAAAATATTTTTTGTACTGTAGCTAGAACTGCATTTCTAGCTATAAAATCTCCACAAAATGGTACTTTGTGCTCGTGAAATAAGTAGGAAACCAAGCTTAGTGGTTGGATGCTTCCCAGGATCTTTCATAGGCTGGTCAAATGTTTCTCCCCTTGGCCCATGTGCAATCAGAACCTGTCATTGCACGGAGACTGATTTAAAAAAAAAAATCCTGAATATAATGCAAATTTAAATACTTCTTTGCACCTGCTGTGAAAACAAAACATCTTCACTGCACTGGACACAGGCACCAAATAATTTATAAGTCAAGTAAACAGCTTTTGAAAACAAAGGCAAGCAACACCAGTAGAGAGTCTGTGGAGCTGAAAATAAGGCAGCTCAGACTGCCATCACTCTTATGTAAATTAATTCCTTCCTCAGCACCCCCAGAGCAATAAGATGGGACACCAGTCTTCAGCTGAGGTTTCTGATATTTACCTTCTTTAGAGAGTCATTGAATTTGGTCAGAATCGGAATCACTGAACAAGAGAAGTGACCAGCTCTCCTACAATCTCATTATAGTAAATGCTGAGCTGAGAAATCATGTCACAGCTTTTTTTTCCATTTATAATGTCATCCTTGGAAGAAATCTACCTCTCCAGTGCTGTGGTTTTTGCTTTTGCAGTGACATTAGGTATGAATGTCAGTGTACCAGCTAACAAACGCAATGTAATATCAGTTAGACCATAGTCCACTATAGAAGCGTGAACACAGGTGTAAAGACATATTTGGCTGGACAATTACACTATTTTAAAAATTAGCTCAGTGTTTGGGAGATTTGTTCACTGGCAGCTAAGCCTCTGAATAATACATCACCCATACAAAGAGAAAGAACTCCATTAATGTTGTATGTTCTTATTTAACAGAAAAGAAACATGTATTCCACTTTCCAGAACTGAGTATAGTTCTTCCATACCATACTATGCATGTTTTCATTGTTTAATTTCCTGACTTAGTCATATAGATTTTCCATTATCGTGATGTTAAACTGTATGAACATAAACTTACTGCGTAGAACAAGCCTTTCATTATAGGAGGTTTTTTGTGTGCAGTAAGTTTTTGACCCTTTAGATACCTTCCTCATATGATCTAAATCCAGTCAAAAGGAATACGCATGCATTATTTTGAACCCCCATTTGCAGTTTCTGAATCATAATCATGTACTTTGAACTTCAGAAGCACAATATACACAACTGACAATAATGGAATAATTTTTAAATGAGTATATTTACACGGTAGTCATGTTACATTCCTCAATACCTAAAACTTTTTTTTTTTTTTACATATGCAAGTTACACATGAGTAAGTATCCAAATGCCATATGTGCTATTTACATGTAATCTTAATACATTTTGTTATGACAAAAAGAAATAAAATTTTAATAAGAACACTTACTTCATCCTTCCTAAAGAATAACCCATAGAAGGTAAATCAACATATAAAATTTAACC
This sequence comes from Crocodylus porosus, assembly GCF_001723895.1. Lineage (NCBI taxonomy): Eukaryota > Metazoa > Chordata > Crocodylia > Crocodylidae > Crocodylus > Crocodylus porosus. The sequence goes on from NW_017728947.1 coordinate 17,856,020, forward strand.
TCTGCAAACAAATGTTATTTAAACAACTGTAATTCCTCTAAAAATGGATCTCCTCTTTCCTTGGGGAACAAACAGAATTGAAACCACCTACTGAGAAATTCTATTTTGCTAATTTTTTATCTATTGTGATGCAAATAGTGGTTTTAATTCCCTTAACTCATCCATCATGCATGACAGGTCAGCCAGGCTATTGTTTGTGTATTTGAAGGATTTCCATCCAAATCCAACTTTTTATCAGCAGTTTTGGGTAAAAGTCCTTTTTTCTGAATGTGTTTGTGCCATGTAAAATCAGTATTACTACAGAAAGCAATACAGTAATTGCATGTACCTATGGATGCCTATAGGTTACTAAGATTTCTTATTTTAGCTGCAAAAAAAATAATTTGTTGCTTCAATGTGTCAGATTAAGGACGCGTAGGTTTTTATATAATCTATTAAACATCTGTAGCTGATCCAAAGAAATAGCAAAGACTAATTTTGGGGATTTCTTTGTGTGGGGATTTTTTTGTATTGTCTGAAGCCTAAAAAATAGACGCTTGCTTTAAATGTGTTTTTGTAAAGGCAATAAAGTAGTTTTATAGTGCATAGCAAACTAAATAATTCCAATGCAGCAAATGAAATTCAAGTAGATTTTGGTAGTGTTTGAATTTTAATTAAACTGGACTTAGAACACATTATAAATGCTGCTTCTTTTGTTGAGATGACTGACAGTGACAAAATATTAATTTCATGAACTGATAAATTCTGAAAGGATAAAACATCTCTGTACCGTTTTGACTCTGTTTGAAATATTTGTTCCAGGTGTCCTTTAAAAAACTTAGAAGAATAAAATGTGAAACCCACATGAAATAAACATTGCTTATATGGAATATTCCACTATTTGAAAGCATGCCAAGCAGGATCCACGTCATGTTATTTGTGTCACTAAAGATTTTTTGAACCAGATGTGTCTGTGGTTTTTTCCCCTTATTATTACTATCTTTAAAACTGAAGCTGGAAAAAATATCAAACCATTGCATGGAAGCCCTAATATTAAGAGAATAATCATCGCATGTTCCTGTTAGGTCATCCCATGTTTCCTTTTTGCTTTGTAAATTATCTTGTAGTATTCCTTAAATCTGAAGTCATTTTCTTTTTTCCTTCCTTTTTCTATAGCCAAAACCCCAAAAACCCTTTTCTGTGTTTCTTGAGTACTGAGTATCAAGTTAATATGTCATTGTAAATGTTAGTTCATTAATACCCAAGATTCCAGATGATTTTTCTTTTCCTGTGCCTTTTCTTTTCCCTGTCCTCTTGGGCTATCTAACTTGCAATACACTTTGCTAAAGTTCATATATAATAATATGATAATGGATTTTTTTAGTTTTATTTATAAATGTGGGTATAATATGTATACATATAGAGGGGTGTGTATATATATATATCTAGATATAGATATATATTACACCCACACATTCATACACAAACAATACCTGTTTTAGAAACCCCAGAAGCTCAATGTTGTCTTTCTGATGGTCAATTCCTTTGGCTGATCCTGTTTAAACCTGGGACCCAGTTCTGCACGCCCTTACAGATTTAGTTATGTGCTAAATTATATGCTGGGTGGGGGGAGGGAGAGGAGAAGGGGGACTAAAGGTACGTAAGATACTCTACAAATTCCGCATACTGAAAGCCTCTACACATGGGAGAGAGTAGCTATTGGACTTTCTTCTCTGCAGATTACCTCCACAGGTGGGTCCATTCACTCTCTAGGCAATGGCATGCCTTACTTTTAGACCTCTGCTTTTCTCTGAGTGTAGCTGAGCCAGTGCAGAGGGCTGAATACTGTCAGGTTGGGAACTGAGGCAGCTCCTCCCCCCAAGGAGCAAGGGAAAAGCAGCTTCCAGTTCTTCTCATCAGGCAGCACCACTATGTGCTGCCTTATATTCACATTGCCAAATGTCAGTGTCAACCCGAGTCCCACTGATTCACAGGATGACTTTAGAGAATCTGGCTCTTTAATTCTAAACTCTCTGAATAGATGCTCCATCTTTGTTTAGTACTGCACTATGTGTATTTA
>NW_017728947.1:17858178-17913359 GCF_001723895.1 Crocodylus porosus
AAAACAACAAAAACCCAAAAAAACCAGAAAAGAAAGCCAAAGTGAAAATCCTGGAATTGTTTTAATCAGATTATTTGATAAATTAAAAAAGTAAACATGCAGGAGTTACTGTATTACTATCACTTTCCTCACAGGCATACAGTAAGCAACATTTTGCATGGCATGTTAGTCCTGTATAAAGCTATGTATAGTTTTGAATGAAATAATGATCTTGTTCTTTTATTTTCTTTTAATTTTTATTAATATTTGAACTATTCGTTGTCTTAGGCTTCTATAATTGTTGTAAATTTTAATCTCTATTTGATTAACCCTAAGTATTGTCAGTTCAGAGGTTAAACTCTGTTGCTGAAGTCATTCAGAAAAATTTAGCAGAAGTGCAAATATGACAGAAAAAGTAAAACAATATGGCAAAGGAATATTTGCTGACTTAAGAGTGCAGGATCAACACCAATATTTTTCCAGTGATGCTAAATCTCTTGTAACTGCTAAATTGGATTTGTAGTTGAATGAAGTATCAGCTGCTGTTGGACAAGCCCATAAAGGCAGGACGGCTGGCCTTTTGTAGGCAGGGCTTAAAGGACGATTGATATGTTTTAGCACTTCTGGGATTATTGTGATTAAGAGGAAACCATTCTGAATGATAGAGAAAAGGGTGTAAAAATACACAGTCCACAGCTGGTAAGCAGCATGTGTTTGCTATAAGGGGAGGTCATGACTAGTTGATCCTGCTGGTTCTGGTGTTGATTGACAGATAAGAAAGCTTGATATTATGAAGGAGGCAATTTCGTAAAGGAACTGTATTTCAGAGTGCATAAAAGTATAAAATCAAAAGATTGTTAGAATCTGGAAAGGACTCTGTGAGCTAAATGTTCAAAAATATATAGCTGCAAAATTCAACATATGCTGCGAAACTTCAGAGAGAGAAGAGAGTTCAACCCGGTTGTATGTCTGAGAGCTCCACTCAGCAGTTACGAGATAGTCTTTGATATGTCTAGGTTCTCCTCTTTTTTTCCTATACACAAGTGTTAAATAAAACCCACTGTGTAAAATACTAGAAAAAAACCTATGCTAGATATATGAACTTGTAAACTGTTAAGCATCTGGTGAGTCTGAGGTATTTATGTCCCTCTGATTTATGTAATACAGAAATCTTGCATTAAAAACACTGTTTTATTTTTATTAAACACCTGCCTCAAATGTGTAGGCTGTTTTGTCTTATCTCGCCTCTCCCCCACATAGAAATTTAGCTTGTGCCATTGATTGTATTTTTTTTTTTTTTTGAAGCAACCATCTGAACGCTCGCAAATGTACATTTAAATGGTTGGATCTCTGACTCTTTTTAGTGGGGCTGTACCTCTTTCAAAATTTGAGTTTAGCATACCACACAGGAAAGAACACAAGCTTGCCAACTCCTGCTGAGCGTTTTTTCAAGCCTGTGAAAAGAATGAATTATTCAGCAGTAAGCATGCTTACAGCTGGCCATTTGGGAGCTTTGATGTGCGAATCAGGCGGTTGCATGAATGCCCTTATTGTCATGTTATGTGTACACAGTGTGTGAATTATTGAAAATAGTGAGGCCTGAGCCTCATCTGGTAGAGATTACAGTGCAGGCATGCTGGGTGAAGGTCTGTAATTGAAAATCCCCAGATGCTGTTTATTTGGCCTATGTCACATGACCTTCTGCAGTAAGCTTGTCTGAACAAAATGCTGCCGGCATAGGAAGCAGAGCCCAACCCCCCACCCTAAGCCTTCTCAAAACTCAGTATGTGGACGACTTAAACACCTGCCCATAATATTTTTAAGAGCTTAAAATAGATTTGCCCATAACGTTTAAATAGAGGATGTCTTACTTATGGGTTTAAACTGCTTAACCAGTTGTTGACTTATAGAGCTCTTTTATCTACAAGAGGCTTTTTGTTAGCTAATTTAGCTTTCAAATGTCTTCAGAAAACACCACAGAAACTTTTTGTGCAAGTGCTCCCACCACCTAATGTTATTCCAACGGGATGGAGTGGAAAAGTTTAAGACTTGGTCCTGCAATGTGCTGTGCGTTCCCACAAGGTGCTGAGCGTGTCCAGCCCTCCTGCCATCAATAAGGAACACTCAGAACCGAAACTTTTGATAAAAAGAGAAAAACAGAGCCCAGCCCAGCTGTTGCTGAAGTCTGTGGAAAGATTCCCATGAAATACAGTGAGATCCAATCGAGACCCTGGCTGCACTACAAAACAAAGACACTAAGTCCTGCTCGCCTCTCTCCTACGAATGGGCCCAGTAAAGCTAGTGAAAGAGCTTGTATAAGGTGATCAGTATTTGGCATGCTGTCTTTCATCGGGAACGGTTCCCACATTTCCCAGAATGAGGCCTCCTTTAGAGGTGTCACATTGGACATCCAAAAATTCAGGTACCCCCAAACCAGTAGGCCCTGCTGAAAATCTTGTTATGGTTATGAGGCTTTAAAGTACTTTGTCGTGCTTCACTCCCAAGGGCTTGGGGCAATTAACAGCATGTAGCCATTAAAAAAAAGAGGATCTCTGCGTATTTGCTCATTACCTGTATTTTGCTGCTGAATATGAGAATTTCTTTTAAATTAGTGACTGATTTTTCAGGTTATTAAATGGTTTAATTTTCTATGTTTAATTAGTTATTTATTGTTATTATATGGATTTAGAAGTCATCTATTACTGTGAGCTCTGAGTGCAGTGGTTTTATTTGTGTCATTACCATTTCAAATGGGGGGGCCGAAACACCATGCAGCCTTGCATCTAGAAAACCAGAAGGTGCAATTCACCACCATGTTGCTCCAGTTTAATGCTGGCATAACTCCACTGATTTTAGCATAACACTGGAGTGCTACATCAGGGCCAGAGAATGGAAAGCGACCTGGCTTGACAGTTTAAGGGGCCAATCCATTACTGGTGTAAATTGTTTTAGCTCCATGGCAGCTGATCATCTGTCTTAGAGAAGCCATAGAGTGCACTTGGGGGGGGGGCGGGGTGAGAGAGTGTGAGTGAATGCCAGCTGAATTGCCAAGTGTGAATTATGAAAAATCCTTGGGATTTGAGGGACTATTAGAAGTTTGATCATAATTTAAAAACACTCTGTTTCTCCATTCATGGGTATCTCTATGTTTGTGGGTGTGCAGGTATGTAAATATATACTGCAAAAGAATACCTGCTCGTGCCACAATTATTAAGAATTTTGTTTTCACCCAAAAAATGCTTTTACATAGTGTTACGATTGTAAGTTCATCTCTCACTTCCCCCAACCATAAAAAATTTCACTTGACTCATACACAATCTCCCTATAATACAGCCCTCAACAGTCCCGACTTTTGTACTTACAGCATGTTTGTGCTTGCAATAAAAATCCCAAATTAGAAGTTTTACAGTGCAGTTTTTATTTTAATATTTTTAGAACATTTAACCCTTTGGCTCCTTTCCTTGGTTATTTCAGTTTCCTGTAAGATTTTGTGAGGACAGTAGTGGTACAAGGAGTTTAGCTGTAGTTATCAACTTATATTAAAAAAAAAGGCTGTTTCCTAAATCTGTATCTGAAAATATGGGGTTGACTTCCTAGTAGTGCTGATTTATAAGTGAAACAATATGTATATCAACAGGGTTGAAAGTCTCCTTTTCCATGGAATCTTTCCTGAGCAAGTGTTGTCAACTTCCACATAATTTTTCAGTTAGAAGTAAAATCAAATCACTAAGTCTCGTAATTGTAAAGGAAATCTTCTAAATCTGATCCATATTAACTAAAATCATAAATGTCTTCCTTCCGCTACAGAGGGCACTTCAGTGTGATGCTTTTGTATGCAAGAGGAGTCAGGGGTGTGGAGGAGTAAGTGGGTCTCTCTACTGTTTTAAAAGAAGGGCATACAAGGCTGTGAACCCCAGCTTGGAGCTGTGGTCCAAAGTGCCATATGCCTGAAAGAGGTGCAGGCAGGGCCTTTGAGCCTAGCAATGATCTTTGAGTGGTTTGACTCTTGAGTTGATATGCTTGAAGGGGGGTTGCTACTCTCAGATCTCCCTGTTTCTTGAGATGATAGTGGAGGGGGACTTCTCCATAGCAGGCAGGAAGCCTTCTTAGCTGGTCTTGAGGCAGGCAGAAGCCTCCTCGCTTATCCTTTTTCTGCCAGCTATTTTGGGTTGGCTGCTGCTTAGCCTGGAGGAACAGTTAATATGAAGGCTTTAAACTGTGATTTGGAGAAGTCTAGTTCTTTTCATGTGCCAGACAATATTTATCTTGCTTTGTGTGAAGCCTAAAAAATGGTGTTCAGGTTTCTCAGGTGACAATGGCTACACTCATATTAAACTCTTTATTGAGATTTAAATGAGTCTTCCACTTTGGTTAGACTTGGAGCACATTTTTCAGTGCTTGAAAACCATGGCCAATAGAAAATCTGTAAGACTGCGGTCTTGATTTACCTTATCTGCTTGCTCTCTGTTCTTAGCATGGTAAGGGAGAGATCATGTTAGCCCTGCTTGATTTACTCTGCTTAGGGTAGACTTGAGCTTATGTTGTGTGAGAGTTAGCTATCCAGACACTTCAATGGGCCAGCTATCTTCTGGTTCCAATTTTCAGTTTAATTGCTGCTTTTCAGATTGACCAATTTGGATACTTTTCTGGAGTTGTGATTCTAGTAATTTAAAGTTTCTGTTTATTAATGAGTTTGTGCATTCTGATTATTGAAACCTTGCTTAGAGAAGCGGGTAGGTAGCTCAGGCTGAATCCTCAGTTCTGCTGAATTCACGCCCTGTGGCTCTAAGCCAGCTGTATATATACTCCCTTTGCTCTCAGGCTGGCAAGAAGTCAAAACATGGTCTGTGGTATCTAGCTGAAAATGGCATCATGGTTCAGAGTGCTGGCATACACTGGTCAGATGAATAGATTTAGTTCTTGGTTTCGTACATGTTGAGTAAAGTTTCCAGCCTCTATATACCAGCACTATTTTCATTCTAAAATCTAATATGAGAGTGTGCCTAGAACTGGTGTAGAAAACTTGCTTTAGAAAAGCATTAATCTTCTAGAATATTAGTAAAGGGACTTATTTTAAATGTATTTATACCTAAAAAAATTTCTTTATGTAGAAATGCCTGATTCGTGTACACAAATATAGGTGTGTATGTAACTGTTTGCTCATGTAACATTTGGCTCTTAAAATACGGCCTTATGAGTCTTTGTAAAGAGTCACTCATGTTGCATTACCCCTGCAATGACTTATTCCAGATAATAACTCTTAATGTGCTGCAGACCCAAACTAAAGGGGAAGAGAAAGAGAGTGAATTTTATATGTATGAATTTCATACAGTATGTATCTGTTTACAAGCACAAAAAGCCAGTGAACTACAGAAGATCCAGGAAGGCTCTACTCAAGGAGACACTCTCCCCCCTCCATTTAGAGAACAAGACAGAAGAAAACTAAAAATACAGTCCATTAAACTAATAGTGATACAAGTTCTGTTTAGGAAGTACCCATTGAAAAACAGATGCCTTGTTAAAACTGCCATTCTATCCAACAACAGTGAACTAATATGAACAAGAAAACAGCTATGAACACCCTCTCAGCACACACCCTGCCAGTTAACTTGAAAATGCCTTGGTGGATGGTAGAACTTGGTTTCTCAAAGTCAAACGTTTAGCCTTCTCTTACAATATTATCGTTAGCCACCTTATTCTCACTACACCCACACTTCATTTTGGGTATGCTGAATACAAATAGACCTTTTAACTTTAACTTAAACATACCATCTTTTTATCATGTCCCAATTCATGCAGATTATGGAAAGTATAAAGTGAAAATAGGACTTCATGTAGACTTCACTGACCTCCTTGTGAGCAATATTTAAGAAGGAAATTATTTTAAAATAAGTTTGCAGTTTATTCGGTTAGGAACTAAGCCTCCCAGCCATTTTAGAAACTGAAATGCTGACTGTTTCAAACAAATTTAACATAACACGTAATTCTGTCTTATCAGAATTCTGTCCTGAGTTAAGAAAGTTAGGTAGAGAAGGGTATAGTAGATCCTTTTGAAATTAGCCACTTCTTCAGGTGCCTGACAGTATAGACCCAGGTTTTGGCCCATGTGGCTTGGCAGGCAGGCAGTAATAGAATCTGGGAAATCTGCAGCAAGTCTTGACCCTGTGGGACTCTCTTTCCTCAAACAGGGGGGTTCCAGTATTACAGCCAGTAGAAAGCATGAACCCAACTGCTGGTGAAGGGACGTGTCTCCCCAATATCTGGATCTACCTGAGATGGTGGTATTCATGTGTCTGTACAGCTTGAACAGGAATGTATTACATTCCTAATGTCCAATTTGCACTAGAAAGAGAAAAATAAAAGATAAAAAATATTGAAGAATGCCACTTTTGCCTATGAAAAATATATGAACTAAAATGACATTATCATCTCATTCGCCATTTGAGAGCAATACATTTGTACGCTTGTTGCTGTTTGGGCCTCATTGTAAATACTTTTTTGTTTCAGGTAGGAATGAATTGATAGCCAGATACATCAAACTTAGAACGGGAAAGACGCGGACCAGGAAACAGGTAAACAATCCAATGGGAAACTATGCATGTCAGAGAATGACAAAATGTGGCATTTTTGGCTGCAGTGGCTGTCTGTGCTTCAGCTCTGATGAGATGATATGTTGAGTTCATGACTCTGCGCTGCTTAAAAAAAAGTTATTGTTTGTTATGTTTTCATCATTTCAGTGACCATTATTAGGCATATTTTAAATTAACTTTCATACATATGTAGCTATTATTCCCTGAATGTGAAAAGAATGTTTTGTAAGTCAAACTACAAACAAAGCATCTTGCATTAATCTTCTATAAAGAGGATGATAGAATGTAGTTATTCTGATACGATCAATAATGGAACAACCAAATATCTGGTTAAATGTCTAGTTACTTCATCTAAGTAGCCTTAGATGTGTGTTTGGGGGGGAAGGGCAAAAGGGGAAAGGATTCAGAAAATTTGTTCTACTTATTTGCCCCATTCCTGATCAGTAGTTGTTAGAGAGGGGAAGAAAAGAGTTGTCTGAGAAGAGACTTTGTTCTCTTGATTTGTAACCACAGGAAGATTTCATTCGTAAGCAAGTCAGCATAAACCCCTAACTAGTCTTTAGTCTGTTTCTGATTATTATTACATATTCATTAAGTTATCTCATATGACTAGATCCTTTACTTTCTATACCCACAATGATTAGCCGTCTTGCAGATACACACTTTAATCTTTGTGTAATTTACGTTTTGGTTACTAGTGTGTTAGTTTTTTAAAAAGCTTGCAAATCACAGAATCCCACTCACTACTTTAATTTTGAGCGTTAGATTCTAGTTCTCCCCCTCAGTGCGTCTTGCAAAGGCTTTTACCCATGCATGGTATGCATGTTTTATAGCATGTAATGCTGACTCAACACAAATAAAGATGTCTGCTGCCAGGGCTCACATTTAAAGTGCTCTGAATTGGGTGACATTTTCACTTGGATAATGTCATTGGTCAAGTAGGAAGAAACTTAAAGAACAAAAAACCCCCATGAGAAATGAGAGAAACTGCAATAAGTAGAGAAGGCATAAACAATACATAGGCAAAGAAATCCAAATATCCAAAGTTCTGCTTTCTCATGCCTGTGCAATCTTCATTAGTTTGGGAGTTGCGCAGGTGTAACTGAGAGTGCAGAATGATTGGAAGCCTTAAACTACATGGCCTGGATCCTCAGCTGTTGTAGGGGTGTGGACAGATGTAACAATTAAAACGTTTCAGATGCCTTTGAAATGTTCCAAAGGGTCAGCAGGACACACATACAAGCCCTTTGAAACATTCCAAAAGTGGCTGAAACCTTCTAAAATAGTACCTCCCAAAATGAAGTACTATTTTGGAGTGTTGCACTTGTTATGCCTGATCAGGGAGGGAGGGAAATAGGGGTGGACAGCCTCCCTACTATCTGTCTCTGAGTCCTGGGGCACTGTTGGGACCCTGCTGAGACCTGGGCACTCCCTCCCCTTCCCCCCACCCCCCACAAACTTAAATCACTTCTCTGTGTTCTCAGCTATATCCTCCTGACTACCTCCTGTCCCTATGAAAGAGGAGAAGGGAGGGTGGAAAAAGGAGCCATCAGTTGCTGCTGGCTCCTCGAGCACCCCTGTCTGGCACTAGAGGAGCTGCACAGTTTTGAAACATTCGAGCCAGGAATGGCACAGGAGCCATGTGTGCATAGAGAGGCGTGGGACCCTATGTGTGTCTCCTATCTGAAATGTTTCCTTTATAAAATATTTCTAAGCACATTTCACTTGGAAATAGCTTCTTTAGAGCTCAGAGAGCCATGATGATTTATATGAGCTGAGACCTGGTCATGCCTACACACATGTACAAAATACTTCTTGCTGTTTTCATAAGGTTTGATTCTCATTGCATTTGAGAATTCTTTAACAAAACTGAAAAATGCAATAGTGTTAGTATATGTGCAGGGGAAACCCAGATCTCCACTGTCACCCCTAGATGAGAAAAATAAAAATGTTTCAAAATCCAGTATGTATACTGGACTATAACAATGTTTAATTTAAATACACACTCTTTGGTTTTGAGAATTCGTTAAGACTTTTATCCAAGTTGGCCTTCAGGGATCAGGCTCTGTTTAAACACTATAGAACAGTGGTCTCCAATATTTTCAACCTTTTTAAGTTGGAGATCGCTTTTTGAATTAAAAAGCAAACCAAGATCTACCGTGTGCCACTGCCACACCTCCACCCCTTCAGGTCAGTCTGCGACTAGGGAATGGGGGAGCAGATTGCGGCAAAGGGAGAAAAAATTATTGGGCGGTGTGCCCCCCCCCACATTTAAGTCTGTGGGGGAATGGGTGGGGGGAGTGGAAAGGGTCCTGGCGGTAGGGGGGAAGATCAAGCCCCAGCCGTGAGGGAGGGAGTGGGGCATAGGTAGGAGCAAGGGCTGCGCTGAGTGGGGCCCTGGCCAAGCCAGGTGGTGGGACAAGTGGAGGCCTGGGGGGGCCCCGGCACTCTGCTTGTCCCCCACTCTCCCCAGCCCCTGCTTCTGTCCATGCTCTGCTTCCTCCCTCTCTGCTGGGCCTCAGTTTGCCCCCACCTCATGGCCGTGAGAGGGAGTATGACTGGAGAAGGGGCAGGCCTGGCACAGGCAGGGCGCCGAAGGGGTGGGCACGCAGCCCAGGGGGAGGCATGCCCCCAGATACGCATGCCGATTGAGCCAGCTGCTGTTGTGGGTTGGGGCCAGGGCAGCACCAAGCTCTTCCTGGGGAGCTTGCCCAAGCTGTGCCGCAAGCGGTGGCCCCTGGCTGTGTTGCACACTGAACAAGACACCACTGCCAGGCACTGCTGCTGTCCCACTTCTGCTTTATTGCTCTGAGCTGCTGGTCCCGACCTGAGGGTGGCCTGTGTTAGCTGTGCAGTGCTGGGGATGGAGGCAGGACTGGAGTGGGGCACCTGCCCAGGGGTGCTGCCACCTGGCCTGAGGTGTTGCTCCCAGGCAGCTGCCCCACTTCAGTTCTGCCTCTGCCCCCAGTGCTGCACTGCTGACACAGGCCACCCCCAGCTCAGGACAGGCAGTTCAGAGTAATAAATCAGCACTGGGACAGTGGCAGTGCTCAGCAGTAGTGCCTTTTCTCAGAGGTGCAGCACAGCTGGGGCCTGTGGCATAAACAGGCCCTGGCTTTCAGCGCAGCTCAGGCAAGACTCCCGGGAAGAGCCTGGTGCGACCCCAGCCCCAGCCTGCAGTGGCAGCTGGCCCAGCCGGTGTGCAGATCTGGGGGCATGTGCCCCCCTGCCGTCCTGGGCTGTGTACCCCCACCTCTTCCCTGTAACCTGCCTATATAGGGCCTGCCCCTGTTTCAACCACACTCCCTGTCTCACTCATGCTGCAGCTGCCCTCGCTGCCTGGCATTTGGGGTGGCCTATGCCCACCAGTCTGTGCAGTGGAGGCAGCTGTAGTTGTGGGCTGGGCTTTGCGCCCCATGCCCCACTGCAGCTGGCCCAGGAGCAGCTCGATGCTACATGTCTCTCACCGCTGGACTGAGCCTTATCCCCTGCCCGCCCAGCGGCACGATGCACATGGTGTTGGGTCACTCCTGGGCTAGCTGCAGCAGATTTTGGGGCACAAAGCCTAGCCTGCAGAGGTAGCTGCCTTGCCGTGTGCACAGATTGGGGGCACATACCCCCCCAGGCCTCTGCCAGGGTGCGTTCAGCAGTGGGAGCCCCCCCTCCCCCATGCACCTGGACAAGCTCCCTGTACTCAGCCCTCCCACCTAGACCTCCACTTACCTGGTGGCAGGGTGCATGGAGGGGGATTGTCCAACTCACCCAACCAGGTCTGGTGGCAGGGAGCTGTGGCTCAGCCCAGCCATGTGCGTCTTGCCGCTTGTATGTCCTGCCGCTCCCGATCGCTGAGCCTCTGACAGTAGACCTCAGTCTAGAGTGGGGCTTGCCAGACTGAGAGAGACTGTCAGGTGCTCCCCAGTCGACTGGTAGATCACGATTCACCGGTTAGTGACACTGCTGTGGAGTATTGTTGCCCTAAGAACTGTGAGTTGCTTTAAGGTACAATGACCACAGAATTTTTATAAAATGGGAATAAGAATGCCTCTTCTCTGTGTCCTTTGTCTGGCTTGCCTATTTGCATTATAATCTCTTGAGGGCAGAGATAGTCTTCAACTCAGTTTATGTACAGCTCCCAGCACTCTCGGCTCTGATTTTAGTTCAGTAGTTCAAACTTGCAGACAATACAGCTACAACAGCAGCAGCAGTGGTAACAATTATAATAATGCAAGTGAGAGATTTCTCTATTAGCTTTTGTTGTTATTGCAGTTTAAAAATATTGTATTTGTGAATGTTTAATAGTTTAATTGCTCAGCAGCTTGCATAATTTAATCCATTTTCATCCCCATTGTAATGGATTGTAATGCATGCTTGAGCAAACATGAATGTAAGTCACAGATCGTGATCATTCAGTCATCGCACTGGCAAAGTTTCCAGTAAAGTCAATCTGGCGCAGGACTGGGTTTCATACTAGTACGTTTATCATTGAAACTAAATATGTGAAGATAATGGGCCAAATTCAGGCATTGTATTGGTTGATTTCAAAGTTGTTGCCTCTGCTTCCATTACATCAGTCTTGTAGACATGTGATTGATGTTCAGGTTATGAAGAAATGCAGTTTTACAGTATGTTTCATTGAGATCTGTAGTATGTCAGTATTTTATCAGTTGCTGCAAAATGTAGAGCTGTTAATGGGATCAAAATGCAGGCTGAAGAATGTGATCAATGTTTTCTAATATTTTATGGTGCCACATCAAATATTGAAAACTGCCAGGTGCTTGATTCTGTATGCCCTGCAGAGGTGGGTAGTTCCTACTCATGCAAGTAGTCCGTTTGACTATGACTCCTTGAATGAGTAAAGGCTACTCATCTGCACATGGGATTTGTACAGTTCGTAACAGTGGGTATGTGGTCCACCTTGCATCCTGAACAGTGTCATCACTTCTCTTTTATAACAGAACGTTTAACTTAATACATTAAGAAGAAAAAAGTTTAATCAAGTCACTGCAGTGATGACCCATATTGTTTAAGCCTTGGTGCTAGAGCTTGGTATCTGGCTGGGAATGTGGTATCTTTAACAGCAGAGCTTACTGAAGATGCAAATAACTCCCCCCCTCCCCCAGAAAAAAAGTAATTTAAAAAATAGATATTTTAAATTTGATTTCCTTTTTGTTTTTCTTTTGTTTTTTTTTTTTTATAAATCTGAACAATGTAGGTGTCTAGTCACATACAGGTCTTAGCAAGAAAGAAAGTTCGAGAAATTCAAGCCGCCATTAAGGTACGTTTGGCTTGCCCAGTTGTAGGGGGCTTTTCATCTCCATGGTTACAGGCTTTTCCTTTGTTTCCTCCCTTCCCCTACCCTGCAGGTGTCTAGTCACATTCAGGTTCTTGCCAGAAGGAAATCTCGTGATTTTCATTCCAAGCTGAAGGTATGCGCTTTTCTGCTTTTGGGCTTGTGGTTGCTATGCATTTCACTTCCTGTTTTCCATGGTGATTGGTGAATGCCTGGTGCTGTGATTCTTGTAACCTAGTTTTCTTGCATGTGGTAGCTGTTTACATTTCTCTGTGTTTAATCTCTGATTTCTGCACTAGCATCCACATCAAAAATATTATTTTAACCCTATTCAAATGCAAAGTGAGCTACTCTTTGCAACTTCTCAGCACCTAAACATGATTGTTTTTTTTAACACATTAGTTTTTTAACAGTTTAGTGGTAGATTGTTAGTGTATTTAAATAAAAGGAGGTTTTTTTGTGCACTTGTACACAAAAAAACATTTCTATATTAGTAATTGGAATTGTGATGCTTCTTTTCTTTTTCAAAATGCTTTTATTCGGTGCTTTTGAAATGCTTTCACGAATACTTACAAATAGATTATTTGCTCTAAACACCAGACAGCACAGTTTATCTAGAAACTGTCGGCTGGGGTTTACAGAGTACTGTCTAGTATCCTTTTAAATTAAATACTTTACATTTGTCTTGAAAACATCTTTTCCAAATTTAAAACATTTATGTTAATTTTATTTATTCTTTGGAGAGTTTGTCAGCATCATGTTCAGGGAATATTACATATGCTTGTTTATTTTAACTCAATAAATTGTACATGCCCCCATTTTTTCAGTTTCCCATAAGGAAGTTTCCTAGGCTAAAAGGAGCCTCTTGAAAATGACTAATAAGCATCTTTGCAAAAATTTCCAAGGGAAATCTGGTATTGTGCTGTGAGGGTTTTTTGTTTTTGTTTTTATTAATATTACTTATAATGCAAGGATGTTGTAGATTTTTTTTTAAAAAAAGAAACATGTAAATCTTTTACTTCTCTTCCTTTTTTTTTCTTTTTGCTGGTTTTTTTTTTCTTCAGACAGGACAAATCTTGTTTTTGTTCTAACTGAAAAACAAAATGTTTCAGAAAGTGATTTCATAGTACTAAGTGGTGAACACTGTGGATGCTTACCACAGTTCTGGAACTACAGTGTCTAAATAACAGACTGGCTTTATAACAGGTCTATTTGACAGAAGCATTTGGTTTTCAGTATGTAGTGGGCAGCATGCTGGCAAGCTTGTATGGCTGTTGGTGGCTGGCTTTTTAGCTGCACTGGCTGAGCAGTTGGGATTCATGAAGAACAACTAAGACTTAAACATACTGCTTTTTAACCAACGGTGCAATAATACAGAGATGTATAGTAATGTAAGACAAAATTATCAAACCTGGGTGCCTAAAATTAGACATCCAAAGCCAGATTAAGGCACCTAAGTGGCCTGACTTTCTAACACGCTGAGCACCTGCAGCTCCCATTAACTTAGATGAGAACTGTGAGTTCTCCGGACTATGAAAATCAGGAAGCTTATGTAGATGCCTGAATGTAGATTTAGGAGCCTAACAAAATGTTGTCCTTAAGTTTTTTTGGAAAAGTTATAAATATGTTTTTTATGACTCCAGCTAAAGTGCCTTAAAATATGAAAATACACTATTTTAAAACAGAACTATTCTTTATTACTGCACCTGCTGTATGATTCCTTCTGAAGCTTTTCACAGAGCAAGGCAGAAAACTAAAACCCAGTGATATTTAAATATTCCCTTTTCTTAGGCTACTCTGTAGGCATTTACAATGACTAGATATCAAAAAAGTTTTTGCTAAGGTTGTTGATTTTTAAGGTGCTGTGCTAAAAGGGACCAGCCTGCTAGTATTATTAGTATTATCCATCTTGTATGTAATGCTTTTTTTAAAGCCTACTCTTCTCAGATGAGTGCAGAATAGTGGGTTGCAGCTCTTTTAGAGTTGAGTAAGAAGCCCTATAGTGGACCAGTGAAATTAACTCCACAGTTCTGGTGCTCCTTTCACTTTCATGCCTTACTAATTCTGACAGTTCTCCACAAGATAGTCCCTTGAGGTCTCTGGAAAATATATGTAGCAATGATACAGAAAGCATTTTTTTAAAAAAGGGGCAGTATCTTTAAAATTCAAATTTGCTAAAAGTTCTGTGAATAGAGTAGCACAAGGAAGAAAATAGGCTGGAGAAACACATTCTTAAATTTTGCTCTGAGAAATAACTAGCTGTGCTCACAAATCATATAACCAGCCTTTTTCACTAAGAGGAAGGGGAAGGGGAAACCCAAGACCTTGCCTGTTCCTCCCATCCCTTAATGGGAGCAGTTTTATTTTATCTCCAGTGTCCTAGCCTCCATGGGGCTGGTTTCTGTGAGCCAGTGACAGTATTTGACCTCTCGCCCCAAAACAAAGGGTATCTAGCATGTGGAGGGGATGAGCACATCCATGATTCTTCCCAAGCAGATGGCCCACCACTGCTGTGTTCTTGTTAAACTTAACAGGTTTAAGTAGCAAGGCCTGCTGGATGTACCTGCCTCTTATAATGTCTGCACAGTCATATCCAGATAAAATGCAGATTCCACAGATTTCTTTTTCCCCAAAAACGGAGGAGTTCAAATTTTGGGGGGGAAGCTAGTTGCCGTGAGCAAGGCAGCTATCATTCTACCTGCGCTTTAGGAAGAATCTTACTTCTCCAGATGTTTTGTATTAGAAGGATTGTCTGATTCATGTAGCAATAAAAAATTCTGCATCTAGCCACCCACACTGCCCAGCATACTCTGAAAATCACCTTCAGGAAATGATTAGAATGGAAGAACCAGATAGATTTTGGCACCCAGGGAATTTACATTTACTTTCTGTGCTATTTTAGCACCAGTCTGGAATGTCCCCCAGAACAGGGAGGTTATGCATTTTGTTTCTTGTAGGCATGGAGGCGCTAATAGTTTGCTATATGAGCATCATCACCAGCAGTATCATCTTTTTCAGATGCCTTTGAGCATCACTCAACAAGTAAAAGCTAACTGGATGCATAGTATCTGACATAAGAATGAATATTATTCATTTGGTATCTCAGCCCCTGCATTAACTATTGTTGGCCAGTCATGTAGTCCTACATGGAGCTAATACTAGGAATTACTTTTTTATAGAATAGTTTGGGTAGTATTCAGGGAACCAGTCAACACTTACAAATATATATGCCTCCAATTTCGTAATGACTGCATGAAGAGAAAGTCGTGTTAATGGAAAGAATCCAAGGATGTTTTCTGTCTGTCCATAACTACTCATTCAGATCAATTCCTGAGTGATGATCTTCCTCAAGTTCTTCATCTCATGTCAGAAAACTGTTCCCTAACGTGCTTCAACTACAGAGTATCCCATATAAACCTGGTAACTTTCTATGGAGCAGTTCAGCAATTGCTTTGTTGGTGTTTCTAGGGGTATTTGGGACTGAATCAGCACTGGAGCATGCAGGACTTCAGGCTGGTGGTGCTTTATGGTAGATGTACTACCCTAGCCCTTAGTCCAGTTATTCTCAACCTTTGAAGGGTACTGCAGGAAGTGTGAGGAGATGAGCACAAGCTTGGCCACTCCCTACCATCACTGCCCTGGCCCTCTGCAAGGACATAAGCACTGTAGTAAATAATTCAGCTTTTGAAATGGGGTAACATTCAATTCACAGAAGTTATGGAGGGATGCCTTGAGTCTAATGAGGAGTACCTTGAATCTAAAAAGCCTGCAAATCACTGCTGTAATCCATCTCTTGGCCAGTAATTTTTGACGTGCCTAACTCTTATGTTGGACTGTAGGGCTGCCTATACAGGTGTTTGGGGGGGGGTGTTTTCATTAGAGCGGTTCCCGGGCAGCCACTCTAGTTAAAATGCCTCAGCATGACATATATTAAGTTTTTACATGTTTAAAAATGGCCACAGGATGCAGTATCTAAACCTCATTCGACAAGAGCCCTGTGGTTATTTTTAAATTCAGGAAGGTTTAATACACGTGATGCTGTATTTTAATTGGAGCACAGCTCCAACATGTTCTAATTAGAATGCCAACAAGCATGTGCATAGGCAGCCAAGGGGTCTGACTATTTATCCCAGCAAGACATGGGTCTTTTGCCTTGTTCCTGGTCTTACAGTAAACAACTTTGGATCTGAAGGTACCTTGTAGGTTTAATTTAAACCGGAAGATCATTCTACCTACCCTTTATCTAAACCAAGCTAATGATAAGGAGAATATTTGGCACTCTTGCTAAGGAATTTAAGGCATCTGATCTTACGATTATCCTCTGCCAGGATCCCAGCTATCATTGCCCTAGGAAATGGGTGGTATAATGTTGAAGCTCACCTAACTTATGATACTTCTTACCTCCTCACTGTAAAGTCTGTTTGACAGGGCCAGTGTGCCTTTAATGTATGCCAACAGCTGCTCCAAATTGCTGGAATTTAGCTTACAAGGAGCAGAAGTTTTATCTGTTAATATTAACACTGCATCTCCGAGACACCAATCTAGAATGACTCACAGATCTATTGCCAGTAAGGTTTGACATTCTAGTTCCTTGTAGGCCAGGAGATCAGATAATGTAGTTTTAGGGGCCTGATCTTCCCCTCACTCAAAGAGTGATGGAAATTTTGTCTGGAAACGGAGCGCAGGAGAAAATTCTTTGGGCATCTACACACGTGCGGTGGGGTGGGGAATGCTTTAATCAGAGCGGCTCTCACATGGGTTGCAGCCTTTTCTCTCAGAGTCGCACTAATTAAAGCACCCATAGTGTCATGTGTATTCAGTGTCCTGCACCTCAAAATGGCAGTGGGGGCATTTTAATAAAGTTCATTCGATGAGCTAAAATGTTAAATTACCCTGCTGCCATTTTGAAATAGAGGACGCTGAATACACGTGGTGCCAAGGCTGCTGGAGGACACTAATTAGCATGCTCCAGCAGACTCTATTAATTGAGTCTGCTCCAACACATGGTAATTAGCACGGGTCAGAGCAGCAGTCCATCATGTGTATAGGTGCCCTTTGTGACAGAACTTATAAGGGAGTTGTTTTTGAAGACAGGTACTCTTACTCAGGTGGGAAAGGCTGCAACCCATTGTTCTGAAGACCAAGAAACAACTGTATCAGGGAAAAAATTCTGCTTTGCTTTCTCCACATTGGTAGTGGAGCCAAATCCTTGTATCCGCTATTGAAGTCAATAGGAGTTTTGCTTAAATAAAGAAAGAGACTGCATAATTTGAGTAAGAGTCTCTTTGACTTTGATTTCAGGTATTCTTTCATAGTATAAGATTAATTAAAGAGCAAAAAGAAGCATTAAAATGCCTACAGTTCATACACATTACATGTTTTAAAATCCATTATTCTACATTCTACATTGAAAGATAAAAAAGAAAATATTGTTTTCAATCATAGAATGCTAAAGATAGCTCTATAATTTTTAAATGAACAATGATAAAAGCCTTGAAAAATTCCCTTTGATCTGAATGGAGTCTTCAGCATTTTGAAATACAATAAGATGGATTAATTGCTACTCATTAGGCAGCAAGTTGGGACAGCTTTGAATGCGCATTCTCTTCTTGGCATTAGCTATTGCCTGGCTGAAATAGCCAGCTTTTGTATTTACTACTGTCTTCTCTAATAATAAGCAAATTGGAGATGGGGGCTAGAAACATTCAAGTGCTCTCTATCTTTTGTCCAGAACAATTGTATATTTTCATGATTTGTTTATCTTTTTTGAGCTGCAGCTAATAATTGCAAAGGTTATTTGAATCAATACAATATATGAGCAGAAATAACATCTGCAAAATTGCTTATTAGGAAACTATTTTATGTTAGTGTTACTGTAATATCCATTTTGTGAGCAAATTGTTGTTTCTTCTGTATCACATTATATTTTTCTCCTACAAGAAAAGGTTTGTCTTAGAAATAATTGTGTAGGTTTTAGGGTTTCTTGAATTTGTATGTTCCTCTGTTGTGCTTAATTTTCTTATGCTTAGATATTATTCAAAATCTATATGGACAACATGGTATTGATAGTCCTGTTTATCATTCTAGGATAACAGGTTTTTTTTGTGGTAGAACTAGTTTATACTGATTAATTGAATTATTCTATTGTTTATGTTGGAATGAAAAAGGTCAAGCAAGAATCCTAATGTGCCTGTCATGTAAAACTCTTCTTTCACCCTAAGTGGGGATCTTTTCGCATTTTAAAAATTGTAATTTTATGATCTGGGGAAATTGTTCTCAGCTAATGTGACACTATATTTATACCAAAATGAATGCATTTAAAAACCCAAGGGTCTGATTCATTAAAAGGTGTACTTTCCTTCTATACTAGATTCTTACATCTTGCCCGTTACACACACATGCGCACACACAGATTTAACAAGTAAAGTCTGCTAAATACCATGAGTCAGATTCTGATTGTGTTTACACTGTTGAAAATCTAGTGACTTTAGCATAATTATCCCAGGTTGTCATCTGAAAAGCCAGCCCAATGCTCCTATATATATATATATATCTCCAACTATCAGAATTCTGTAATGGGAGAGAGAGATTGATTTAAAAGTGACATCTGCAATCTATGATTTACCAGGGTGTCATTCTTTGGCAGCAGCAATCCCATCAGAGTTCATAAATTAAGTAAGGTTAGGCCAGGTCAGTTCTGGATGGGACACATTTAAAGAATACCTTAAGCTGCTGCAGGAAGTAATGGTGTTGATGCAGCTGGAGACACTCTTCCCTCTGAGGCTTTAACGTATGCCGTTATATAGTTGAGTAACTTCATGGATTTTAGGGGCCTTATTTCAGATTTATATAGCAGTATGCAGAAGCAGGCACCCTGTCTCAGGCAAGTTATAAAATTACATTCCTAACCACTTGAGGCCATTGAAGACCCCATAGCATTCTCTTTCAAAGCAGGGGTGCTACCTATTTGTCCCGGCCAAATTCCAGCTCAGGTAATTATTGTAAGCTGCCTGCATAAATTCCCCCTGCAGTTTTAATTGGATAAAGCTGTCTTCACTTTCTATCTTGTGTAATGTTGCTGTGGTATTATTAATCATTTACTGTGCTTTCCCCTAGGCAGATAAAGTGCTCCCTTTCTACTTATTTTGCAAGTTAGGTCTGGCTGTATACTCTGTGTTGAGTTTGTTTTTTCTGAGGGGGAAATAAGCAATGTTAGATAAGGACAGCAAGTCATACCCTTATTTAAATAAAAATAAATCTCAAAATGAGATTTTCTTTGAATCTTTGGAAGATTAGTGTCTTAGGCCTAAATGAACAGGTGTAGGTCAGTTGCTGCTCTCACTGACTTCTACTGGAGGAAAGAATACTCAGCATCATTTTAAATCATGGCCTCTTGTCGACTTGTATTTGATTCTGAAATGAGAAAGTAGTGTAAGAAGGCGTTATTTAACTATGAAAAAGCTGCCTTTCTCATAATCTTAACAAACTGTGCAGGGCCAAAGACAAGGCCAAAGTCTAGAATAGCACTAACTCCCAAAATGGCTGAATTCTATTTAATTTTTATATTGGTAGAATTCTTAAATCTAATTAAACCAACTAAAAATAGGACAATAGAGACTTTCAACAGTCTGTGAGACTCTCGCTCTACTCCAGTGGTTCTCAACCTTGTTAGACTTGTGACACTCCTGGGTAGCACTGAGGAATCCCTTGGAAAATACCAACTCTCGGTTTTCACTCTTTTTTGACTACAGAAAAATAGTTTTTGCTGTTGCAAAGAGCTCAGAAAGACCCCAACTATGGATTTCTATTTGAAATTCCTGGGTTTATCTTGTGAAACATGTTTGCAAACCTAATAGTGCTAACATTGCATGATACTCCACAACACCCTTGAAAAAATTTTAAGACACCCCAGGTGCCATAGCACCCTGGTTGAGAATTACTGCTCTACTCCTGGGACTGTTTTCCTGCCATCTCATCAGTTCTGACCTTTATCATCTGTCAACCTGACTAAAAATGTACCTATTCAAAGTGTTTAAAATTAATTGCCACTGCAAAAATGCAAATAGTTTAGCAGCACAGAGCAGCAACAAATAATCTTAATTATTTGGAGACTTCATGCCATAATGAGATTTTTTTTTAAATAATTTCTTCTTTTGGGGCTTCTAAAATAATTTAAATATGCTCTCCATTGTATATTCACTACAACTGCTCCAGTAATTCATTAATGCAATAGTCATATCACTAATAAAGCATAGCGGCCTTCCAACCAACTACAGATGTTATTTTGGCACTTGCTCATATGTAGAGCAAACTTGTATATGAAAATGAAAATCTCTCAAAGCTTGTTTTTTTGGGTTTTTTAATTAATTATTGTTTGTTTGTGAGAGTTCAATTCACTGTGGCATGAGTAATGGTCAGAAATGCATTTCTATCCCAAGCCATGCATTTAAATATTTACCTCCATTATGTATAACAAAGACATGGCAGGATCAGAGCAGTGTAGGTTTGGGAAAGTTAGAAGGACCGAGCACTTGGCTTTACATCAGTGGTTGTCAACATTTTTGGACTCAAGGCATCCATCGTTAGACTTGAGGCATCCTTCTGAAAATGCCAGCTCTTTAGTTTTCACTCTTTTTTTGAAAACTAATAGTGCAGTTGTTTTGTTACAAAGAACTCACAAAGACTGCAACAGATCAGACTGTTATTAACACTATGGATCTGCATTTGCAATCTCTGGGTTTATCTTGTGAATCACGTTTACATACCTAATCATACTAACTTTGAGAGGATCTCGAAGCCACCCACGGTGCCGCAGCACCTTGGTTGAGAAGCACTGTTTTCCATGATGGCACTGGATTTATTTTATATACAAGAGAAGAAGCTGTGCAGGAAACTGCTGGCAATTAGACGAGAAACACAGTAGGAGTTTCTGGTGACGACATGATAATCACAAGAGCAGAGTTCATTTAGTTCAGGAGGTTACTAGGATCAAGAAGTTTGTGTATATGTTGTGTTACTTGGCTCACATACTTCACATACAAGATAATGCTGTCTTCTGCATGTTTGCTTTTGCAAAGATTCAGCCAACTGTACATGAGATTTAAAGTGTTGACTTCTTCAAACCTGATTTTAGGGATGTGCCTAAGTAAGGACCGGTGGATGGGACTCCATATGGGCCTACAGTCTTTAAGTCAGAAATTAAGGAAACCACAGATATTGCTTGAGGGCCATATTCTTACTTTTACATGAGTTTTCATTTACAGAGTTTCTTTCTCACTGTGTGGAACAGTTAAAGAGATTGGCCCCTTAAACCAGAAGATTTCTTGAAAGCTACATATATCTTAAGGAACAGACTCCTTGTGCCCCCTTTATAGGAGACCTGCTGTCCATTTATCCCTAACTGTGGCTTTTGCAGAAGCTGTGTTGCACACTCACTGTTCCCTAAATTGGACTAGCAGGAGTAGGTACAGATGGGTCTGCAGGTGTTAATATTGCCTCTAAAAGCACTAACACCTTCTCAGATTTCAGCCTTTAAACCTGAAGGGCGCAGAGTTACTGAGAACAATTACTCCCCTGCTCCACCTGCTGCCCTAATAAACCAACAGAGGACCAAATATGTAAAGCTTTATCCAACAGAGGAGCTTCCTCAGGGTGCCACAGAGCTCAGGGAAATGTACTTCAGGACTGATACCCTTCAGCTAGGATCTGCTGTTCTTGAGAGTGAGGGAGGATATTTTTATTATTAGTTTTAATGAATCAGTCCCTTGGTGCAAATGATGTACTTGCTTATGCCTAAGATTTAAGATTGAGCAAAATGTTCTTCCTTTTTCTCTTCTTACACTATAGAGTATTTTACTAAAAACCTGCTATTGTACACAAACATTTTAACAAACTGTTTGTTGTTGTATCCAGGTAACAAGCATGGTAAGTATTTTAACTAAACCAGGTATTATGTACTTCAGCTGTGCTTGGCAGAATTTTTGGCTAGCTTTTACTGTACTTTCAGCCTGCGCTGTTTCTAAAGGAGCTATTCCAAGGAAGAAACTGCTCACCTATCGTACTACTACTACCTATAAGCTTGAGAAGGAACGTATATGCAAATTCATCTACCATAAATAAAAGCATGCATCCCTTGCCAGCATGCTTGCTACTTTGCTTGGGAATATGAAGTTGCCTAATACTGCTTGTGTTCCTTCAGTGTAAGCCACATACCTAAACATTAGCACTTGAATTAGTACAGCATTTCTAAATGAATAGCCCTACTGTGGCCATACAGTAACAGTTTATGCTTACCTATTGTGTTGTGCCCTAAAATATCTATTTTCCTAACCCTGCTGGGATAGAGACCATCTTCTTGTTCTGTATTTGTACACAATGAGGTCCTGAGTTGGGACCAGAGCATTGAAATGCTATAGTAACACAGGGTTTTTTTTAAAAGCTGTAGCTCTATGATTTAAAAGTAACAAGGAGAATTGTAAATAGAAATCTCAAATTAGAAACCACAGAATATTTTTCCTTATTTTTATGATAAATTGGAGAAAAAAAAATGGAGAAAAGAATTTGAAATACCTACAAAGAAAAATAAAGCAGTATTCACAAGTTCCTGTATTTCTGTGTTTTCCTTTAAAAGTTTTCCATTCTAAAGGCAAACTTTTCTAATAATCAAAGCTAAACTTTGCTAGACCTCAATCCTGCAAACAGAGCCACGCAGGCAG
Source organism: Crocodylus porosus (assembly GCF_001723895.1). Classification (NCBI taxonomy): domain Eukaryota; kingdom Metazoa; phylum Chordata; order Crocodylia; family Crocodylidae; genus Crocodylus; species Crocodylus porosus. The sequence goes on from NW_017728947.1 coordinate 17,880,753, forward strand.
ACCCCCACTGAATTCAAAGATATATTAAATCAGTGGAGTTTTGCGTGGACAAAAATATATACATACCTGCATGGGTATAAGTGCAAGGTTGGAGCCACAATGTACTCTCCCAGAGCTCCGTGCATGTCAAGCAGATTGCAAGAGTTCATCCCTACTGTGCCTGTCTGACAGGAGAATTTTTGCTTTGAGATAGTTTGGGTGTAATTAGCTTTCATGCTATATTTTTCTGCATGGTTTGCTATTTTTGCATTTTCTGTGTGGCTTTTTAAGTGTTAGTTATGTGCTTGTAGCTGCACTTATGTAACACGATTTGTCGTGTCAAATGGTTTAAGACTCCATGTAATTGTCATGTTCAAGGATCAGACTGCAAAGGACAAAGCACTCCAACACATGGCAGCAATGTCATCAGCTCAGATAGTATCAGCTACTGCTATTCACAACAAGTTGGGCCTGCCAGGAATTCCCCGTCCTACATTTCCTGGTGCACCTGGGGTAAGTTGTTAATCAACTCCAATAAAAGTATTTCTAACAGTGATCAGTAGGAAATGAAGGCTAGATCAGTGGATTGGTGTGTAAATTGTATTTTTGTCTGCTTTTGCAAAGCAAATATTTTTATCTATAATAGGTAATAGTATTCTACAAAGAAAACAATAGCAACTTTTTTTTTATTTCACCTCTAGTTTTGGCCAGGAATGATACAAACAGGGCAGCCTGGATCCTCGCAAGAGTAAGTCTGCAGATTATGGATGTTCTTCTCTGTATGGGAGTCACTGGGATTCACTGACAAAAGATACTAAGGAAAATATTTTGACTTTTAAAAAGTCGGATAATTGCATGTAAAGGAATACCCTTTATAGTTACACTAACTTCTGTTAAACTTTCAAGGGGCAGAAACTAGGCACCAGCTGTGGACAAGCCCTTTCTTTTAACCAGTACCATAGCAAGAAAGTTTCGTGCCTAGGGCAAATCCTGCAGTGGCAGCCGAACCTCACCCTGCGCACAGATCTGGGGGGCACACGCCCCTCTGCCAGTGCTTGCCCAGGGGTGCATGCAGTGGCAGGTGCCACCCTTCCTCCATGCCCATGCACCCCCAAATGAGCTGCTCGCAGCTCTGTCCCATGCCCCACCCCAGCTGGGCAGCACCTATTAGCACCCCTTTGCTTCAGCACCTGGGGCAGTTGCCCTGCTTGCCCCCTTATTATGGTACTGCTTTTAACCCCTTGTAGAATTGTACATAGCAGGGGCTATATGTATATGTGTGTATGTATTTATGTATGTATATGTATGTGTTTGTGTGTGTGTGTGTAATAATATATGTTATGTTATATTATAATAACATTATATACATCTACCTAACTACCTACCTATAAAGTATATATGTATATTTCTACCGCAGATCTTTCCATTCCCATTTTAACACGTAAGGCATGTGGGAGGAAAAGCCATTCTAAAACTCCCATTTTACTTTAGGGCAGGAGACGACCACTTCAGGTGCCTCCACTGCATGAAGGGCCTGCAGTAGGGTTTGCAGCTGTGTAACACCTTGGTGCCAATAATTTTGTCCTGGGACCTTTATACCTGGATTGTCTTCCTCCCCCCTGCCCTGCAGGAAAGTAGAAGTACCTCTGGATCACCTTTTCCATGCTTTCTTTATGGCTTTATCCAAGGTCCATTGATGCCAGTAGAAGTGTTTCCATGCAGTATGCTCTGGAATCGTAGGAGGTCACAGCAGCTGCTTCCTGACATCTAGTCTGACCCCTTACGTAACAGGCCATAGAATGTCATACAGTAATTCGGTGCTACATAAGTGAATATTGTCAAGCTCAATAACTTGTGAATTAGACTCTTTGTTTTAAAATATTGGCTGTTACTCTAGAGACTGCTTCCTCTCTAGATAATCCATTTATTGCCCATCTTTTAAACACACACTTAGGAAAGAGATGGATGCTTTAGAAAAGCGTACCAACAATACTTTTGCTTACACTTTGTGACTCTAGCTGAATAATATGGGAATTGCATTTTATGTGATTATATTTTTTTTTCTTTCTCCTTTCCCTTTCCTCCCTCTTTTCCTTGTTTATTTCAGTGTAAAGCCATTCGTTCAGCAGGCCTATCCTATACAGCCATCAGTCACAGCTCCTATATCAGGTAACTTTCCATTTTATGGTCTCCTCTAAGTAGTGCTGAAGTGCATAGGGAAAAGTAATGGATGTGTTTCATTAATTCTTGTGCCGCACAAAGCCCAATATTTGGGATCTAGACTCTGCCGTGTTTTGACCAGACACTAATGTACTAGCAGTTGATTCACTATGAAGAAAATTCACTGTTTGGGAAGCAGAGACTTTTCCTTTAACCAATCACCAGAATATGTGCCAGTATTTTCTATGGTGCTAAATCATAGTTCTTGATTGAACTTCAGCTTATGGCAACAAAACGACCTGTAAAGAACATAATAGGTAATGGGATGCAGATGAGAATTTAAAGTTTCAACCATGCTTCTTTCACTTGTGAAAATATGTCTCTCTATTTCAGGGCAGGAATAAAATTTTTCCAAAGCCACATGTGCTCAGTTTCAAAGGTGTAATCCATATACCGCACATACACTTGATTGCCATCTGCTTCCTGAGCATCTGTCTATTCAGAACTGGCAAGCAATCCTTTGGCTGCTGGAAGCCTCGTTTTCCTCTACCGTCTCTTGCCATGGTTTCCCACTGCTAGTTACACTCAGTGTCATTTCTGAAGAAATAGGATTATAGGGAAGTAGGGCTAGAAGGGATCTTGCAATGTCATCTCATCAGGCCCCCTGCTCAAGGCAGGATTATCTCTGACTAAACCATTCCAGCCAAGTGTCTGTCTAACCTGCTTTTGAAAACTTTCAAGAATGGATTTTCCCAGTTTTGCTAGGTGACCTATTCCAATGCTTGCCTACCAAATGATGCTCAGTAATGTACCCTCACCACATTTTCTTATTCTACCTGTTTCTCACCTCTGTCTGCTGTTCTGGTATTATAACTTCCTATTTTGTATATTTGAAAGATGGGAGCCATTTTTTCAAGTAAAAACTTGCAAGTCTTCTTAACTTATAAAATGTTGCATTCAAAACCAGAAATTTTGCACATTTTCAGGGTTTCTTCTTCCAGATTTCCTTTCTAGAAATCCATTTATTGACACTGCATACATTCATCAACTTAATGGTTTTTACTGTAATCCTCACTCACAGTTAAACAATTCCAGTCTTGAACCTTGTACTTAACTTCCCCTCCCTTCCCACCCCAACTTCTTTTTTAGTGTATAAAAAAGCTTCCTAAATCTCCACTGTCCAAGTTTTGAGGTACAGAATAACAACACCAGATGCCTATTCCAGGAAGAAGGACCATGTTTTCTAGTCCTCTTTTAATTTCACTGATTTGCTGACCAATTCTGAACTCAGAATTTTCTCCTAGATTTACAAATCTGAGGATCCTACATCCTGACATGCCTAATTCCACAAATGTCCTCTGATCATTTGCTCCATTCATCTTCCTTCTCTGACTTTCCAGTGGCAGGACCAAGAGGGCACAGTTACTCTTTCATTTGTGATAAATCAATTTTATTGGTGGACAGTGTGTCCTTTTTTTGGTCAAATCGCTTCCCTTATATTCTCACCGTAAAGAGAAAGGAAGTATTTTAGGTTACGATTCAACTCCACACATGACTTATTTGTATTGTGGTAGTGCTTGAAAGCTCTAGATGAGGTCAAGACCCCATTTTGCTAGGCTCTGTAAAAACACGTAGTACAAACACATGGTTTTTCTGCCTTGAAAATCTTATACTCTAAATAAATAAGAGCAACAGAGAGTGGGAGGAGAAAGAAAGATAGAAGTGATATTGCCTGTGAGCACATAGAAGGCTGAGGGCTAAGTGAACCAGCTCCTGATCTCCTGACTCCCATGGCAGTACTCTATCAGACCGTGCTGCCTTGTGGCAAGGAAGGTTAGTTAGTAGCCAGCAAAAGGGCAGAAATCAGTTAGGATTTAAAGAAATATTCTGCAGTGTCTTTCTAACTCAAGAAATTGCAAAAGCTATAGTTTAGTTTATAGTCTTTAACGTACAGCTACATTGCCACTTTTCCAGATTGTAACCTAGATCTCTTCGTGGTATCTACCTTTAACAAATAGCAGGCCCAAGCAGAGTTAGAACATACAAAATCCTATCTGAATTTGTGAGAGGTGTGTGGCAGCATCAGGGTATATTTAATCTAGGACAGGGGTGTCAAACATCCATCCTGCAGGGCTCCTAGAGGAGGCAGGGTGAGCAGGGGCTGGGCCTGGCATGCAGTTCAGGGGTACAGATCGCTGTTATGGACACTTGGTGGCAGGTTGAGCACTGACTGCATTAACCCCTACAGCTCCTTGACACCACTCGTTCAGCCATCTCTGCTCAAACTGCCACCAGAGATGGGTCCAAATCTGTCCTGTGAGGAGCTTTTTAGTTTGGATCTGACCCAGGAGGCCACACAAGTTTGACATGCCTGATTTAGGAAATGGAGACTGAGATATTGCACAATATGTTCCTTAAAAAAAAAAAAAAAGGATCCTTTATATTTTCAGGATTTGAGCCTGCTTCAGCTCCAGCTCCTTCAGTTCCCGCTTGGCAGGGCCGATCAATTGGTACAACCAAGCTCAGACTGGTGGAATTCTCAGCTTTTCTTGAACAGCAGAGAGACCCAGAATCAGTAAGTGTTGTCCTAACTCTCTGCACTTTTCAGTTGATTTTCCCCATTTCTAGTCCCTTCCTACATGCTTTCCACAATTGGCACTGATGTAGCTGCAAATGTATTTCTTAAGTTTTTTGTGTTCAGCATTGATCGGTGTGAAATAATATGGCTCTTAGTACAACACAGCATTTTCTCTTTCCTACCATTTTTTTATAAAAGTTATTGCTTCTATAACTATAGAAGCTCATGCTAGAAAAATCAGGGCCTGTCACATTTGCCACTTCTGGAAGCTGAGGAAGTTTCACTGCACAACTGTGCCAAACTACCTCATTGATGCAGTTTACCAATTGTACTAAGCTTCTCTGATTTGGGAGGGCTTTATTCAGCAGAATACTTAAAGGTGGTTAAGGGGTTTTCCTTGAACAGAAAGATTTAAGGACCTGCTTAAAAATTGGGTACATTCATAGGTGCTTTGTTAAACCATGGTCTTTGTGGTATGATCACAGTTTCTCTGGGTGCCAAGAAGAGAGTGTAATTACCCATGTTATACTCCAGGAGACTCTAAATAAAATGTATCACCCCACTGAATCTCATAGTTTAATATGCCTTTTTAAAGTGTCATTTACAGAAGAAGCTATTGAATCAAACTGTGTATCAATATTAGGTCATTTTACTCTTATTACAATACAGAATTTCTATTTCCTCCTTAATTCAGTTTTAAGGTGGTTTTAATTTTTGCCTCTGAGCAGTGTGGGTTGATATTTTGCAAAAGATGAGTTCTCTAAATGTCCAAAGATGGTGCATGTTTTAACTCGAATTTCTCTTGAGGCCAAATTCGGTCAAAAAAGTTGGATTTTGCACTGCAGTATTGCAGACCGTTAGTGGATCTGGACACAATATTTTTTTCTATTTCCTCTAATCCTCACTGAGCTGCTTTTTTGACACTCACCAATGTGTTGTTGCTATGAATGTTTGTTAGCAGTCTAACTGCTTCTACTACATATCACAAATCATCAGAAATCAAAAGAGCTCATTTCAGTTTCCTGTAGAAGAAACATTGCAGAACCAAGAATTTTTATTGAGATGATTTCTGAAAAACAGACTGTCTTATAAGCATGCGGTATAGGTGGTCCTTTTTTCAAATTGCTGGTAAAATACAGTAGTATGGAATAGAGTAAAGCTGTCACATACTGTTTTATAATTCTGTAGGAGAAACTGTAGAATTTATGAGCTATGGCCAGGGGATGTTATCTAGGGAGTGTTTACCCTGCATAATGGGGATCAGAGACATAGTACAGAACAGAAGAATCCTTGCTACAAAGGAGTCTGAGAGAAATGCTATAGTGAAAATGCAATATAGCTCAACAATTCAGATATGAATGTATGTGGCAGAATGTTATGTTGTTCAGTGCCATATATAGTTACGTTGAATTAACCTTAGGTGTGTGTCAAAAGTTTGGCCCAAATCTGCGGTCACTTAGACCTGTCAATATCAGGAATAAATCCATTTTTTTCTCTTTCTATGTTGTATCAATTCCATATTTTATAAATACTTATTTTCAAATTCTTCATTTAACACAGAGGATTTAAGACTATGCTCTTGGGGGTTATACTGTGATCCTTTTCACTCTGGTGTAAAGTAGAAATGACTCCTTTGAACTCAGTTGGTGCATCTACACACACACTTTGCTGAAGAGCTGACTGATTAGTTCCACAATAAAATTTCACCATCTACACATGTGCCCCTATTAGAGGGCAGTAAATTAATTAACTCCACTGTAAGGTAATACTGTCCAGGACAAATAGTATCCTATAGCAGAGTAGTTATGCCTGCTGAAATGCACTGGGGCTGGCTGGAGTACGAGGATGCTATACTGCGGGAACTGCCTGCCAGCCAACCCCGCACTGTAGCACCTTGTGCCCCAGCCAGCCCCTCTGCAGCATGTTGAGCTAGGGCAGAGCAGCCCTGGTCTGGCAGGCTGACCCCCTCTTCCCTCCCCGGCTGCCCCATCCTAGCTTAATGTTCTGCTGTCCCGGGAGCAGGTGTAAACACTGTGCGTGGGAGCAATAAACTGGTGTGAATTGCACCAGAGTTTATTGCTACGTGCTGATTTCATGTGTAGATGCACCCAGTGGGATTACTCCCAGAAGATATTTACATTAGACATTCTTTTTTTTTTTTTTTTTTGTAATGTATAAAACTGTATTTTTCTGTAGGGTTCCATTTTGTGCTCTGAACACCGATCTCATTGCCCATAAACATCCCTTCCTTGAGACCCTGGGAAAAGTCCTGAGCAACATGCACAAAAGAGTCACAAATCCATGCTCTGGAATAACAGTGGTGGGGGAAGTGCCCAAGTTATGGATTGTTTCAGAATTAGCTGCCAGCAACTTCCTGTCATTTATATTGCAAGGGACGCAGCTCATATGCTAGACAGAAATACAACCAGCTCTTCCCCTGCCTTCTTCAACCCACCAGCTCTGTCTCAGTTGCATCTAACTTCAGCCATAGTCAGAAATCTCCTCTGAGCCCCAAGTCCATCTAAATGCTAGCTAATTCTTTCCCGTGACCTGGCTGGTTCAGATGCGATGAAAACACAAAGAGGATTGTTATAAGTATTCTGAATGCAAGGCAACTTGTCTTTTCATTTAGCTTTCTACATATGAAGGAATCCATATGACCTGAGGGCTGTACCAGCCCTACTTTTCCATAATTCTAATATAGATCCCTATTCCACACTGTAGGAGCAGATTCTTGGGGCAGAGAAAGTTGTTCACAGTTGTCCCTTGGGCTTTTAGAAAGCTAGTAAAGGCTTTTCAGAGCTACTTTTTTCTAGTCAAAAACATAGAATCAACAATATCTAGAATCCACATGGTCAGTGGAGTTAGTAGGAGGCCACTCTATCTGCAGCAGTGAAGGATAGTGTGGGTGGCCTGTCAGAGCAACCTTTTCTCTGGGATAGATAAAAGCTCATTGTTTTCCTCCAGTCTCTGAGGGAAGACCAGCAAACCAGGTCCATTACCCTATGAGGACAGGTGCCCCCCAACCACAAATTGAAGGAGATGGTCTGCCATCTATCTACACAGCAGGCCATCTGAAGGAGATGTGGTCTGTATTTCTCTAAGCCAGCGATTCCCAAACTGTGGGTTGTGACCCTAAATGGGGTTGCAACATCAGCGGATGCAGCTCAGATGCACGGATGGGACCTGGCATGGCTCTCTCTCCCATGCCAGGCCGTGCCTGCTGGGCTGCGGAGGCCCAGGGAAAAGGGTAGCAGGGTCAGGATTCCCAAGCCTGCAGCAAATATCCTGCATCCTTCTCCCCCTTCACAGGCTCCACTCCAGCCGTGCCGCCCACGGGGGAGGGAACAGGGCAGGGAGCCAGGCTCCCAGCTCTGGCCTCAGCAACTGCTGCTTCCTGCAGTCAACTGGAGCTGTGGGTCAGCAGTGCAGGGCACCTGGGGGGTGGGAGGCAGCGAGTGGGATGTTGAGGGGCCATGATGTGAAAAGGGGGTCATAAATGGGGTCACGCTAAGGAAAAGTTTGGGAAGCACTGCTCTAAGCTATGACTTCTCAACCCAGTTGTTTTATGTTTCTGTAAATATTCATCCAGGTTCTCAGGAAAGCGCACTTCCTTTATGTTCCCAACACAGAATTTAACACTGAAATCTTTCTATTTACCCTATAGTTATGTGAGACCTTTCAAGCCCTCAGCTTATTCACTGATCACCATGTATATTAGTGATTTATGAGCTCTTGCACACACAAAATACTGTGCAGGAATAGATGATGTTGCACGCATGTGCCTTCAGGTTATGGGGAAAATAGCATGTTGTAATGTAACTGCAGAGAGCTGTATGGTGCGTAGGTAGGGAGTTAAAACAGAGATGCCTTAATTTTCCTACCTTCCCAGTCCAACAGCCAAAATCACCACAAAGGCTGTTGTATACCACCTTGACACTATCATCTCACTGTTTTAAACATGTAATTATAATTGGGCATAACAGGTATATATCAAAGTTTGGAAAACCTGTTTATACAGCATCTGCATATCTGTAATATCATATGGCTGTAAAAAGTGAACAACAGAGCAGTTCAGTGATTTAAGGTTTACATCTTCCCTGTGAGGAATGGCACAGCTTTAACCAAAGATATCTTTGCCAGATGATATGTGATCTCCAGTCACATAACTAGTAGTAATAATGTGAACCAGTGGAGTGAAATGAATAGATTTGAAACATAATTGAGTACAAATGGGTAAATGGTGCTGCTTTGGCAACTGTGGGTATCAGAAGTCAGGTTCTAAGTATCATCACACACAGCTCAGCATGCAGGGCATTGCATTCATATAGTACATGCAATACAAGGCTCAGGAGAGACCTCTGAGTGCTCATTTTCCAGGCAGGTGCAGACTCTGGGGAATGTAAAACATGCACACTTGCATTGCAGTGGAAAGTTAGAGGACTGAATAGAAAGATGGTGGGCAGGAAGCCTGGGTAAATTACAGTACAGCTCTCTCTGCCATAGTTTATTTGCAGCTAGAGTTCCTGCCATATGGGGTTGAGAACCTGACAAGCATTTTCTATTGATGAGAAGTGTGCTTTGAGGATGTTTCATGTTTTTAACACCTTGAACTTGTATACTAGGAAACTCTTGATTTTTTTTTTAAGTTACTCCAATATTTTTTCATTACATAATGAAGGCAAGGAAAAGTAGTACTCTGCAAATTTCCTTGTGTTGCTAATACCCAACACAGACTTTAACCTTTATTTCCTGAATGTTCAAGTAATCTGTGTGTGGAAAAGGGAAAGGGACAATTGGAAAGCAAGTGATTAGCAGCAGAAGGACAAACAGCTGTGCAGTAGAGCAATGGAGACAGATGGAAAGGACTGGAAACAGAAGAGAGCTAGAGAGCAGGTGGAGGGGAGCACCTGAACACCTGGTAGAAGGGGGGAGAACTGATAGCTGCCACTTTTGCTCAGCCAAATAGATTGGCTTGTCAGTATAATGATAGGAATTGCAGCTCTGCTGTTTCAGAGAGAAGAGTGAAGAGTCATCTACGGGAGGACTCAAAAAGTGTTGCCGGGGGGGCAGGTTCTGCATACCAGAAGGGTTCCAGTGCTGTAATTTCAACCTGTTTTACTATTGCTGAAATGTTAGTGTAGCAATTTCTCTAAATTTATCGTGTATAGTAGGGAATGTATAAGAGCTGCCACTTCGTTACTCCCAGTTGCAGGATAGGACCTAGTTTACTCTAAATTGGTTTGACTCTCTACATCCAGCTGTAAATAATGGCATATGAAGTAGTCCAGAGACTGTACAACAGCCTTATGAGGGCAAAGGTGAAAGTCTCCTTGCTTGAAACACTGAAAAGGAGAATAAGCAAAGCTGCCTTGGCAGTATAATGGCCCAAAAGCTCCTAGGATTTTTCTAGACTTCTCCTCAGGCACCTCTAGCTTGACAAGAATTTTGCAGCAACTTCCAAAACCATGCCTGAGAGATGAGAGGCTAAACCTGCATAGACCCTTATTTAACACTATTTCAGAAGATCTTTAAAAACGTTGGCACTCCTTCTCTTCTACTGATTCACTATTTGGTTGCAGATACAGTTTACATGGTATGGAAATTAAAGTCGCTATTTTTATAAAGTACATAAATTAGCCGTAAGCAAGAAATTCACAGTACTTGAGTACATTTTCCGCCTTGAAGATTTGTTGCATGAGAACCTATGCTACATTCCTTTATTCCCTTTCTTAACAATGAAGTGACTGTAAGCTCTTAAACAGGTGCTTTTCAGTACATTTAATGATGTTTCTTGGTAAATAAAAGCAAGTATCATTTAATAAATAATTTAACAAATAATTATCAACATTTATTAGAAGACAACAAAAGCCCATCATAATTGCAGGAGCAAAAAATCTAACCGCTTTAAAATGCAGCTTGATAAGTTTATGACGTAATTATGTGGTAGTAGGAGACTAGCTGGACAGAAGATCCCTTACAACCCTGAAAACCTAATACAACAATTAGAAATGTAGACCCCATTGGTCTGTACAGGGTCTTGTTAATTCTACTGGGGTGCTCTACCTGTGCATAAAAATCCAGCCCCAGGGAACTATTACAGGAATGGAGTATTAAAAGTTTCTGGGGTCCTTGCATTAGCGATCAGGGTATGAAAGTACTAAATCCCCTAAATATCAGGCATTTGTATTACTTTAGACTGAGTATTTAAATGCCTCTCAAATGTTCATTCTAGACTTCTACCAGTCGAGATTAATTTTTTTCCTAGCCTAATCACAAAATTGTTCAATCTTTTTTTAAAAAAAGGAAATCTTTCCTAATATCATAGAAAGGAAATAATACATTCACTTTAACATGGAGAATGTTTATAGATTGCCAGTCAGAATTCTGGATTTTGGATGAGACATTTGTAACATCTGAGAGAGAGATGCTTCAGGGAAGCATAAGCAACATAACTCCCTCTTTTTTACATGAAAAACAAACGTACACATGGCTAATGCATTTTTGTTCTTCCAAGTAGTATAGTCCTTTAGAACTATGAACTATGCTTTTAAGGCCCAGAGTCGGTTCTTGGAGGATAAATGTATTTCCTCTACAATACATGTAAACATTAGCACCCTCATCAAATTAGACCGTTGTATTTATCAGGCTGTACCTGGCAACAGGTTCTCTTTTACTTGATTGCTTTATATTTTCATTACAACCGTTCTCTGGAGGTTCACAGTAAATTTCTATTAATAGTAAAACCACATAATTTTGTATTTCCTAACATGGTTAAATTGAATCTACATGCAGTTTAGACAGAACTTACACAATTGTCTTTTTTATAGGTGACTATAAAATGCAACTTAAAATATTCCAATACTGTGGAATTTTGCCTAAATAAATTTTGCCTTGCTTCAGTCTGGTTCTTCAGTTGCAGCCCAATTGGTCTGACTAGACACCTGTTTAGTCAGTCTAATTCCAAAGGAAATTCCCCCTTTCTCCCCCTGCTCCCTCCCTTTCTGGATAACCAGCTCCTGCTGCTACATTCATGCCAAGTCCAAGCACTTGAAAACAGCCTTCTATCTAAAACATCTTTAAAGCTACAAAGGACGCCACCATGAGAAAAGTTTCAAAATCAGCCCAGCCATCTGCCCATAAAATCAATGAGTGTTATGTCTGAAATTAAAAAAAAAAAAAGACATGACAAAGCAGAATAATAATATTTCTTGGGGTATCTTTATTTAAAGTTTTTGTTTTTAATACTGTTTTTGCAGTTAAGCATTACCTGGTGACATGCGAGTTCAGGAAGCATTATTTATAAGAGCCTAAAAAAGTGAAAGTGACTAGAAATGGACTATAAAAATATAGATGTGCTCATTCTTTTTCATTATCCAAAAGCAGTACAAATCAAAACCTTTACCAAACCATCCAAGGGATGGAGAAATAAATGTTATTTTTAAGAAAATTCTCTTCATTTGAACTATAGAACAGGTTGGTAGGAATATATTTTTATATTATGAATGTATCTTTTCAGCTATGTATAGAAAATTATTTTTGTATATAGATTGCATAACAAAGAAGTCAGTGTTTAGCTCCCAAGAATGTGTTTAGTTAGACTCTTTATTTTGGGAAAAGAAGCGTAAGTCAGCCTTATATTTAGATGGATCGATTTGGAAAGAAGAATTGTGTGGCAGACTAGATTCAAGGTTATTTAAAATAAGTCAAATGAAGTACACAAAAATATGAGTCTCTTTCCTTGATTAGTGTGAGGTTTTGCATCTCCATAACCTCGCACAAACTTTCATATTCAAGTGTCCGTATTGAAGCACCTAATTTAAGAGTCCTAATTTTTCAGTGGGCTGAGAAACCCCAGGCGTTAGTCCCAGTCCTAGTGACTAAATGAAGGCAGACTCCTGTGACTTCAGTGGACTTCATGCAATCTCATGGGCCCCCCTGCATGTATCCTCTTTCAGGAGTGAGGTGTCTAACTTTAGTTGCCCAAGATAAAAATTTTGGTGGAAACTAGTAGAAAGACGCTTGTTAGTAGGCAATTCTCCAAAGCTAGATTTCCTTAAAATTGGTGTCAACAAGTGAAAAAGGCTGTCTGTAGCATATCCCCCCTTTTCTCTTGTTTTCCCTTAGCCCTAAATCCAACAACAACAAAAACCCAACCTAAAAAAGATGTCATTTTAACAACATTCATGAAAAAAATAGTTCTTGGCTCCCCCTGCTGGCTCTGCAGACAAAGTTTACTAGCAAGCACTGGTCCCACGCTCCATTGCTATCATTACTGGTGCTTGTTCAAAACCCAGTAAATAAAAATGACTGCTTTAATGGAAGGGATACCAGAAGAGAAGGAGGGATACTTTTATCAGGCACCTGAGAGAATAGTGAAGGCTGAAAGCAGATTTTGGAAGGGTAGAACCTTGATGAACTTTCACTAATCCACAAAAGTGGCTCATTGTAAATTAGTGAATGTTGACATAGCGGTAAATGGATAACAAGCAACTATCCCTGGACAGCCAGCAGGGAACACTACATCACGGTCCTGCCCTGCCTCTCACAGCTGTAGGAGCTAGCTGTTTTGTTTGTTAAATGGCAGTCTGGGAGGGAGGGGGTTGGGGGAGGGAGGCAGGGGGTTAGCTGTCGGTGTCCGCCTCTATATTTGTAAAGTTAGTTGTTCATGCTTACCTGAGCGAGTCAGGGCCAAACCCTCAAGTCCCTGCAGTTAATCCAACAGCCCAAAATCACCATAAAAACTGGTGAGCTACACAGGGAACAGCAGAGAAAAAATATATCTGGGTTGGCTGCTGCATCTTGCAAGGCTATTTGCAGTTCTTGGGAAAGAATCATTCATCATCCATGGTGCTCAAGCCCAGAGCTTAGCCAGGATATAGTCAAGGAGCATGTGCATAGTGCCATTGCTTTGTACCAGGAGGGTGGGTGAATCAGACTTAGCTGTTCTTTTTCCCTGACCCGTGTAGGAACATTCATGTCCTGGTTACATCAGTGGCCCAGAGTTGATAATGAGGTACCATTCATATTGGTCCTGGCTTACCAAAGCAGGGTTTGGCTTCTGTTTATATGTTTATTTATATATTGTAGACCGGTATATATATTTATATGCTATATCACATACATACACAACTTCTGTAAAACTGTTTTAAAAACATTGTTCAGAAAGCGAAGCCAAACATTCCAGAGTTAGGAAATGTTCTGTGTGTGTGTGTGCATGTGAGCGCACGTGCATGTTCTGATGCAGACTTTAATGACATGATCACATACTTATTTTTTCCTGTTTCATTCAGTGCACAGCATGGATGGCCTCTCTTAATGAGCAGCTGTTCCATAGTTTGTTTTCTCTTCGTTCTTCAGTGGGTAGCTTTATGCCTTATTTACTGAACACTATTCAAACCTTGCTCTGAATACAGAATTATTAATTTCCTCATGGGCTTCTCTGTGGTTGTCACCACTCCAGTGTTTGTATACTTCACAAATAGTTATGCGTTTATTCTTTGCAGTAATGATGGGCCATTATTATTATGCCCATTTTACAGCTAATGAACTTGGACGCAAAGAAATTTATTGGGCCTTACTTTGAAATGCTTAGACTCTGGCTTTTCTAAATACTTAACAATATAGAGCACTTGAGTTTACCCCATGGTAAAAATGGAGCAGATACAAGATGTACAGTCTTGTTATGAAAAAATCTATTTCTATTTCCAGAGTAAAGTTACTGTGGAAAAAAGTTACAGGGGAAAAAAAAAAACCTTAATAACTTTATCATGGGGAGACTTACTATGGAGTTACTGTTGTATGTCTTCTCCCCTAATCTATTTAATTCCCAAGTAGCCTTTTGCTCTAAGCCAGGGGTTCTCAGTCTTGCTCTTATTGTGTACCCCCTTCCAGATTTATCAGTTGCCCGTGGACCCCTACCGGCATACATATATATTTTAACCCCTTAAATGCCAATTATTACAATGAAGGTTAAATCCACCATTACACAATTTCTCCTGCGTAGCCCCCAGAGAGATCTTGCGTATCCCCAGGGGTACAGGTACCACAGTTTGGGAATCCCTGCTCTAAGCAAAGTGGCTTCTCCTCTCCTAAATAGCTAAGAACAGCATCTGTTGGGGACAGCCAACTTTGAAGAGCTGGCCATATGTTCTCTCCCTTACTACAGAGTAAAATTACTACAGAATAAGATCTAGGGTAAATTTCCCTGAAGTAATTGCCTTGTGTGTCCACACTCTCATTCTCTGAAACATCTTAACTGTATTAGCTGAAACAGAACAAAAACCAAAATGGACATTGGCCATTGTTCACGGAAAATTGTTCGACAAGCCCTATAGATGATATTAAAGCACTGCAAATATAACTCTGTTTTGATCCATTCAAATGGAGGGTGATATCCATGGGAAGGAAATATTTAGTTACTAGGGTTTTGTCCGAAATAAAGAGAATTGTTGGCAGGGCAAATTATTTTCTTGCAATCAGCAGGAAATTAGAAAGTGTCAGATTTACAAGATAAGGTGACACAGTAGAGCTGAGGCAGGGTAGGTGAAGAGGTTATAATACCATGTAGACTGCTGTTATAGTTGTGATTAGATTTTAATCCGTTCATCCCCCCTGTTTTTATTTTCCTTCTAGTGTAGTTGTTAACCTAATGTGGGAGCCAGCCGTATGTTTTAATAAAGAGGTGAGATAGGGCTGGACAAATACAGTATGTCACTAAACATTACACCCATCTAGGACCCCAGGCCTTTGAGCAAGGCTGATTTCTGGCTCACCATCTGATCTGCATATATTTAGGTAGGTTCAAGCTCACAAGCTTTTTAATCACCCTTTCTGTCCAAGCTTCCATCTTAGCCCATTGCATGCTTTGTAGCATAGATTCAGCCTGAGAATAGGGAGGCTAAAGAATAAGGTGATTCAGCCTGAGACTAGGGAATCACCCTCTCTTAGTTTCAATGGAGATAAAAGAAGTGTACCATAAGGCCTCTGAAGTGTGTTTCTTTGTTGAATATTTATTTTGGACTCACAAGATAGCAAACCAGTTAATCCAGTTCCATCCTTAGCTCTGATGCTCAGTTGCTGTGACTCATGCTATTGACAGCTTCCTTGGTGCTACTGAATAGGTGGAATAAAGAAATTGTGCACATGACACTGCTGCAAACATCACCTTTATCTCCACAAAACTGTGACCCTCACTTTCATTAGTCTGGCTGGAGCTGAGGCAAACCCATAAGAGACCAGAGAAGGCATGAAATAACCAACTTAGTGAGAGATTTGTAATAGGTCACCCTTAACCCAGCACAGTTCTGTGGCACTGCCTTTCAAACACTGTTGATTAAGGGCTGTTTGTGGGGATGCAGTGTAGGGCTGGGGGCGAGGAGGGCAAGGAGCCATCTGTTTGCCCGCTGTAAGGGTCAGAAATTATTACTGAGCTAACACCCAAAGAAGTAGGGACTGTTCACTCCCCACTTCTTTGGAGGGGCATGGAGTTTTATAAGGAGTGTGTAAGTATGACTGCATGACCAACATGCACAGAAGGAGGAAGCAGGCTGCCCCTGTAATGGGCTGTTGTAGTGAATGCCGTGGCCTCCAGGACATGCATATAAAGTGATTGCCTCACAGTGCTTCCTTTGGGGTGGGGTGGGGTGGCTTGCATGATTCCTTTTACCTTGGGCTATGCCTAATGGGTACAACACAGCCTCATGTTAGGTGGAGGAACTGGTTCTGTGGTGGATGGCAGTTCTGTACACCTATGCTCAGGAGTTTGTGCATGTCAGGTAACAGCACAGTTCCTGCCATGGAAATCAAACAGCCTTTGCTGAAGACATAATTTGTCATGCATGAGATTCAGGGTTTGCTTTAGAGACACTGTGGAGAAAAGGATGCATCAGAGGGAAGGGTAGCAGCTTCCATCCCTGGTTTCGTGGCGTGTGTGTGCAAAGCCACACAAGTTAAGCACATAATTTGGAGAGTGCTGTTTTGAACTGTAAAACAAACATAGGTGATTTGTCTTTGTTCTGAATGTCCCTTGACATTGGCAGTTTGTCTTGGTTCCTTTAAATTCCTAAGTGGATTATAATTTTTCTTGTGGTATTATTTGACAGCAGTCATTTTTCATGGTTTTACTGCATTCTTCAGATATTTAGGATTTTTTTAATGGAAGGAGTCCAGGAAGAGACAGCCATCTCGAGGGCATGTCGTATAATGCAGAGTCTGCAGATAAAACATCTCGGGAATGTTTTCTGTAAACTTTTATGCGATTTGCATGCAGAAAATACAGGATTTGATCCACTGTGGTTTACAGTATTTAAAGCATATAATTACCCCCATGTTCAATGCAAATCCCTTAAATACAGTGGCACAGGCATCAGATTCCTTAGTACTGATGCCCTTCAGGAACTGGAGTACTCATCCTAAAACAATAGTGGAGTTTGATTTTAATCTTGATTTTTTTTTTCCAGTCACTAGTAGGCTGAAAAATGTGGCCATGCAACTTAACTTCATCACTTTTATATATAATGCATCCTAATCATGAAGACTATTTTACATAATAAGCCATCTGGATCCTCCAACACAAATTTTTCTAGTTTCTAATATTGCCTAGTCATTTATAAGTCCATAGAAATATGCCTTTTATCTAATTAGATTAGTAATGACTCTACTTAGTATAGGAATTGCAGCAACATAAGGAGAAAATAATCACACGTGCAATGTCAAAATAAACATTCATGTCCTAAGAATATTGTCAGGTGATATCATACCATCTGTCTTCCTGTATCTTGTCAGAATTTTTGCTGCAGCAGCATCTGGTACTTTGGCAAGATCTGCAGACAACTGTAGTAGCTTTACAGCTGCCTTTAAGTTTGCATTTATGTTTGAGCAGTACAAAGGCTCCCTGATCAGCTTCCTACTCCTGTACATATAATTTTTCTCTGCAGTTCACATTCTGAGGAATGTAATAGTTTGCAGAGTAATATAGTGATGCTAAGAAATGTCTTAGAGGTTTTTGTAGTGGACTTTTTGCCCCAGATATTCACGTGTTTTCATATGGCATGAAGTTATCTCTGGAATCATGTTCAACACCAAAAAAACATGTATGGGAGTTTTTTTGTTCCCCTTCTTCCCCCCCCTCAAATCCCTAGATCAGTGGTTCTCACCCTTTGGGGATTTGAGGCACCCCTTACTGGACTTGAAGCGCCCCTGCATAGCTTCTGCGAATTGAGTGGCATTTCAAAAATGAATTTATATATCACAGTGCTTATCTCTACTCAGGGATTGGGCAGTATGCGGAGGGAGGGGGCGGGGGAAGGGGAAGGAGTAGGGACAAGGCAGGTTTTGGCTTACCTGCTTTATCTCATTACACCTCACTTTTCTCTTGATACTGGATGGCACCCTCCAAAGGATCTGGTAACATCCCAGGGTGCTCTGGTATCCTGACTGAAAATCGCTAGATACTCCTAGTAATTCAGGAGCTAAGATCCTGATCCTCAAGTTTACTCGGATACCTCTCTGTCTTCTTGGGTGGCTAAGTTCACACTGATATTCTCAGAACCACCACTTAACTGCTGCTTAACTAGGTAGAAGTGAGCACGTGCAAAGCTGCTTGTGTATTGATGCCAAAAGCCCAGCTCAGAACCTAGCTCAAGCTGGAGCCATGAAGGATGATTCTCCAGCACTCCAAGGGACGTACTTAGCTGCGTTAGTCTAAAGTCAGTCAGAAGGCAGGGTAGCTTTGTACCTTAAACTAATTAACTAACTAACTAAGTTATAGAGAGAGAATATAACCTTTCATGAACCCAAGTTCACTTCATCACATCATCAGAAGTGAACTTGGGTTCACAAAAGCATGTGTTCTCTCTCTGTATCTTACTTAATTTATTAAGGTGCATAGCTACCCTGCCTTCTCTAGCGTTCCCCCACCTATCTCACCTACAGACATTTGTATGACTGAGTGTATTCCTCTCCACTGAAGAGTTCCCTAGTGGTCAAAACAAGTAACCTCATGATTAAGTATTACCCAAGCATGTGGGAAACCTAAGTTCAAGTCTTTGACATAGGTACCTGAATCTCAGGATTTGCCTATATTGCTTCTGCAGCATGCCCAAAACCGTCATGGAGGAACAAGCCCCACCTACTTGCACATGCCAAATGTTGTGTGGTTGCCATTAGAGTAATGTCGAGCACTGCTCAGGGAGTGTATTCAAGACTCAGATCCTGAGCGCCTCCCCAGACATGTGCCAAACAGCAACTGTAGAACATTTTTTAGTGTATGCTGGGAGCATCTGGGCAGAGCTTGGTTCTTAGGATCACCACAGGGACAGTATAGATGTATCCTGTCTGCTTGATCCCAGAGAAGTGATCAAACAGACAAGCTGTGGGCTATCCTGAGAAGGATGTCTCCCAATGTCTTTGATTGGAGTGGAACCACTTTGTATAAAGTATTAAATATTCAGTGGGCCAGAGGAAGAGGATAGAGAGACTCAGCCCAGGGGTTAGAGCACTCAGTTGGGTATGGAAGAAAGATGTATCAAGATTGTCACAAAGATGGAACACTTGGTTTTGGGGAATCCCTCAGGTACCTAACTTTCCTGTGTGTTACTGGGGAGCCTAATTCGGGTATTAGCTGACCACTGGGCAGCAAGGGTCTTAGATGTTAAATGCAAAAAAGTATTTAGCATTCCCATACATAATTATCTGCAGGTCATTTCATCACAGTATTGCAATCTAACTAAATGCCTCTAGTGTCATCAGAGAAAAGTTGGAGCCCTGGCACTTCCTCATGTTGGCTTGTGCCTTTTCTTCCAATGTGCTATTATGTTAAAAATGTATTTTAAGTGCACAAGAAGGGCATGTTTTCTGCAGCTACCAACTCACGTAAAATGTCAAATCTGCCTGCACAGATGCTGTTGTGATAATCTCTCATTGTTACTGAATAGTATGATAATTACTATAATTCTTGTGTAAATGATTATTAGTATGCGAGTTAGACCTGCTCTTGGTAAGGCTTTACTGTTAAACATTCATTCATTCATTCATTTAGTCTCTCCATGAACTTGCTTATTTTTCTGTTCTACTCTTTAGAGTAGAAACCACCTACTTTGACCAGCTCTGTTCCCTCTGGGCCCATTGCAGCTAGGTAGAAATTGGAAAAGTTTTTACTTGCACACATAGGAAATTGGGACGGGGTTGTTTTGAATAAGTACTCCAAGGAAAATCTGTGTAACTGGTGTTCACATGTTTTATGAATTGAACTTAGGTCTGTTCAAGCCTGAAGTGTTAAGCTTTTTTTCCTTTCTACAAATAAAAATACCTTGGAAAGAAACTGGAACATATCTTCTTATATTTGGCCGTGATCACAGATGAATATGTTCTTTGGTTCAAAATTCAGATTTCACTGGGTTAGATGATTTTAAATACATTTCTAGTTTAATTTCCAAATACAGTTGATAGAAATCTTCTCAGTCAGTTTTCTGTCCTTCTGGGTTTTGGACACCTGTTAGAGAAAAGTGTAGTCAAGTCATTTGAATGGTTTGGCTGAATGTTCAGTTTATTCAGGTATGAAACTGTCAGTTTGATTTGTTCTGGTGGTAGGTATATTATAAGCAAAGCAGCTTGAAAGATGTCCGCTTTGGGTTTTCAACACCATTTTGTGATTCTCAGCTAGTAATGGTCACCTTGCACACAGGGGCTGTTCACTATTACAGAGCGTTCTACTATTCTGTGACTCTACATTGGTTTCCTTTTAACTGAATTTGCTTAATGTTTTCACAAAGGGGCTTAGCATTCAGGATCCTGTCCTTTTCTTTTCAATTTTGGGATTTTAAATTGTGCTTTAGATTCTGATAAATGCAAAGGAGAAAGGGAAGGTGGGCAAGTATAAGCATTCAAATTCTAGTTTCATTATGGTCAGTGGCAGTTTTGCCATTGACCGCCATAGGGGAATTTAGAAGAATTGCTGATGTTTGCTTCAATGGCTATAACTTGGTATCGTAAAGTGAGAAAAGGGAAACAGTGAGGTGATATCAAGTGAAATTAGTCTGTGAAACTAGCTCCCACAGGAAATGGTGGAAGTGTGGGTCATTTAAAAGTGGCTGTCCAAAGCATTAGGGAATCTATGATAAGGAGTGACACTGACCAAGGCATAGATTAGCTAACATACTAGCTTCTTCTAATTTCTGTGATTCTAGGAATTAAAAATAAATTCATTCCTTGTTTTAGGTAATTGGATTTAGCAAGTTAACTATATTTTGAAGGTTTACAGGAGGGGGTTGTGCGTAAGTCATCAGAGCTGCTTCATAGGAATCATGTTGCAAATAAAGCCTGGTCCGACAGATAAAAAGGCAGGTTTTTCTAATCCACCATCAAACCCTTTCCTCAACGCACATTGTTTGGGCTTTAATCTCTCTCTCCTTCCTCTACAACAGTGATTTTTCTGTTTCTTTTTTACAGTACAACAAACACCTCTTCGTGCACATTGGACATGCCAACCATTCTTACAGCGACCCATTGCTTGAATCGGTGGACATTCGTCAAATTTATGACAAATTCCCTGAAAAGAAGGGAGGTTTAAAGGAACTGTTTGGAAAAGGGCCTCAAAATGCCTTCTTCCTAGTAAAATTCTGGGTGAGTAAGGTGAAAGACTTTTCATGTGGGTTGGGCTACACTTTCAGTGCATTTGCCTTAGCATACATTTTACATGAAGGTATATGCAGAAATTAATTTTTTCACTTGAATAATGTAAATCCATGTCTCCATCATTTGTATATATTCTTGACAAAGAACACTATAACATACAGTCATTTCTACTCATAGTTTCCAGTCTGTGTCCACAAAGACCTATAACTGTAGTAATATTACCTGCCATAGCATTGTTAGTCTCATCCAGTAACCAGCAGCTAATAATATTTATTGTTTATAAATGGTGAACTGCCATCTAGTGGCATAAATGAGGAGCTATAGCAACAACTTGAACTGAGACCTCTCTCTAAGTATCGAGTGTTTCAAATGTTAGACTGTGTTGACAGCAAATATAAGGTGTATCCCTAACAATCAGCCCATATTTTTGCACCAGAGACTAAGTGACATTTAAAATAAGTATTATGTAAGTACCTAAGAGTTTGCAATGTTTCCAGTGATTGTATTGTAGTGGTTTTGTTTGTTTTAATTTTGGCTTTGTTGTTGGAGCAGACCTGCCTTCAGTATGACTTCACGTGTTTGGAATACTGCCACAGAATTCTGTTTCAAGTGAAATTACACCTGCTCAGCAGGGTTATGAGCAGGAGGTAAAGAAATATCGAATGGAAAATGAAACTAGATCTCACAAAGAGTTAGGAAATATATAAACATATTGGTGTCACTTTATACCAATATGCATGTCTGGTGGGATTTCACTGATATGTCAGCCGTCTATCTATTCGATAAATCACATACACACACGGCAATAATCTCCAAAATCTCCCAGACTATAACAGCATGGTATTATAATAATGTGTCATATTACTAAAGCTCCATTAGTTTGCAAAATTATCAATATTTCCTAAAAATATGGATTATCATGCACAAAATAATCATGAATGAAAAATTGTCAAAATCAATTTGAAAGTTATATTATGGGAAAGAGCTGTTTTTGTTTTGTTAAATTTGTTCCATTTCCCTGATAACCTGCCAAATTTAGTAGTCCACAACGCGTGTTCCAGTCATTCATTTGTACAAAATAATGAGATTCTACAGGAACATAACATGTTAGCTTTTAATACTGCTTCCGCTCTGCTGAAATCCAGAAATAAAGAATATTGCTTTTTTTTTTAATTAAGCAGTACTTTGAAAACCCAACATATTAATCTGAATTTCTAATTATATGATTTACTCGCTGCAAAAGAAAAGGTTTGCTTTAGCTTTATAAAATTTGTATTAAAGCTTTTATCATCATTACGTCTAAAGGGGGAATAATTTTCTGCTGTGCCATTTGCATCATATTGACATAAACCAAAACATGTCCTAAGACAGGAACTTCTATCTGAAATGACAGAATTGACACTGATCATTAATGTAAGGATCAGTGTTGTTGGTTTGGCAGACAGTAAGGTAGGCGTACGCTGTCAGGATCTCTGCTCCTAAAGAGCTTACAGGTCTATAAAAAGTTCTATTGCCATGGTTATAATATGTTTTGGACATGTAAGTAAACATATGGTGAGGTCATCAAGCTACATATTATGGAGCTAGAATATGTGGAATGTATTAATGAATAAATGTGGTTTATGTGGTCTGTCACACTGAGCATTACCCCTTCAACATCCTTTGAGGCATTCTCTGCTGTTTTACAGGAAAGCTTTACTCTAAGAATTGAAATGTACTATTTTAAGAGTAGATTTGTTTTCTGTTACTGAGGTCCTGCATATTAAAAAAAATCAACCCATAGTCATCCTTAGAAATTCTGTGCAAAATTATTATACTTAAAACAGAGCAGAAAAAACCAATGTTTGTGTACGTTTTTAAAGACAACATCCATAGACCAAGTTCACTTATGCCAGCATATGACGGCAGACTGGAGAAGGTGTCCTTCTCCACTACAAAAAGTGTGAGTTCAAAGCCTCACTCCCAGAGCCATGTTAGTCTTCCTTCAGTTGGCCTAGCCATAAATTGATATGTGGTTTTTTGGGCTGGGGAACCAAAGGTTCCCATGATATTGGCCACATCCCACAGAAACTGCTGTGCCCCAGCCATTCTAGCTTAGATGGACTTTGCCTTTCCCTATTTTTTTTTTTGTTTTTCATTAACACTCCAGATGAAAGTAGTCTGAATTTCAAATCTTACCTGGCAGTGTGTTTCATTTGAGGCTAACCCTCTGAAGAGCTTTTCTAGTCCTGCCCCTCTGAGAGAGGGGAATTTGTCTGTGTAGAAGCTTTTGCTGCTGCTGCTAGTGCTCCTATACAAAACCTCCTTCTTCTTCAAAAGACAGCCATCCAGACAGTCAGGTAAAGCTGGCAACTGTCCTTCTAGTTTGTTTGAGCCGAGTCAGAAAATGCATGAACAAAACATGCCCTGCAAATACCTGTAAATCCTGAAATCCTAGCTTCATCAAGGTCAATGATATAGTTCCCTTTATTTTCAGTGGATCCAAACTTTCAACCCTGCTGTGCTGGGAAAGGATTGGACTGTTCTTGCCTTGAAAATCTGTGCTAAACTCAGCGAGTTCCAATTTTTATTTTAAGGAGCACATGCACCTGCTAGAGAGGGCATGTTAGTAATAAACCATTTGCGGCTAATCTGGCACTTTCAAATAAGGCTGGTTTACAAGATATGAAGCATTATTCACTTAATCCTTAGGTTTCAGAACTTCTTATTCTGCGGTCTTCTTTTGATTGGTAGTAGATTCCAAGGATCAGAGTTTACAATGAGTGTTTACAATATGGTCCATCAAAAATACTGGTTCCTTGTTACACTTACCAAAGACCATCTTTGGGCTGAAATACCTCACCTGTATATGTTCTAGACCTGAAGCTTACAATTACATATTAGCGCTCATAATTGTGGGGTTTTGTGGGTATTTGGGGTTCATACTTCAGCCACTCTTGCTAAATATTTCAAAAAGCATTTGAAATATTTTAAGTCAAAAGAAGTAGGAAATTATCAAAGCCTGGCTCCAGTGGAGGAGAGGCAAGTGCTGAAATCTTGGTAAGCATGGTAAATCAGCAGCTTTGCTAACATCTCTTTTACCCCATGATCCCCCATTCCTGATCCATGATGATTGGGACAAGGAACATGGGGTAGGCGTCACCTTGCTGCGGTCACCCAGCCCCAGTTGTCTTTCCTGCCTGGTGCAGGGGGCCTGGACCCGATGACCTTGTGAAGTCACTTCTAGCCCCTTACAATCTATGAAACATTATAAACTAGGAATGGATGGTTAAGGAGCATAGAAACAGGTGGTTGGGAAATGGAAAGCAACAGGGGACAGAATTTGAATGAGCCAAAGTGGAGATACTAGAACAGGATGAATAACTAGATTAGATGAAGGAATTTGGAGGTTGACAGAAGCAGGGACTGGCTAAGGGACATGGTTATGGCTAGGGAAAAGGTGGAGGCAAGATAGGACACGGGTGAGAGAGAATCAACCATGAGGAGCCTAGGAATAGAGGAATCTTAGACCACTAAAGTGTACTCTCCTCTAGAACCTGGGACTGAACTCAAGATCCAAATCTCAAAAATACCTTGCTATCAACAAGTACCTGGCAAACCCTTTGGCAGAGTATGAGTTTTCTCCACCTCTACAAGTCCTCTATTAGCTCAAGAGAGAAGTCATCGTGGTGAATCAAAGATTCCATCTTTGCCCACAAACCAAGGAGATGCCAGCATCATTTCACAGGGAATTTGTGAGGTTCTTTTTTTTTTTAAAAAAAAAAAAAAAATTGGAAATTTGAGTTCTCAGTTACTCAACTGTATATTGTTTTTTCCACAAGACTTTGTCCTCATTCACTGCATAGAATGGGCTTGCTTGGCACTGAATTAGGGTTTTGGGGATTGAAAGAGTCTCTGGGGAACCCCTGCCTCATTTATTGCTGAAATTAGAAGCAGGTAGTGCAGGGGTGGGCAGTTATTTTGGCTGGACAGCCGCTTAATGATTTCTGGTGAGCTGTTGAGGGCCACACACAAAATCTTTTAGAAGATATCTTTTTAACGAATTATAGATAAAAAATCATATACTAAAAAATCAAGCATCTTTAAGGTATTTTAATTTTATTTTTTCCTGATTTGGTTTTTTTAGTAGTTTATATAGAGGCAAATGTGTAATAGCTTAAAATAAAGCCCCCACTCTGATCACACCTTCCCTGGACCCAAAGAAGCTGGAGGGGTGGGGGTAGTGAGCAGCTGGACCTGAAGTTGCTGCGCCCCATAGAGCTGGGTGGTGGCACAGAGTTGCTGTGGCTGCTCTGCCCAGCTCCGTGGGGCCCAGGGCAGGCACCCCAATTAGCTTCCCATAGGGATGGCCCTGGAGATAGGTGTGGGTACAGGTAGGCAGGTTAGGGTGGGGAGAAGGCAGCTAGGAGCTGGAGCCCTCTTCTCTGGGGTAGGAGTTGCCTAGTGTGAGGGAGTGGGGCCTAGGAGCGGCCGTGAACTCCCTAGTGCCCCCTACCGTCACGTTAGGGTGGACTAGGCACCCTCGAATCCTCGCCCGCCACAACTTTGATGAGCAATAAGTTGTATGGGAGGCTGCCTCTGTTCCCCTAGTTAATGGTACCAATGTTCCTGCCCCTACTCCGAAATGGGGTATCTCTATGCGCCCCGCCTTAAGGGCTATGCATGCCTCCAACCTCCCCTTCAGCACGCCCCAAGCCTCGCAGCTGTTCCGTGGGACGTTGTACAGTCCCTCGCCCCTCTGGTGCCCTCTCTCTCTCGGGCACCCTGGGCTCCTCGCCCGCCTGGCGCCCCCTTGGGCCAGGCTCCTATCTTCCAGCCTGCTCCCTGCGCCCTGGGCCTGTCTCACCAGTGTCCGGCTATTGCTGGCGCCCCCTGGGTCCAGCTCGCTGCCGGCGCCCTTGGGCCTGGCTCGCTGCCAGCGCCCTACTACTGGCGCCCTTGCCGGCGTTCCTCGCCTGCTCGCTCTCTCTCTCTTTCTCTGCCCCGCTCTGGGGCCTTGCCCTCTCTGGGGCCGACACCGCACGCCTCACACTCTTTCTCTTCCCCACTCTGGGGCCTTGCCCTCTCTGGCTCAAACAATAATGCCCCTCTGGCACTGGGCCGCCGTTGCCCCCACTGGGCAAATGCTGCCCGTATGGGCTGGGGTCTCTGACCCCTCTCACCGCGCCTCGCCGGCGCAAACCGTGCCCCCCTGGCACAAGCAATAGTGCCCCTCTGGCACTGTGCCCCTACTGGGCACCGGGAACCCCCAAGCTGCTGGGGAGCCCCTGTGAGGCCTCCTCACTCCCCTACAGCCTCACCCGGTCCTCCGGATTAACTGTAACAAACTCAAGCCCGATGGCTGCAACCCAAACAATAGAGCCTCCTGCTCATAATAAACTCCAAGCCTGTCTGGGGCTTGTAACCCTACCTCACTTTAGAGTCTCGTGGTTCCCCGCATCATCGCAGCACAGCAGCAACCACTGACTCCGGCCACTCAGCTCAGCCACAGAGCTCCTGCTCCTGTGGCAGCCAGGGGAGAACTGCTAGGCAGGCTCCGGCCTAAGCTGTTTATAAAGGCCTGGCCCTGCCCCCTTCTGGCCACCTGACCGGCCTGGTCACCCTGGTAACCGGCACCTGAGCTGCCCGGGTGATTGGCAGCTCTGTCAATTACACTCACAGTCACGGGGCCCTTATGTGACTCCGTGACACCTAGCAACAGCTTTCCCCATACCTGGAGTGGTGCAGCAGGGGCAGAAAGAGGAGGCGCGACTGGAGGTGGGGGGAACCGAGCAGCGCCTGGGTGACTGCAGCTGCACTAGGAACAGCCCTGCAGGGATGCTGAGTTTACTGGCTTGGGCCGTTGCCAGCAGGTGTGGGTGGGAGGGTGTGGGGCTCAGTCCCATGCAGAGCACCATGGGGGCAGCTGCAGGCCAGAGCCAATCAATCAGTGGATATCCGCCCACGGGTCAGATCCAGTCAGTTGGTGGGCCAGTTGTGGCCCACGGGCTATATTTTGCCCACCTCTAAGGACTAGGCAAGGCAGACAGATACAAAGACAGCTCTATCATTAGTCTCTCTGAACAGAGATTTTAATGTCAAAAGACAACACCACTGAAGCCATTCCACAATGTAGTGTGGTAGCCATTCCACAACAATAAAAAAAAAATCATTATGTGATTTATGTTTCTTGAGAGAAGAATTTTCAATACTTTAGAGCAGGGGTGCTAAACCCCCGGCCCACAAGCTAGATCCATCCCTCAGTGCCATGTCCCAGAGAGGCACTGAGGTCCCGGATGGTAGGGGAGTTGGGAGTCCAAGGTGAGTGGTTGTTCCTTAAGGAGACGATCTTCCAAGCCCAAAGGGTGACAGTCCCAATGCGAATCAAAGTGGGCAAGAGTGCTCAAAAGCCCCCATGGATCACCAAAGGCATTCAGGAATGTCTGAAAGCTAAAAAGGAGGCATATACCCAGTGGAAGGGATGGGCTATCACCCAGGAAGATTATACCTCCATTTCTCGAGACTGTAGGGGGTCTGTTAGGAAGGCTAAGGCAGAGACGTAACTAGAACTAATGACCAGAATCAAAGATAACAAGAAGTCCTTTTTTAAATGCATACAGAGTAAAAAGAAGGCACTGGGTAACATGGGGCCCCTGGAGGACACGCTTGGCAATCTCATGGTTGCACCAGATGATAAAGCTGACCTCTTTAACAAATTGTTTGCTTTCATTTTTCTGAGCAGGAAGCAGGACATCTCCCCCACTGGGAGTCCGGATGGACTCAGGAGAGGCGCTGCCAGGCCTGGGGTCAGAGAGGACTTAGTTAGGGAACTTCTGGTGGGGCTGGATGTGTTGAAATGAGCAGGTCCAGATGATCTCCACCCCAGGGTGCTGAGGGAATTGGCAGGGGTCATTGTGGGACCCCTGGCACAGCTTTACAAGTGCTTGTGGTGCTCTGGCCAGGTGCCAGAGGACTGGAAAAGGGCCAGTGTGGTCCCTATTTTCAAAAAAGGGGGGAAGGAGGACCCAGGTAAAGGAAGGAGGACCAGGTAACTATAGGCTTGTTAGTCTTACCTCGGTCCTGGGGAAGCTCTTTGAGAAAATTATCCACGAGCACATCTGCGAGGGACCAGCAGGGGAGATTATGCTCAGGGGCAATCAACATGGGTTTATTAGGGGCAGGTCCTGTCAGACCAACCTGGTTGCCTTTTATGACCAGGTCACAAAATCCTTGGATGCAGGTGTCACAGTGGATGTGGTCTTTCTGGACTTTAGAAAGGTCTTCAACACTGTCTCTCCAACCCCATTCTCATTGAAAAATTAGGCGACTGTGGAGTTGATGCCTGCAGAGTCAGATGGGTTGCAAATTGGCTAAAAGGCCGCACCCAGAGAGTGGTAGTGGAAGGGTCATATTTGACCTGGAGGGATATGGGCAGTGGAGCCCCCCAGGGCTCAGTCCTCAGGTCTGCACTGCTCAGCATCTTCATCAGTGACTTGGACAAGGGGGTGAAAAGCACCTAGTTCAAATTCGTGGATGACACTAAGATGTGGGGAGAGGTGGGCACGATAGAAGGGAAGGACAGGTTACATGGGTGGGCAGATGAGAACAGGATGGGATTCAATACTGACAAGTGCAGGGTACTGCACCTAGGGAGAAGGAACCAGCAGCATACCTATAGGCTGGGGAATTCCCTTCTCATCAGCACAGAGGCAGAAAAGCATCTTGGAGTCATTATTGATTCCAAGACGAACATGAGCCGCCAACGTGAGGACACAGTCAGTAATGCCAACTGCACTTTGTCATGCATCCACGGGTGCATCACAAGCAGGTCCAAGGAGGTGATCCTCCCCTTTTATGCGACATTGGTCAGGCCACAGTTGGAGTACTGCATCCAGTTCTGGGCACCACACTTCAAGAGGGATGTGGACAACATGGAGAGGGTCCAGAGGAGGGCCACTCATACGATCAGGGTGCAGCAGGGAGGGCCTTATGAAGAGAGGCTACAGGACCTGAACCTGTTCAGCCTTCACAAGAGAAGCCTGAGAGGGGACCTGGTGGCCATCTACAAACTTACCGGGGGGACCAGCGGGGAATGGGAGAGTCCCTGTTCCCCCGAGCACTACCAGAAATAACTAGAAATAATGGCCACAAGTTGATTGAGAGTAGGTTCAGGGTAGACATCAGGAGGCACTACTTCCCAGTCAGGGTGGCTAAGATCTGGAACCAACTTCCAAGGGAAGTGGGGCTGGCTCCTACCCTGGGGGTCTTCAAAAGGAGGCTAGATAATCACCTAGCCAGGGTCGTTTGACCCCAGCATTCTTTCCTGCCTGTGGCAGGGGGTCAGATTTGATGATATGCTCAGGTCCTTTCTGACCCTACCAATTATGAAACTATGTTTTTTGGCCATGCAAACCCAGTTGGGCCTACAGGGTGACATGGGGCCAATCCCAGCCAGATGGGGGTGGTGCAGGGCCTGATCCGGCCTGCAAACTTTCATCTGTCCCACAGGGACAAAACTGAGGACCACTGGGTTGGAGGAATTATTTTTTTCTCATCAGTTTAGCTAGAGCAAAACGCAACAACAGCTTTAGGATGCTACGTGTGTATGCTGAAGGCCAGGATGCAAAGTCCCACAAGAATAAACTTTGCACCTAGTTTCTAAGTTAAAAATACATAACACGTGTGGGTAAGTGGTTATGAGAATTAGATTGCATATTATCAGTTCTCCAGCTGTCTCGTTAATTTTTACCATCATCACATGATGATGTTACGGTGGGAAAAATACAGGAGACCCTCAACATTCGTGTGGGATACATTCTCATATCCTCTGCAAATGGCAAAATCCGTGAATAAGGCACTGCATTCATGAACACCAGCTGCATTCATGAACGCAGTGCCCCCAGCAGCTGGGGGTGGGGGGCACGGTTGCTCTGGTGACAGCAGGAGTGCAGCAGTGATGGCAGGAGCACGGCAGCGGCTAGTGCGGAGTTCCCAAGGAGCTCCTTTAACAACCCACCAGCTGCTTCTTTAAATATTACAATTAGAGGGCAATCCTTGGAGAAAGTTGAGCATTTCCCCTATCTGGGTAGCCACTTTTCCCTAAAAGTAAACATATATAGTGATATGCAACACTGTATAAATTGTGCCAGTGCTGCCTTTGGATGTCTCCAAAATCATGTCTTCAATGATCATGGCATCAGGACCCAAACCAGGCTTCTTATCTGTCAGGCTTTTGTCATCCCTACCTTGTTGTGTGGATGTGAAACTTTGATCAGAAACACCTGAAAACTTTGGGATGTTACCGTCAGCAATGTCTTCAGACAATCCTCCACATCAACTAGAAGAACAGAAGAAAGAACACCATCATCCTGGCTCAAGCAACCATCACCCACATTGAAGCCATGTTTATATAGCACCAGTTCTGTTGGACAGTATATGTCATAAGGATGCCTGACAGCCAGCTTCCAGAAGTCCTGTACTCCCAGCTCAGCCATGGTTATTAGAGGTGAGCAAAAGAAGAGATTCAAGGGCACCTTCAAGGCCAGTCTAGTGAAATCTGATATTAACATCCATAAATGGGAGAATTAAGCACTGAATAATCTCCAGTGGTGCCATGGTCATTTCAACGAACTTGCTTTACTATGGAGGTGTATAGATGAGATAGACAAGGGGAAAGAGCTGTGGCCCATAATCACCAGGATGTGCTTCTTCCTTCCAGAACTGTTTGCCACATCTGCAGTCAAACGTGCAGATCTCAGATCGGGCTCCTCAGTCATGTAAGACTCACCAATGACTTCCCTATTTACTGGAAAGGGACTGCCTCTGAGTGATTCCTAAATTGTTGGCTTTTTAAGATCTATGATACTGGCAGCAATTGGCTTCTCAAACGCTTCTGGAATTTTCTTTTCATGAAAATACACAAAAAACAGCTGTGTGTTATGTTGCATTTCTATTGGTGCAAGACTCCTATTGCAGCTCTTCCATTATTTCTTCTTTCTTACCCTTTCTTATTTCCTATGCACCAACAGTCTACTTAGCCTTATAAATTATAGGGTGCATAAGAGTACTCACTTTCTGATGACATTGCTAAGTCTTACGGAATTAGTGTGGTTAATGGGAACTTGAACAAAAAGAAGGTGATCATTTGGGCCTTTGAGCTAAGTGCAGACAGTCAAAAAGCCCAAGGCTTAATTGATTCAATCTTTGCAGGTTAATCTAGGCTGCATAAATTGAACTGATAATCAAGTGAACAGACATTCATTCACTTTTGATTCTAGAAGTGCAGCCACATACCTACAGTGCACATGCCTGTCAGAGGCCAGGGGGTGCTACAGCATGGCTCCCTGTTTGGTTGGAGCAGACAGCTTGGGCCAAGGCTAGCCCACCTACCCTGTGAAGGAAGGTTTACAAGGGGGGTGAAAAGCACCCTGGGATGCTGGGGGGACGATGAGATAACTTGAATCCAGAGGGGATCTGGGACAGAAGTTCAGTAAACCGATTTAACCTAAATCAGTTAAGTCTGATACTACATCCATCCAGCTTTATCTGAAACTGCCATTTTGAAAGCAGTTTACGTGCACTGAACTTCTATTCTGTTACAGATTTGAACCGGTTTCTGATCACTTATACTGGTTTATTTTTATCCCTAGCCTTAGAATCAGGCAGATAAGGACAGTGCAGAAGACCGTATGGAAGGATAGCTGGGAAAAGGGAAAAATGGGGCATGAGTGGAAGAAAGAGAGATGGAGGAAAAGAACTTAAGCAGATAGACAGGTGGAGATGGGGTGGACAGGACCCTGTACCTTAAGTGGGATGCAGAACATGAGAGGAGACCAGTGGAGGCAGTCAAAGAGAAGGTCGCGTGGTTCAAGCAGTGGGCAAATAGTGTGTTTTATTTTGGCTGTGGAATTATGGCAGTGTGAAAGAAAGCAAAGTGAGAGGCTGGGAGATGACCAAGGCCCAGACAAAAGATTTAGCTACGGGATATAGCCAATATATTCTGTTTGGTGTGGCCATTTTAGGATATATTGTCACAAGGCACTTTACTGCTTCATAGTTTCATAGTTTTTAGGGTCGGAAGGGACCTGAGCAGATCATCGAGTCTGACCCCCTGCCATGGCAGGAAAGATGGGGTCAAATGACCCCAGCAAGATGTTCATCTAACCTCCTCTTAAACACCCCCAGGGTAGGGGCCTGCACCACTTCTCTTGGAAGTTGGTTCCAGATCCTAGCCACCCTAACAGTGAAGTGGCGCCTCCTGATATCTAGCCTAAATC
>NW_017728947.1:17914669-17949478 GCF_001723895.1 Crocodylus porosus
GTCCAGGAAGACTACATCCGCTGCTACCCCTGCATCTAAGGATTTGGTGACCTGATCATAGAAGGCCACCAGGTTGGTCTGACAGGACCCGCCTCTAATGACCCCGTGTTGGTTGCCCCTAAGCATAAGCTCCCCTGCTGGTCCCTCATGGACATATGCCAGGATAATTCTCTCAAAAAGCTTACCCAGGGTCGAGGTAAGACTAACTGGCCTGTAGTTTCCTGGGTCCTCCTTTCTCCCTTCTTTGAAAATGGGAACCACATTGGCCCTCTTCCAGTCCTCTGGCACCACACCAGAGCACCACGAGTGCCATAAAGTCGTTCCAGGGGTCCCGCAATGACCTCAGCTAATTCCCTCAGTACTCTAGGTTGGAGATCGTCCAGACCAGCTGATTTGAATACATCCAGTCCCTCCAGCAGTTCCCTAACTAGTTCCTCACTAACCCTTGGCCTAGGTGCACCTCCCCTGGGGTCTAAGGGAGGGGGGCTGTTCTGGTCCCTGCTCAGGAAAATGGAGGCAAAGAAATCATTAAATATGTTGGCTTTGTCATCTGGTATGATGACCAAATTTCCTAGCGTGTCCTGCAGGGACCCCACATTACCCAGAACCTTCTTTTTGCCCCCTATGTATTTAAAAAAGGACTTCTTGTTGTCCTTGATCTGGATAGCTAGTCCCAGTTCCAGCTCCGCCTTGGCTTTCCTGACTGCGCCCCTGCATCCCCGAGGAACCACAGTATAATCCTCCCTTCCATTGGGTGTGCGCCTCCCTTTTAGCTAGGAGACAGCTCCGGGTGCTTTTGGTGAGCCATGGGGGTTTTTGCACCCTCCTGCGCCTTTTGATCCATGTTAGGATTACCTCTCTTTGGGCTTGGAGGATCGTCTCCTTAAGGAGCAACTACTCTTCTTGGACACCTGACTCCCCTCCAGGACCTCAGTGCCTCCCCAACTATTCTCCTTAGCTCATTGAAGTCCACCCTCCTGAAATCTAGGGCTGCTGCCTTGCTGTAGGCCTTTGCCACCTTGCACTGGATGGTGAATTCCAGCAGGCGATGATTGCTGTCACCCAGGTGGTCGAGCACCTGCAGCCCTCTCACCAGGTCGTCGCCAGCAGCCAACACCAGGTCCAACAAGGCATCTCCCCTGGTGGGGCTGTGCACCTCCTGAGTTAGATGGTCCTGCATTTGGGCTAGGAACCTACGCGAGAGATCAAACCTGGCTGACTGCTCTTCCCAGCAGATGTCTGGAAGGTTCAGGTCACCCGTGATGACCATATCCTTTGACCTAACTACCTCTGTGAGCTGACTCAAGAATTCCTGGTCTAGCTCTTCCCCTTGGTTGGGTGATCTGTAGTAGACCCCCACTGTTAAATCTCTTTCCCCTCAACTGCCTTGTATTCTAACCCAGAGCACTTCAGAGTGCCCCTCCTCTGACTCTTTGCTAATTGATGAGGATGTGTATTCCTCCTTAATGTAGAGCGCCACGCCCCGACCTTTCCTCCCTGTCCTATCCCTCCTGTACAGTGTATAGCCCTTGATATTCACCGCCTAGTCATGCGTTGGATCCCACCACATTTCAGTGAGCCCCACCATGTCTGGGTTGGTGGCAGCTAGCAGGAGGGTAAGTTCCTCTTGCTTGTTTCCCATACTACGAGTGTTTGTGTACAGGCATTTGAGGCCTCCTGAGGATGTGTGCACTGGCCACCTAATCTCAGCATTGGCCTGGCCCTTGTTGCTTACCTGTGTATATGTTCTGCTTGTCGGTCTAGGCTGGACTGTATTTGTGGGTGTTGCTTGTTTTGGCAGTCCAAGGCTTCCTCTGCCCTCGTCTTCCCCTTCCCCCAGTGAGCCTAGTTTAAAGCCTGCCGGAGGAGATCCACCAACCTAGAAGAAAACACACGCTTACCTTTCGGGGAAAGGTGGAGCCCATCCCATCCGAGCATGTCTCTTGTCATGATGTGCGGGTTGTTGTTGAGGAAGCCAAAGCTGCAACCCGCGAGTAGTTTACTGCACAGTAAGTATGCATGTCTACCTGTGCACATGCTTACTACACAGTAAACTGCTCTAATCATAAGTAAATTTGCTACCTGCAAATACAAGTAGTAGATAAGGATCTCCCAGCACCCGCCCTGTGGTTGCAGAGCTGGTGCTGGGAGATAACAATCGTCTAGTGCTGGCCCCATGACCACAGAGCTGGGGCTGAGAGATCCTTATCTCCCAGCCCAGCCCTGCAACTTTGGAGGTCAGGCTGAGAGATAAGGATCTCTCACCCCCACCCTCCTGTCATGGAGTGGGGGCTGGGAGCTCCCTGTTGGTGGGGGCTGGGGAGCCTGTTGCCTGCCCAGTTCATTGATTGTGGGGCCAGTGTGATCCATTTACTCCAGCCTGGAGCATGGTCATGGAGCTGGGCGGGGAACAGGCTCTCCAGCCCCCATCACACAATTACAGAGCCAGGGTTGGGAACTGTCCCCATTAGGGGCAGTTCTCAGTCCCATGCTCTGATCTGGTGATCAAAGCACAGGGCTTGGAAAGGGCTGCAGGGGTGGGGCAGGTCCTCGCCCCACCCAGCTGGGGGCTAGCTGCCCCACTGGTGGATTGGGGCAAGGGGCTAGGACCTGCTCCTTCCCTGCAGCTCTTCCTCTTCCCTTGATTGGGGAGCTGGGACCAGGAGCTCCCTGCAGCCAGGGCAGGGGGGATATTGTCCCCACCCTGGCAGCAGGCAGCCCCCAGGGGCAGGGTGTAATGTACCAGCCCCAGCCAGGAGACGGCTGTCTCCTGACCTGGTGCTCCCTGCCAGCCCCTGGGCTAGCACCCAGGGAGAGCCTAGAGCTTCCTTTGGTGGCAGCCCATTTTAGGGCCCCAGGAAGCAAGAGCAGTTTGCTGCCATTAGCAGCAAATCTGCTCCTGCTTCCATGCACGTGTAGATGCCTGCCCAGGAGTATTTACTTGTGAATAAAGTGCTCCCAGATCTAGTGCACATTTAGACACACTCACAGCAAACTAGCTCCTTATAGTTCTTCACCGTGACAAATTTAATAAGACTTGCTAAAATGTGGGAAGGTGGTAGACCTTTGCTTAAACAACACTTGGCAACTATGGGGCTTAGCTTTGCAAGGCATCACAGGTATCAAGAGTAAAACAAATTGTTGGGTGGTCTGAAAAGCTTGTTCTTTTACTTGAATTGCATGTACTCTGACACAACCTGCCACTAGCTATAAATAAGCCCCTCGCCTCCGTTCTGGTACGGAATGTTGATGCTGGTATTGACATTGGTCTCCCTTGTACCTGGGTCTAAATTTTGCTGCCTTCTCTTTTATAATGTCTCTGATATCTAGCCTTTTTTGTCTGTGGAGTCAAGCAAGCCCTTAACTGGCATCTTAAATGCCATAATCTCTTCAGTACTGATATCTTCATGTTTGCTCCTGCATTTCCGTTTCACCTGGTGCCCCTGAACTAATGTTCTCAGTCCATTGTGCTAACCTCCCAACTTCATGTGCTTCCTGGCCTCTCCTTTCATTTTATCCACCATTTTACTTCAGCCTACAGAAGTAAAATCTGTCAAATCTGTTACTTTTTAACAACTGCAGCCCCCACCTTTGCTTTGCCCACTCCCCTGGCCTTAATTTTACTCATTTGTCTGCTTTTCTCACAAACAACTCCAGAATGTTTTTTTTTTCCCATGCCACCCCTTATGTCTGGTTATTCTTTCATGGCCCAGAGGGCTTGCAAAACTGCTTCCTGTTTGCTTTTTAAAAAAATCTTTCCCACCTTTGCCATGTCATCTACAAATTGCTTCCATCTTGCCCTAGTTGAACTAGCAATCACTTGCTACTATGAAGAGTACTGTTACCATTAGGTTAAGCATTCATCAAGCCACACAGGGACTGGCAGCTCTTCTTCCAGCCTGTTGAGCCTGGGTTGTTTCTTTCTTCACCCCAACCTACACTATGCCACTGCTCTGCAATAGGGTGGGTGTGTTAGCTCATGCTGGCCAATGTGTTGTGATCACGGGAGGAGGGGTAGTTGGAGTAAGCTGATCGCATTTCCCACCCCTACCCCCCCACACACACTTGCACACACTTTGGGGGAAGCTGTCCTGGGCACAGGGATCCCTGGGATCCAAGGAATCTTAATCAACCACAACAAGAACTCCAGCCCATCCCCAGGCTTGTTCTCAACTTTAGAAAAAGTCCAGAATGGATCCTGCTTTTTGACGCGAGGATACAAATGACAGGAGATGGAGGATTCCTTCTTTTTTACATAAAAATTTGTGTAGTAATGTTTCCATTCAGGCTTCAGCCTGAGTAGCCTGGGTAGATGGTAACCAGATGCCAACACACAGGGAGGTGGGGCAGCCAGACCCTTTGTGTACCCTTGTGTACTCCTAAGTGTACACCACACCCAATGTCCAGTGCAACAAGCATGCAGAAAAAGCGAGGGGCAGAACTGCTTCGAGACCAGGCTTGGGCAGGGGGCCAGCCCCTTTGGGAGGCCTGCAGTATAGACCCCCGATGCCAATCCAGACTTGTGGGGGGAAGGCAGGCAGGCTAACTCTTGCAGACCTTTGCATGAAAAGATTTCCCGCCCCAACCAGCAGCACCCCGTACAACAAGCAACAAGCTCCAAGAAAAAAGTTGGAGGCTTTGCAAGGGAGGCAGGCAGCACCGCTTATTGTGAATTCAACCCCCCCACCCCCAAAAGAAAGCCTGTGGCTCTTAAGCAAAGCCACTGACAATTCCCCCCAGAAAAGTAACCCAGCACAACCCAAGAAAATAAACAAACCAAAATATCAACTCTTGTCCTAAAATGCCACCTGGCGGTAAAGTAGTACTGAAAGGGCAGGTGGGTAAAATTGTTCTGACATGCCCCCTAACGCATTTTACTATTTATAGCATAATAAGCCAGTTCGTCGTAAATCACATCCACGTTACCTGAATTAGTCGTCGTAAACTAAGAAAGGAAAATTAAACCAGGAACATTTTAGTGGATCAATGCCAATTACGTAGACAAGCGCCCCACCATTTCAATTTAGGGGGCATAGAATGCAACTCCGAAGGACTAAACTCCCATCACGTGTACAAGGACCCCAGCTCTTCTAGCTAAACATTCCACTTCCAGAAATTATACCATATCA
Source organism: Crocodylus porosus (assembly GCF_001723895.1). NCBI lineage: Eukaryota > Metazoa > Chordata > Crocodylia > Crocodylidae > Crocodylus > Crocodylus porosus. The sequence continues at coordinate 17,919,799 of NW_017728947.1, forward strand.
CACAGTCTCCACATCTGCCCAGGAACAGGAGCCAAATGACAGCAGTCTCTCTTTTTTCCAAAAAGTAGAAAGTGCTCCCTTGTTTGTCTGTTGATCCTTCAGATCAAGCCACACAGGATCCTGAAGGTCTTCTTCTAGCCTGTGCAGCTACTCCTCCAACTAAGGGACACCAAGGCATCTAGGTTACAACTGGGAGAGAGCCATCACAAGAATCCCTGATTAACTCCCCTCTGCCGTTCCATTAATATGTTTATTCATCAGCTGTGCTTTGTCTTGATCTTAGATAGTAAGTTCTCTGAAGCAAGAAAATATTAGATTGCATAGTACAATAGGGCCTTTCTTCTTCATGGAGTCCAGTGGTGCTACCACAGTAAAAAAAATTACATTAATTTGGCTGTCCATCATGGGCTAGACTTTGGTCCTACTGAAGGCAGTGTTGAGACTAACCACTGACTTCTGCAGGAATCAGAACAGCAAATATATTGTTGAAAGGGCTAGTTACACAGTAGAAAACAACAGTTGTTATACATTAATGTCTGGATTTGTTGTCTTCTTACTATGTTGCATGAATTAGCTTCATATTAAATGCATGCCATAGTTTGAAATACACTTCAGACTGATGAAAGCCTGGTCATATGTCAGTACAAGCGTGTGAAATAGAGACCGAAACTCATCTGAAGATGTGTGGATGATATTAATTGATGTTTTTAATGAATGCCTCTGTTTGCAGGAATCTGCAATGCAAACTAGCAGTTTTTAGAAAGTAATGCATATTATAATTAGGGCACGCTTTTATGGATGCTTTGAAGTCCTAAACATTTTTGAAATTCAAATGGAGACTGGAAATAAAGGAATCTGCACAATAAAGGGGCATTAAATTATGTCCAAAAATTTCACTGTTTTGTAGATGTAAATATATGCCATAATTAGTGGTAACATGAAGAGGATGGTTGAGTTTATTCCTATTCTTATTTAAAACAGCTGTGGCATGAAAAATAATGCTCCTTCTCTTTGTGATCTGCTGTAACAAACATTTACCCATGTAATCAGTGTTCAGAAGTGGCTTGTCCTCATGGTCTCCTCCCAGCCCCCACTGCTCTTCCTTGGTGCCTCTGCAGCATATTTTGGTAGGCACAGAAATTCTTTGTGTTCTTCATTCACAAGAAAAGTTGCTGCTGCCTTTGTATTTTCTATTTTTAATGTAATTTTTCATGTACAGCTGAGAAGTACCTCCTCCCACTTGCCAGTTTTGATTGGCAACTGATCTGAAGTTCACAAATGGGATCTGTGGTCCAGATGATTCTCTGGCCAGCATGCAGATGTATGCAAAACACATTAGTTATGGAAGCAAGCAGCAGTCACCCACCTTTTTGCCAACCCTTCCTCCCCTCTTTTAACCGAACCTTCTCCACTTAGCTAACTCATGTGATGTTTGAGCAGGACTTGTTCACGAAATGATACAAGAGCATCAGTGTCTTGGAATTAATAATGAGTCAAAAGGGAAGAGCAGCTGAAAAGCCCAAGCAGCTTGGCCTGTCCATCACAAGCCTAACCATGTGGCAGCTCTGGAAACAATTCTAAAGCTGCAGTGTAACTATCAATGAAATGTGCCAAGGATCCAGATGCTCCTATTGGAAAAAATTGTTTCACAATTTGGAATCTCTGCCCTTTGATCAGATAAAAAAAGTGATTAACTTACCTACCTCAGTGTGATCATGTCATGAATCAGATTCATTGTTTATTTTTAATTGATTTGCATTATTCTGGTACCTAGCAGCCCACCTGATGGTCCATGATCCCATCTTAATAGATGCTTTACAAGTAACAGAACAAATGGATAGTCAGTAGTGTAGAGAGTTTACAATCTCAGTAGAAGGCTAGAGAGAAAGATGAAGATAGGACTGCAAGGAAAGAATATTGGTCAGCATGACAGCCAGAAGCTATAGCACATCATCTGTGTAACCATTGTTGAGGGTTTTTTTAGGTATAGGAAAGGAGAATTTGGGGAGGGATTGGAAGGAAAATAATAGACCATAGATTCTTAAGACTATGTTCAGCTAATCTGACTCCCTGCATATTGCAGGCCAAAGAAGCAGTAATGTCTATGTCAAAACAATGACTTCTACTAGACCTAGAAGATTACCAGTTCAGGACTCAGAGACTCCCTAGGATAGGGAACTCACCACATCATTAAGTTAGTAAGAAAGGCTGAAGGGAGCAATGGAACTCAGGCTGGCAACAAAAATTAAAGACAACAAAAAGCTTTTTCAGGTATCTAGGGAGCAGAAAGAAGGTGCAGGGTAACATAGGACCTCTACAGGACAGTCTAGGACAATTAGTGACAGATAGGAGGGACAAAGCTGAGCTCTTCGTTAAGTTTTTTGTATCAGTATTCCTGAACACGGATGAAGACACATCGCCACATTGGATTATAGACAGGCACAGCCCACCAACACCAGCCTACCAATAGTTAGTCTTGACCTAGTGAAGGGACACTTGGGAGAGTCTTGATGTGTTCAAGTCAGCAGGCCAGGATGATCTTCATCCAAAGGTGCTAAAGGAACTGGCCAGTGTCATAGCAGAACCACTGGCAAAACTGTTTGAGCGCTCACAGCACTCAGGGCAGGTCCCAGGGGACTGGAAAAGGGCCAATTTGGTCCCTATTTTCAAAAAGGGGAGGAGGGAGGATCTGAGTAAGTATAGACTGGTTAGTCTCACCTCTATCATTGGGAAAACCTTTAAATAAATTATTAAGGGTTACATTTGTGTGAGTCTGGCAAGAAAAATAATGCTGAAGGGCAACCAGCATGGATTCATAGCAGGTACATCCTGCCTGACCAACCTTGTTTCTTTTTACGACCAGCAGGTTACAAACTGGTTAGATGCAGGAGTCATGGTGGATGTCATATACTTGGATTTTAAAAAAACCTTTGATATGGTACCACATCCCATTCTCATTAAAAAAAATTACTGAGCGGTTGTGACTTCGATGATTACATGGTCAGGTGGGTGGCAGATTGTCTAATGGGATGTACCCAGAGCAGGGGTTTTCAACTGGAGGTATGTAACATACTGGGAGTACCTCCTCAGGAGTACCCCTCCTGGTGGTCAGTTGGCTGCTGGGGACACCTCCCTGGTTTGTCTGGCCACTAGGGGACTCCTGCCTTCTGGATTGGACACCGAGGGTACACTGACCCAAAAAGGTTGAAAACTCCTGACCCAGAGAGTGGTGATGGATGGGTTGGCATTGACCTGGCAAGATGTGGGCAGTGGTGGTGGTATCCCCCAAGGCTTGGTCCTTGGGCCAGTGCTGTTCAACATCTTCATCAGTGATTTGAATGAGGGCATGGTGAGCACATTGTCCAGATTCACAGATGACACCAAATTGTGGGGCAAAGTAGACACAGTGGAGGGCAGGGAACAGATTAAGGTGGATTTGGAGAGGTTGGAAAGGTGGGTAGAACAAAATAGGATGCAGTTTAACAAGGTTAAGTGCAGAGTACTGCACTTAGGGAGAAGGAATCACCAACACATACAGATTGGGAGATGACTTCCTAAGCAGCACAGAAGCAGAAAGGGATCTTGGAGTCAGTCAACTCAAAGATGAAAATGAGTTGACAAGGTGGAGTGATCCGTTTTGCTAACCGCACTGTATCATGCATTAACAGATACATCATGAACAGGACTAAGGAGGTAATACTTCCCCTCTGTGTGGCACTGTTAAGGTTGCAGCTGGAGCACTGCGTTCAGTTTTGGGTGCCACGTTTCAGGAGGGACATGGATAACCTTGAGAGGATCCAGAGGAGGACCTCTCATATGCTATGGGGCCTGCAGGACAGGTCCTATTAGGAGAGGTTGAGGGACCTGGATCTCTTCAGCCTCTGTAAGAGAAGGTGGAGGGGGGAATCTGGTGGCCATCTATAAATTTTTCCAGAGGGCATGGGGAGCGCAAGAAACAGGAGATACTCTGTTTACCAAGGCACCTCTTGGAGTAACTAGAAAAAATGTCCACAAACTGACAGAGAGCAGATTTAAATTAGACATAAGGAAGAACTTTATGGTAAGGGTTACCAGAATCTGGAATGAGCTTCCAAGGGAGGTGGTGCTCTCCCCTACCTTGGAGGTCTTTTAAGAGGAGACTGGACACACACTGCCTATCTAGCCTGACCCAGAAGTCCTTGTTAGGATCACTGCATTCCAGGATACACTCTCCCATTTTATAAGTGTGACTTACGTACTTTGTTGTTCTACACAAAACCTTGTCTTCATCTGGGTTAAAATGCATACTGTTTAAATAAACCCACTTTGCTCGGCAATCTGCCGTAGTCTCTATATCCTCTTTGAAACACTCCCTTCAGGTAGTTGAAGGCTGCTAGTAAATCCCCTCTCAGTCTTCTCTTCTCCAGACTAAAAAAGTCCAGTTCCCTCAGCCTCTCTTCATAAGTCATGCCCCAGCCCCCTAAGTATTTTCATTGCCCTCCACTGCACTGTCTCCAATTTGTCTACGGCCTTTCTGTAGTAGGGGGCCACATAGTACTCCAGATGTGACCTCACCAGTGCTGAATAGAGTGGAATAATTGCTTCCCTCAATCTCCTGGCAATGCTCCTACTAATGCAGTCCAGTATGCTGTTAAACTTTGCAACAAGGGCACACTGTTGGCTCATATTCAGTTTTTGTCCCCTGTAACCCCAGGTCCTTTACTTCTGAGATTGTTCTGTCCTAAGTACAGGACTTTGCAGTTGTCCTTATTGAACCTCATGAGATTACTTTTGGTCCAGTCCTCCAGTTTGTCTAGGTCTCTGAATCCTAGCCTTATCCTCCAGTATATCTGTTTGCTCCCCCCAGCTTGGTGTCATCTTCAGATTTGCTGAGGGTACACTCCATCCCATCTTCCAGATTATTGATGAAGATATTGAACAAAACTGGCCCCAGAACTGACCTTTGGGGCTCTCCTCTTGATACCAGCTGCCAACTAGACATTGAGCCATTGATTACTACCCTTTGAGCCCACTGATCCAGCCAGTTTTCTTTCCACCGTACAGGCCATTCATCTGACCTTACTTCCTTAGCTTGCTTGTGAGAATGTTGTAGGTGATGGTATCAAAAGCCTTGCTAAAGTCAAGGTATATCACATCTGCTGTTCTCCCAATTTCTACTGAGCCAGTCATCTCATTATAGAAGACAGTCAGGTTGGTCAGGCTTTACTTGTCTTTGGTGAATCCATGCTGACTGTTTCTAATCACCTTCTTCTCCTCCAAGTGTTTAGAAATGGACTTCTTGAGACCTGCTTTATGATCTTTCCAGAGACTGGAGTGAGGCTGACTGGTCTGTAGTTCCCTGTATCTTCCTTTTTCACTTTGTTAAAGATGGGCACTATATTTGTCCATTTCCAATCATCCAGAACCTCTCCCAGTCACCAGTTTTCAAAGATAATTGCCAGCAGCTCTGCAGTCACATCAGCCTACTGCTTCAATACCCTGGGGTGCATCATGTCCAGCCTTATGGACTTGTTCATGTCCAGCTTTTCTAAATAGTCCCTAACATATCCTTTCACTACTAAGGGCTGTGCACCATCTCCCCAAACTGTGCTGCCCAGTGCAGTAGTCTGGGAGCTGACCTTGCTTGTAAAGACCGAGGTAAAAAAGGCATTGAGCACTTCAGCCTTTTCTGCAACATTTGTCACTAGGTTGCCTCCCCCATTCAGCAACAGACCCACACTTTCCCTTGTCTTTATGATGTGCTGACATACTTATAGAAAACCTTCTTGTTACCCGTCACATCCCTTGCTAGCTGCAACTCCAGTTGTGCTTTGGCCTTCCTGGCCTCATCCCTGCATGCTTGAGCCAGTACTCTTTTACTTCTCCTTTGTCATTTTTCCAAGTTTCCACTTATAAGCTTCATTTTTGTGCTTTAGCTCACTGACAAGTTCCCTGCTAAGCCAAGCTGGTCTTCAGTGAGGGAGCTGAGATAATAAACACCCATGTGCACAGGAGGGCGGGTTGGTGGGCTGCCTGAATGCACAGTGTAAAGGAGCAGCATGTGGCCAGGGGGCTGTGCCTTGTACTAGTATGGCCATGCAGCATGCAATACCCGGCAGCTTTAGATGTTTGATGGTTCTGCTGAGTATCTCTGAACCAAGTACAGATCCCTGCAAGACACGCCCCACCCCCTCCCCTTCCCGCTGGGATGATGAATTCTCCATGTACTTGTTCTTCTTTTAATGAACTGGATCTTCCTGTTATTCTCTCATTCATCATAATACTTGCATTCTCACATGCGGGCACTCTGCCTTTAGTGAAAGTAGTGGTGCCCTGCAGTCAGGGGCCAACTTTGCTTTACAAAGTTTTGTAAAGAGAAAATGGAGGGAGCATTACTTGCCTGGTTGAGAATCACCTTTAGCCAAAACATTCATTTAAGTGTATTTGATGTAGCCAAGCCCTAACAATTTTTATCAAACGTATGATTTTTTTGGAGATGTCCTTAATGTTCCTGGCAATTTTTAATGGGTAAAATTCCCAGTTCTCATTTAAAGAAAAAGAGGTGTCTATCCCTCATTGTTGCTGAGAAAAGCTTGAGCCCTCAAAATTCCACAGCCAAGAGTGTAATAAAAAGAACTCAGTTAATTAAAATTAAAATGTATTATGATTTCTAAGCCAATCTCATAATTTGTAGGACTGAATAATGATTGTTGAGTGACAGGCTTGAACATTATTCATTCAAATTTCAGTTGTGCAGTTGTTTTTAATTTAAAGAGGAGTTATACTTTAAGGCAGAGGTAGGCAAAATACAGCCCACTGCTCTGCACTGGGTTGAGCCCCACCCACTTCTGCTGGGGCAGCCCACACTATTCTCCCACCAGCCTGGGCCCCAGCCAGCGCACTGCTTTTGGCAGGGCTGTTTCCAGTGTGGCTGCAGCCAACTGAATGGTCCTCTGCTCCTTTCACTTCCAGTGGGAACAGCTGGGCTGTAGCTTCCCCCACCCCGCCTGCCTGCCTGCCCGAACCAGCACAGCAGGGACAGGGGCACAGGAGCAGGGGCAGGAATGGGAGGAGGAGCAGCTGCTGGAGGTGAGGGGAGCACAGCAGCACCCAGCAAGCTGCAGCTGCACACTGGCTGGGGTTGGGGCCAGTGGGGACTTTTCTGCTCCCCTTGCCTCTAGCTGCTGCTCCTCCTGCAGTGCCACTCAAGGCAGGTAGGCGGGAAGCTTCAGCCAGGCAGCTCCTGCCCAGCACATGTAGCTATGGCTCTAGCTCTCAGCTGCCTTCCACCTGCTCCCCCCCCACCCACAGGTGGATGCTCATGCCAGGCGGGCAGAGTGGGGGAAAGGCAGCTGGGAGCTAAAGCCAGAGCTCCACATGCTAGGCAGGAGCCACCTGGCTGAAGCTTTGCCACCTGCCTGCCCAGAGCAATGCTACAGGAGCAAGAGTAGCAGCCAGTACAGCTGGAAGCAAGAGAAGCAGAACAGCCCCACTGGCCCTGGCATTGGCCAGTGTGCAGCTTCTCACGGGGCTGTTCCAGGTATGGCTGCAGCTGGGCACATGCTGCTGTGCTCTCTTCACCTCCTGGTGACAATGTGAGCCTGGTTGGCTGCAGCCATGTTGGGAACAATCCCACCAGAAACTATGTTTTGGCCGGGGTCCAAACTGGGGCTGGGGCCGGTGGCTGTGGGTGGGAGTGTGGCTCTGGCTGCGGCTCAGCCCCATGTGGAGTGTTGCAGGGGCAGCCATCAACCGGGCAAGCTCTGCTGCACTCGTCCCCTGCCTCCATCTCCCTCCCTTCACCCCCAGCTGGCTCCCAGGCAAACCCCCCACTGCCACATGCACACTCCCCACTCCACACGCACCCCTGCCACCCCTCTTCCACACAGGGCAGGGCATGCAGGGAGCAGATCATGCCTGTCCCACTTCTGAACACTGCTCCCCACCCACCCAAAGCTCCATAGGGGTTTTGATGAGTTGTTGGAGGGGCGGGATGCTGACCTGGCCCATGACAGCTCATCAAAACTCCCTCTGTGGCCGTCAGGCCTAAATAATTGCACCTGCTTTAAGGTCATCATATAACAACAGCTTTTCACTGATTTTAAAACCAAGAGGCAGCAGATATAAAATTATTCCAGTGTCCTTTACCTACAGATGGGGAATGTTATTGAGGCTTGAAAAATGAGGCCTACATGAGTGACCTTTTTTGATGATATGAAAATGTGAGGATTATTCTAGTAATTTCTTATTTACTTTTTGCCATATATATGAAATGGTGAAAGGAAATGCTTTGATAATAGAACTGTAACAGTGATAGAAACATAAATAACCATTTTAAGAGTTTATTACTATCAACTACTATGACATAATTGCTTTAGCAAAAATACCTATTCTTAAGAAATTCCAGTAGAGTAGCTGTAGCATGGCTTAATAACTATGTTACTGTTCTTATTCAGATGTAATTGTTAACCAGCTATGATAGCAAATTGGTTGTTCACTATTAGCTCAGAACAGTTTCGTAAAGATCACCATGAACACACTATATTTAAAATGTACATGAAACATTAACCACTGACCTCATGCATAACATGTGCAAGAAACAAGGCAAAATAAAGATAAGATTCCTCTTCTGTTATGCAAAATACGTGACTACAGGGCAGTGTGTGTTACCATACATGAACGTCAAGAGACTTCTCCACTCATTAATTTACCAAAGCAAGACTGAAGTAACATGAGACGTTCCCATTTCTTTTCCCCACCACAAACAACTCAATATGTGCTACTATCGGCATATTGCCTGCAAATGTTGTACCACAGAAATGGATCATAGACACTGAGTAGAATTAAAGAGTAGCTACCTAGTTATTAAATCATGGCTACAAATGACTTGATATGATCTGAAGTCAGGATTACAAATGATCTAGATTACAAACATATAAACAGATTTGCAAGCTGAATTTTAAAGTTGCCATGTAGAAAGGAAATATCTCTGATCTTTCTGAAGTTGGGTCGGAAGTGCTAGGAAGGATTTTGTTATAGTGTCAAACCTCTGGGTTAGCAATGAATAATGCCAAACTGAAACTACAGTTTAAACAACTACATTTGCTTAAGGGTTTTTCACCCACCAAAATGCCCATCAAAGTCTAGGTTAAAGGTCAAGGATGATTCTTTGACATTGTTTAGCAGTAGTTGGCCAGTTATGCCATGACACATTGGAAAGACAGTTACCAACGACTGTATACTAAGAGGTTACATAAATAGTGTTCCACATTCTCAGTTTTTACCGAGTTTCACTGATAAATTCCCTGATTTTTTTTTTTTTAAGTCATTCAGTTTTTACTAATTTACACCTATTTTTCAGTTCAAATCCCTGTTAATTGGCATGAGTGGGGAATGGCCCATTCCTCACTCATGCCAGTTAACAGCGATTTTAACTGAAAAACCGGAGGTGCTGATAAGCTGAAAGTGCTGCTGTGCCAGTTATCTGAGGCATAGTTTCTGGCAGGACATTGTGGGGGTGGTGGCAGTGGCCACGTGAGGGGTGGGGGCCAGGGGAGGGTGGCTGGAGCCGCTGGGGGTGCAGGGCTCCTGGCTCTGACCCTGGGTGTGGCAGGATGGGCTACAGTAATCAGGATGGGCACGGTGGCATGCGCTTCCTGCCACTGATCCAGGGGCACGGGTCCCCTGGGAAGAGCCTAGCACAGGTCCCCCAGCACACAGCCTATATGGGCGCGTAGCAGCAAGAGCCGCTCTCCCCTGCCCTGCACCCAGCGACAGCTGCCCCTGCTTCGCTCCCTGCTGCAGCCCCAGGAGTGGCTGAGGGGCTGTGCTATGCCCCTCCCCACATCCCTTCCCTACTCCCAGCCTCCTTCCTCCATCACCGCCAATTTTTTTACCCTGATTTAAGCTGATTTTTTTCCCTTTTATTCTTTTTATCTTGATTTCATCCTGGTTTTTATGTTTCAAAGATAAACCCCCCAAAAATCCCAGATTTTTTTTTTTTAATAAAAACTGAGAATGCAAAACACTATATATAAACAATGAAGATCAAGGAAAAACTTGAAAATCCTGACTGCTTCTCCCAAGGATAGGGCAAATGTGATAGTTAACACAGTCAGGGCTAGAACCTACTTGTCCAGTTGTGGGGGTTGCGTGCAGTTCCTGAATTCTACTTCTGTCCACTTTTAGGGCTGATTACAGGAAAGATTTGAACAGTGTATCCATATTTACAAGGAGGCCAGTGGCAGAACGTGTACACTGTAGCTACAAGACTAGAGGGGGAATTCAGCCTCTGAGGGTACAGTGTGTGTTAGCCAGACAACCCTGACTATACCCTGGTCAGCTGGTCCTACACACGCTCCAAAAAGTGTGCCAGTGAAGATGCTTCTGAATTGTCTCTAGTGGCTGCTCTTAAGCACACCCAAGAGGCTTGAGAATAGCTACCTGGCGCAACCCTAGAGCATTTGTGCTGGTGTTTCTAGGTTGAGAGAGCAGATGGGCAAGATGTGTTCACTACTGTCCAGCTAGCACACACTGCACCACATGTAGATCTGCCCTGACTCAATCTCCTTTGCAATCCATTCCCTCGTGCTATGCACACTAGAATTGGGCTCTAAATAAGAAAAGGTAGCAATGGTTCCAAAAAACCCGCTATGATTCTCCTCTTCACTGGAAACTCGATGTCTCCATCTATACTATGTTAATGTAGGTGGCTGGCTAGGTATTTGGTCTGTGATGAAATATTCACAAAAAGAGGGTTTTGTTTTGTTTTGTTGTGTGTTTTTTCTTCTGATAGGCACCAGTTTAGTGAAGCATTTTAAATATGTGCCTAACTTCAGGTGTGTGAGCAGTCTTATCTAAATCAGTGGAATTTAAGTATCTTGCTGAATCAGGGTCTTAATGCTGGCCCTCATCAACCATTTCCCTTCCTTTCTATTGCATCAGAAACCTTTGTTTGTGGTGGTGATGTCATCCATTGAAGAAAGGAAAAAAGAAAAGAAATAAAATGGCCTTGGCCCTCTGGCACAGACCAGTTCATTCAGTGCAGAGGATGGGGTGTCTTTTTCTTCCTAGCAGGCAGGACATTGAGCCAGATCTAGTATCAGTATATGCATACCAATCCCATTCATTTAGAGAGTTCCATGTACCCAAAGGAACAATTTGACTTATACCTAAAAGGAATCATAGGCCTTTTAATGATAGGCATTCACTTGTTTTGTTGCACATGGGCTCGGGCAAATTATTGCTTCTCTGAAGAATTCACGGCAGCAGCTGAATTTAAAAGAAAGAAACAGCATTTATTCATAAATGAATTTATGGAAGAAATGTTTTTTTCCATATTAAAAATGGAACACCTGCACCCTTTAAGTCTATGGCAATTGTTGATAGGTATAGACCAGCCTCTTCCCTCCCTGTTGATGGAAGAGAATGTGGTAGGAGGCCAAGGGTTAATTACTGCTTCAGGGAAATAATATTCAACATGTGTTATATTTCTTGGCAGGCTGACTTAAATTGCAACATTCAAGATGACACAGGAGCGTTTTATGGAGTAACCAGCCAGTACGAGAGCTCAGAAAATATGACAATCACCTGTTCCACCAAAGTCTGTTCATTTGGGAAGCAAGTAGTAGAAAAAGTAGAGGTAAGGTTATCCACTGGTTGGAGTTCCTCTGTTGGCTTCTGATTATGTAGTTCTGCCAAGATAATTTCCGTACAAAATGGATGACTGATTTTCTTTGTTTTACTTAGTGGTTTTATCTCTTCATTCCTATCCTCCCCTTCCTAATCCTTCCTGAAAGATTGGTTTCCTTTCTGGAACTACTTGGTTAGTTTAAATTACTGTGATACTAGTGACAGTAAAATCCCAGTTACGCTGACTTAGAAGTACCTCTTCTATCCTTCCTCTGGCAACCACTATCATCACAGCTTCTTATCTTCAGCTGGGGAGCCTGGAGCTGACATCAGTGCTGCTTCCTACATCACCTGGCAGAAGAGCAATGAAGCAAAGATAGATTTACTCCCATTTTCAACTGGATGTGTCATCTTCATGATGCGTTAAACCAGCACCTGTAGCCTGTTTGGAATCTTACTAAGGTGGCAAGCAACCCTCCACTGCCTAGATATCAGAGCATTTCTAAAAATTTAGCAGTGTGATGTGTTTCTTCTATGCCCAGACTAATTTAACCCAATGAAATGCACTTTCTTCAAGTGACAGTGGCTTTGGCACAAAAAACAAATTTGTATAATTGTTCTTTCTTTTGGATACTAGAGCCTTTTATGACGTAGTCCTGTTTAGTTAAGTCATGTAGTGGGGCTTACTGTACTGTGAGCTACAGTAGCTACAATGTAGTTGTTGTTTAGGAACTTCTAATTTAAAGACGTAATCAAAGCATTTTTAAATGCACGTGTTGCTGTCCACATCCTGCTTTATTATTTATCCCCAAAAATAGTGACTACCAAAGAGCAACATGTTCTGCTCTACTACTCCAAACCTTGAAGAATTCATAAGTTAAGTCCATCCAGCTATTGAGAAGAGCAGTTTATCATGACAGTAGGTAGTTAGGGAGGTGGAAAGCAGGAAAACTAAATCACAGCTCCATTTCTGCTCATCCCAGTGGGATCTGTTGAGCTGTGGGTCAGTCTGTCCTCCTTCCTTTCATCACAGTTGACTGTCCTTCTGTTATTCACATACCTACCTCTTCAATTATGTAATACATTCTGACAAATCTGGCATGTGTGTGCATGTAAAATTACTCTCTCTTAAGTACTTTGAACCAAGTTACCTTTAAGCTGCTTGAAAGTCATACAAGACAAATTTTATACCAAGTTTACTTCTCAATTCATGATTCTTCACTGCAAGGCTATTTTTAACGGTCCTCACTGACTTTGTATATAAATCATGAACTGAAAACAAACCAGGATTTCCTATTCAAGACCTATTTTCCTAAATTAGTATATGGAAGGAGACTTGGGTGACTAAACCAACATTAAAGAACAACAGCTCCATATTCTTCTTGTTATTTCCAAACTAAGAAAGAGAACAGAACCCAAGACTTAGCATTCCCCCTCTTGGCTGCTATAGAAATACTTTTTGTTATAAATATTTAAAAAAAAAATTTTGTTTTTTATTCAGACGGAATATGCAAGGTTTGAGAATGGCCGATTCGTGTACAGAATAAATCGCTCTCCGATGTGTGAATATATGATCAACTTCATACACAAGCTCAAGCATTTACCAGAGAAATATATGATGAACAGTGTGTTGGAAAATTTTACAATTTTATTGGTGAGGAGTCATTATTCCTTACTGCCTTTTACTAAAATTCTTTCAGTATTTCTGTGGGTTGCAGAATTTAGAACTGGGTTGTAAAGTCCTTACTGAATAGAAATTTACTATTACACAAATTGTCCCATGGGCATGGACTTGGGTGCTGCTGAACCTGAGGTCACAAAGGAATAGCAGGGACAACAGAATAGGCAGACCTCTTAGTTATTTTCCAGATACTTATCTTAGGTTTTATCCGTTTTTAAAAGCAAGTGTCATGTCATGGCAACCCTACTTTGCATAAAGCTTTCTTCAGTGGGTGCTAACTCAGTTGCCCTGAGGTCCCTGGTAGACATTACTACTTAATGAAGTCTTACGTAGTAACCCTACCACAGCTTCATACAGATAATGGCACAATAAAACAGGGAATAAGCCACAAAGTTATTACATACATAATCCATAAAAACTTTATGGCTGGTTCCCATCATGCCTTAAATTAAATATGTGGCCAGCATTGGTCTGCTGATGAGCATTCCCAGCATCACAAGCACACTGAAGCTGCCTCAAAGCCTCTCATGCAATCCCTGTGGCTGAGAGCGTTGATCAGCTGAATGGCTTTCTGAGCCACAGGCTCCCCAAGTTCCTGGCTTGCTACTTGCCCATTCAGGGGCTCCCCCTGCACTGGCAATAGGTTATGACTGGGATCTAATCCTACAGTTGCATCTGATACCATACACATGTGGCTTGGCAGGAGGTACAATTGGTAGGATTGTGGGTCAGATCCCATTGTACCTTTAACTGAAGATCTGTCAGTGGCCTAAGTGAGGAGGATTGTTAACTGTGGAGGACTGTTAACTGTTTCACTGGCTGTCAATTCATGTAAAAAAGAAGAGCATGTATTATACTACTATTAAATTGAAAATCTGGATGAGCAGTGATGAGTAGAGTTATTTTCACTTTCCCAAAGCCTGTTTTATGTTTAGGAAAAACTTAGTTAAAACTTTTTTTCTCCTTTTGCACCGAGAGTGCCTTTTCTGTGGCACTATTTTCTCAGGTTCATAACATAGTATCTATTTTTCCCCCCAAAATAGGTTGTAACAAACAGGGATACGCAAGAAACCCTACTCTGCATGGCTTGTGTATTTGAAGTTTCGAACAGTGAACACGGAGCACAACATCACATCTACAGGCTTGTAAAGGACTGAATGGTTATTTATATATACACTTCATTACACTTCTTTATCAAAACACAGACTGTAAACCTCAATACTAAGTGGCAGTGCCTCTGGCCCATCTTTCACCCACATTTTTCTAAATCCTGTTTTAGTGAAGTCATTTTTAATGTGTTCATATATAATTGTAGCTGTGAAATTCTGGTACAGTTGTAAAAAATCCTTTCTAAAACTAAGCATTCTTCAAATTTGTAAACCACAGTTCTTTGGGAAGACTGTATTTAAGAACCTAACACCTCTGTCTGTGGAGGTTTATTTTTAATTGTGATAGAAAAATGTATGACAGAGCAGTTGCCATGGGGAAAACGTACAGAATTTATAAGAATTTATTTCCTTTTTTGTTTCCCAAAAAATGCTTGTTTTACGATGCAAATGAAATTGAAATGAATCCTAACTATAAATGTAAATTAGTACACAAAGTTAATAATCTTTATAGAATTATCTTTGTAACCAATTAGGGTGGAAGATATGGACGAATGTAATCACTAAATTTATTTTTTAAAATGAAACATTTTTCTGTTTGAAACCAAATGAAAAATACAGCCTTAAAAATGCCTGATAGAAACAGACAGGTTCTCAAATTAGGCAAATTTTGTATTTTTTTCTCAACGTTGAAACTAATCTTCTAATCCAGTAAGCTTTCAAACAGGTATTGCAGAGAAAGAAAATATCATCCCTTATCCTTAACGTATGTAGTGTATTTTAAAATAATATAAAGTTGTATCGTACTAATAAGAGAATTTGATTATTTAATGAAAAAGATGGCTCATTTTGCAATAAGTAGTTAATTACTGAAAATTTAGGCCAACAATATATGTAGTCTTGCGTGTGCGATTATATTTTATATGGACAGCTATGTTTTCTATAAAATTGAGCGAAAACTTTGCAACACTGAAATTAACAAACATAAGGGGAAATTATTGACATTATTACGTGTTGTGAATAATCTATCAATTAAACTAGTAATGTGGTTGAGAGAAGAATACATAAGCCAGTAAAAGGCTTACCAGCTTTAATATCTTTGAGATGCTAGAGAAATCACAACCATCATCAAGTAAAAAGAAATTGGAGAGCTGGAGAGTTTTCTCCTTTTTCTTATTGCTCACAATGCTCTTCCATCTGTACTACCCCACTCTGCTGAGAGCCTCCTAGAAGAAATGTTGCAATTGGGACTATCAGGGGGAGCTTACAGGACATAAAAATTATTGTGACTTGGGGTCTGCTCTGCAGTCACATTCAGAGCACACAGGTATGTAGCAGTGCTCATTCCTCTGGTGAATACATTAAGAAGTGGTTAATTCAGGGAAGATTGTGAATTGTTTATTAAAACCCAGTGGAAGAGATTTTGATAGTAAGTAAGGACCCGAAATATGGACATAGGAGTGAGTGGTTAGCTGAGCTACGTGTGTGGTTATACATACTTGTTTCTTACAGGCTAAACTGGTTAATATCTCATTTCTGTTTTTCTTTCTGTCTTCCTTTCAGCCACACCCTTACACTTTTAAAGAAACACAGTCAGGATTAGGTTATAAGAGGGATATGTGTTCTAAAACGTGGCAGACCATCTGGCAAACTGCACATCCTAATGGGCTGTCTTGAGCACTGGTTATGAGATAAGACACGTATTTGTGCTGCAGATGTTGAAAAACAGCATTGATCTGGAATGCTGTAGGTCTTGGCAAACCACAAATGGGGCACAGAAGATGTGTTTAGCAGTTCCCCACCCAGCTGCCATTTCAAATACATGTCTGTGTGCAATTAGAGGCCTGGCTTCACCCCCAGGTAGAGTATTGTATACTTCAAAAACGTCAGTCTTAATTTGTATGACACTGTAGCTCTGACTAGTACCCTCAGTTATCACTGTATGACCATTAATGAATACTGGCTAGGGGAGGGAACTGCATTTGTAATATGCAGCATGTAGCTGGTTGATAATAAGATCATATTATCTTTAATGCTGTTAGGACTTACATTAGAGGAAGAGACTAACATCTGGATGAGGGCTGAGATTCCTTAGGCTATGAAACCTCAGATCTGACTGCAGTAGGCAGATGATTGCTGTGATGTCTAGCTGTCATATTATCTAGCCACTCATGGATGTTAGGGCTGATGAACCTTTTAGCTGTTTCTATGTTGTGAATTGTAAATTTGATATCCATAATAGGGTCTCTTAAGTTGCAACACTAACTCTCACATCAAGGAAAGCACTGCATTGTAACAGCCTAATGGTAGCCCTTTATTTTAAGCACTTGGTGTTACAAGTCGAAAACTAATTTTTTTGTCTTCTGTTTTGTTTTGTTCTAAATTCGTCTCTTATTTAGGTTTTTGAATTGTGGTTTGGGTGCTTATTGTTTATATATATATATTTATATAGATATATATATTTCTATACATATAGATATATATCTATCTATATCAATATAGTAAGCAAATTCTTTAAAGTGTATAAAATATGTAAATCATTTTGCAAAACCAGGTACCGTTCTTTTGTAAAATCTGGCACATTACATATGTCATAACTAGAAGGTATCAAAAGTCACAATGTTTATTGGTGTTCACATGTGTAATGTTAGGAAAAAAATATTTGCATTGTCTTTACTTTACATTTATGTAAGTGATCTAAACCCTGTACATGTTCATACTTAAAAGCCTTAAATCCTTCAAATGTTCAGTGTGGGGTGTGTAGTCCAAAAGGCTGCCTGTAAACTGTGAGCTCTTTTGTAAGCTGGAAGAATTTATCCTGTTACTGTTACTTTTTCTAGGAACTTTTTAATTCAGAGCTGCCAAAGCATTACAATATGCAGTGCCTTAGTGTTATATTAGCAGTACCTTTAGCCTCTTGCATCGATTTTCTATATTGTTTTATTAATTGGTCCCATTTAAAATATATATATATATTTCCCATAGAAAAGTCCTTTGACTACTGGTCTAAACCAACCTTCAGTGCAGGTCAGTCCCATTACTACACAGTTAAATGTCTATACCAAAATGAAAGGTTACAACTTAATAGTTTTCTGTGAAAAGTGAATTGTACTAATAATGCTGCCTTTTTAAATTTCATGACCAAATAATTAACTAATTGTGACTTCTGCACTCTAGCATGAAAGTGCCTTTGGTTTGAAATTCCAGCTTAGAAAAGTGCTGCCATAATAATGACAATTTGTAGAAAGACCAAAAATATTTAGTGATCACCATAATGCCTTTGGTTTATTGGAATAAGTTAAAACTACAGGCCTCCATTCACAAAAGAGCACCATTTATAGTAATGTGATTTTGCTAATCACCGGACTGAATAATGCTGGAAAATAATCTACGTGTTGTTTAACTGTTTGTCAGAGTTTTGCAGCATTGCAAACCAGCAACTGATGTTTAGAATTTAAAACAGTCAGTGATTCCCATTTTTCATTTCTTCATTCAGTCTTGCATCTGAGTAACGTGACGTCCATATAAATTGCAGACCTTCAGAGAGTGGACAAGTGTGACTTTATTGTTCTCTTCTAATAATATTTCAGTATCTGTGAAGATCTTTTCTTTATAAAAAATTTGTTTACAAAGTTGAGCCTCTGAAAGTTGGATGCACGAAATTTGAGATGAAAATGCAGAACAGAAATTAATTAGAATAATTGCATTTTGATGTGTTTTTTAGCATCATGTTAAGCATAAGCATTATAGAAAGTGTTGTATGGAAAACTGGACAGCACTATTTGAAATGCGGGGTTTTTTGTTCTTTTTCCAAATGATGTCTCAGTGGAGGAAAAGCAGCTCCTTCAACTAATGTGTCTGGTTTTGACACCTTCTGTGAATTGGGGCCACACTTAATACAAGAAGTACAATTGCTAGGACAAAGAGCAGGATTTTAAATAAATAACAAGAACAAATATCAGCAAAACCAAAAGCTGGCAGAGGAATTATATAGTTGTGCATACAACTTCAATGTGATTTTTTTAAATACTTGATGAAAAATAAGGTTAACTTTTTATATATAAATATTGTGACACTGTGGTAAATATTGTGATAATTCACATTCCCCGTCACTAAAATACTATTTTTTGTTATTCCTCCAATGTCTGAGTCTCATTTTCCTTCCTCACATAAGTTGTCCTGTTGAACTAAGGATGCTGAGGTAAGGCAAGGGGGTTTGGGGCCCCAAAAGTACAGGATATATTTTCAGCTATTGTATGTAACAGCTAAAAGAATCATTTGATAACAATGGTTATGAACTGCAGTTTATTGCAAAGTAAACTTAACTCTATTATTTGCTGTCTCATTATTAGCAATTAAAAGAATAATGGTACTATTAAAATTACTACTAACAAAGTAGTTTACTTACTTGAATTCCAAAATGATTTATTTAGGTACTGTACCACTATTTTGAAGAAATTACAAATATAATGTTTATTTTCTCACTTCCCTTCTCTACTGTAGTTACAACTCATTGCATTTGGCAATAGCTTCATAGTCAACGAATTCTTTGTTTTGTATGATCGTAAATAACAAAAGGTGTGCATTAACAAGTAATGAAAGTAGCTGATAAATTGAAGTCAGATACTATATTTGACAAGCCAATCTCTATATATTTATTTTCCCATTCTAGAATTCCTAGAGTATGCTTGGTTCCTGAATCAACCCCTACAAAGTTTGAATAGGTCATTCATACCTGGAAATGTTTTGTGTAATATTTAACATGACATACATTAACATGTGTAGTAGTCCATCAGTCAAAAGACATGCTAGTTGCTATCAACCCAATTTCATACCCCTCTCAGGATGATCTGTTTTCCACTCTCATCTTTTGTTATCAGAATTTTATCCCCTAAAAAGATTGAGGCTGGATAATTCAAAGTTTTGAAAATGTGTGTGAGTTTTGGTCTTTAACTTTCCGGGTCAGTCTTGCTGAGATCATGTAATTAATTTTACTGTGTAAATTAACTCTTAAATGCACTCAGTTGACAAAGAGGAGATGTGTCCCTGTTACCTCCTTACAAAATGTGTGTTTCTGTTTATAGGGGTTTTTTGTTTGTTTGTTTGTTTTTCTATGGGCCTTTTAGCTTCAGGCTCATGACTGCAGACAAAAAATACAATATGTGCCTGAAAAAAATAAAAAAGACAAAAGAATTTTATAACATTAAAAACCTGAATAGCCTTTAATTCTTCAATATCAGTTCATTTTATGTAAAACAGTTTTAGGGTTCTTTTTTTTGCCATGTGCATTTGTTCACATTTGTAAATGACTTAATGGAATTCTCACTTTATGTTTATTTGTAATGTGTATAAAATGGGTTTGTGACTTAAGCATATTCATATATGGTCAGTGGTTACTTTAATATTGTACTGCTGCTGGTAACTTTTGATGTAGAACCTGCCTTTTGATGATAAAGTACCTCTTGGTTAGACAGGGAGGGAAGGCTCTTTGAAAAAAAAATGAATGTTTTCAAATGTTTTCTTAACATATTTGCAAAAGCTTTCAAAAGGAGTTCCAGTCAGACCTCTTGGCAGTACAGTATTCTTGTATTTGTTATTGTCTGTGTGTAGGTACTGGTACCTTTTTTGTTTAAAAATGTTTTAAGTGTTGGCTTTAAAGTGAATTTATCTTTAGTATGATAGTAATATGAAAATTATAGGTTTTGTGTGCAGAGAATTTTTTTATAAAGTGCTTTGTAAAAAAAATGTATTCTAGCTTTCGCGGTACATATGTGTGATAACTTTAATATCCATGACAGTTAAGTGCAATTATTTCATCACTCTAAAAATGCTATTTTTGTGTCGGTTACTGCAGGTGTTTTCATGTCTTTGCAAAGTGACACATTTTGATGCCTTCTTGATAAAGTGGTAGAATTTTTGTAGCTTTCTAGAAACTTTGTATTCATACAGTATCGATTGAAAATAAAGAAAATGAAAGTGTTGGCTGCATTTGTTTTTAATCGGCACATAAGAATGGGATTGAAAACAGTCAGCACATATGCCTAAGCTAACCAACAGGAAATATGTCTCAAGTTCTACTCCTGTCCCAGACAGACATATGAAACTCACTTTGGGCTACAGAGGTGCATATGTTTCCAGTTGGGAGTCACAAGCTTTATTCCTGCCTTGAAGATGGGTTTCTAGGCCAGCTCTGCCTCACAGAGCAGAGTGGTGGAGCTGGCTCTCCAGCTAGTATCTTGGTGGTCAGAGTTTTCACACAAGACGGGCAAGACCCAGGTTCTAATCTGAGGTGAGCTGAACTTGCATCTTGTACCTCCCACCTGAATGCACTAACCACAAAGCTGCAGGATAAGCTGGTCTAAATCCCTCTAGTTAACCTGTTCTAAATTTACCAAATAATTGAATATTCATGAGAGAAAATAGCACTATATAATCTAAGAGTTAGTGTACTCACCTGGAAGGGCAGATTTATTTTCCAGTCATTGCTCCAGTGAATGCTCATTCACCCAATAGCTTGTATTTTGTGGGCTCTGAAAAGGCCTACTAGATTGAGCTCTGCAAAAGAAATAGATGTCTAATGGATGGTTCCCAAGGTGGTGTGAACACTACACTAGCAGCTACTAAGTGTCCCTAGCAGGAGACCCTTAAGTGCATGTGGAATTTACTGAAAAAATCATAGGCAGCTATGCAGTTTATGTGCATCCAGAGTCAACAGGAACAGAACAGAAGCTTTAAGTCTCTAAACGTTGGATTTAGAAATTGATAATGGCATTTAATCAATATTTAATCCTACATTGTTCTTCTCTCCCCAGTCCATCTATGTCTGCCATTTCAGCACTTATTTATGAATCACAAATGCAAGTGAATTAATATTTTTATAGTGCAAAATGCATATAACATTGCTCGTGGCAACTGTGTTGCACATGCTTTTTAGAACACAAGGTTCACGCATCCTTGTATTTCCTCATACTTAATATCCACTGATTGTCTAACTTTTATAAATGCCACCCTGAGTTGCCCCTATAACTGGTATCTTTTATTTAGGTGAGGCAACTTGACTTAGTCTTGTTTAAATGCCATAAAAATTGGGGAGAGCACTTGTCTGAGTGAAAGAAGCTAGTCAGCTTGAGAACTAAATGAGGCTCTGGAGGGGCTCCTTGCATCTTAAAACAGAAAGGAGGCTACTGATTATCCCAACAAAGCAGCAGTCCACTATAATGGTTACTTACCGTCGATGTATGTTGAATAAATGTATCTGAAACATGCAGTTATTATAATCCTTACTCAGCTCATGTGACTTCTCTCAAAACTTTGGTGTTTCTTCCACAGGATGATGAGCTGCTTTCTGAATGTGAAGTCAGTTCCTGGAAAACATATATTAATACTTTTTAGGGCCCTTCAGTTTTTCCTGTCCTTTCCTACTATGAGAGTTGCCAAAACTAACAGCAGTAGCCAGTGCAGTGAGAGCTGGGGAAAGAACCAATTTAGCTCATTGCTGTGAAGAGTATGTCAAGTCCATACTACTGTATGAAAACAGCATTAAGCAGGAAATCTTAGCCCAATGGCATCAATGTCAAACCTGTGAATGAACTAAGTGGAACCAGAATTTTACCACAAGACTCCAGACAAATACTTAAGGTCAACACTTAGGGCTACTTTCAACCAGCCTGAGACATAGGATCTGCCTCTCCCTGTCATTATGTTATCTTAGGGCACCTTTACATGTGTCCCAGGGGTGAGGGCAGCACTTTAATTAGAGTGGCTCTGACTGCCGCTGTAATTAAAGTGCCTGGAATGTCTCCCTGCACTTTAAAAATGATGGCAAGGGTACTTGAACTAAAGCTTATTCTACCACCTTTAGTAGGAGACATAGGAAGCTGCCAGGGTGTGGTAATTGCCACACTTCAGCAGATTCGATTAATCACGTCTGCTCTGATGCTGGAATTCCAGGTCATCAGAGTAGCCTCTGCACTCATGTACAGATGCCCTAGAGCCCACACCATATCTATGCACATTGTGCTCCTTAATCACTGAGCAGAGCCCTTCCAGGAATCTGCTCAGTGCCTCCCTTCTATACTTGGCTCTACTGACAGGAAGTAGAGAGAGAAGAAATGGGTTGTAGAAGGGCTGGAAGTCCTTAACTAAGGTTTGGGATTGCTGATGGGTGATTTCTTGTCCTTTCATCCTGTTAGCAGCCAGGTAGGTTCTAGGCATACTGTGTAGGGAGGAGGTGGGTTAAGAGGAGGTTTAATCTCAGGCTTTGATGGTCAGAATTTCTTCTGGAAGAAGGCTAGAATTGATTTTAGGGGTGTTCAATATAGCAGTCTGGGCTTGAGAGTGGCCTACTTAGCAGCACGAGCATTACCTCCTTACCTCCACTTCTGCAAAGGAAATGGCACAGCTACAATTAGAACATTGCTTTTCTATTGCTCTCCCATATTCCTACTATGTTGATCTTGTGTGTGGCTTGTAGATGTTCCATTATCACTTTTAACATGCCACCATAAAGTTTCTTTATGTGGGAAGAGAAAGAATGAGTTCATAGGAAAGCTGTAGGCAGAAACCTGACCTGGTTTATAGCTTGTTTTCCTTATATTTTTACATGGTAAGTGTATGTTTCTAGTAGTTTAAAGAGGGGCAGGCTTGTCAAACATAACATGGTCCTTAATTAGGTTGCTGGGTTAGCAAAAAAAGGGAGACAAAAGAAAGATATCTTCAAAATCATTGCCTGGCTTTAGCAATTGCTACCTGAGCACAACAGCGTCCTCATCTCTGTATGTTTAGTTAACGAACCGCTTTAATCCCTACTCTCTCTTGTGAATGCAGCACAAATCTGAATACATGAAAGTATAGCATTAGCAGGAAGCTTCAAAGGAAAACAAGGATAAGACTACTTACAGTCTATTATGAGTTACAAGCCCCTTCGGAAGCTTTAGTAGATTGCAGGTAAACTTCAGTGTACTGTGCTTACTGCACTTAACTAATACAGAAAACTTCATGCTCACAGAAATAAAAGAGTAAGCAGCAGCTGATTCGGCACCAAGCATGGTGCTGGCAGATGCTGATAGCTGATCTAAACAGCTTTGCTCATTCACCACAGCCTGACCCTTCATGCCTTAGTATTATTGTCTGAGGGGCCTTTTGTGCAGAAACAGCTGAACAAGCTGTCGCACTGAACGGCACTGCATAAATAACGTTACCTACCTTACAAAGAGGTGTGACATTTAATGGTTTTAATGGCCTTATAAGTACTATTATTTTGAACACTCTACGAATGGAAAAGTGTAGAGGCGAAAAAAGATGCGACTACTGCGCGTGAAGGGAGAGTAGAACTGTAGCAGCAAAATGGCAGACACTGGAACCCAGAGTGAAAGTGTCTGTGAATGAGAGGGGAAAAGGATGCTGCTTTTGAAAGAAAGAAAAGACAAAACAGCTGGGGAAAATGGAAAAATAGAAAAAAGGGGACAAGAGAGAAATGACATGGGGAGGGCTAGAAAGGGCCAGAAATGGAGGGGGAAATAAGAGACTAAAAAATACAAACTAGAAGAGACAGAAACATGCAACTTGCAAATTATTAAACTTAATTTCTTTCTGCTTCTCTCTTGCTTTTGCTAGCCCTCCCTGGGAGAATCTCGCAGCTTTTCAGACCTGGGAGTTGGCAAGGGCTGTTGTACATATTAATTACATTAATATTCACAAGATTTGGTAGGGGTGGGAAGACAACTGTAATTGTCCATTAGTTCATTATACCCAAACTTCTGAAGGATGGAGAGCTAGTCTCTGCAGATCTACAGTTTACTGATAGGGGTCTACTGAACTCAAGAAGGCAACCAGCTGGTTTTACATGGAGATCCCAGGCCTAGCCACCATTTTTGTGGGCTGAGTGCAGTGGGGCCCCTCAGCACCTCTGATTGGCTGAGGAGCCCTTTCTGCACATTGCCACATGGTCTAAAACCACAGCTTAATTGTCCTGATTAAGATGGGGAAGCCATTAATCCATGTATTATTAAGTGTGGATTAATGGCTTTCCTGGGCTTAAACAGAGTAATTAAGCTGCAGTTTGGGGCCTTTTCCAAGCACTGGGCTCTGTGCTTTTCAGGGGCTTGCTGAGAAAAAAAACAAAAAGCTTACCGATGAGCAGCCCCTGCCCATCCTCTCCCTACCCCATTCTGCTTCCCTTTCCCCCTGTGCTCCAAAACTGCAGGGCTTACCATGCACTTTTCTTTGCTTGCTGGTAAGCTGTTTTTTTCCCTCAGCAAAGCCGTCAAAATCGTGCAGTCCACACTTTTTTGCAGAGCTTGTGTTTTTTCGTGGAGCCCAGCCAGAATCATAGTTTCTGTGAAAAATGTACAATTGTGATTTTGGTAGGTCCCTATTTATTGGAAAACTGCTCCTAGATTGTTTTTAATATTATCATAGTGTCATAGTTGTTAGGGTTGGAAGGGACCTCAATAGATCATCACCCAGAACTGACCCCCCTGCCATGGGAAGGAAAGAGCACTGGGGTAATATGACCCCGGCCAGGTGCTTGTCCAGTCTCCTCTTAAAGACCTCCAATGTAGGGGAGAGCACCACCTTTCTTGGAAGCCCATTCCAGATTCTGGCAATCCTTACTGTAAGTTCTTCCTGATGTCCAAGCTAAGTTTGCTGTCTATCAGTTTGTGGCTATTGTTCCTGGTTATTCTAAGGGGTGCCCTGGTACAGAGCACCTCCAATCTCTTGCTGCTCCCGACCGCCATATGAATTTATAAATGGCCACAAGATCCCCTCTCAGCCTTCTCTTGTGGAGGCTGAAGAGATCCAGGTCCCTCTGTCTCTCCTCACAGGGCCTTACCTGCAGGCCTCTAACCATATGAGTGGCCCTCCTCTGAACCCTCTCAAGGTTATTCACATCCCTCTTGAAGTATGGCACCCAGAACTGGACACAGTACTCCAGCTGTGGTCTGACCGGTGCTGCCTAGAGGGGAAGTATCACCTCCCTGGACCTGTTCATGATGCACCTGCTAATGCATGATAGAGTGCGGTTAACTTTACTGATTACTTCATCGCATTGACAGTTCATATTCATCTTACAGTTAACTATGACTCCGAGATCCCTTTCTGCCACTGTGTAAGAAGGTCATCCCCCAGCCTATAGGTGTGTTGATGATTCCTTGTCCCTAGATGCAGCACTTTGTACTTGTCTTTGTCGGCTTGCATCTTACTCTTTTCTGCCCACTTTTCCAACCGTCAGGGTGCACCTGGATTTGATGCCTTCCCATTAGTGTGTTAACGTTACTCCATAATTTTGTGTCATCCATGAATTGGACAGAGTGTTCTCCATGCCCTCATCCAAGTCACTAATGAAGACATTGAATAGCACAGGTCCAAGGACCAAGCCTTGGGGGACCCCACTACCCACAGCTTTCCAGGTTGATACCAACCCATCCATCACCACTCTCCCGGTGCAACCCTTAAGCCAATTTGCCACCCAACTGACCATGTAATCATCTGTCACAGCCCCTCAGTTTGTTTATGAGAATAGGATGAGATACCATATCGAAGGCCTTTGTAAAATCCAAGTAAATGACATCTACCTTGACTCTGGTATCGCAGCATTTTGTGACCTGGTCATAATAAAAAGAAACAAGGTTAGTCTGTTAGTCTGGCAGGATCTACCTGTAATGAACCTGTGCTGGTTGCCCTTCAGCATTATTTTTCCTGCTGGGCTACCACAAATGTGATCCTTGATAATTTTTTTACTCTGATTAAGCCCAGAAAAGCCATTAATCTACACTTAATAACATGTGGATTAATGGCTTCCCCATTTTAATCAGGGTAATTAAGTTGTGGTGTCAGGCCATGTGGCAATGTGCAGGGAGGGGTGACACTGCTGGGGCTCTTTGGCCAATCATAGGTGTTAGGGAAGCCCCACTGCACTCAGCCCGTCAAACTGGTGACTGGGTCTGGGATATGCCTGTGAAATCCACTGGTCACCTCCTTGAGTTTGGTAGACCCCTACCAATAAACTGAAGATCTGATAGAGGGCCATTATCGACTATATAGAACCCATTTCTCTATCCAGCAATGGAGATTTCTCTTTTTTGCCTGCTTCATTTTGCACTTCTCTATTTAATACGTTGAGTGCAAAAGATAAATTTTGTTCATCTTCCCCATAAATCTTACCTCTGGCACAGTGTATGGAAGTGAGCCCAAAAGAGGAGAATTAAGTAACATTTGGAAAGGAAGCCAAAATATCAGTCCACTGATCCACATCAAAATGTCATGGTTGCCTGTGATATTGCTTGACGTTTACCCAGACATTAAAGTCAACAGGCTATGGGCCCAATGAAGGCAATCTTTGGGCCATCAGCATCATAGCTCTTTTTTGCCTCTGGTATTCTTCTCTCTCTGTGTCCCTCTCATGTATCCCTTTCTTTATGTCTCTAATATAATTAAATACTGCCCCTTTCCTTTACATTCACTTAGCAAATACTCCAGGTGTTTCAATGAATGACACTTCCCTTTCTCCCAAAAAAACATAATTCAGCTTCCACTGGGCCCTGACATACTATCCATCCTCTCTATACCTTATATCTGGGCTCTCATAATGTAATCAGAGATTGAGGTTGTAAGCATTTTAACCAGACTGACAGACAATTCTCCTCCTTGGTAGGAGGCCATTCAACTCATCTTCATAAGCAGCTCAAGACAGTGTCGCTGCCATATTTCACCATCTACAAATAGTTCTCAGGGTCACCAAAGGAGCTAGTAAATACAAGTGTCCTTTTCTTCTCCTTTCACTTAAACCAGTTGAATACTTTGGTACCTCATAACATATTCTTGTGTAAAGCTGGTCTAATGCCCCACAATTGCATCTAAATAATTTGCATCCTTTCCTTCAAGGAAGACCAGTAACAGGAGATAAGATAATGGCTTTTCTGCATTTTTCCAGTAGATTTTGTTTTCTGTGCCTGGATAACCAAATTATATGTGGAGTTGATGCTGTCAGTAGGTCAACAGAGTACAACCAACAGAGTGACTCTTCTGAAATGAATATGTATATTAAAAATGTTTAAAGTCATTCCTTTTGTTTGGCAGACTTTGAAGCAGTAAATATTTTTTTCTGACTTGAACATTTTTTTCAACTGAAATCATATTAGCTCTAAAGCATTTGCAGATAATTTAATTTTCCAACTGTTCTGTTTTTTATTATCCTTTTCTTAAGATCCTTGATTATTCTAATATTATAAAAGCTTAAGTCTGTCTATCTGTTTGTCTGTCTGTCTGTCTGTCCGTAACATGTTATTTGCACTCTGATAGGCTGACAAACAGTCGATCAGAGCGCAAAGAGGTGTTCTGACAGAAGGCAGCCTGCCACCATGATGGTGGGGACACAGGGGATGGCCAGCATAGCGGTCCTAATCCCCCCCCCCCGCCCTGCTCCCTGGAGGTGGCAGCAACATAGCCGACAGAAGTGGGGGCGAGGCCAGCAGGGCCTCCCCCCCCCGCCCTGCTCCCTATAGGGAAAGTGGTGGGGAAAGGAGTGGGCCCAGACCCCAAGCAGCAGTAGGGAAGTGGGAGCAGATCTGGATTGGGGGTGGTGCCTGGGGCTCTGTCCCTGCCCGCTCCCCACCCCCCACCCCAGTCATTCTTGATGGGCTAGTAATTAACATAATGCTTTAGAAATTGTACGAGAACAGGATTCAGCACCTCAATATCCTTCTTCCATACATTAAGATTATATGTCCTATTGCCTGAGTTCTAGACCAGTAATAAAGTGGGTACTCTGATTTCTCATTGCTCTGCCTTCCAGTAGTAGGAAGGCACACTATATATAATGATTTTCTCTGACTATATAGAAACATTCACAGGTTGGCATTCAAAAGCGGTTTACAGTGTAGAGGCCATTTGGTTACCTGTAAAATGAGGGAAGAGTTTTGCAAAAGAATTTGTCCGCATGATATTAGAAATGCATTGACCTAAAATATCTCTAGACAACTCAGAGAAACAGCATGGTCTTACAGATAAAATGCTGGTCTGGGAGATAAGTCAGAGGGCTTTTTATATGGAGTTCTTTCATTGACCTGATGTGTGACATTGGGCAAGCCTCTCCACCCCTCCAAGTAGACTGCCTTATCCACTTTGGTCATTGCTCCTCTCTATTTTATGGTACCTAGCACAAAGGGACCCTAGTACAGATGGAGCTTCTACGTCCTGCTATAAAATAATATCTTTAATCCCAGGTATTGGTTTTATTAAGTTGTAAATATTAAAATTATACCCAAAGCCTCTTTGGTCTGGTTTATGTTTCCTGTTCTCCCCATTTTTCTCTTGGTGTAGTGTTAGAGTTGGGGAGTTATCCATTATGGAGACTGAGTACAATCACAATCCAGCCAATCGATGGTAAATGACATGTTCCTAATAGAACTGCTGTGGCTGATCTAATTTAGAGCACCTCAGTGGCAGGAACTTGTGATGGGTCTCTTAACCCTGCATCATGTAGTGGTTATTACAAGACATAGGTAGAACTCCTACTGACTTCATCCATTTCTAAAACTAATAAGAGACAGACTAGGGCAACTAAGTCAGTTGGTTCCAGACCAGGAAAAACATAGGAGTTGCATGGGGGGAGGGGTAAGGGTGATGAGAGGTTAGAAGGACTGTTCAACAGCAGGATGAAGTGGGGAGCAAGACTGCAGAGTGATGAAGCCTGAGGAATGAGGACAAAAGGCTGAGGATGCTGGCACCCAGACAGGCATAGCAGAGGTGTGGAGAAGCAGTCTTACACAACACTGCTGGTGTTGCAGAAGCCAGAAGGGGGATCTTCATGTTGGGAAGGGAACAGAAGGAGCCCAGGGAATCCAGGATCACTGAGCTGTAGCTGACAATGGTCTGTGAGGCAAAAACAGAAAGCCAGCCAGGGCCTGGTGGGGCTCAGATTCCATGCATGAAGGAATAAGGCAGTTCTTAAGAGTGCTGCAGATTGGTACTGAATACCAGTAAAAGACTGGTGGCACATTGTAATTGGAAAGTAGAGTCCATAAATACTCAGGGGAAATGAGTGCGGAGTATGTGACAGGCGGGTGATCCAGGCTGACCTGGACAGGCTCAGCAAATGGGCAAACGAGAACCCGATGGTGTTTAACACCGAAAAATGCAAGGTTCTCCACCTTGGGAGGAAAAACCTGCAGCACCCTTATAGGTTCGGCAGTGCTACGCTGGCTAGCACTATGGAAGAAAGAGACTTGGGGGTCATCATTGACCACAAGATGAACATGAGCCTGCAATGCGATGCTGCGGC
>NW_017728947.1:17949883-17963224 GCF_001723895.1 Crocodylus porosus
AAGGAAGAATTTCTTTACTGTCTGAGCCCCCAAGGTCTGGAACAGCCTGCCATTGGAGGTGGTTCAAGCACCTACATTGAACACCTTCAAGAGCAAATTGGATGCTTATCTTGCTGGGATCTTATGACCTCAGCTGACTTCCTGCCCTTTGGGCGGGGGGCTGGACTCGATGATCTTCCGAGGTCCCTTCCAGCTCTAATGTCTATGAAATCTATGAAATCTTTTATGATGTTTGTGAACCCATGAGGTATGAGATAGCTAGAAGAGGCTGGGATACCATTGTTAGTTTGTACAGGAGGAAGAAAGAGATCACAGCTGTGAAGGCATCTCATCTCAACCTGTATTGAGATATGACGGGTAGTAGCAGTTATCCAGCTTGAAACTGCACTGGTAAATGGTGACTCCTCCAGGGGGTCTAGCAAAACAGTGGCAAGCAAGATTTTCCCTGGTCATATGGGTGTTTTGTCCTCTTCAGGCCTCAAAATTGGGGCAACAGAGATAAAAAAAAAAAAGCAAAGAAGGATGGAACGGTAAGTGCTAGAGAAAAAGGGTACTGTGCTCTTGGTGGCATGACTGCATAGAAGAACAGACAAGGTCATTACTAATCTACTGGAGACAGTAACAGAAACAGAAAAATGGAGTCTACAGACGAGACTGGAGCAAGCCTAAAAAGGGCAATTTTTATAGGGTCATTTAAGTTAACAAGGTAGTCCTGATCAGAATGGTGCAATAAAGAAAAAGTAGGAATAGTACCTGGCACAGCCAGGATGTGAGAGCACTGGCACTGAGAGGGAGACAGGACTCGGCTACTGCCAAAGAGAAGAGAAGCCAAGTGCAGGGATAAGAGTTTTAACAGAAGTCATGGGTGTGGCTGCGACACACATGGGAAAACTTGTGGAAGTGGCAATAAAGAGATTTACAGATGTGGGAGATTTGGGAGGGGAAAGAGTTCAAGGTCAGGGCTGACCATGGGTTCACAGTGAGGGGAAGCAGATGGAAGGGCAAAGGTGAGAAAGGAAATAAAAGAGAAGGAATTATAGCAGTACAATAAAGATCTTTGAAATAGTCTGTCCACCTCTAGCAACTAGCTGTTCCTTTGGTAAAATGGTGATGCTTTCAGAAAAGAGTACATGTGTATGGAGAGAAACTAATATCTCACAAATAGGTATGCTTACAA
This sequence comes from Crocodylus porosus, assembly GCF_001723895.1. Taxonomy (NCBI): domain Eukaryota; kingdom Metazoa; phylum Chordata; order Crocodylia; family Crocodylidae; genus Crocodylus; species Crocodylus porosus. The sequence goes on from NW_017728947.1 coordinate 17,951,061, forward strand.
TATGACTGTATGAGTTAGAGCCCATTTTTTGGAGGCTTACTTGCGAACAGCTAAACAAATGTTTGGGGATCAGTGGCAGCCACATTTAAATGCGAAACACATGAGCAATGATGTCAGCATACTGTCATTTTGACAGATATTAGTACAGCGTGACTGTTTAGTATTACTCCTATTGGCACCAAATCACAGAGACAAAAAACACCCTGTTGTATTAGAACTGTATTTTACCAAGCAGAAAATGGTCATTCAGCCTAACATTTATGCATCCTCTTTACAGGTTAAAGCAAAAAAGAAATTTCCATACTGTTCAGTCATTATTAAAGCAGATGGAAAACCATAATCATTGACAACCCTGTGACATTACAAAAACAGATATTTTCTAGGCAGGACTCAGTCTTCATTTGGCACGCCTAAATGGCGCGGGAAATGTCAGGTGTCTTGAATTATACTTGACAGGTAACTAGCAGAACAACAGATTATTCAGCTACAGGTGATTTTAAAATAATAAGTTGATCTATTGATAAGATGCTTCTACTCTGAAGGATTATGGCATGCTATGAGAAATACCTAAATGCTCCAGCCAGAATTGGACTCATTGGACAATTTGCCTATGCAAACCTGATCTGGAATGGCTCAAGTGTGCAAGGCAGCTTGGTTAATCCAGGACATTAGCGACAGTTGCTCATCTTCTGTGCCTTGTTTGGTGGTTGCAACATTGAATGTATACCAATTAGACTGAAAACACAGTTCTATTTATAGAAATGATAGAACCTATAGTGGTGGTTATAAAAGCTTTCAAGCACTGCATCTCAGGCAGCCTTTAAAGGTCTTGGATTCCTCTGCCATCGACTGTGGAAGTAGTCTTGAAAGACTGAATGGCAAACCGAAATGTCTCGAGAAGAGAAATAAATGTGTAGGTGGCTTTCAATTGGAGGATGCATAAAGCAGTGTTGGAAGCATAGAGCTGACTGGAAAAAATGCTGGTTTTAAGTATCAGTAAGTTAAAGAACTTAGTGTTTATTTTATAACAGCTAAGTTTGTGCAAATACCAAACCGTGGATTCTGAAGTCTCATAAAAAGAACCGTAGTTGCAGAGAGAGCCTCAATTGTTCTGAACTCCTTACAAAGTCATCCAAGCAGAAGGTTATGATTTACATTGGTGCACACGGTATGCCAAATCCTCCTCTCTGTATGCCCATTAAAGTGAGAGTGTGAGGGCAGTGTGAGGCCGGGACTGAGAGGCAAATATGATTCCAAGACAACAGTGTGAACTTCATGTTTGTTGGTGCCTGCTTCAGAAAAGATGTTTGACAGCAGAGCGGTTGACTCTAAACTCAGGCTTTGTTACAGTCATGTCATTACGGTAGTTGCTCTCACTCTGCTTAGCTAGAAGCCCTAGGTTTAATCAGGTTAGGCAAGACCATTAGTGCAGGATGTAACCTTTGGACTTTGGTTTGAAGTTCCTACTTTTCCCTGAGGAGATTATATCTTTTTTCATTGTTTATTTTATTTGTTCTCCCTTTTATTACAGTCCTATTCAGCAATAAAAGCAGATTGTATCTGCTTGTTTGTGCCTCAAGGAAAATCAATACAGAGAGTTTAAACAAAGGAAATCCTTTTAGATGGCATTTGAATAAATAAATAGGAACCAAGGTATATAAAAAGTGCAATCCAGCCAGGGTGGGACATGGACAGCACATGTTGGGCTTGTTTGTAGACTCAGAACAAAAACTTTGAGAACACAACAGACTCCAAATCTTAACTTTCTTGACCCTCTCACCCTGAATCAGTGACATCTTAAATGACTGGGGCCCCTATATGTTTTACTTCTGTATCTTTGGCAGTAGTTTACCCTGCATATGTGTGTGCGAGTGCGTGCGTGTGCGTGCATGTGGGTAAACATAAACATTCAAAGCATCAGAATTCAAAAGTACCAAGGTTTTCAACTGCAAAAAATAAGACAATGTCCCTGCTCCCCACCCCGTTTTCCCCTTTCTTGTTATGGTTTGTTTTTAAATAATGTTTTAGCTTGGAGTTCTCGAGCTGCTTTTTGGCTTAATGTAATGCTTAATTTTAGTCATCTTAAGTGATGCCAGTTTCTTATGGGAACTTGTGTAATAGTGAACATAACACACAGGGTTTTACTGTGGTCTTTTGACAATACTCGCTGATACTTGCTGCAATCTACCTGGCTTCTCACCTCATTTTCAGCTGCTAAGCAGAATTATGCATCAGCCAAAATACACTAAATACTTCTTGAATATGAGGAATTACTGTACTGAGGAGCTTAGCCACTCTTGTTCGGCCGTATTCCCTTTCACAGAGACAGCAAAGTTAACATAGTGCCTAGTTTTTAAAAACATGTAATTCCATTTCCATTTGGATGATTTGTTTGTCCATTTCTCATTCCTTCATGTAGTTACCATTCAGTAAAAAATGTATTTTATGTATTTTCCTGGCTTAAGGCTCTAAAAGCTTCCCTTATACAGCAACTAGAAATGGAGCTCCAACCCTAGGTGAAGCCTCTAAATACTCCTATAGTAGTTAGGGTTATCATATGTTCAGGTTTCCCAGACATGTCCTCTTTTTGGACCTTCCAATCTCCGTATGGGTAGGATTTTGAAATCTGAAACAAATGTCCAGGATTTTGCTTTGCTGGTGGGAGTGGGAGGAGGATGACTGGAGGCAGGGATCACACACACGTGGCTGGCTTGTAGCTAGGCAGCATTATGGGAGCAGCCCCAGCAGCTGGATGCAGGTTAGTCTGTTGGAGGCTGGGTTTGGAGAGCAGGTTTGGGGACTGTCTGGTGGGGGGGAGGGTGGCAGGGGCATGGAGGGGATGGGTGTGCAAGGAAGACACGTGCCTGCCGGCACTGTAGGAAGCTGTCTGAGTACTAGGGCTGCGGCAGGGCAGGGGACATTGGGGACGGACACCAGCGGGGAAGGGGGTGGAGGGGCTCTTTGAGGGCAGTGAGGAGCTCCACGGCTGGGCTGGCAGCAATGGGGCTGGTGCCCGTGCCTGCTGGGCTGACCAGGAGACACTGCCCTGGGGGTTGGGGCATAGCCAGGCTGCATGGTGCGGCACTGGAGCCCCAGCCCAGGGTGGGGGATGCCACAGGCCTCCTCTCTTCCCTCCTGCCTGTGCTGGGGCCAGACTCGCTCTGCTGCTGCCTGCACAAATCAGAGTTGGGATGGGGGCAGCTGGGGCTCCCTCCAGCAGGGCTGGGGGGAACAGGGGGCTGCAAGTGGGGAGTGAGGGGCACCAGCAGAGACAGGGGTTGAGGGTCAGGAGGAAGGGGCACCAGCATGGGGGGTGGGGATGGTGAGGGACTGTGGGTCAGAAGTTAGGAGCATCAACAGGGCCAGGGATATGCAGGTGGTTTAGGACTGTGGGCACCAGCATAGCCAGGGGGCTGAGGGGCAATGGCAGGGCCAGGGAGCTGCAGGTGGGGCATGAGGTGTCCCCACCAACAGATGTCCTCTTTTTTGGAACTGGAAATATGGTAACCCTAATAGTAGTGCAAGTAATGATAATAGTATTTTAGAGCTATAATTAATGGATGCTTAACAGTATGACACTGTGCAAGTTAAATGTACCCAGACTTTTGGAATAATGACTGGAACACAGTGATGCATCTTTGTATCTTGCTTGGACTGCCAGGATTTAGGATTTTTAATAATGTAAGTGGCTCTTGCAGATCTTCACTGCAGGTGAATAATAGCTGTGACCAGCTAGAAAGGAGGTTTAACAGAAAAGGAAACATTGTTCCTGGTTTGAGTTTTATTTGTTGTCTGACCTCAGATGATCTAAACTGACAGTCATATTTAAGAGAAAAAGATCAAAACTTGAGTGGGGTGCCAGATACTGGCCATGCTAGGAGTACTCTCAGTGAGCAGCTTCCTCATTCTTGGGACACTAAAAAGTTGTAAAGGGCGGGGGGTGTCACACGTTCAACCTGACACTTAGTAAGTGCAGTTAAACACAAGCAGATGCACATTCCGGCAGCTAAGCAGGTATTAAGTGTCCTTGTGGCATTGCAAAGTTGTTTTCTTTCAGGTAAGAGTTATCTCCTTACACGGACTAAGTTTAATAGGTCACTACATTCCAATAATTTGCAACCTTTGCAAGTGAGCATGTGATGGGGCCCTATTTGTGCTGTGATATACTGGCAAGTGATGATTCTGTGGACCCTCTTCACAGAATTAAAGAGTTCAAGGTGTTGGAGCTCCTGGACACTGAGGCATCCATCCAGCTATCCAAAAAGGCATTTGCAGTCACCGAATTGTATGATCTCTGGTGACAGCAGAATGTTTTCATCTCTTGCTCTCTATAAACTGAATACTTGTATGCAGAATACAATTCAGCAGCGCCAAGCCCAAAGCTTGTATGACACAGTGTTCTGCAACTCTATAGAAGTCCAGGGAATGCAAAACTGTTATCACACAAACACTTCGATTTTGTCATGCCCCCTCTTTCTTAGGTTACCTTGTGTTCAGTGGAGCCTCAGAGAAGATGAATTTAAAACAGTTGCACCACAGCAGGGTGCCACTGACTTCCTTTATGCAAGCAGCAACGATATCCGCTTTTTACAGTTTAAGAGAAAACATGATAGGACACATATTCTAGAGCTGTTAGTAAATGTTTCATGTGCACTGTGAGGCTCCAATCCAATCCAAAGACCAAGGCTTCACCTGCCTGAAGTGGGTTTTAATTAAGCAATGAAAAACATCCATTGTCTGTATAATTTGCATGTTATTAGGCTTGAGGGCTGAAGGATTATTTTGATTTTGTTTCCCCAAAGGAAACTATGGATCATATTCTATTATCTCAGTAGTGCAGAAATATGGAGTAACTCAGTTCAGTCAGTAGCTACACCACTGTAAGTGGGGAGCAGGATTTAACTCTACCTTCAAGGATCCTAACTTCTGTAAAGCAGGATTTTAAAGTAGTGGTAGCTAGCCCAACATAATCAGTTTTAAGAGAGCTTTTGATGATAGTATTTATTTGTTTTCAAAGGTTACTACTTCTTAACATGGCAGCTCTGGTGAGTTCGAAACTCACTCTAATAGTCAAGAAACCAAATGGCATTTTGTGTTCTCTCTGAAGTGCTTTTCTGGCACAGATCCTCTCTCTTTCTCTCTCTCTTGCTCTTTCTCTTTTCCATTAAAAAAAGAAACCTGAAAGTTACCCCAGCATAGTGGTACTGGGCTGTGTTGGAGGGGAAAGAACAAAACAGGGAGGAGCAGAAGAATGTGGAGGAGATCAGATTAGTGCTGGCTGTTTAATCAGGCAGGTTTGTGAGATTTCCCCAAATGGCATGCTTGGGCAGAACCAGCCCTGACCTGCAGCCTCACAGTTTTTCTATGTCTGTCTTTCCTGAGCAAATTCAGCTAATCACACCAAACTGAGGTAGTGATTTTCTGATCTTTAGCCAAGCTGTTAGCACTATTATTTTAGCATGTTTTAACTAGTGCAGACAGGCCCATCCCATATGTTTTGCAGAAAGTCCTTTCCTTTTCTTTTTCAATTGCATCTAGGTATTTCTTTGGGCTCCACATCCTGTGGTGTAAACAGCTGTGGGAATGTTACTAAATGCTACTGTTAAATTGGGATTTTGTCCTGGTTTTATGGAAGCTGCTATGTGTCACATGATATAAATGGCTTGTGGAATATTGTTACACACACCCCCACAGTCACAAAATCTACAATAGACGAATATTAAGGTTGTGAAGTAAAGCAATAAGTGTTAGGAAATGCCAGGAACAGGGTTGCCCAGGCATGTCAAATGTCAGGCTGAATGGTAAATTTTAGTGAAGTTGTAAGCAACTGATAACAGGGTCTTATATGGGAAAGTGTCAGGCAACCTTAACAACACCAGCTTCTTCTCCCACCCCCATCCATAATAAAACATTAGCTATAAAGGCCTTGTCATTCAGGTCTCACCAAGGGTAAGCTCGCACCAAAACTAATAGTTTTCCTTTGCTGAGACTTGAAGGTTCACACTTTATGTATCTTCTAAAGCAGAGGTGTCAAAGATATGCCTCTATGGGCCAGATATGACCCATGGAGCCACATCATCCAGCCCCCAGCTCTGACCCCATGCAGGGCTAATCTGGGACCCTCCCTGGACATGCCAGATCCAGTAGCTGCAGCACCTGCTCTGGCTGACCTGGGACATGAGCAGTACATGGCATGTGCTCTGGCTGGTTGGGATGTGAGCCACATGTGGCACCCCCTTCAGCCAGTTTAGGGTTGATGCTGCATGCCACATGGGTCCCAGAGCAAATGCCACATGTAGTGCAGTTGCAGACCAATGAGAACAGGCAGGCACTGAATCTGGCATGTGGTGGTGGAGAGGGCTCCATGGGTCTGCAGCATGCCAGATCCGGTGCCCACTACAGCCAGTCCAGGAGCAATGCTGCACACAGCTGCCACTCTGTACCAGCTGGAGTGAGCACCATATATTACTCCTGTCCCAATCTGGCCAGAACAGGTATCCCATGTGGCACAATCCTGGACTGGCCAGAGTGAATGGTATGGGCATTAGATCTGGCTTGGGAAGGTCCATGGGCTGACCTGGGCCGCAGAGCTGGCCCCACACCATTCATCCAGCCTGTGGCCCCATCCCAGGTCACTCATCTGGTGTGCAGGGCTAGATGAATTTGACCCCCCCAGTGTAGACTTAGAAGATCATATTCTACTGAAGCAGTCTTCCAGGAAATTGTGGTGAGGCTCATTTATTTGCAAAGATCAGGCCAAGATTTTAGTTTGCTTGCAGATTTGTATACTGTAGGGGCAGCAGCACTTTAAAATAATGGCAGTCAACAGAATATTTCTTTATTTTGCCCTTGATCTATGGCACCAGGCATACTGAACTATCACAACCTGTGGCATGTTTGTTATATATGAAGCAAATGGAAATAAAATTATTAAAGCTGAGAGCAAGTTGATAGGGAAAACAGATTGGAAAAATTGCTATGGACAACAAGATCAGTTCTGCTATGTGATTTATTTGTACTGAAAAGCCAAAGTCATTGGTGGATTGTATAGGACTTTCACTGTATAGCTTTGAGACAGCAGCTGACAACATGACTACAAAACAGAATACATCACATTGATCACAATAAGGCTACTCCTTTGTGGCCCAACAGGCTGCATTAAATGTGACAGCAGGGTTTCCACTCTGTGGAGCAACAGATTGCAAGGTATCCAGTGGTAACAGGGTTACTCTTATGCAGCAAAATGTTTTACGTTACATAGAGCTGGGTTGCTCCCTGCAATATGGCAAAACAGATTGCACAGCATTAGCACTGGTGACAACAGAGCACTCATTGTGCAAGATAACAAGTCACACAAGAGTTTTTGGAAACTTGATTGGCTGAGTCAATTTTAGCATATGCATACTGATGTGACATATGGCAACTGGTGGCTTTCCTGTCACAGATGTTGAGTGGCTTTGTTTTCATATAGTACATGGTGAAGGTCCAGCCTATCTTTCCCTCCTTTGGTGATAAATAGTTTGAATAGGCTGAAACACTTTTGCTTTGCTATTCTGATTTCTGTAGTGCTGAGAATATTCCAACTGCGGCTGCATGTTGCACTGCACTCTCGGTTTTTCCACTGCTGAAATCCTACTTGTCAGCAAGTTTTGCAAATAATATAGATGTCTCTGAGCAATCTGTTTGACTCACAAAGGCAGGAAATTTGAAACCCCCTATCATTTTTTTTAGGCACTTTGCAACCGGGTTTCCACTTACTTTTAACAATGCAGAAAAAAGCAAAAATGAAGATTTTTAAAGCAATTAAAAAAGACACAACATTTCAACAATTTCTCTTAATCAGTTTTATAAGTTATAAATAAATTATTCCCCAGTAACCTCTTGTTTCTTATATTTCCAAAAGCCAATCAGGAAACTCTTGGGCAATTGTCTATTATAATTAAAAATGATATCTGCGCCAGTGACAGGGAACAATGTAAAGTGAAATTCTTTGGCCACAGAACAGATGGAAAATGGAGCAGAGACTCTATTAGCTGCTTCACACAGTCCCACAATATAATTACTTAACCTGAGAGGAGGATCTGCATGCATGAAAAGATAAATTAAGATCACTTGGCTCTTCAGGCTTTTCCTGTCTTTTGAGATGGTTCACAAAGGTGTCAAACATTGCTAACTGTAGTAGGAGCTTTTGCAGTGTGAACATCTTGAGACACTACAATTTAAGGATGAAGGAGGCTGGATTCTAGTCCTGGCTCTGCTACTCACCTGCTGTGTGTGGCAGCGTGGGGAAGTCACTTAACTGCTATAGGTGGGTCCCTATGTGCAGGGATGTGCGCTTTTGGCTGCATCCAGATGATCATCATCACAGATCCATCTATGGCACCACACACTGCACATGCAGGTGTTCCCCATGCTGCTACTTTGCAATGCACAGGGTTTTCTTGAACCCAGGAGATTCACAGGCCAAAAAAACCCATGCTGAAAAAAGTGGTGTGGTGCACGGGGTGGCAGTGTGCCCCCCAGCATTAGCGCCTGGCTGGATGGAGCCATGCTCTGGCTGCTGGCCAGGCTCCCTCCTGCAGAATTGCTGAAGCTGCAGCTCCCTGAGGCCCCCCTGAAGCCCAGGTATAACTGTTGACAGTTGTGAGCCCCAGCCTTCCCTTCCCTACCCAGGGTAACCTGCTGCACGCCGCAGCGTGTGTGGCACGGGTATTCCATGGTGACAAGTAGCAGCAGCACAAAGGGAACTTATCCCCAGGGAAACACATGTTCCCGCTTGTCTGAACATGACCATAGAGGTATGAACAGCAAATCTGTGCCACTGATTTGTGCCCCACTGCATGCCCCTCCACATGCACTTCAGCACGCATCATATTGGCCTGCGTAGGGGTCAGGGAGGCTGGGGTCAACATGTGTGGAAGACGCTTAGCTGCCCCTCTATGGTAGGCATCAGCAGAGGGACACATCTTGAAACCTGGCCACCTGTGGGAAGCCATGACAATAGTTGAAAGAAAGGCCTGGTAAGAACAAGGTGGATAAAGAACGGTAAGAATGAAGCTTTCATTGGCTAAAAACACCAGTTAGAGAAGGACAAAGGAGGTTTGGTTCTTGCTGAAATATCATGCAGACCAAATCAACAATACGAAAAAGTTAATTAAAATGGTTTGAAGAGAAGAAGAAAAAAGGGAGGATCTCAAAAAATGGCTGTAAGCCAAGCATATTGTTGGGAAACAGACTGCAGAAGCTCTGTCTTTAGCCAAGGAGGCTGAAGGGAGCTGAGGAGCAACACACCCTTTACATCCTTGGTGCAGCGTACAAGGGGAGGCAGGCCATGTGTGTGCTTTCTAGGGACTGCTAGGTAAAGAATTCTCCAAGCTCGAGTGCCCGAGGTGCATGCAGACCCACGGTGGAGGAGCACTTGAAGGAGAATGAGTAACTTAATGGGAATGTTAAGCAGCCTGTGTAGCTAGTTAGGGGCTAGGGACATAAATACTTGCTATTACTTTTGCTTTTGTGAAAGAAGCAGCAGCTGCCTATTTCTTTTTATGCTTAAGCCAACCAGGATCCCACACGATCAAAAACAATAGTTTTGATCATCATTATTTTTACGATCTTGACACTCAGGCTCAGAATACCTGTTGCATCCAATCTCCCCTTGATTTACCAAGTGAATCAGGGCTCCCTGATTCTTGACCCACCTCTACCCCAGTACAATTTTGGAAACCTGTAAGAGATCACACCAAAGGTCTAGAAATAGGGGATTTTCAAAACTGAGTCTCTAGCTATGAAACTTGCCCCCTGCTAGCAGCTCAGGCATTGATTTTTCAGCTCACAGTACAAAGCACAGCTCTCTGGCCAAGCATTAACTGCTGCTTACAGCTGCAGTGAATTTTTTTCAGAATGGATTGAAATAGGCAATGGGGCAGACAGTTGCTTATGCTTTCCATTGCTGGCAGGTTATTGTGTTACTCGCTATTCATTTTTCCATATGCTCAGCTGTCATGATCCTGGGCATATACATGGCGGTGAACAAAATTAATAATAGTAATAGAAAGTTCAATTAAAATGCAATTAATGACTGAAAAATGATTCAAACCTTTAAATAATAAGTCATGAGGCAGGCCAATTTGTTAATTTAAGAGAATGCAATGGGATAACTGAGGGCAGGATTGGCTTCAACTCTGGAATAGCACCAGAAGAACTGACTTAGAAAAAAGCATGACTATGAATCCTTTCATTAGTTCATTTAGTGGGCCAAATTCATCCTTGGCATAATTTCAGTGACATTATACCAGGGTGAAATCTGACTTGCTCATTTTAATAGGGCTGTGTGATGTATTTCTCAGAGCAAATTCATTCAAGTATAAGCAGGTTCTTATATTTCTCTGGTACCACAATGACATCTAGTGGATGTACTATGGTGAACCAGGAGGCAGCTGAGACCTGTATTTAGGTTTCCCTAGTTTAGTTTTGCTACCATCTACAGTTTACTTCTTAGACCAGTGAGTCTTAATTGTTTTAGACTCAAGGCTCTCCATGTTAGATTAAAGCACCTCTTGGAAAATACTAGCTCTTTCACACAATTTTTGGCTACAGATAAATGCACTCCTAGGCAGACCAAGTTCTTTCGATAAATCCAATATCTTTTATTAGACCAACTAAAATAGTTGAAAACATTCTTCTTTGCAAGCTTTTGGGTACAAACACCCTTCTTCAGGCAGAGGAAGCATCTGAGTCTTCTTTTACCACAATTATTCCAATGGATGTGTCTACACTAGATGCTTTACTCACAATTAGAGCAAACTACTGAGCAGTAAGCATCACCATCTACACATGCAGATTTACTCGCAATTAGTTACTGTGCAGTAATGCACCTGTAGATGCTGACTAGAGAAAATTTGCTCCCAGTCAGCCTTACCACAAGGGGAGCTACCTGTAGCTTAGCTCCAGGGACCTGAGGCTGGGAGCTTCTCCAGCCCCAGAGCTACAGGGGTTCTTCATCTGTCCCAGTCCCAGGCTTTTAAAAGCCTACAGGGACACTGGGGCCCTGGGACACATGTAGTCAGCCTCTGGCCACTGCATGTCCCTGCAGAGGTCCCAGATCAGCCACAGCAGCCTGCCTGCAACCTGGCACTGCTTCCTGGCACAGAGGTGCTGCATGGCTGCTAAATCTGTGCTGTCATGCTGCACTGGGTGATGCAGACACCTGCCAGGCCTGGCAACACCCTGGGCCACCTGCAGCCAGCCTCTGGCCACCAGATCCTGCTCCAGCTCGCCCAAGGCCATCTGCAGCAGTCTGTCCAGACCTCACTGATGGTACCTGGCACACCCTTGCCATGCACCAGCCTGTCCCATGCTGTGCCCCTGTGCTGGGTACTGCACGCCCAGGCCTGCCAGCACTGGGACTGCCATGTGGAGGCTGAGTGAGCTATTGACGCATCCTCCCCGATGCCACACACTGTGTCTTAGGGCAACAGCTGGTCCCAGGAGGAGACCACGGATCTTATCACACTGTGGGGGGAGGCCAAGGTCCTCAGCTAGTTTGCGTGGAGCAGGCGCTTCAATGCCAGCATTTATGTGGACCTGTCAGGCTACATGCAGGGGCGGAGGCACAAGCAGTCAATGTGTCAGCGCTGCATAAAGGTCAAGGCCTTGCGGACACAGTGCGTCAACCTCACTGATCACAACTCCAGGTCAGGGGCTGCCAGAAATCCATGCCCCTTAAGTGGCAGCTGGATGCCCCGAGGACCTGGCCACAGCCATGCCTTCTACTCAAGCATGAGTAGCCCAAGCCTCCACTGTGGCCTGGCACCTATGGTGATGCGTCAACAGGGGAGGGCCCTTCAGCCCATCCTGCCATGCTACCCACTCTGGCCTCCTCCAGAAGCTCTGGGAGCCCAAGTCAGTGCCTGCCCCACCAGCTCTGTATGCTTAGCTTCACCTAGGAGGTCAGGCCAGCCATGGCACCACCGGATGCAGGCAGCTCCAGCTATTCCCTAGAGAGGCCCCCTACATGGGCTGCCAGATGCCACACTGCTATGCCCCAGAACATTGCCAGAAGTTGAACATCCAGCTCCTGTGGGGACCAACTCAAACTGCTGGGCATGTTTCCCACACTCACCTGGTAAGCTCCACACTGGGAAGGCGGGCCCTCCCCACCCCCA
>NW_017728947.1:17963324-17969814 GCF_001723895.1 Crocodylus porosus
CCTGTCCTCTGTTCCTACTCCCCCCTTCCCAGCTAGCCCACCCATACTCCCCCTGGTCCCATGAGCCCCCTCCAAAGCATGCAAGGAGGCAGGAGACAGTTCAAACTTTATTGAGCAGCCTCTGCCCCTGAAGCTAGGCAGGTATGGGTCTCTCACACGCCAAGGAATATGTCAATGTCCTCAGCTGCAGGGGGCAGGGACATGTTGCACAGCCACAGGTAGCCCTCCAGGTGGTAGTGGAGGTTGTGGGATAGAGTGGGCTTGCCCTCTGCACCATTGAAGCTCAGGGTCCCATGCCAGGCTTGCAAGTGCACCTGGGGCACCATGGTGATCATCATCAGCAAGGCATAGTGGATTGAACACCCCTCCATCTGTGCAAACAGCTTCTTGTGGCATGTCCAAGACACACTTAGCCGGGGTATGCTTGGGGTGTGATGCAGGCATCGGATGGGGCTGGCCCCGGACACCTCTCTGGAGAGGCCCCCTTGGGGAGAGGGGGAGGGTGCCAGCAGCTATGCATCCCTGTTGACCAGGAGCCCCTTGCCCCCCACAAGCCCAACAGCACAAGAGACAGGCTGGCCTGCAGCTGGAGAAGGGTGGGGAGTAACTCTGAAGCCTTGGCAGCAGGCGCTACCAGGAGCCAGGCTTGTCCTAGTCTGGGTATGGGACAGGGGAGGCAGGCTGCCTACAGCCAGCATCCACAGGCTTGCCTGCCTCTGCTGAGAAAGCAGGGATGGGGGCTCAAACAGCACCCACCTGGACTAGGGCTGGCTGACCCATACATGCACAAACCCTGATCTGAGGCCAGGCAGTACACAGGCCCTGGTACAGAGTATCCTAGCTCAGAAATGTTGCAAACTCTCACAAAAAAGCTCTTTTTCTTGGCTCTGTAGGACTTGCAGACATGGGGGAGAGAGGCACCAGTTGGCAGCTGGAATGCTCTGTCAGGGCTCGGGGTGCATTGATAAAGATTTTTTTGGCTGATATTAGTGGCCAGTTATTAACAAGCTTTATCAGCTGTTACCGATCTGATTGCTGATATGCAGTCCAGCAGCTTGGAGAACAGCGTCTGGCCAGTAAGTTTGTGGGGGGAAAGGGGACAGTGGGAGAAGGGGCATGGTGGGGCAGATTGAGGCCTCCACAGTAAGGGAGTGAGTGGGGCTGAGGCAGTGGCAGGCACTGCCCAACTGGGACAGGGTGGGGTGGGGGTGGAACCATGGGTGGCTTGTGTGGGGGAATGGGGGGACCTGGAAGGGGGTGCTCCCCACTACTGCTCACACCCTTGGAGGGGCATGGAGGGCATATGCCCCCTGGATTTGGGGGTAGGGCTGTGGCCTTGGGACTGGGGGCTGTACCGGTCCCTTCCTGGCAGGGGCTGGGCTGGGGCTGCACTCAGCATGAGTGGGCAGGGGAAAGGTGGGGCAGATGGCAGTGGCACTGGGTGGGGGGGGCTACAGACACCCCAACATTTGCCATAGCACTCCCCTCATAGCCTCTTCTCCCAGCGCCACTCCTCCCACCCTGAGTGCAGGCCATAATAGGAAGAGGCTGGTACAGTCTCTGGCCCCAGCCACAGCAGGCATCCCACCCTTGTCCTGTGTACAAATCCAGGGGGGACATGCTCCCTAGACCACCCTGGAAAAGCACACAGCAGTGAGGACCCACCCTCTCGCACACCCTGGACGAGCTGCCTGTGGCTTCAACTTGCGCCCTGCCCCAGCTGGGCAACACTAACACCTGCCCCTGCCCCTGCCCCACTCCCTCCCTCCTCATGGGGGCCTTGATCTGCTCACAGTCCTTCCCTCCCCTTCTCCCCACAGCCTTACTGGCCCAATGCTGCTCTCTAAGTTTCTGGGCTGCATTCTTGGTTGTGTGCATGCTTTGGTTGTGTGCACACATGTAGCATTTATTGGTGACATAGGCCAAAACAAGCCGATTGCCAATAATGTCAATTTTCCTTTTATTGTTGCTGATACAATGTGGACCGATATATCAGGGCACCTCTAGTCAGGGACACTGCCAGTCTCAGCTGGGGCCCTCTGGATGCATTGGCTTTGGCAGTACAGAAAGGAGGACTGGACCTGGCTGCTGGTCTACCAAAAGCACCTGGCAGACTCATGGGCCTGGAGATAGGAGGACGTTGCCCACAAGTGGGAGAAGGATGCCTGCAAGGGGGTGAGGGATCAGTGTGAAGAGGTTAGGGACTGGCATGAGGAGGAGAGAGACTAGTGAAGGGACTAGACAGACCAGGAGTTCCAAGACAGTCTCCTGACCACTGAGGAGAAGCACCTGGAAGCCCAGGAATGTCAGGCTGCCCTAGTGGCTAGGGCAGTGGAGACTATGGGGGAGGACTGCCAGGTGTTGGACAATGTCCTGGCCCTGGTGGGTGCCTTCATGTTGTCTGCTGTCCTGCCCCCAGCCACAGCCCTGCCTGCCCCTGGCAGGCATCAGCTACTCAGCAGCAGACCCCACCATGGGCCTGGGCTGAGGTACAGTGGTGCCCCCACCAGCCAGGAGCCTCTGCCCTGACCCCCACCCTGGGAGGGGCTCTGTGGAGAGGGGAGGAGGGGGGAGCTATGTGGGGAGGCAGGACAGGGTCTGGTGGGGGCAGGATTTGTTGTTAAGGAGGCCAGGAAGAGGGGGGGTCTGTGCCTGTGCAGGAAAATAAATTACTTCTCAATGAAAGGGGTGCTGGGGGTGCGTGGGGGGGGAGTCGGTGGGTGTATGTCCATGTGGGCTACAGAAGGGAGTGCAGAAGCAGGTGGTCATCCAGTGCCTCTTGCACCTGGTACCCTGGCCCCTGCTGGTAGGTGAATGGCTTGCCCAGGGCCTCAGTGGAGGGGGACCACTGGTGTTGCTGCTGCCACACTTGGGACTCCTGGTACCAGGCATCCTCCACCCACTGTGCCTCCTCTTCTCAGGCCTTGTAAAACAGTTCACTGTGGGCCTTGCAGATGTTATGCAGCACTCAAGCTGCAGTGAATACCTGGAGGATATTAACATCCGCAAGCTCAAGGCGGGTGCACCAGTGTCCCTTGAAATGGCCGAAGACACACTCCACAAGTATGCAGGTCCAGCCCAAGCACTGGTTGAAGTGTTCCTGGAGGGGGTCCAGGTGGCTGGTGTAGGGCCACATGAACCAGGGAGGAGCAAGTAGGCAGTGGCCCAGTGAGGGGGGTGGGACCATGAATGTGCACAGCTGGAGTTCTGGCACCCCTGGTGTGAAGTGCTCTCTCTCTACCAGGGCTGGCAAGGTGGAGTTCTGGAACATGTAGGCATGGGCACTGCCTGCCCAGCTGGCACTCATGTTGGTGAGGACACTATGGTGTTTGATGACAGCTTGGAGCACGATGGAGTGGAAGCTCTGGTGGCTGTAGTAGGGGCAGTTACCATGGGGTGGGCAGGTGATGGGGATGTGGGTCCCATTCAGGGTCCCAGTGCACTGGGAGAAGCCCAGGGTGAGGAACCCAACCACCACCTCCAGTTGATCATGCATGTGGAGGGCACCACACACCACCAGGACAGTCTCCCTAGGACTCAGCCTGCCAACACTGAAGAGGTGGCTGAGGCACCAGAGGCTTGCAGGTATGGCCAGCTTGAACAGGGCAATGTTCAGCTGGGTGTCTGTGGGGAGGGGCCACCACATGGTGGTATCCTCCTTCTCCAGGTGGGGGCAAAGCTGCTTCAGGAGGTCCTGGAAAGTGGCCTAGGTCATACAAAAGGACTCCAGCCACTGCTTGTCATCCCAGGTCAGAGGCAGGCAATTATTTTGGGTGGAGGGCCACTGAACAAGTTTTGATGAGCTGGCAAGGGCCGCATGGGTATCCTCACCCCTTGATAGGAACCCCACCCCAGCTGCCATCTTGGAAGTCCCACCCCTAACCCCTAACCTTTGCCATCAGAAGTCCTTCCCCTTCTCCATGGAAATGCTCCTTTTAAGAGGGGGGTTGCCATCTTAGAACCAGAAAAAAAAAAAAAATCATACACTGAAAGTCAAACACCTACTATAATGTATTTTAATTTTATTACAAAAAATATTTTTGTCATGACTTGTGTTTGTGTACTGTATATCAAGGTGATTGCATAATAACTCAAAAATAAAGTAGTCTTTTATGTTGTAGAGTGCTGTGGTTGTGTGTGTGGTGGGGGTTGTATAGTGGGGTGTGGGAGCGTTTAGGGGGTATGTGGGTGTGTGCAAGGGTAGTTTGTGACAGAGTGTGGCTGTGTGGGTGGCATAGGGTATTTTGGGGGGTTGTGTGGCATTTTTGGGGTGTGGGTGTGTGGCTTTGGAACACACTGTCCTCTCCTGCAGCCAGTGAACGCAACACTTGGGGGAGGGGACGTTTGTATCTGTGTGTGTAGTTTGTGGGGTGTGAGGGAGGGTGGGAGGGGGTGTGGGGACCCCCCACACATTTCGCCAATGGCACAGAAGCAGGTGGGGGTGCTGGTGCCTGGCTCTGACCAGCACTGCATGTCACAGCAAAGAGCACAGGCCCCATCGGGCCGTTTGTTTCTCCAGCACTCCCCACACTCATGGGTCACAGGAGGGAAGCCCCAGGTGCTGGAGCCAATGCTTTCCACACCCCAGCCCACTCTAGTATCTCCTGTGCCCCACTGGTGGGGAGGGGACACATTCCCCCCTCAACTCAGGAGGCACCAGTTGCCCATGGTCACAGAACTGCAACTTTCTAATAAGTTTAAAAAAGGAAACTAAGGGCAACAATTTACTTTTTTTCCCAAATATCCCTTATTTTTTTTTCATCTGATGTCATTCAATTTTCTGTTGCTCTACCTTGAAGTAAAGGTGAAGCATTTACAGGTAGGAAACTAACCGCACAGTAAACTAATTTACTGAAAAGTAAGTGCCTGCACATGTGGATGGTGACACTTTATAAAGTCAATTCATTTATTGAGTGGTAAAGCATCTTGTGTAGACCCCCCCAGTATTTCATTTGTGGTGTCTGTACTTTCTTTGCTTGCTAATGAGAATGTGGTGGAAGGCAGCAGCAAAAACCTTCCAAAAGTCAAAGTATATCACATCCACTGCTCTCCCCCCCATTCATAGAGGCTGTTACTTTATCAAAGGAGATCAGGTTGGTCAGGCATGACTTGCTCTTGGTCAGTCCATGCTGGCTGTTTCTGATCACCTTGTTCTCCTCTAGGTGTCTTGCAACAGATTCCCTGGGCACCTGCTCCATGATTTTTCTAAGTATGAGGGTCAGATGGTCCTGATTTCTCAGAGGTTGGATATTCAGCAGTCCGAAAACTAAGCATCTTCATGGTTCTTTTAGTTGTGTGCCAAAAAGCAATAGTTACATTTGAAAATGTAGACCTGACCTATGTTATAAAACTCCCTATTGCTTGAATATTTACTATAAAAGAATGATTCACTAACAAACAAACCTCTAGGGCGCATCCATACATGCAAGCACATGCACTTGCAGCAGCTCCAAAAGAAGTCATGCAAATTTGAGCCGGGGCTTTTTGCCTCAGTGCACATGCTTGGACATGCATTTTGTTGTGGAGCAAATTGTGCCACTTGGGGCAAAATAACCCTGCCTGGCTCTTCCCGGATCTGCAGCCAGAGGGAGCTAAAGCCTGGGGCCAACACCTGTGCTATCCCCAGCAGTATAAAAAGCCACCCCAGCAAGTAGCTCAGGGATACTAGCTCTCAGGAGTTTCTGGGGCCCAGCCAATTGGTACCTGGGGACACTACCCCTTGTGCCAGCTGGACTGCTGAAGCAGCCCTGAGAGTTCCCTGCACCCTCTACTCACTGCAGGGATCTGGCAGTGGGGGCTGCTGCCTGCCTGCACACCTGCCAGACCCACATGGGGACTGCACAGCCAGTAGAGGCATCTGCCCCTCTGGGCCACCTGCCAGTGGGCTGTGGCTGCAGGGTTGGCCTCTGTGCAGCACTACTGCCACATGTGCCCTCTGCCTGGCCATCTGGGCAGCTATTGCCTGAAAGATGTTCTGGGTGTGGTGGGCTGCTTTGAACTATCAAAGCCTGTCCTCCTGGCCCCAACTGGCCAGGAGGTCAGCAACAGCCAGCTAGGTCCAAGGTTCCTTCTAGCAGGAATTCTGGTGCTTTCTATTGGAAAACTGAAAAATCCCTGATAAAAAAATCCCAAAGTCACTCTGTAAAATACCCCAAAATCCATGTTCCTTCACAAATAAAACAAAAGACCACTATAAAAAGAGTGAGAGTGAGACAGAGACAGCAATCAGTTGGACAATGTTTTATTGATATATCTACAGCGTTAAAGCATGTCTCTTATAATAATTAAGCGAACTCTAAATACATGTCTCATGAATTCATGAATATATATCTGGTCAGGCTGCAGTTGGAGTACTGCATCCAGTTCTGGTCACTGCAATTCAGGAGGGATGTGGACAGGATTGAGAGAGTCCAGAGGAGGGCCACTTGCATGGTGGCCTTCTACAACCAGGTCACCAAATCCTTAGATGCAGGGGTGGCAGTGGGCATAG
>NW_017728947.1:17970750-17974445 GCF_001723895.1 Crocodylus porosus
GACCCTACCAACTATGAAACTATGAAACTATGGTCGGGGGGCAGTAGGGCAGGCCCTACAAGGAAAGGCTACAAGATGTGTACCTGTTCATCTTCCACAAGAGAAGGCGAAGAGGGGATCTGGTGGCTGTCTATAAACTGGCCAAGGAGACCAGCAGGCAATGGGAGAGTCCCTCCTCCCCCAGAGCACTACCAGGAATAATGAGGAACAACAGCAATAAGCTGACAGAGAGCAGATTCAGGCTGGATATCAGGAGGCACTACTTCACAGTCAGGGCAGCTAGGATCTGGAACCAACTTCCTAGGGAAGTGGTCCTCGCTCCTACCCTAGGGATCTTTAAGAGGAGGCTAGATAGACAACTTGCCAGGGTCATCTGACCCCAGCATTCTTTCCTGCCTGTGGCTGGGGGTCACACTTGACGATCTGCTCAGGTCCCTTCTGACCTACTATGAAACTATGAAAAGAAGTTAGAAGGAAAATGTTACAGAAGGCTAAAATTAGAAACAAATGCATATAAAATGCGAAGAATCTAGTGAATGACAAAATGGTTTCCAGGTGGAGGATCAGAGAATGCCAGAAGTCTTGAAGACTTTGATTTTAATCCCTGTTATAACACAAAATTCTTGTATTGTTTGTATGTTACTTCCTGATTCTCAAAAGCAATTAAACAAGTTTGGGAAGCACAGCAGGGCTTCCTTTAACATATAACATCAATCCATTTCATCTGTCAATATCCTGGCAATCCCAAATGCCTGTGTTTTTAATTCAAAAAGCATAAATTAAGAGTAAGGTGCATCTGCAGAATAATCTTTCTAAACCTCCCCAAACTCTTCAGGTCAGTCCTTTATAGAGTGCTGTGATCATCATGTGCATAAGGAAAGTCAAAATCATGTGGCCCTGCAGGACAGATGAGTGGCATGAGGATACCCATGGGCTGCATCTGGATCATGAAGCGGGTCTGTAGGCCAGATCTGGAGTGTGAAGCCATGTCATCCAGCCTGCAGGGCTGCCTCTGGGCTGGAAATTAGGTAATGGTATGAACAGGGGCTGCCATGGTTTAGGGAGCCATGACAATTAACACTGTTGCTGCTATCCCCACTACAACATTTCCAGCTCTGTGGGCCTGATGCCATGACACTGCAGGCTAGATCTGGCCCACTACCCATAACTTTTTCACCTTGATGTATGGTAATCAGTCGTACTGGAGAAAGTTGTCTCACCCAAAATAGCAGGCCAAACTCTGATTGCTAGTGTGTTCAGAGATGCCTGATGCTGATACTGAACTGCTAATTGTAAATTCAGGTGTCCATCTAGCAAAAGCATTTAAGCATTTGCTTAAATCCTACTGACTTTGGAAGGTCTCCTCAGGTGCTTAAAGAAATAGGACCACCCAACTGTTGGATCTGATGTGTCCCCGGGAACCAGAACAGGACTTACCCACGGCAGCGGCGGAGCCCGAGTGGGACATCTGCCGCTTGTTTACACCGACGTGACCGGAAGTCGGTGTCGGCAAATGGACGGTGGCAATAAAAGCGGCTGCTGAGAGAGGACGGGGGGAAGAATGAGCTGGGAGCTTCGCACCAGCCGAGGCAGAAGACCCTAGAGGGGAACGGGCCACGGACCCCCCGGTAGGAGGGACAGGAAGCTCCCAGGCAGGACGAGCTGCCAACCACTCAGCTCGAGGAGCAGAGAACTCCGGGGACAAGCAAACGGCTAAGTCCCCAGAGAGAAGGACAGGGAACCTCAGCGGGGAGCTGCAGCTTACCCAGGAGGAGGGGAGGATACCAGCCACGGCCAGCTGCAGGACGATGAGTGAGGAGCGGCAGACGAGCGTCGAGGATGAGGAATCAAGCGAAGGGGAATTTTGGGACTGTGAACCTGAGACACGCAGGACTTGCTGGGTTGGGATGCCAGTGCGGGAACGCGACCTCTCCAGAGAGGGTCGGGACCTGGAAGAGCGCTGAGGAGGCGTGGTGGGTGGAGGTTGATGCCAGCTGGCTATGGCCATAGACTAAGATAGGGATTGCCCAAAGGGGGCCTGGGAAGGTCCAGGTAAGAGGCCCAGTCAGTAGGGCTGTGGGGGCCTAGCTTTCAGTTTTTCGGGTTTGTTTTCCTGTTAAAAGGGATACCCCAGCTGAGGGGTATAGCCAGGGAGCTCGGATCAGGGACCCCGCAGTGAAACCCCACCTTGGCCGTGACCCAGTCCCGGGTCAACCAGGACATGAGGAATCCTAAGATAAGGGTCGGTCAGACCGGTGAGGCAGTCGGCCCATCCATAGGAAGCCGGGTCACACATTAGAAGGGAGCACCAGAGGAGGTGTAAGGCCGGGGTGCAAGGGGTGGTGGAGCCCTGCAACATGACAGCCGAGGGATCCCGGGCTGCGGAGTGACCAGGAGCCGTCCTAACTGAACCTAAACAACAAGTTGTGGCGGGCGAGATCTAGGGCGGGGAATGGAATCATAACACCTACTCCAAACCAGTAGCATTCCAGGGTGATCAGCGGCAGTCCTTCTTCCACAGGTGACTACCCACGGGGAGGACCCCACCCCTCTTCCCCCAGTCCGGCGGTCACATGGTGTATCCATGGCTAAATTGCTCTGGGCCCTTCTGGAAACAGGAAGAGGGGATGAAGGATATGAGGACACACCCAACTTCTAATCCTCAAACTCTGCCATGTTACTGTGTGCTGTTGGCAAACTACAGCCTATCTGTTTCCTTTGGAATTAGATAGACTTGTGGAGGGTGTTGGAAGAATTAAATAGCTAATGATTGCATAGGTAAACACTACTAACATGTAATACACTTTTTGGGAGACAATAAATGTGCTAGATTGTCCTGAGGTTTTCACAAAAGAAACTGATGGCATGAAGCATGTGGGCACAGTATGCATTCTATTTTTAGTTGCCTACCTCTCCCCAGGCCCTGTATGGGGGGTATAGTAAACCAGTTCTAGGCTATAGGTTTCTTTAGGTCAGTAGGCACATATGAGGTAGGTGCCACAACACCAAGGGCAAGTTTACACATTCATGAATGCACCTTTTCTAATGTGCATTAAATGTAGTACCTCCAATACATTTGCATGCTTTTTTAGTGACACTTAATGTATAGTAGACTATTTTATTAAGCATTAGCATAATGTCATAGTTTTTTACACAATGCTTTAATGCACAGTGTAGACATGTCCTGAATGTTGCAATACCTAATCCTTTAATGGATGTAGGTTCAAGACTGTAGGCCATACTTTCAGGGTGGGGAGCTGTCACTGTTTCTCAGGATACTGAAAAATATTTGGACAAGATGGAGAATTGACTGACTGTGAGGTCCCAGTGTAATGGTCTGGCTAATGTGTTCTTTAGGTATGCAATCAGGGGAGTCCTGAGTAGGAGTAGGGAGGATATATTACCTCTATATTTGGCATGAGGGCCCAATTCTGGTGCTAACAATTCAGGAATGATGATGATAACTTGAGTGTTCAGAGAAGAGACATGAGAATGGTTAAAAGACTAGACTGTATTATAGCAAAGACTCCTGGAACGCAGTTTCTCCAGCTCCTCTTCAAACATTTCTATCTTTTCAAAGAATCATAGAATCATAGAAGTAGGGTCGGAAGGGACCTTGTAGATCTTCAAACCTGACCCCCCGCCTGGGCGGGAAAAAAAGACTGGACTCAGATGAGTCCAGCCAGGTAGTCATC
>NW_017728947.1:17974545-17995354 GCF_001723895.1 Crocodylus porosus
CAGGGTAGGAGCCAGCACCACTTCCCTAGGAAGTTGGTTCCAGCTCCTAGCTGCCCTAACTGTGAAGTAGTTCTTGTGGATGTCTAATCTAAATCTACCCTCTAATAACTTGTGTCCGTTGTCCTTGTCATGCCAGGGGGTGCTAGGGGAAACAGCGTCTCCCCTAAACCCTTCTGGTCCCCCCTAGTGAGTTTATAGACAGTCACCAGGTCCCCTCTCACCTTCTCTCATGAAGGCTGAACAGGTTTAGGTCTCACAGTCTTTTAATGTAGGGTCTGCCCTGTAATCCCCGGATCATGCAGGTGGCCCTCCTCTGGACCCTCTCAATGTTGTCCACATGCCTCCTGAAGTGGGGCGCACAGAACTGGACACTGTACTTCAGCTGTGGCCTGACCAGTGTCATGTAGAGTGGGAAGATCACCTCCTTGGCCCTACTTGAGATGCACCTGTGGATGCACAACAAGGTGCGGTTAACCTTGCCAACTGAGACCTCGCATTGTCGGCCCATGTTCATCCTGGAGTCAATAATGACTCCAAGATCCCTGTCTGCCTCTGTGCTCTCAAGAAGGGAGTTTCCCATTCTATAAGTGTGCTGCTGGTTTCTACTGCCTAAGTGCAGCACCCTGCAGAAGGTTAAAGGTTTGTTGATCAGTCTTTGCTGTAATATATTGTACAACAGTGAGCCACAAAGTCACAGGGTTTGGTTCTCAGCCCTGAGCCCCAAATCCAAATTCATTTAATGTTAGCTGGGTTAAGGTTTCAAAGAGAAATGAGGATACTACTGTAATAAGAGAAAATAACTGCAAAGGAACTTCTGTGGAAAATGAAGATGGCATGTTTTATGCTATAAGCAAATTAAAGTTACAACCAGCTGTGCAAGATAACAGAAATATCTATAGGTGTATAATGTATCACAAATCATTGCTAGACAATTTACTTCTCAGTGCTACCTTGACTTTCTCAGGTAACCAGTCCTTCAACATCTTCTCTCTTTCCTATCAGAATGTTGCTGGCTCCACACCACTACAACTACATCTGCTTTCTAGGAAATTGAACCATGCCAACCTTATGCTGTCCTTGTGTTGCAGGGATATGAGGTGTCCTTTGGGAGACAGAGGAGGGAGAGCTGGCCACTCAGTGCCACTCACAGGTGGGGATGGCTTGCTGACTTGCCTGTCAGAAGCAGATGGAGGAGTACACAGAAGTCAGTTCTATGAGAAGGGGTTGAAATTTGGTGCCAACACTGACACCTTTTACTATCAGAGCTGTTTGGGATGTACTAAAGCTCTTCAGAGGGTTAACCTCAAATGAAATACACTGCCAGTTAAGATTTGAAACTCAGACTACTTTCATCTGGAGTGTTAATAAAAAAAACAGAAAAAAAAAAAAGGCAAAGGCAAAGTCCAGCTAAGCTAGAATGGCTGGGGCACACAAGTTTCTGTGAGTTGTGGCCAGTATCATGGAGACGTTTGGTTCCCCAGCCCAAATAACAACATACCAATTTATGGATAGGCATCCTAGAATCACATTAGTGCTCTTTTCATAGATGCATCACATTGAAAGTTCATAGTCATCTTACACATGGCCAGTACACCCTGATCCTTCTTCTCTGTTGCCTCCAAATAATGACCCCCGAGCTAATAACAAAGTTCTTGTTATTAGTCCTATGGGGCATGGCCTCACACTTCATACTACTCCTATTACTCAAGGTCATCTATTTTTTTTCTTATATAATAATTCAGTCCTTTACAGTGTTGGCAGCAGCAAATGCCTAAATCATGGGCACTTGGTCTTGTACCAAGGTCACTTGGAAAATATTAAACAGGAGTGCCCATAAGACAATCCCCAAGGAGCACGCTAGAAACTTCTCTCCATCTGGAAAACTGTTCTTTTACTATAGCTAGCAAACTGTAATCTATCCTTTAGCCTACTTCTTTGCTACTTTACTATTCCAGTATTAATCCCCCTCTTTTTTTTCTTAAAGCAACATTGGGGAAAGTAATAATATAAACTTAGGAACTGCCCAAAGATTTCCAGTTGCATTCTGACTTTGTTATGCAAGGCACCATAGGTAGGTATGATTATCACAGAATATGAGTCCAAGAAGGAAACATTTTTTAACAAACGATTGTATAGAAGGAAGGATAAGAACAACAAGATGGCACAACTGACCAGTGACCATGGTGCTGTGAGCCTATAGCATAGCTGGTGATTTCAGATAGATTACAAGACCATACCAGTCTCCTATAAATCTTCTCTATGTGTATTATTATTATACAATTATAGTTATAATTATACTCTTCCACTCATCCATGAATAGAACAGATTTTTCTGCAGAAAAAAAAGATATAACCTTACTACATAGAATCTCATTTCCCATATAATAGGAATCTTTTTCAGTATGCTCTTAATCAGGCTCCTTGGTAATCAGACCAAGTCACAGACCAAGAATCAAGTATTGCTATGTATGAACTTTTCCTTCAGTTTCTCAACTTTACACTTGCAGTCTATAATTAGGCATGCAACTTAGTTACCACTAGATGGCACTTATGAGCACATTTGAAACTTTGTTTTCTTCTAACCCTCATTGAATACCTTTGTGAGGGTGGATTTTGTGTTTTATTTTTTTATTAAATGGTTCTTTCAGTTCCTAAATAATAGAACTGTAATTACTGTATGAATACTGTCTGTACATGAAATTGTTCATTCACCTTCATAAGTTCTTTACTTTGTAACTACAATTCCTTAAGCCAGTGTTTCCCAACCTTTGCCAGCCCAAGGCAAACTTACATTAAAAACAATTTTCTGTGGCACACCTGTTAAGGCATTCCCCATCCTCATACCTGTTGGAGCTCATTGTAGCTCATTGCCATGGCAAATTCTGCAGCACACCTGTTCAGTTCTGATGGCACAATTTTGTGCTGTGGCACACTGGTTGGGGAATGCTTCCTTAGGTAATAATACATCTTGTTTTTAAGAATTGAAAAACATAACAAAATTAATATATTTATTTCCTATTTAAAAAAAACAACAAGATTTGACATATAATTTCAAACCTAGCCCCATGGAATTAAGGGGAGCAACAGCAGCTTCTTGTTAAAACAGCACCCCCGTATATTAAGAATTGGGAGGCTTAATAATGTTGATAAACATGGTGGAGTAGCAGGATGTCTAAGATGGATCCTGTCAGCATCTAAGGATTAGAAAACAAATAGTGAGGTCCTGATTTGAGAGGTTCTGGCCAGACTTGTTATGCAACAAACAATTTAGTTTGCATTATCTGTTCTTTGGAGGTAGGCAGGGGGTTTGACGTTTCTCAGAGTAAATTAAATGTGTTCGGGCAGTAACTTTTATGCTCTCTGAACCTGCTAATTCCATCCAGTTGCTCGAGTCATGCTTCTTTCTTTCCCCAAATCTACCCCTTCCTGCCCTGATACTATTAGCAGGAATGTATGAGGCAAATGGCTAAGGCAGACTAACTTCCAGCCACACGTGAGTTCTGACAAGTGTGATGTCTCTTTCATTTGAGCACACGCTTTAGCAGCACCTTCCACCCCATGTTTTTTTGGGAGGCAGGACAAGATTTCTAGTGAAGAGCCTCCCCTCCTCCACAAAACAACGGGAGGCTGCCAGCCTCAGCCATTTCAAGGGGGTAGACCAAGCTGCAGAAGGCCCCAAAGTCTATTTCTTAGTGACTGTTAACTGAGCCTCTGCAGATGTGACAACCAGCCTGATCAGCAAAGTAAAGTAAACAATCAACTGTCCAGGTAAACCAGTAATAAGATCCAGTTAAACTGTGCACAAGGTCTGAAAGGTGACACTATAAAAGAAGGTATTAAATTAGATAATCCAAATATACTGCATCATAACTTTAGCTTTCAAATGTTCCTAGCAGTGATTAATGAAACAAGATGTATTTGATCAGTGGTGCCCAACTGACCTGGCTTGCGGGCTGCATCTGGTACATGAGGCCAGCGTACAGGCTGGATTTAATGCACAGAGCCATGCCATCTGATCTGCAGGGCTTCCCAATAGCCCAAAAATGTATCAGCAGAACAAACAGTGGCAGCAGTAATTGCTGTGGCCCCATGGGCCTTATGACACAGCTCCATGGACAGTATCTTGGTCATGCCTGTATTAGACAGTTCTGTTATAAAAGATATATTTGTGTGGTGGCCACCTATAAGTTTATCAGGGCTGCTCATCAGGATCTGGAGGAACTTCTGTTCACCAGAGTGTCCCAAGGGATGACAAGATCAAATGGTCACAAACTCTGCCGCAACCGATTCAGGCTGGATATAAGGAAGAACTTCTTTACTTGTTTGTGTGATCCATGCCCACATCTTTATTCTCTGGTGGGGAGAAAGCAAGAGTCTGACAGGGGAAGAAAGATGCAGTATAGGCAACTCTCGTGATTTTTGTTGTTCTTAAAAAGTCTATGCTTTGGGAATGTGAAAAACTTAGCCTTTTCTTTTATCTATCTATATCTAGATCGATATCTATAGATAGCTAGAGATAGAAAAACTTAGCTCTTTCTATGTGAAGAATTTAGCTCTTTCTTTTATATCTATATCTATATAGACATATAGATATCTATATAGATATATAGCTATAGATAGCTATCTATATATCTATATATAGCTACAAAACAAAGGGAGGCTGCCATGTCTATGTCTATATAGATATTTATAAATGTATATAGATATTTATAAAGGTATATAGCTATCTATATGTCTAGTTATATCGATACATATAGATATCTATATAGATATATATAAAAGAAAGAGCTGTTTTTCACATATACAAGAAAAAGCTCAGTTTTTCTCTATCTATATATCTGTATCTACATATCTACATCGATATATCGATATATATCAATGTCTGTATCTATATATTGATATATAGATACATCTATATCTATCTATCTATCTATTGATCTAAATGGCATATATAGGAGAAAGAGCTAAGTTTTTCATATTCCAGAAGCAGAGCCTTTAAGAACAACACCAAAAATCATGAGAGTTGACAACACTGAAGATGGTACATTAGGAAGGCCAGTTTCTTCCTAGGCTGGCTACACCTTGAGAAGGGAAAGTAATTTTTCCTTGGGAAAACCTGAAGTGTTTGGGAACAGGTGAGGCTGGGGGCAGACCACAGCAGACACCTGAGAGGGAGCACCAACAGGCAGCAGCCTGGGAGTCTGGCAGGGGCGGCCTGTGGCCCCGGGCCGGAGGTTCCGTGGCAGTTGGAGATGGAGAAAACAAGACGTTGTCAGTTGGGAGCCGCCCGCCAGAGTGTGGCAGGCAGAAGCTACAAGAATATACACAACGCGCCCCTGACCTGTGTGCGCCTGAGTCACCTCCGGGGCAAACTGCTCATGTTGGAACCCAGGCAGCTGAGTAAGCACTCGCTGCTTCTTCTTGCCCCCGCAATACGGGCCTGCAAACCTACAGACGGGACCCAGGAGGAGAGTGGAGAAGGGAGCGATTGACATCTCTCTGAGACAGACACTGCAGCCATTTGAGTCACAGGGCTCCCACGTGGCCACAGGAGTTGTGGTGCAGAGTAAAATCACAGGGTGATGTTCCCCAGGGAGCACGATGCCTCCAGTGTGTGCACACATCTGCATCCTCTGGGGATCCTGCACAGCATGACTGGACCCTGCACAGGGGATAAGCATTGGGCGAGCTTGCCAGTTGTGTTTTTAACAAGAGGGTTGCCTTGAATGCTAGCTAAGCTTTAGTTAGTATGGTCACTGCTGTCCTAAAGGACTAAGTGATATGGGAGCCCCAGTGCCAAACCAGCATTAATCAAGGCCTGATGCCCTTTAGGCAGCACAGTGCCAGCTGCCCTAGGGGTAGCAGAAGAGATACAAAAGTGTCTTATTGCTCTTTAGGGCTGCGACTCTCACAGGCTTTCCCCCTTCCCAGCCCTATGTGCTCTCTGTAGATGTCTTGCCTCTTGCTGTGCAGTGAAAGAAGAATTACATTACTGTCTTTGAAGGCTTGGATTCTCAAAGGAAGGGTAGACAGAACTGGTTCAAAAAGGTTTGGAGGATTTTAGGAATGGAAAAAATAACAATGAAAACTAACATGTTTCTATTGACAAGTTTGACTTTTTGGTGCAATATCTAAAAGTGACATATTTTCCTGAGGCTGTGCCATTTCATGAGAGTTGCATTTGGGTTCCAGTGCTTCCGTTCTCTCCTATCAGGCTCCTGGGGGGTTACCCATACCAAGGAGTGCCACAGCCTCCCCTCATGGTGAGGGAAAATTGCAGGTATTGACTGGAGAGCCCAGTCCATAGAAAGAAACAGGGAGATGAAAACCAACCTTCAATTCCTATGAGATACTGCGGGTGGGACATCTGAGCAGAAGTATTTTGGTTTTTGGCTAAAAGGCGTGGGGTTCAGGTTGCTCGCTTTCTGCAGAAAATCTGGATTTTTCATGTTAAACCACTTCTCAAAAAGACACATTGCATGAAAAGGTCTCATTGAAAACCTCATTCCCACTGAAAACTAGGGCCAATTAGAAATTCCCTATCAAAATTAGAACATTTGGCAGCCGACCCTGCATTGCGTTTTCTGTGCTGCCAACTAGTAAGCATTGCAAAATCATAGAAAGCCCCCCGGATAATGAGATCTCTGGCAAAATGGTGAGATCGCAGGAAAAATGTGTGTAAAAAGTGTTATTTTGCTTGTCTTCTAGCTTTTGAACCTAAAGTATACACGTCTGTCACATTTTCAAGTTTTTCTTCACAACCTTGATAACTAGAAAGTTACTTTTAAAAAAGGAAGCAACAGAGATTTCTCGAGTCTGAGAGCCAAGGCTTAAAGAAGAATAGAAGACAAATGGACATTTATACAAATGCTTTGTGGGGGGTGGCTCTCAAATCTGCTCTAGGGTCTGCCCCAGAGGGTCTTGTGTATCAGCATCCCCACACTTAAAAATGGTGAGGGGGGCACATTAACTAAAGCTTGTTAAACAAGTG
This sequence comes from Crocodylus porosus, assembly GCF_001723895.1. Lineage (NCBI taxonomy): Eukaryota > Metazoa > Chordata > Crocodylia > Crocodylidae > Crocodylus > Crocodylus porosus. The sequence goes on from NW_017728947.1 coordinate 17,981,536, forward strand.
TTAGTTAAAGTGGCCCTTCTGCCATTATTAAGCATGGGCACACTGACACACAAGAAGCTGGAGTCTGCTGGAGCACAGTAATTACCACACTCCAGCCAACTGGATTAATTGAGTCTCCTCCAACGTGCTGTAATTACAGCATGTCAGAGCAGCCCCACTGCTCATGTATAGGCGCCCGAGGATAAAATTCTTTGCCCCATTTGAAAATCTTATCCTATAGACCTACAGATTTAGAGTGTTTTCTTCAGTTTAATAAACACAGCCCTTTTAATCTTTGTGATTTCTGTGTATATATATATATATATATATAGCTTGATGCCCAGCAGGTTTCAACCTGTGGTCTGCAAAAGATGACTATGATCAATCAAAAGTATGTGAGTACCCACACTTCTAGTTCAAAGGGGTCTGCACCTCCATTTGAAATTTCCAAAGGGGTCTGCACCTCCCTTGAAAATTTTTTAGGAGTTCACAAATGAAGAAAGGTAGAAAACCATTGGACTAGAGAAAGACATGGGCAGTAACAACTGTCATGGGAGGTTTCAGTAGCGCTCTCCTGAATTCTCCCTTGACAATGCTGCCTGTTAAATGCAAGATATTCTCTATAACTACAGCAGTTTTCGGCATTTCCCTCTTGTACCTTTTTCGGAATCCCATGGTGAACAGATTCTAATGAAGGATTTTCCACACAGTCTAGCAGAAAGAACAATGCTACAGACCCACAGCTTTTCCTCTTCTTTGCTGTCCCCTGAGAAGAAACTTTTGGATCTCAGCGTCTCTGATCTTAGAGGCAGAAGGAACAATCCACATTAGTCCCTGCAATGGTCAAAAAAATCAACCATAGTGAGTTTCAAGTTTGAATTTGCAAGTTTGAATTTGCAAGTTTGAATTTGACCCATTGTTTTCCATAGAATTACACTCATATATATGGGGACAAAATTAAGTCCTTATCTTGTGCTAATTTAATGGATTTTTTTGTGTACAGGGATAAAAAAATAAGAATTCATTATAATTCTATTTTCTGCTGAGAAAACGAGATACGGAGATACATATTGTGTCATGTGTATATCTGGGATCCTCTGGAAAGCCAGTCTGAGGGAGAAAGGAGTCCAGGAGAGCTGGTTGTATTTTAAAGAAACCTTACTGAGGGCAAAGGAGCAAACCATCCTGACATGCAGGAAGAATAGCAAATGTGACAAGCAACCAGCTTGGCTTAGTAGACAACTCTTCAGTAAGCTTAAACCCAGAAAGGAAGCTTACAAGAAGTGGAAGCTTGGAGAAGCAACTGGGGAGGAATATAAGAATATTTCTTGGATGTGCAGGCATGACATTAGGAAGTCAAACCACAATTGAAGTTGCAACTAGCAAGGGGTGTGAGGTAACAAGAAGGGTTTCTATAAGTTGCCATCAACATCAGGAATGTCAGGGCAAGTGAAAGTCCCTTACTGAATACAGGAGGCATCCCAGTGACAGATGAGGAGGAAAAGGCTGACGTGCTCAATGCCTTTTTTACCTTGGTTTTCACAGGCAAGGTCAGCTCCCAAACTACTGCACCGAGCAGTACAATTTGGGGAGATGGTGAGTAGCCCTCAGTGGTGAAAGAACAGGTTAGGAACTATTTAGAGCTGGACGTGGGGCCAGATGCAATGTATCCAAGGGTGTTGAGGGAGTTGGCTGATGTGATTCCAGAGCTGCTGGCTATTATCTTTGAAAATTCATGGTGATTAGGGATGTCCCAGATGATTGGAAAAGGGCAAATATAGTGCTCAGCTTTAAGAAAGAGAAGAAGGAGGATCCAGGGAACTACAGATTAGTCAGCCTCACCTCAGTCCCCAGAAAAATCATGAAGTATGTCCTCAAGGAATCCATTTCTAAACACTTGGAGGAGAAAATGGTGATTAGGAACAGTCAGGATGGATTCACCAAGGGCAAGTCATGCCCGACCAACCTGATTGCCTTCTATGATGAGGTGACTGGTTGTGGATGTGGGGAAAGCAGTGGACATAATATATGTTGAATTTAGTAAGGTTTATGATATGATCTTCCACAGCGATCTTGCAAGCAAGCTGAGGAAGTGTGGGTTGGATGAATTGACTGTAAGGTGGATAGAAAGCTGGTTGGAGTGTCAGGGTCAATTAATAGTAATCAATGGCTCAGTGTTTAGCTGGCAGCCAGTATTGAGTGGAGTGCCCCAGGGGTTGGTCCTGGGGCCAGTTTTGTTCAATATCTTCATTAATGATCTGGAAGATGGGATGGATTGTACCTTCAGCAAGTTCACAGATGACACCAAGCTGGGGGTATAGTAGACATGCTGGAGGGCAAGGCTAGGATTCAGAGTAACCAAGACAAATTGGAGGAGTGAGACAAAAGAAATTCTATGTGGTTCAACAAGGACAAGTGCAAAGTCTGGCACTTAGGACAGAAGAATCCCATGCACTGCTACACGTTGGGGGCTGACTGGCTGAGCAGTAACTCTGCAGAAAAGGACCTGAAGATTACAGTGGACAGTAAGCTGGATGTGAGTCAGCAGTATGCCCTTGTTGCCAAGAAGGCTAACAGCATACTGGGCTGAATTAGTAGGAGCATTGCCAGCAGTTCAAGGGAAGTAATTATTCTGCTCTATTTTGCACTGGTGAGGCCACATCTGGAGTACTGTGTTCAGTTTTGGACTCACCACTATAGAAAGGATATGGACAAGTTGGAGAGAGTCCAATGGAGAGCAACAAAAATGATTCAAGGGCTGGGGCAAATGACTTATGAGGAGAGGCTGAGGAAACTGGGTTTATTAAGTCAGCAGAAGAGAAGACTGCAAAGGGATTTGATAGCAGCCTATCTGAAGGGTGGTTCCAAAGAAGCTAGACTGTTCTCAGTGTGAAAGATGACAGAACAAGGAGCAATGGTCTCAAGTTGCAGCAAGGGAGGTTTATGCTGGATATTTGGAAAAATATTTTCACTAGGAGGGTGGTGAAACACTGGAACAGGTTACCTAGAAGTGATAGAATCTCCATCCTTGAAGGCTTTTAAGGCCCGGGTTGACAACGCCCTGGCTGGAATGATCTAGTTGGAGATGGTCCTGCTTTGAGCAGGGGGTTGGACTAGATGACTTCCTGAGGTCCCTTCCAACCCTAATTTTCTACGATTCTATGTTATATGTTCTGAATCTTGCTATCTTATGTTATTGACTTGCATGTGATTTGTATTTAAAGGGGACCCAAGAGGAAAAACTACAATGAAAACCAAGAAGCTACAGAAGGCACTTGCTTGGTATTGGAGAACCTTTCCTAGAATATTTTTGTTCCTTGTGATTATCATCGCTCTGTTTTCCATTATTTGGAATAAAAACCAAGAAGAATGTAGCTGCTTTAAAATGGTAAACTCTGGTTTAATTACATTTGCTAGGTAACTATTAAGGGATGACACATGCATTTATTTCAAACAGAAGTATTAGTTATGAGAACACACACAAAAAACTAAATTCTCCAATTACAAAAGTTTTACAAGCAAACCCATTAAGTTTTTCAGTGATAAAAAAACTATTTTTCAGCAGTTATAACAATATGCAGCTCTTTAATGACAGCAGTGACCTGCAGTAGTCATGCTTTAAATGAAAAAAATCTTTTTCCTCTAGAGGAAGAGAGCCAAGGTAATGCTTCTCATACATATTCTTATCAGTGAACTTTGTTGCACAGCTAATGGAGCTCACATTTGCTTTTATAATCATTATTCCTTAAACAATATGAAAAGTTGGACTGATAGTTCTTTTAGCTTCATAATTTTTTATAAAACTGTGCTTCGCATATTTTTTGGATTCTCAGCCCCTTGAGTCCTGATGCAGTGGAGTGCCTTGAGAATTTTTCTGAGCATGTGTGAGAGGTAGGATGGGGAAGGAAAATTAGGTTACTTACCAATAATAAGGATTAATTAGTTAATGTTTGTAAAGCTCTTTGAAGATGAAAAGTATTATGAGGGCTAAATACTATTAAGTAATTGAAGTTCTTTGACTGACTTTTAGTTGATAGGATAATAGTGGGGGGAGGGACCTGTGTTGCTTGGTTTAACTCTTGTCTTGCTTGACTGTGCGCAGTGTTTTTTGCCAGAACACACCCACAGAGGTGCCTGGCCTAGCCAGTGAATTAGAATTGCTGCTAAGGCCATGGGAACACAAAGGGGCTTGTATTCAGGTCTACTCAGACATGAACCTTTCTAGGTCAAATGAATATCAAAATACATCTCATAGATCATGGGTCAAATTTAGACCCCCCCCCAACTCCCCCACTAAAACTAATTACAGAATTTCTACTGACTTTAACAGGGCTATTTTACCACAAATGTATGGTATCATATATTTGTGAATGTATGAATAATTGCCTGAATAATACCATTCAGTTGCTTCCATGACACTCTTCAGTGAGGGAATTCTGTTTGTGCCACCAAGGCAAAAAAACCAAACAGAGTGGTCAGTCTTCAAACTCAGGGGGGTGGGGGAGGAGATAAGGGGAGTGGGGAGTGAAATGTCAATTTGGACTTCTAACACTAGTATGTTAAGAGAAATATAGCAAATGTGAAAACTTACAGAACATTCAAAGAGGCCATACTGCTTGCAGCTCCTGAGCTTGTTGGTTCAGAAAGGGCTTAAATATTTCAGCATAGCTTTGCATTTTGTCTTGATATAATTTCTCTCTGCAGATGCAATCTGCAAAGTAGTTTCTGAGAGTTAATTAATATTCTTGCGTGACCTGGGGTTCTTATTTTCCTAGCTGAGAATACATTGAAATTATCTGAAGAGTTGCATTGAAACTTTATTTAAGAAAAATAACTCGATTAGCATACGCCATACAATGATTTTTTAATGCATATTATTCTCAGTCTATGAATTTTTGTGAGGAAAAGTTTCCTAACAGCTGGCTCTGAACTCCATTGAAACATGTTATAAATTGTCCTCCTGTGCCATTTCTCGTTGCTGTAGTGTGTACATAAAAAACTAACAATGTCTTGCCTAGAATGACGAATTAGCAGGTTTAGAATGATGGCACAGGCAAATAATGTGTCCACTATGTAAAGGAACAATAATGTCTACATTTTATGCTGTATTTAGTCAATCTCAGATATTAGATAATATCTAATATGTTCTTCATTTTTAAGGAAAAAGCAGGAAAGGAAGGAGCCACTCATTTGGAGGCTATTTGTGAGACACTACAGAATCAGAATTTTACTGTAAAAAGAAGTGTGATGGATCCGTTGCCTATTCCATATGAATATCTCTTAGGCTTTCCTCCTACCAGGAAAAGTGAGCATGAGATGACCTCTGGTCATTCATCTCATCTCTTTATTGCCATATGAGAGCATAAATGTAGATTACTAACATGGATAAATGATAACTGTGATTGTGTAGTTTTGCTAAGAGATTGAACAATGGATTTGTATAGGACGGTTTGGACAGGGATGATCCTACCTCAGGCAGGGGGTTGGACTAGATGACATATGGAAGCCTCTTACAGCTCTGCTTCTCTAGTTTGAGATTTGATTAAGAGACTGAGTAATCTGTGCTCTCCTGAAACATCCTGAACTACAGGAGAGGGAGAATGTAATGTCTTTGCATTTCATTCTATTCGTAGTTTCACTCTGCAGAAACTCAGTTCACTGAAGCTATCCAGCAGGATAGCAAAATTACAGCTGTAGGCTTCAATTCAAAATACTGGACATGTGCTTAACTCATAATTTTAGATATGTGACTAATCTAATTGTAGGCTGAAACCTTGCTCAAGAGTTTGACTTACCATTGGCAAAACATAAGGGGCACAACCCAAGGGGCCAGTTCCTATTTAACCCTTCACTCATCTAAGCGCTGCATAATTACAATTCCTCGCACTTACACACAGTTTGGAATTATATTTTTCCATAGGAGGAAATAGAACCACTCTGTGCATATACCCATCAGAGAAGGAGATCCCCCACTCCCGCTTACTTTCTAGCTCAACAGCCTAGTGGCTAGGGAACTAAGGCTCTAGGACCCCCGACCCCAAGGGGTGTTGAGCTGCCAGCTCACTGAGCTACAAAGCCTTTAAACTTATACTCTTCCTTTTGGCCCCATATGTCTATCTCACTTGGCTGCCCCATGAGCCAGCTTCCAAAGATCTGATCACTGGATCAGACTGTATGTCTCATTCATGAACAACAGAGCATTCAGTTTGTGCTACTGTGTGTTCTATAAACAGGGTAACCATATGGGACCATGGGAAATCCAGGACTCTGCCCAGCCCCCGCCCAAGTCAGCGGTGTTGCTATAGGCAGAGGTAGAGGTGGAGTGGCATGGTACACCAGGCAGGAGGGCAGCAATGGTGCCTGCCCGCCTGCGTGCCTGGTGCACCATGCCACTCCACCTCCCTGCTAGACTGCACCCTGTGCCCCTATGATTCCCCCTGCCTTCCAGCCTGGTGCACGTATCCTCTCATCTGGCATGGGGCTGCCTGGCATCACCTTGGCTCCTGGCTGCAGTGCCTGGAAGGAGGCATGGACTGGCGTGCAGGGGGTGCCAGGCTCTGTGCAGACCTGGGCAAAGAGCACCTCTGCAGCCAGCATGGCCAGGCACATGACTCCACCACTCCTCCATGCCCATCCTGCACAGGCAGCACATGCAAGCATGTGGTGTGGCACTGACTATAGTTGGGTGGCCTCTTGCTCCTGCTGCTACTGCTGATTGGCCTGGCCAGGCTGGGGCTGCAGACCCAGGGCAGTGCCCACACCTTCCCCCCAAATACAGGTCCCTTCTAGCAGCACGGTAGGCTCGATGGACTGATGGTGCTCTCATGGCAAGGGTCCAAGCTGCCTTGCTCCAATTTCATTCTGGGACAATACACACACACACACGTGCACATGCACACCAGCATACGCACACCAGCACCCCATCACAGGTGATCCCTGCTCATCCAGGACTTTGGCTTCCATTTTGACCAACTGGCAGGGATGCCAGGACAGCCTATGAAATCTGGAACTGTCCTGGCCAAACCAGGATGTATGGTCACCCTATCTATAATACTACTTAATTATAATGTTTGAGAGAAGTGTGATGGACATTATGTGCATATAGTGGAATAAAAAGTACCTTATTTACTTGATTCTAAGATGAGATTTTTCCCCATTTTCTCCCAACACAGGAAAAACAAAGCCTCACTTTAGAATCAAGTGTTACAGCTGGAAGGTAGGACAAGCAGCTGTTCAGGGAGTCCAGCTGGGGCAGGGACAGCATCAGCACTGTGCAGATTCCTGTTTCCAGCATCTGCTCTGTATCTAGTTCCCCTTCCCCACTCCCCTTGTCTCCCTCACTGGCAGGAAGCCAGGCAGGGAAGGAGAAATCTACACACTGTTGCTGTGGTCTCCAGCCAGCTGTGCTTCCTATAGAGCATCTCCTCACAGCTCCTAGCTGGAGCAGTCTGACTCACCTGCAGTGACCATATGTTCCAGTTCACCCAAGGCAGTCCTGGATTTCAAAGGTTGGTCCTGACCAGTTGGCAAAAATTAAAATGAGAGTCCTGGAATTGTAGGGGTGCAGGGTGCAGTTTGGTGGGGAGGTGGAGCAACATGGTGCTCCAGGTAGCTCCATCTCCCAACTGGACTGTGCCCATGTCCGTGACCACTGGCTTCTGCCACTGCTTGCAGCAGCACTGCTGACTTGGAAGTAGAGGGGGCACTCTGTGTCCCAGGTGTCCTGGATTTCCTTATGGTTACCCTAGCTCTAGCAGGGATGGGGGAGCTCCAGAGCTGATTCTGGCCTGCACTGCAGAAAGCGGCTATGCAGGGAGCCCAGCTCAGCAGTGTGCAGATAATTCCTTTGAGCCAGCTCCCACCCAGCAGGGACAAGAGGTAGAGGGCAGACTGCCTGCTCCCCTGCCCCTACTTTACCCCCTGCTTTCCCACTACCTGTTCTCTACCCTTGCTTTCCTCCTGCCTGCCCCGACTCTGATTTCTCTACTGCTTGCTCCCTGTCACAGCATTCCTTCCACAGCAGTGAGGGGGACAAATTTAAGACAACCGCCCAATTAATTAGATTCTGTACATGGAAGGCTATAACACATTTATAATATTCCATATATAGAATCTAATTCTTGGGGGGGTTGTCTTAAATTCAGTCATCTTGGATTCTGGTAAGTATGGCGTATTTATATTGAATGTGGAATTTGTAACTGGGTAGATACAGGGGTACATGTTTTCTTGAGCAGCTAGAATTTCTAAAAGGAGACATGAGGCCAAAACAGATGAAACAGATAGGGACTATGATTTCCTTAGACCCCATCAGTACATCACCAAGGGAAGAAGAGCTTATAAGAGGGGAAAAAAGGAGCATGTAAATTATTATTTCTGTTTCCACTTTTTGTAGAATACTTGTCCATTGGAATCTCCTCCGTACAAGAGAAGAATAGAAAATACCTACTGAAGACAATTGAATCCATTTTTAAACGTTCCAGCCCAATGGATTTAAAGGAGATGGTCCTAGTTGTCTACTTGGCAAATAATCATTTTTATCTAAATAAGAAAACAGCCACAGATATTAAAGATGAATTTACCTCGTATATTGAGTCTGGAAACCTTCTTGTTATATACAGTTCATTAGCCAGTTACCCATCTTTAGAAGGCCTGAAAAGAAGCTTCTTTGATAAAGAGAAAAAAATTCAGGCCAAGTCAAAACAGAATGTAGACTATGCTTATTTAGTTAACTTCTGTGCCAGTCTTTCTCACTATTATTTGATGTTGGAAGATGATGTGATTTGTGCCAATGGTTTCTTTTCAGTAATACGACAATACATAGAAGATAAAAATGAGCCTTGGACTACAGTAGCCTTTTCCAAGCTGGGCTATATAGGAAAACTCTATCACAATGAAGACCTTCCCAAACTGGCACGATTCCTGTTGATGTTTTATTCTGAGATGCCTTCTGACTGGCTCTTGGAACTTTTCTACCAGTCCAAAGCTCAGAAAAAAATGATTACCTTCACGCCTTCTCTTTTTCAGCATATTGGTAGAATTTCTTCGTTTCACAATGTAGAAAATATATTTAAAGATTCAGAGTTCCATGAAGATTTTGGAGATTTTGGAGACTTCATTGATGCTTCCTGTTACACAGACATAGCAGTATTTCAAGATTACCTGGCTCAAGAAGTATGCCCACCTGGAAGAGGCTTCTTCTGGGGGAAGAATGTAACAACAGGGAAAACTTTCACAATGATTTTTCAAACACCTATCATTCCTCTGAGGATTCAGATTTATACAGGATCAACTAAATATCCTCAGGACATTCTTCATTCTGGTTATGTAGAAATGGGTAAACTGAAAACAGAAGAAAATGGTACTGTAACATGCAAGTATTTCAGAAAAGTAGGAGATTTTCACATTGGACAGTTTGAAATGGACAACTATGAGGCTTTGTCGGAGCAGATTGACTGCCTTAGAATACAAGTAACAGGTACACAAAAGGAATGGCTAAGAATAAGAAAAATAAATATTTGGGTTAAGAAGGATTAATTATGGGTTAAGATTTGGATTCTCTACACAAATTTGAATTTGCCACTTATGCTCAAATATGTTGTGAAGGAATCCATATTTTATTTTACTGTACAAAAATCCCAGAGTTATATGACAAAAGCAACTGTTTCACCAATACACAAACAAAGCCAGATCTGAGAGGCATTTCTGGCTAAAACACACTGTTATGCAATTTATTAAACTTTTTTCTCCGTAATGTAATTGTTTCTATGAAAGCTGATTGGTAGTAGAAGTCAGTTATGCACCCACCCTTAAGCATGCCTGATCCTCAGATGTACTCAGCTGCTCATCTGCATCCATGTCCATCATTTGTATAAAAACAAATACTACTCAGCTGCTTCCTAACCTTATAGGTACTTAAGTTTTCACCCAGAATTTGCAAAGCCACTTAAGTACTGGTGCTGCCCCATAATTATAAGCTGACAGCTGGAGGTCTGGATGCAGGTCACTGACAGAAGAAGCAGCACACTCCCATGAATAGTGCTGTCCATCCCCTGAGGGTTAGGGCGCACTTTCTCTACCCATTTGTTCCTGCACCAACACTTCTTTGTTATTTAATAGGTTTTTTTTCCTCCATTGTGTTTACCTTCTAATTCATGTCAAAAGTTGCAGACAGAAGCAGTGGCGGATTTACGGATAGTGGGGCCCTGTGATCCAAGCAGGGAGTGGTGCCCTGTCTCCCACCTGACAGCGCGTCTGTGGGGGAATTACCACAGCACACTGGCTGTGGGGAGGGGCGGTGCCCAGAATTTCTGGCCAGAACTCCTGAAGAAGCCCACAACCTGTTGAGCAGAAAGGAGGGCCACAAACCAAACATGGGCAGCTCTCTGGCCAGGGGCTGCACCCCCCGTCCAAGCTGTGGTGGCAGTGGTGGTGGTGGGGCCCCCTCTCATTGGGGGCCCCATGCCACCGCATAGTTTGTTTCACAGTAAATCTGCCACTGGTTAGAAGTTACAATTTGCACCTGATCTGGCCCCTGAAAGTGCTTTGCAGCCATGACCAAACACAAATGTGCAGCTGTGGAGCACTTTAAAGGGTCCTGATCCTGCAAAAATCTGAACCCTCACTGCATGAGTGTTCAGCTAAAGATGCTCTACGCTGGAGCACCTTTAGTAACTTATGTCTGCATGCACCAGAAACAGGGCTGGGCTGACACAGCTCAGCCCTGCTTCTGGCACTGTCTTCAGAATGGAAGGGTGGAAAGGGAGCACAGGGACATGGGTGACTGATGTCTCCCAAATCTAGAGGAGCAGATCATTGACTGGGGGGGTGGTCCCTAGGGGCTGATCTCTGAGCTCGAAATCACCAGCAGTGAAACCAGAAGTGTACTTCTGCTGGCATATCCAGTTTCATGGCTGGTATTTCCAGGGGGTGCATGGCCAATCTCAAGGGGTGCATGTGTACCTGTGTGCACCCACTACATGTTGCAAATGCACAGGGAACTTCAATTGGGGTTTTTTCAACTGGTGTTGGAGAATGGGGTGGGTGGACTGGAGCATCCCCAAGGTAGGAGGACTCCAATTCACCCACCCCACCCTCCAGCACTGGCTGGGGAACCCCCAGAATGAGCTCCTTCCTATCCCTTTCCCCTGCCCCATTCTGAAAACAGCACCAGGGTTGAGAGGGGGTAGGGGGCATTGCTAGGGGAGAATGGTTGCAGGCTCACAGCTGCTCTTATAGGCAGCAGAAGGCTTCGGCTAATGGGGCTTAGCCCTTGCAGACACAGGGCAGTGGTGGTAGTGCAGAGGGCTGCAGGGCAGTCTGGGTGTAGGCTCTGGGCAGTGGCAGCAGGGGACACATACAAACACAGACATGTGGCTACAGCCTGCACACAGCCAGGATTGCAGCCTGACCACTTGTGGAGCACTGACCACAACAGCAGGCAAATTTGTGAAGGCGAAGGGGTCTGAAGGGAGCAGATCAAGGCCCCCACAGTGAGGGACGGACTGGGGCAGAGACAGGGGCAGGGGTGAATGGGTCCCTGGGGTGGGTTGTGGGATGGTTGGTGCCTGGGCCACTTGTCCAAGGGTGCGGGGTGCTCCTGTTGCTGCATTGTACCCTGGGGAAGGAATGGGGGGCATGTACTCATTGGATATGTGCACGGAGTGCCTGCTGCACACTGAGCTCTAAGCCCTACTGCCTCTGCCTCAGGAGCTGTATGATGCTATGTGCCTGCTGCCACCGGGCAGGCAAGGGATGTGGCACAGCTCGGTGTGGCAGGCACATGGCATCATGCAGGTTATGAGGCAGCAGCAGTGGGGCACAGAGCCCAGTGCCCAGCAGGCAACCTGCCTCCACCCCATGCACAAATCTGGGGGCCACATGCCCCCCATGCCTTCCCCAGGATGTGTGCAGTGGTGCGAGTCCCACCTCCCCCCACACCTGTGGACAAGCCATTCAGACTTTGACTGTCCCACAACTGAACCCATAGCCCCATTCACCCCTGTCCCTGCCTATGCATCACTTCTGTCCTCCCATACCCCTTCCCTCTCCCCCAGCCCCTTCCCCTCCACAGTCTTACCTGCTGGGTGGTGTGTGTCTGTGTCTGTATCTGTGTGTATTCAGCACACCCACCCCAAATATTTTCTCTCTCCACCTATGGCTGCTCTAAACTGTAGCTTGATCTTCCAACCCCCAGGACTCAGCAGGAAATGTCTGCTGGGTCTGGTGGATAGTTGTAACACATGGTGCTTCCTGAAAGCATCATGAGTTACAACAGGGAGCTGTTGTTCTGTCTGTACCTCAAGTGCAAGCCTGTTCCTTTTTTTGCCATGCTAACTAAGTTAAGTTCATTTAATCTACTTTTTTCAATGCATATATTTACAGTCTCTAACTTCTCATCACCATTGCCTTTCTTTAAATATATATGTGTATCTATTTCCACTACTTTATTATTTTTCTCTGTTCAAGAAGCACTTACAATAGGCTAGATAGTGTCTATGTCTACACCAGAAGTTAATCCCCAGACAGGAATTTATAGCCCACACATATTTACTCCTTTCTTTTAAGGACTGGAGGGGAAGCTGCTTAATGTCTGGATGTGTTCAGGGATTTCTCTCCATTAAAATACAACAGCATTTCAATGATGGTTATTTTCCCCACTCTTCCCTTACACCAGTGATTCTCAACCATGATGCTGTGATACCGTGAGGTACATTGCCTTGAAATCCTTTCAAGGCTGCTGTGGGGTGTCACATAGTGTTAACTATGTTAGATGTACAAATGTGAGTCACATGATAAACCCAGAGATTTCAGATAGGAATCCATAGTGTTAAAACACATTCTGGTCTTATGGGTGCTTGTAGACGAGTGGACAGACTGCTTTGACACACTGTAATTACAGAGCATCAGAGCAGACTCAGTTACTTAGCATGCCTCCAGCAGCCTCTGTGTCTCATGTATCAGTGTCCCTGCACTTCAAAATGGCAGCTGCGGCACTTTAGCTAAAGCTCGTCAAACACTTGTAATTAAAGTGATGCTGTAGGCTCTTTAATGGATTCATCTAATTAAAATACCCGCTCAGCCCTGGAGCATGTGTAAAAACACTCTATAAGGTCTTTGCAATGGAAGTACTGCTCTATTATTTTTCTGTAGCCAAAGAAACACCCAAGTGGAAACTCAGAGCTGGTATTTTCCGCAGTGTGTTGAAACTAAAAATATTGAAAATGGATGCATTATGTACTACAGTGATACAGTAGAGGGCAGCAGAGCTTCATTATCTGTCTCTTACAAACTGACCAGAAGCTAGCTACCATATTTATAAAATCAAGCTAACAAAAAATAGATAGCTAATTAAAATACTATTACTTGGAAGAGTAACTGCATTATTATAGCAGCTAGTGCTTTACCCTATTACTCTTTGCTATCAAAAGTTGGTGTAGTACATGTTTACTATAAAAATTCAATCTAGCAGAGTAAAGTAGGTTTGTAGATGTAAGAGATCCAAAAACTTTAATGTGTGGTTGATATCAGATTCACAACTTGGGGCCTTTATTTGAAAAACTTAACATTTTTCTATATTTGACATGCTGCTTTTAACTGGGCATGTCAGATGCTTTAAATTGTTACTTTACAGGGGTAGATTTAATGTGTTAATTAAGGAATAGTATTTCCATTTTAGGAAACTGAGTTACAACAGTTTAAATGACTTTTTTCGACCACGGAGCCAATTTCCCAGCCAGCAGATCATGGTGGACCCAAGGCCACAATTGGCCAGTTTTGTCAAAAGGTGATCATGGGATACCAGATCGAAGGCTTTTTTGAAGTCAAGATATATGACATCAAT
>NW_017728947.1:17995454-18008500 GCF_001723895.1 Crocodylus porosus
GCCAGTCCATTAAGGATGGCCTCTTTAATAAACTTTTCTAAGATCTTCCCCGGGATAGAAGTCAGGCTGATGGGTCTGTAGCTAGCCAGATCCACTTTCCTCCCTTGGTATTTTAAAAGATACCAAGCCTTCAACAGCATCCAGGTTATCCTCTGGGGGCAGGGGGAACAGCTCTGTTGCTGGGGGGGTCTGTGTTTGTTGAGGGGAATAAAATGCTTTTCTAAAAACTGTCTGCAACAAGGGTGGGGGGGAGGGGCTGAGGGTCTGTAGCTGGCCATCCAGGTAGCCTACACTGCGGAATGCAGGAATAGGTGGTTGGCCACCTCCTCTCACACCCAGTGCCCTGGTCCCCCCTGACAAGTGAGTGGCCCAAGGAGGTCCTAGAAGGTGGCCCGGGTCATTTGGAATGACTCCAGTCACTGCTTTTGGCCCAGGTGCTCTGGTCAATGTGCAGCCACCAGTCCTGGCTAGCTGGGCAGGCCCACAGGCAGTGGAGCAGGAGACCCAGGAGCATGTGGATGGCACTGGTGGTGGTGTCCAGGTGCGCATTGTTGGCATTCCTGCTAGGGTCTGGGCAGCAGCACAGGGTCTGGGCAGGAGTAGCATGGGGGCAGAGGGCCTGGGACATTGCGGTGAGCCTGGGCAGGTGGCTGAGTCATGCTGGGGGGCCACCAGGGTAGAGACTGACCTAGGCCAGGTGGCAGTCGCCACTGTGATACAGCAGGGCAAACAGTGTGGCAAGCAGGAGCCCGGGGCACTGGACATCACTGCAGGGGCCTGGGGATGGGCCATGGCATGGTAGGCACAGCCTCTGTAGGGTCTTCAGGATACTCTGGGCCAGGAAGGCAGGTAGCCAGGGAACAGCATGTGGGACTGGCTTTTAAAGGTGGCCTCTGGCTGCAAGCAGCTGTGGCTGGAGCCTCCAGCTTTCCCTGCCTGCTGCAGGGGACTGGTGCAGGGCCAGAGGGGCCAGGACCAGACTGCTGCCAGGAGCAGCTAATCTGCTCCTAAATCCCCACACATCTAGATGCCTGCCGGGGTGGGGGGGGGTTACTCTGGAGTAAATTGCTCTGGAGTAAACCCATCCAGCAGCATTTGCACATGTAGACATGTCCAATAGGTCTCAAACTGTACTGAATGAATATAAACACATAGCATTTCAGGATCTTGCTTGGGCCATTGTTCTCCTTTGAATGGCATTCCAACGGACACTGAATCTTGAGATTTCAAGAAGAAAGGCTATAGAATTGCTTAGCACAAAAAGGATCCACTTCTCATGCAGCTTTGATGGAAAGCAGCATTGAATGAAAATCAAACTAGTGAATGGTCAGGACAGGATAGTTTTAACAAATAAGTTATAAGTCTGTGTAGGTTTCCTCACACACTAAAACAAATTCCTCCTTCTTTATCTATTTAGGTAAAATTCTGTATGCCAGCCTGAGCATGATGCAACATCAGTGGCCAAAGTAGAAATCCCTTTCATAAAATCCCATTCACTATTTTGACAATTTATTGCTAAAACCTTTGAGGGAAATATATGAATGCATTTTTTTCTCCCTGATCATTTCTTTTTTCCTATATCACATTAGCTGATCTGTCTCTAACAAGTCAATGAGTTGAGAGAAGTAGTCCTGAGCTGGCAGTACTGGGGTGATGTAGCCATGATGGTCCAGAAATTATGAGAGAGATGAGGATTTTTGTGGGTGATACCTTGTATTGAATCTACTGCATTGCTAGGATAAAGTTAGACCAGCTTTTGAATGCAAGGCCTGCCAGCTGGGGCTGCTATGACCTGGCTCAACATGCTAGGGTCCTGGGTGCATGTGTAAACATGGTACCTGGGAGCAATAAACTCCAGTGAAATATGCACTAGAGTTTATTGCATCGCATTAATATGCACGTGTAGATGAACCAGGTTTCATGTAGGATTAAGGTTTATTTGACAGGCACATGTTGTTATAATGTGTGAAAAATACTGAGGGGGATATTTTCTTTTTGGATTTTGCTTGAAACATTTCCCACTCTAATGAGAGGGGCTGTGTCCTGCTTGTTATGGGGAAAGAATTAATTCAGGAATGTTCTCATGTCTGATGCAAGCTTTTTACTTTCTACTGTGCTCCTCACTCATATTGAGCTAGTTACTAAAACTTCCTTTTGCGACTTTGCATCTGATCTCCAGTTCTTCCACTAATCAAACAAAGCTCCCACAAACCTTGATGGGCATTTGGTACAGTTATGGCCTCTAGAAAAAAGGCAGAAACAAAAATTCACATACATGGTTTCTTCTTTATTCATTAAACATAATTTCCAGCCATGGGGTTCTTTTTTACTCCCAAGAGCCAAGAGCTGTCTTTGAAAGTGAAGTGCCTACAGCCTATCATTTGTTAGCAGGATTTGCAGGTAACTAAGTAACTTTTTCAGCTTGCTTTGAAAATGTTTCCTTTTAATAGAGGAACACAGGAGATAGATTAAAGGAGGGCAGTCTCTTGCTGATTGCTGGAGGCTTTGGAAAACCCTGTGCTTGGTAGTCTGTAAAATTATCTCCCTTCAAAAGAATGTTCTACTATACTGATTGAAAGGGAAGACAGGAGCCAGAGCCAAGTAAGTAATTCTAGTTGGGGTTTGAGTAATTTTCACTATACATTGATGTTCATTTTGCATCTTGCTCACACAGTACTGTCCTCATCTCACAAACCAGGTTTCAAACAGTTAAAAACCACTGCCTGCTGATCTGTCACAATGCATCACTCAGGAAAGACACTGCAGCATCATGGCACTAACTACTAGCAGTGGCAGTTCTGAATGAATAACCACAGCAGTCATTAGTTTGGTGGCTGACACTGCCTTGTCAGAATGGGAAACTATACTCTTACGTGAGTGATGTCAAAGATGGTGACAGCCATCAACTCAAGTGAGAAAAGTTCATCATCATGGGCTTAAAGCACTGGCCTGGGTCTTAGGACCATCTGGGTTCACCTGCTAGTTCTACCACAGGTATCCTCCACAATGGATGTGTCTACACATGCATTTGACGTGGAACCAGTTTACTTGCGAGTAAACTACTTGCAAGTAAATGCTCCTGGGCAGGTGTCCACACATGCAGGAACATGAGAGTGGATTTGCTGCTCCCAGCAGCAAACTGCTCCCACTTCCTGAGGCCCTGCAAGGGGCCCTTGCTGCCACCAGGGGGAGCTGGAGTCTCTGGCCACAGCTGCCTGTGGCTGGAGGCCATCTCTAAAAGGCAGCCCTGCTCCCTAGCTAGCTGTGTTTATGGCCAAGAGTAGCATGCACAGGACAGGGGCAGCACATGGCAACTCTCACACTGTAGCCTCTGCCTCCCTGTGCCATGGATGCTCCAGCCCTTGCCCCTGGCAGTGATGCCCAGTGTTCTAGGCTCCTGCTGGCTACTGCACTGGCCCTGCTGGTCTGCTGCACTGGCTGCCAGCTGACCCATGGCCATCTGGGCCCTGCTGGCTCCCCCAAATTCAGTGCCTACCTGTCTGGCCCCACTGTGCTGTCCCAGGGCCACTGTTGCCATGCAGCTGTCACCTGGACTTTGTCCTGCTGGCTAGACCCTGGCAGGGAAGCTGATGATGTGATCCAGGATGCCACTGCCTGGGCTGCCCTCACCCTCCTGGCCCTCCAGCCCCACTGCTTCTGGGCCTGCCAGGCCAGCCATCACTGGTGGCTGCATATCATCCAGCACACCTGGGATGACAAGCAGTGGCTGGAGGTGTTCTGGATGACCCAGGCCACCTTTCAGGACCTCCTGGAGCAGTTCCACTCACACTTGGAGCACCAGGACACCAACATGCAGCTGCCTCTCCCCATGGACACCCAGATGCCCATCTGCCTGCTGAAGCTGGTCACACCCACCAGCCTCCACTACATGGGCCACCTTTTCAGTGTGGGCAAGGTCACCACTGGGGAAGCTGTGCTGGAGGTGTGTGGTGCTCTCCAGGATGGGGTGGGGCACACTGTGCTCCGCGTGCATGACCCACTGGCAGTGATGGTGGAGTTTCATGCCCTGGGATTCTCCCAGTGCATTGGGGTCCTGGATGGGACCCACATCCTCACCACCTGCCCATTCCATGGTGACCCCCACTATGAGAGCCAAAGGGACTTTCACTCTGTTGTGTTCCAGGATGTTGTTGACTATTACAGTGCCTTCACCAACATGAATGCTGACTGGGTAGGCAGTACCCACAACACCTGCATGTTTCAGAACTCCACCCTGGCAGCCCTAGTGCAGAGTAGCTGCTTTGTGCTGGGGGTGCCAGACTTGCAGCTGGGTGCCATGGTCCTGTTCCTCCTTAGTGGGGACCCTGCTACTGCCCTGTCTCAGGTGGTTCTACACTGGCCATCTGGATCCTCACCAGGAACACTTCCAGCAGTGTCTGGGCGAGACCCACACTCTGGTAGAGTGCACCTTTGGCTGTCTCAAGGGACACTGGTGCTCCCTCACCACTCATCTCGAGTTCATCGAGGACAACATCCCCTGGATCATCATTGAAGCCTGAGTGCTGCATAACATCTTTGAGGCCTGGGGAGAGCTCTTTCATGAGGAGTGCCTGACCCACTATGCCCTGCACTGCTGATCACCATGGTTCCCCAGGTATACCTGTGCAACTGGCGTGGGATCCTGAGGTTCAATGGTGCGGGGGGTGGGGGGCAAGGCCAGGCTGCCTGCAACCTCCACCGCTGCCTGGAGGGCTACTCGTGGCTGTGCTACATGTCTGTTCTCTGAAGCTGAGGAGGACAGAGCCACTGGAATCAATACGTTCCTCAGCTTGTGAGATGCCCATACCCACCTAGCTGTGGGGGCACAGGTTGCTCAATAAAGTTTTGCACTGTCTTCCAACTCCCTGCATGATGTGTGGGAGGAACCTGGGGGCTCTTTGGATGGCAGGGTGCAGCATGTGGGTGCCTGGACAGGTTCCTCCCCCAGGAAGAAACTGGAACTACTGGCTGTCAGTGCTGCTGGTGGTGACATGGCTGGCCATGCCTTATGCCTGGGAGCGGTTGAGGCAGGTGCTGGCCTAGGTTTTCTGAGCTGCTGGTGGAGACTGAAGCCAGGGAGCTCAGTGGGATGGGCTGCTGGTGCCCCAAGGAGCCCTCCCCTAGTGACACGTCACTGCAGGTTCCAGGCTAGAGCTGTGGCCTGGGTCATGGGGCTCAAGGATCTCAGTAAACTGCTACGTAAAGGGCATGGACTTGCAGGGACTCCCCAACCGATGATTGTGATTAGTGATGGTGACCCGCTCTGCTCACAAGACCTTGACTTCTATGCAGCACTGAGCTGAGCAGTCATGCCTGTACTCCTGCATTTGGCCTGACAGCCCTTCATACATGTGAGTGTTGAAACACCTCCCCCACACAAACTGGTGCTGCACCTCCACCTTGCCCCATTTCCTCCTGAGACCAGTTGGGGCCCTGGGTGGTGGTGAATAGCATTGATGATCAGGCCGTCAGAGTTCCTGTGCTGGTTCTCTGAGCCTTCCTGTGACTGTCCCTGTGCTGCCAGGCCTGGGTGCCTGCAGCACCCAGCTCAGAGGCACAGCACAGGACTAGGAGCCGTCAGACTGCTGGGGATTGGCTGTGGGCAGCTGGCACTGGTTCCAGTGGCCAGGAACTGGCTGCAGCTAGTCCTGGTAGCTGGCAAGCCTGGCAGGAGCCTGCAGCAGACTGGATGGTGCAGGCCTGGCAGCTGTATGGCACTGCAGTGCCAGGCAGCAGTGCAGGGGTGCAGGCAGGCTAGCAGGGGTAGCAGGAACAGCAGAGGCCAAGAGTCCATTCCTGCCCTGCCCCCCCACCCCGGCTCCCTGCTGTGCTGTTGTGCCCAAGGGCTCAAAATGCCTACAGGTTTTTAAAGGGCCACAGAGGCCACCCAGCCCTGGGGTGAGGTCAGGCTGGCCCCCTAGTGGCAGGGCTGACCAGGAGAAAATCTGCTTCTGGGTGGCATTTTTGTGAGCATTACTGGGCAGGAAGTACTTGTGAGGAAATTTGCTACTTGCATTGGCAGGTAGCAGATTTACTCACAAGCAGCAATTTTTACAGTACGGTAAACATGTGCTTATGCAGATTCGCCTGCTTACTGAGCAGTAAACTATGCTACTGCACAGTAAAGTGTCTTGAGTAAATGTGCCCAATGATGTGCAGGTCAATTGTGGTTTGATTTTTTAAGGGTGGCAGTAATGAGGCAGGTGGTGGGAGACAGACAGTGGGGAGCTGGTAGGGGGGCAGTAAGGATGGAGATAGTGGGACTGTTGGGGGCAAGTGGTAGGGGCAGGCAGTGTGGAAGCACTGGAGCAGGCAGTGAGAGAGGCAGGCAGTTCGCCCCCTACTGCCTGTCTCCTTCCCATTGTGCCTGTCCCGCCTGCAGCCTCAGGTTGCCCTGATTCCCCCTTCCCCCATTCCCCTCTCCACACTTCTGCTACCCACAAACTTAGGTTCCTATCCATCCTTCCTTCTTGTTCTCTTCCCAAAGTCTTTTCCCCCTGCCTGCTCCTTCACCCCTCTCTTACCTTAGCTCTATGCCAGCAGGCTCTGACCCTACTGCAGCCTGAGGCACAGGGCATGGCTCCACCCTGGCCCTGTAGTAGCAGCATGGAGTTGGCACTGCTGTTTCAGCCTGGCCCCACAGCAGTAGTGCTAGCTCCATGCCCCAGGCTGCAGCAGAGATGGAGCTTGCTGGCACACAGTAGAGGTAAGGAGGAGTGTGGCAGAGGAGGAGAAAGGGGAGAAGCAGCATGGGGCTGGGGGGAGACCTGGGGCCAGAGCCACAGCAGCTGCCTGCCTTCCTCCCCCCTCGCCCCCCACTGTCTCATGCTCAATTGTAAGGTGAAGGGATTTTTTCCCCATGTTAATGGGAGAAAAAAAACCCTTGTTTTCTAACTGAGTAAATATGGTAACATCAGTAATAAGCAATGTGTAGGTAAATCATTTGTAAAACATATTTAGTCCAGCTACATTTTAGAGAAATGTAATTACTTAATATACTTGGCACTAACAGGTCACATCTACACATGCATTTTATTGCAGAGTAGACTAATTACCTGTGGAGTGAAGCATCACTGTTTACATGTGTGATTCTATTAGGCACCAGTAAGCTAACTAACACTGCCATAAGATAACACTGTCAGCAACAGTACTATCTTACAGCAGAGTAATTAACTGTGATTAAATGCACATGTAGATGCTGACTGCAGGCATAAATTGAACCCAGGCAGCAGGGGTCTAGACTTCTGCCTAGCCATATGGCTCCACACTTTCAACACCCTCTTGCCCTAGCCAGCCTCTCTGCCACCCTCTGCTGCCACCTGGAGCCTGGGGCAGAGCCGGGCAGGAGTGGCCCTGGCATAAACTGCTCTGCCCTGGCCTGGCTCAAACTGCTGCTGTCTTGGGTGGACATGTAGATGCTGCATCTAAGAGTAGTTTACTTTGGCTCAAACTGCTCTAGAGTTTATTGCTTCGAATTAAATTGCACGTGTAGAACTACCCAAGCTGCTGCATTGCTTTAAAAGCTTCCTCAAGTACATTTGTTTGCCATCAGACAAATCCTAGATTATGCAGTTTTTGCAACTTCATTTGAAATCAATGACAGCTTTATAGCTATCTATATCTAGATTTTTACATCATGCCCCATCACTACACTATCAGGATTTGGTCCAATGTACATAAGAAAATTACTGTCAAAATCAGTTTCTTTTCAACTCTTAGCCAGAAGGCTTCATATAACTAATTTGGGCTGAAAGTTGATTAAGTATGTATTCCAAAAAAGGGAATAATTAGACTTGAACTTCTCTTAGGCTGTAAGGAGTTGAGGCTTGTGCCATATAACTTTGAGCACTTGCAGCTCCTACTGAAACCTATGGCAGTCACCCAAAATCTCTCAAGCCCTTAGTCATTCCAACTGGTAATTCTCCCTAGCCTTTCAATAAGGTCTTTGTTTGACTTCTCTGTGATATTTTACAGATCGTGTGGGCCCCTCTATCAAACTAGACTGATGTATTGGCTTCCTATCCCGCCCCCTACTCTTCTGTATTTCTTGCTTTCTAGTTTTGTTCAGTTTTCCTCTTTTGTTTTGTTATTTTGTTCTTTTCCCTGATACACTGCTTTCCTCACACATGGTAGGGAGAGAATGCTGACATAGTGGTAGCTCTGCGCAGCCAGGACCCATGCTTGAGTAGCTGAGCTGTGCCTTCTGAGAGCAGACTCACACAGTTCAGGTTAGTGAGTGCTTCTGATTCTGTGGCCCTGCATACATCTGCTCAGAAGCATTAGAAGTTGATTTCAACAACATCCGTCCCCTATTATAAACCTCAGCTCATTTGCAGTAGATATATAGAGTGAGATTAAGCTTAATGTGGCTTTCCCCAAGAAGAATGATGCTTCCCCCTTCTATCCTATACACTCTGGCTTTGTCTGGTGTCCATCCTGAGAAACACTGTAATAAACTACTACTGACTGCATGTAGGGTAGGCAGAGATGTGGAGCAGAAGTCTTGACATGGAAGAAAAGACAGAAATACAACAAGGGATTAGATATAGTAAACATACTACCATGAGCTTTAAAATCTATATTTAAAATGTTTATTTAAATATACTAAACATAATGATACATACCTTACTGGCATGAAGCCACCTATTTAAAAATAATTATTTGATAGTTTTAACTAACCAGATAGTCATGTGACTGGCTATTCTAAGCAGTTCTAGATTATAAAGCACACTTTACTATGATAGAGTTTAAATTAGGCTCTCTGTCAAAGTAAAGAAAATGAGAATCTGAACATATGGTATACTGTCAATTAAGTTCACTTTACTCCATATCAAACTGTCTTATACCTATGATGATTGTGACTATCTGTGATAAAGTTACCCCTCAGAGAGGAGTCACTATATGCCAGCATATCAGTCCTGTGGGTCACATCTACATGAGACATTTACTGCACGGTAGACTGATTAGCTGTGTGGTAAATGTCATGAGTCTACAGTGTACACCCTATTACATTGGAGTAAGCTAATTTACTCCACAGAAGGATAGTACTTGTGAATACAAGTACTATTCTACTGCGGAGTAAAAAACTCTTCAGCAGTGCATGTGTAGATGTTGCCCTGCCTAGTTGGGGCATCAGGGTGCTTCAGTGCAGAGACTGCCTGCTGGCTAGCTCTGCGCTGAAGCGCTCTTGTGCCCCAACTAGCCCCTCCACAGTACACTGTGCTGGGGGGAGCAGACCCGGGCTGGCGAGCTGGCCCCTGGGGCTCCTGCCAGCTAGGGCTGCTCTGACCCAGTTTAATGTACTGTAGTCCTGGATGCACGAGCAATAAGCTCTGGAGTTTATTGTTTTACCTTAATATGCACATGTAGATGCACTTGTGTTCTCTCTCTTAATAATATCCTGGAATAGACCTTTCCTCAACAAGCTCCCAATCACCAGCTAGCTAGGCATTCTACAAGTGCCTAGTGCAGGTAGCTAGATCAAATGAATTGGTTATATCTGCTACTTACTGGCCATGTCTACACAAGATGCCACACAGCCATAGTGATGAGCTATGGTGACATAGCTCATTGTTATGATGATGTAGCATTAGTGGGTATGAACCATGATGCCAATGTTACTGCACAGTAGCACAGTAGCAACGAGCTACTGCGCGGTAGCTCATTGCTACCATGCAGTAGGGTTAGAAACGACCCATGCACTGATGGGACTGCACAGTAAAGGTGGTTACTGGGCTGTCATTTAGTACTTGCTTGAACACATATAGATGTGAGTTTGTCTACACATGGAATGAATTCAAAGGAATAAACTCTAGAGCAGTCTGAGCCAGAGTAAACTACTCCCATGCAGTATCTTCATGTGTGCCCAGGACAGCAGCAATTTGAGCTGGGCCAAAGCAATTTATACCAGGGTCTCTCCTGCCCTGCTCTGCCCTGGGCTCCAGGTTGTGGTATCAGGTGATGGAGGGAGCAGCTGGGACATGAGGGTGTTGAAAGTGTAGAGACAGGCCCTCTGCTGCCAGAGCTGACTGTGTCTGCAAGTGCATGTGCATTTAATTACAGTTAATTACTCTGCATGCTAAAAACATATTAGTGATTGTTACAACACATTTAGTGGTCTGTATAACATATTTGGAAGTCTTGTAAGCATTCTAGATCCTCTCCCATGAAGGCACAAACTTTAGAAATGCAAAACATCTGTTCTGTGATTCTGTCCGTACTCCTACCACTTCAAGGTTTAGATATACAAGTCTGTAGTACATTACTTTAACATTTTGTCTAAGATTTTTTAAACAATATTTCTAGCACTTCTTCTAAAAGTTTGATCAATGGACTGATAGATACCACTCATGAACGCCTCATGCCTCCTGAGGCTGGGGGGGGCATGGTGACTGCCCACAAGGAGCAGCAGTGAGTGGGAACCGCCCGCAGGCAGCTGTGATGTTGATGGTGAGGGCAGGCCAAGCAGGGACTGCCTGCAGGCAGCTGCAGCGGTGGCAGTGGTGGGCGGGCATGGCAAGCACCAAGTGGCGATTGGTGACTGCCCGCAGAGACTGCCAGCAGCGCTGGCAGTGGCCAGTGTCAGGGCATGCACGGCCAATGTCAGGGGGTGCATATGCATCCATGTGCACCCCCGTGCGTTGCCAATGATACCACTGATTTTCTTGCAACTGTACTTGAATGCTCTATTTTCATTCCATCCAATTATCCTATTTTATCCTCTTGTGAGAGTTGTTGCTGTTATGGTTGTCACTGTTGTTACTTAATATCCATATTATAGTTCATCAAAGACTGGGGCCTCATTGTACTGAGTACAAGAATAAAACAAAAAAAGATAGTCCTTACAAGAAAAAGTTTGCAGCCTTCATAAATACATGCTAAATACATAGAATACATAGAATTTTTCCCCTACTTAGTTCTTGATTCAGCAAAAACAAATGTCATGTTTAATAGGATTTAAGCATAAAGTAGCACTGCTCTGCTCTGTGCTATACCCTGTCCTGCAAAGCTCTGACCACCTATGTAACTTCCACTGATTTTGTGGAATTTTCAGGACTAAGCCCTATATTCAACCCAAAATAATACTGGACTAGTTTCCTGCCATTACAGATTCTTAGCTAGTGTGAAATCCACTCTTACATCAAGGCCACTTTAAACACAGCTCTTTCCCAGTTTATTTCCCTCCCTGTGTGTATCTATCTTTCTAATTTTTTCACAGGATGAAGTAGCTTGAATTTTCTAAGTTGGGTCTCCTTTTATTTCCATCCTGGAAATGCTTCCTTGTGAGAAAACTCCTTACTCACATGAATAGTTTTGTCAAAGTTTAGTTGCTTGAAAAAGGGTTACTCCTGAGCTTCACTCAGTTCCCACTGTGTTGATGGGAGTAGAATTGGGACCCAGGTGTACACAGACACATAGGATTGAGCCTTATATTTTTACACTCTTTGGTCACAACCAGATGTGCAGGCATGTGCAGTTTGTGGGACTGCAAACTGGGAAATCCCAGTAGCAAAAAAAAAAAAAAAAAGGCAGAAAAAAGCAGCATGGTGCATGTGAAAGGAGTGTGAGCTGACAGACATGGAGCCTTGGTCCTCCTGGGAGATGTTCTGGTTGCTGGCCAGAGCAGCACTACTCCTTCAGCTGTTCCCTGGCTGCTCCAGCATGCCAGGAGCTGAAAGGAGTGGGGAAAGGGCAGTTTTCCCAAAGTGGGGCAATCTGCCCCACACTAAAGTGCACATGCAGGGGTATATACTGCAGCTAAAAGCAGCAGCACAAATTTTTGGTTCTACTATTTTTGCCACTGCAGCCATTTCCACATGAGCATGGATGCTTGTTTCCCCACTAGTGGTCCCTGGAGAATGCCTGTGTCATGTGATCTCTGGCATGTGGCAGGTTACCCCAGGGGGAATAGGGGAGGCTGGGGCCAATGCTGGGCTGGCCCCAGAAGCCTTCCTGGGCCTCTGTGGGCGTTCTGGGCTGCAGCTGATGCTTGGGGCCTGGCTAGCAGTCAGGGTATAACTCTGGTTGGCCAGGCTCCAGTTTTGGGTGGCATGCTCTGTCCCTTTGTGCACCACCCCACTTTTTTTCTTGCATGGGTTTATTTGACCTCAGGATCTCCTACTGTCAAAAAACCCCTCTGTGTTCCTACCTTGCAGTGTGGAGCACACCTGAATGTGCAGCATGTGGTGCTGCAGTTGTGTCTGTGGCACCACATACCACACAGCTGGCCTCACCTGGACATGGCCTGCAAATGCACACCCTTGCATGTGGAGGTGTGCCCTTTGGGCATGTCTACATGAGACATTTACTGCACTGTCTACTAATTAAGTGCACAGTGAATGTCTCAGTAACTATATTTACACCCCTATTAGGATGAACAAAACTAATAAACTCTGCAGCAGAAGTTTATTAAAAACCAGAGTTTTTTTCAGGTGCAGCAGTGCACATGCAGAAACCAACTCAGCTGGCTGGGGGACAAGGGTGCTTCAGTTTGGAGGCTCATGCTGAAGCACCCTCGTGCCCCAGGCAGCTCCTCCACAGCACACTGAGGCTGGTCGGAGCAGCTCTGGGCTGGGAGGCTGACCACCAGGGCCTTCTGCCAAGCAGGGCTGCAACCCTGTTCAGTTTGCTTCATACCAGCTGTGCATGTAAACTGAGTGCCCAGGAGCTTCTGGGGAGGAATATACTGTGATGCAATAAGCTCTGCAGTTTACTGCTGTCCGGTATGGCACGTGTAGATGTGCCCCCTAAGTAGTTTTGTATTTTTCTTTTGTCACCAGCATCTGCAAAACTTCACTGCTTATCAGTTAAAATATAATGGACACACTTCAATTAGTTCCAAAGTTTGTATTTAATTTGACAAGTATGATCTGTTTCATGTTCTTAAGAACTAAGTACAGATAGTCAAAAAGCCCAAGGTTGAATCGATTCAGTCTTTGCAGGTTAGTCTAAAATGCAGAGATTAAGCTGAGAAACAACTAGACAGACATTCACTTTTGATTCTGGAAATGCAGCCACATGCCTCCTGCAGTGGCTCAGTTCAGAAC
>NW_017728947.1:18008600-18018811 GCF_001723895.1 Crocodylus porosus
ACTTCACAGTCAGGGCGGCTAGGATCTGGAACCAACTTCCAAGAGAAGTGGTGCTGGCTCCTACCCTGGGGGGTTTTAAGAGGAGGTTGGATGAACATCTTGCTGGGGTCGTTTGACCCCAGCATTATTTCCTGCTATGGCAGGGGATCGGACTAGATGATCTACTCAGGTCCCTTCCGACCCTTGAAACTATGAAACTATGAAACTACGAAACAGCTCCCTGGCATGTAGTCAGCAAGGGCTCTATGTTTTCTTCTTCCTCCTGCTACCCCCAAGGTCTGTGGGATTTGCAGTCCAGAATCATAGTAGGAGGATTCTGCAAGGCTGCTCATCACTTCCTCTTCCTGCTTCCAGATGCCTCTCGGATTTGTAGTCCATAGTCACAGCCAGCAGTAAGTTTTTAGCATGGCAGGGCAGCTCTGTACTTGGGGGAAAGGAAGTATAACCCCACTTCCTGGCCCCAGACCCCAACTGGGATTTGCTTGGGGAGGGGCAGTCCCTAACCTTCCCCACACCCATCTCTTCTCTGCTGGAGCAGACAGCCCAGCCCAGCCCAGCCCAGCCCAGGGCAGGAAGGCATATTAGGATGCTGGGGAACTGTGATTTAACTTCAACTAGGAAGGAGCCTGGGACAAATTCCATAAACTGGTTTCACCCAAATCAGTTAAGTCTGATACCTCACTCAACCAGGTTTCTCTTAAACCAGTTTCAGCCATTTTGATACTGGTTTGTGTGCACTGAACTTCTGTTCTGTTACAAGTTTAAACCAGTTTCTGATGACTTAAACCAGTTTGTGTATAACTTTTGTCCCTAGGCATGATGTAAAGTCAGGAAGATGATGACAAATCTAAAATGGAGTAAAAATACAGAGATTGATAAAATAATGTATAAGCTTCATGGAATGGCTTTACAATTTTGGACAGATTGGGCTTTATCTGTGTTGTGCAGAGGAACTGACAGATAAGCTTTTCAACAGCCATCATCCACATTAAGGCCA
The DNA here is from genome assembly GCF_001723895.1 of Crocodylus porosus. Classification (NCBI taxonomy): domain Eukaryota; kingdom Metazoa; phylum Chordata; order Crocodylia; family Crocodylidae; genus Crocodylus; species Crocodylus porosus. Next base: position 18,009,598 of record NW_017728947.1, read on the forward strand.
AAATCATTCTGGGCCTTGCTGTACATGCAAAATTGGCTGGAATGCAAAGAATGGCATGTTAATGCATACATGTGAAATCAGACCCAGTAATAGTAATACCAATGGACACAATGAGGCTGAAGCATTTGATCTCACAACCCATATTCATTCAGTAAGATCCTGACTGTATTTGAAATATAGATTACACTTTCTATGTTTGTATTCTTAACTATGTACAGTAAGCCAATTTCTGGATATAAATTTATACAGGAAAAGGTGAAATTAGCCACTTACCACATAAAGAGGTTAGGAAACAACAGACTGTTTCTCAAATAGATTGAATTTTATTAGTAGGTGTTTAGGATTGTGAATCCAAAAAGATGACAAAGTCAGTAGGGAAAAACAAATCACCCAAGCGAGGGACTAACATTAGAAGGATGGGGGTGATTAGGAGAATGCAACTAGGTTACAGAAAATACAATGTTAGCCAACTAAGCCTGGGGGTAGGGGGTTTGCGATGCTGAAAGAGAAAGAAGACAGATGCACACAAACCCATACAATGGTGGAGGAAGGAGGTCGAAGAAAGTGTCTCAGTCCATATAGAGTCTCATTGCGGATGTCCTCTTTGGGTGGAGCGGGGTGGTCTATTTCATAGATTTCATAGACATTAGGGCTGGAAGGGAATTCGGAAGATCATCTAGTCCAGCTCTCTGCCCGAGGGGAAGGAAGTCAGCCGGGGTCATAGGATCCCAGCAAGATAAGCATCCAATTTACTCTTGAAGGTGTTCAGTGTAAGTGCTTGAACCACCTCCGATGGCTGGCTGTTTCAGACCTGGGGGGCTCAGCCAGTAAAGAAATTCTTCCTTGTGCTTCCTTGTGCAGTAGCACGAGTTACAGCGCATTGATTTAGTACTTGATTATCCAAGTACTAAGCTTAATGCACACTAACTACAGTGCATTAACGAACATACAGATTCACCGTGTTAAGGCAGAGCTTGGAAACAGGTATGGGCAGCATCCCGTGGCAAGCAATCTCTTTTTCTTCTCATGCCCTATTTTGCTGCCTTTCCGATTGTTATCCAGAGTGTGCTTCCTTGTTTCTAAAACAGCCTTGGAAGACCACAATTGATATTTCTCCAGGAAAAGAAGATGGGACAACAAATGGGAACTTGCCCATTGGAAAACACCATGGAAGAGTTTTTTGGCCCTAAATCTAAATATGAAATTTTGGAGGAAATAATATATGTGTTGAAGCAAGTTGAACTAAGTTTCATTGTTAAACAATGACAAATTTACCATTAGAAGAGTCTGAAATAAATTCTCTGAGGGTAAGAGACCTATTTAATGCATGAACTTATAGGGTACATTAGTGCTAATTAATTAGTAAATGTGGACTGAGGTTGGCTGCTGTAGAAAAGCATGCCATCCTTACTTAATTTTTGGTTCATTTTTCAGAACAATAAGGACAATAAAAAGAGACATAAACCAAAAAATTTTAATGATTCAACAAACATTACCACGAATCTGTCATAAATATGAATTTAAATAAAATGCAGCCAGTATTAAAAAACTTTAAAGTAGATTTAATGTATTTTGTTTTTTGAAAAGAATGTTATATCTGCCCTTCTTAAATCCTGTGGGGATGACTCCTTTCATTTTCTTCACATTATTGACCTCATTAAACTTATGCCTGATTAATCCATGAGTATGTGCTGGGAGAGTCAAGACCCTGTGTATCTATTATGTGAATTATCAGGATGGAAAGAGTTTTTTGCCTATTTAATTAAGTTTTTCTCTACCTTGTGCTATGTATATCTTTATTAGTGCTTACTAAAGAAGACACCTGAAATACATTTTACTGAGGATTTTTTTTTCTATCGTGTCATAGGTGTATCCTGGTAAGTAACAAGCATGCATAAGTCTGAGAACCTAGTTCAGTCCATAAGGCAATGGACTGAGAATCAGTAGCTGCATCTATGCGTGCTTAACTCCAGAGTAGACTAAGTAGCTGAGGAGTAAAGTGTCACTATCTACACATGCAATGGTATTAGGCTGCAGTAAACTAATTTATGCCACAGCAAACTAATTAATGTAGTAATAGGCAGTATTATCTTACACCAAGGTAATTTCTTGTGATTAGAAACATGTGTAGACACTGACTGAGGGTGTAAAGCGCACCCAGTCTGTCCAGCCAGACAGGGGCCAGACTCCTACCTTTCACATGGTTCCACATTTTCAGTACCCTTGTGCCCCAGCCAGCCTTTCCACTATCTGCCATCATCACCTGGAGCCCAGGACTGAGTGGCCCTGTTGTAAACTGCTTCACCCAAGCTCAAACTGCTGCTTTCCTGGGCACACATGTAGACACTGCACCCAGGAGTGTTTTACTCCAGCTCAAACTGCTCTGGAGTTTATTGCTTCAAATTAATTGCACGTGTAGATGCACCCAGTAGTCCCAATCCTAACTAACTTGCCCTGTGACATTATAAGTAAGAATGCGGGCCAAGGATGGTCTTTTGTTAAACATTTCTAGTATGCCTAAGATGTTGAGGCTTCCAGGATGTACTGTAGTATAAACATTATTCATAGTATTATTAATTTAATGATAGGTGACAAAACATGTCTGCTGTTCAAAGGAAGATAGCTCTATTCCAACACAACCATTTGTAGTATAGATTCATAAGTATGTGAATTAAATAAAGAAATAATTTGGAGAGAATATTTAAGAGGCACAATCCAACGTCAGTAGCTCTTAAAATAACCACTGCAACTTATATATGTAAACTAAGTTAATTATTAAAAAAATAAAATGATAAAAAGTATAAATCACTAAAGAAAGCATACATTCTCTTCTTTTAAGATAATAGTCATTAAAATGGCAATTCCTCAAATGGCACAAAGGCAAATTTTAGGTGTTTTAGAGTTTTTTCAAAGCTCACATCTTGAAACTGTCAGGACACAATTTCACAATTCCAAAATTCAATCTAAAACTCAGTCTGCAAAGCTATACTTGATAAACATTGTTCTGAAAGATTTTCAAGACATGCATTCTAGTTAGGAAAACAGATTTTCATGGCACAACATGATTTGGTTATTTTATTTTATACTTTCAACAGTAATAGGTACAAAAGAAAAAGCATCTGGGAAACAATGATCTGTAAGCTCAAGTAGCCTCTTTCTTATTCATATATCTCAAACTCAGCCAGCACTCCAAGAGTCTGCAGTAGATCTTATTAATAGCCACTTGTGTCCCCAGCCTGCACTGATGTTTATCTCACAATAACAAAACAAGTATAAGGGACCCTTTGCTAAACCTTGTAAAATAAGATTAACAGGAACACTGGGAGAAAAGCAAAGCAAACAGCACTGCTGTTCAAGGATACTACAAAGAGTAAGATCATTGGAGAGCTATGGCTTTTTGGATCATCGGTTGCAGCCTGCCTTCCCTTATCTAACCAACACAATGTTTTTTCTGAATAAGAATCAAAGACAAACGTACACCTTGAGTCTCATTTAAATATTAAGAAACACTTTAATTGGAAACAAATATTTCATTTCAGGATCTCTTGATTCAAAATGTAATGGTTTAAGTTACATTCTTCCTTTAGGTTTTTAGAATGTCACCCACTCACTGCCCTGCTTTAAGAATAACAGACAGTAAATGTATTGTTTACTTTTCTTTGATTCTGACTATTCAAGGTAAAGTCCTGCTGACACCATTTGCTTTTTGTTTCTCAAAAATACCAGATTTGCAATTCCTTTCCGGCAGCTCAGCTAAAAAACCGACATCATAAACACCTGAAATACAAAAAAAGAAACCGACATCATACATCATAAACACCTGAAATACAAGTACAAAACTGACTCAGCTGTTTTGATAATAAAAGATATTTTGAAAAATATTTGTATACTTTAGTGAAATATTAGGAGATGATGAATAGAACATTTAGATGTGATGACAGATTTATGGTCTTTTTTGTCATTGTTGCTATTCTTAAGGGGAATGTAAAAATAACAGCTTTTTCATGTGCTAGATTGTAGCTAGGTCTTGAAATTTTCAGAAGGGTCTGCAATGGGAACCCAGGCCTGGATCCTCCCTGGAGCTAGATTCCCAAAGCTTTGAGGATCTGGTCACAGTTCTCACTCAAATTTAGTTCTGCAATTAATATAATAAAACCATGAGAACAAACAAGACATCTTACATGTTCAGGCAACATTTTGTAAAGACGGGCTTACAGTTTAAAAGCAGAATCTAGTGACAAATGCATTGGCAATTCAGTATGTGTATCAGCTGGGCCCTTTCTGGGGATGGCAGCTCATAAATCTATTAAATAAATAAATAGGAATGTTAAAAGATCTGGGATATTTCTTTTAAAATGCACATGGGACTTAACATTACTGCTGCTGTGAGGAACATCTATCCTTCTCTGTCTTTGCTTTCTTTTGACAATGAGCATGTCCACATGTACATTAATGCACTGTGGTTACTGTGCATTTAGTACCTATAAATAAAAGGTACTAATTAAATGTGCAGTAACAAGCATTACTGTGTAGTAATGGTGCAAGACTTTTAAGTGATGCTAATGCGCAGTAGATTAATCCTACTGAGAAGTAGTGCAGTAGCAGAGCTTTCGCTGTGACTTGCTAACGTGCAATAGAGTTAGTTTACTGCACATTTAGCATCTCATGTAGATGCGCTCGCTTACATATAAACATGCTACCAAGTGCATGACTTTAGGCTCAAACACCTGCAATCAATGATGTTCAACAGGAAGCACAAGCTTTGTCTTTGTTGGCTGGGATAGTTACAAAGTAACCTGTGGACTACAGCTCTCTTCTGGAATATAGGAAATCTGCTGATATGTTCTTCGGTGTATTGAGCTTGCTTCTTTACATTAACAAGACCTATTATTTAGAAGTCTTGTGATATTCCTTTCCCCCAGTTAAATGTGAGGGACAGAGAAGAAAGGGATCAGTCAGGTCTAGTGATTAATGGCAGAGAAGTCAGAAAACACTGTTTCTGTTTGTGACTGATTTGCTGAGTAACTTGGAGTAAGCTTCCTGACAGTTTCCTTTTCTGCAAAACTGACATTACAACACTCCCCAACTTTGTAAAGTGCTTTGAGATCCTTGGAAGAAAGGTACAAAGACTTCCAATTTCCACTTTTTCTGTAAAGTCTCACCCTTGCTGCAGGCCTGTGATCGAAAATCTAAAACTTCTTCTTAAATTCAGTTTAAAAACATTTCAAGCCACAATTCCAGTGTAACTGATATAGCAACAACTGTGTGAGTTTGCAGGCAGCCTGAAACAATTATTCCAGAGTGACAAGAGGCTTATTCTGCAAACTTAACTCATCTCCCTTAATTTGTCAGCTGCAAAAAAAAATCAATTCTTCCCCCACCAAACCATTAACACCTTCAGCTTGTCCCTCGTCTCAGGACAAGCTTGTCTCCTGAGACTTTACAGGGGTATACAACTGGTATAATCATGAATGCTGCATGCCCCTGGAGGCTGGGGTGGCAGGGGGCATGGTGCCCACCCACAAGCGGCAGTGGCAGCAGCAGTGGGGTCATGGCAGCGGCGAGCAGGGAGCTCCTGCAGGCAGCCACGGTGGTATCAGCAGCAGGAAGAGGGGGTGGTGAGTGCTGACCAGTGGCTGACGACCACCCGCAGATGTCACCAGCATTGTTGGTGGTGGCCAGCAGCGATCAGGGACCACCCACAGATGCTGCTGGTGGCAGAGGTGGTGGCAAGCAGTGACTGCCCATAGGTGCTGCTGGCAGCATCGGTGGCACTTTTCACAGGGGGTACACATGCACCCCCTACATGTTGTCAATAAGTATAATAGCCCTACAAGTCTGACTATAGGAGCATGAGCAGAGGAATGTGGTCAGTCTTGTGCTCAGGATGACTGGCTGCCAAAATGGGAGCAGACAACTGAGAGCAACTTTTATGTCCCAGGTGTCTTTTCACCACCAGACTATGCTGTGGGTCCTATGCTGGCCTGCTCCCACACAGTAAGGACTGAGAGGCTAAACTGATAACTGCATAGTCAAATTTGCCCCTTTTGACAGATGTGACAAAGGAAATCAGCACTAAATGTGGAGGGGCAGACGTCAGTAATGTAGCACAGAGGGATGTAAATTCTCGTTTTCTAATTAATCTTCTCTCTTAAGTTACATCACCATGTACTTCTAGCACAGTTGGTAGACCTCAAGACATTTCTGATCTATTAGGTTTCTACCAGTGTGGTGAAGGAAGCAGCTCTCTTCCTGTAGGAATCATCCAGAATCATAGAGTTGGAAGGGATCTCAGGAGATCACAGGGTGTTTTTACATCCGCTCCAAAGGTGGTGGTGTGGGGGGCACTTTACTTAGAGCAGCTCCAAGAGCCACTCTAAGTAAAGCACCTGCAGCGTCTTATGTATCAGCATCCCTGTGCTACAAAATGGTGGTGGGGATGCTTTAACTAAAGCTAATTCAACGAGCTGTAATTAAAGTGCTCCCGCCACCATTTTGAAGCACAGGGATGCTGATACAAGAGACGCGGAAGTTACTGAAGCACACTGATTAGCATGCTCCAGCAGATTGGTCCAACGTGCTGTAATTACAACGCATTGGAGTAGCCTTCCCACACACGTACAGGCATTACAACCCTTTCCTCAAGGAAGATTTGTCCCTGACTAAAACTTCCCAAGCAAGTGTCTACCTGCTTTTAAAAACGTTCAGGAATGGAGATTCCTCAACATTTCTGGGCAGCCTGTTCCGGGGGTGCAGGGATCTTTGAAGAGATGAATCTGCAGCCTCTATCCACATCTCCTTGGACAGCACTATCCAGTTTTGAAGTAGTACTAACCCCTGGACTATCTGATGGTGCCACTTTACACCCTAGCAATAGGGTTACCTCAAGGTCTTCTCTGCGGAGACCCACCTTCCTAAACCTGGAGTAAGTCTATCCTTCTGGCTGAAATCCACATGTAATCAGACTGCATGTCTGGAACTCCATGCAATTAGAGAGTTAATATATACAGACATTTCATGAATAGTGCATGCTACTAAAGCACAACCTCTCCACTATCTCCTTGAAAAAGGATGACAAAATCCTATAACCCCTTCACATTGAGAAACACATTAATAATAGCAGTAGCCGCTGGGGTTAGCAGATGCACTGTGTGGGCATGTCCAGATGAGCACAGAATTTGTTTCCCTGGAGATGATCAGCAGTGGTACACCTTGTGTCACTGCTGCTTGTCCCAGGGAATACCTGTGCCACACACACTCTGACACATGGCAGGTTACCCTGAGTGGGGTAGGGGAGACTGGGGCCAGCAATTGTTCTGGCCCCAGCAGACTTACTTGGGGTCCTGGGGGGGCCTCCCAGGGCTGCAGCTATGGCAGGAAGCCTAGTAGGCAGCTGGAGTGTGGCTCTGGCTGGCCAGGCTCTGGTTTTGGCCAGTGCATACTGTCACCACGTGAACTGCCCTACTTTTTTTTTGCTTGGATTTTCTTTTACCCCAGGATCTCCTGGGGTCAAGAAACTCCCCCTGTGCTGCAAAGTAGCAGTGTAGAGAATGCCTGCATGTGCAGTGTGTGGCCTGCAGGTGGGTCTATGGCATCACATAACCCATGTCTGCATTCATCTGGATGCAGCCTGTGACAGATACTTAACCAGTCTTACCAGCACTCCTGTTTCAGATCTTTATTGCAACCTCCACTGGGCATCTAATTTTAGATTTTTTTTAAGCTGAATTAAATAAATTATAGGTTAAAGATACTCTGCTTCAGGGAAGTTGAAAAACATTGTGGTCTTAGCCCACTTCCTAGTTAGATCGGATTCTGCATCACATTAATAACAACTGCCGTTATATTGGGTTAGCAGAGTTATATTGGAGTATTGCTATAGCTGTGATAGTCCATGAATTATGTATGCGGAGGCAAGGATTTCTGGGGGTGAAATCTTTTATTGGACCAAATGCATGGTTGGGATCAAGTTAAAGCCAGGGTAGTTTTGCACCTCATATATTTATATATATAGGGAGAGAGAGAGAGCATAAGCTTTCATTGGCTGAAGCTCACTTTAGCAGATACTGAATCTCATTTATATGGGACAACACCTTTTAGACTAACCAGTATACATTTATTCCATTAGTAGAGAGACATAGTTAGCCATGTTAGTCCGAAGTCAAGTAGAAAGCAGGGTAGATTTGCAGCTTTTAGATTAACCAATATGTATATGGCTTCAGGTTAGTCTAAAAGATGCAAATCTATCCTGCCTTCTATTTGACTTCAGACCAATATGGCTAACTACATCTCTCTACCCTTGGGACAAAGTTAGACAAGCTTTTCAACCAGAGGGGCTGAGTATGTAGGGGCACTGCCTCTGCTTGGGAAGAGGGCTGTTACCTGAAATGCATAAAACTTTCCACATGTCCATCATCTTTCCACATGTTCCCTCCCCTCCACCCCCACTACTCCCAGCAAAAATAAAAGTTGGTGCCTGTTTCCAATGCAAGGCATCTTTATCAGACCAGGCTGAAAGCTTGTAGAAAGCTTATCCCAATTAGGCAGTTGATCCACTAAAGATATCACCCACAAAAATTCTTGCTCCACCATATTTGATTGATTTAACAGTGACTTTAGTTGCAGAGAGCCTGAACTATCTTGCCATCACTAGGGGTGTTCCTCCAGAGCAGACCGGAAAGAATATTTCCTGACTAATGTGCTTGGCTACTGCCCAGGGTTAGCTTGTCTTCCACAGGTACATGGAAGAAGTTAGTCAGCAGGGTTGTTAGACCATGGAGCGATCATATTATTTTTCAGGAAATTTGGACGCTGCCCCATGGCCCCCAAGTCAGCAGTGCTACTGCAGGCAGAGGCAGAGGCAGGCAGGCAGGGGCTCAGTTTAGCAGGGAGGTAGAGCCAGCCGGGTGCACTATGCTGCTCAGTCTCCTTGCCAGACTGCGCCCCACACCCCTGAGATCCTGGGACATTTGTATCAATTGGCCAGGATACAACCAAACTGGGACATATGGTCACTGCAAAATCATACCAAAGGGGAGGCAAGCGGGGCAACTGCCCTGTGTGCCAAAGTGAAGGGGCACCAACAACTGAGTCGTGAATTGATATTCTGTTATAAATATTTTGAAAAATTTTGGTTGATGTGACTGATAAATGCCATGTGCATGCGTGCAGCCTCAGCATGCATGCAGACAGCCTGGCAGCTTCGAGAGCACCG
>NW_017728947.1:18018911-18021019 GCF_001723895.1 Crocodylus porosus
GGGGGCAGATTGAGGCTCCCACTGGTAAGGGAGGAGGGGGGCTGGGACTAGGGCAGGCGCTGCCCAGCTGCGGCAGGACGTGCAACCGGACGTGGGACTGAGTTGTGAGTGGCTCCTCCAGGGAGGTGTGGGGAAGAGGGAGCAGCATCCACTAGTGCATGCACCCCTGGACAAGCATGGGAGGCATGTGCTCCCCAGATCTGTGCATGGGACAAGGGTGGGCTATTGCTGTAGGCTTGCCCCGGGAGCCAAATTTCCTTGCTACAGTGCTGGGTCACCCTATTAAACTGGCATCTTTCACGAGCAGCAAAATCACTCTGGCTTTAACTCCAGAACTGCAGTAGGCGCTGGTTGGGCTAGAAGGGCAAAATAGTAGAGTAAAAGGCCTTGCTGCATCCACTCCCATTTGAAATGTCCCCTACTTAAAACACCCTTGACACACCAGGCTTCCCAGGGCTGGAAATACCTGACAGCTGCCAGGACAGTCTTCCCTTTCAGCTTTTTCCTCGCTGCAGCAAGGTATCCCCCTTGCCCAAAAGCAAAAGGGGGCAGAACGCCTGGAATTCCAATGTGGCTGAGGCAGTACTTTAAGAAACTCCATTTCCAGTGGCGCCTCTCATCTGCCATGTGTTTTGCCAACCCCTCTCTCCTGAGTGAGGGGCAGGAGGTTCATGGAAGTGGAGAGGATCAGCACTGCCAGCTCTTAAATAGGAAATTATTGTACTGGATGCTCAAAATGATCATATTTGCTGAAAAACTATCATACACTGAAAAATTATGCAACTAAACACACAAACGAATATGCACATACATCTTATTCTTATTTCCTTTGTATTGGGGGTATTGGTTGTAGTGTGGTGGTCTAAGGACATAGGCAGACAAGGTTGTTTGGGTAAATATGAAATGGTTTATTACTGCAATGAAATATATAGAACAACTAAATAACAAATGATATCACATTTACTCAAAGACCTACTTCGGGTAAATATATTACTAACCATATTTAGTTGGTCAAATAACCACATTACATTTACCCAATGCACCCTTACTTTATATTGTTCACTTTACTTCCTCTCCAGTGAGTGAGCGAGAAGTGGGTCAAAGTGGAAACATTTCTTTATTTTGAGGCAAGCATCCATACAAAAAGTGCTGACAACAAACTCAAAAGTGAGGTAAAACTCCTTAAAGAGTGACTAGGGTTTCGCTTAGGTCATGTAAATTTGCTACCTCAAAATTGGTCTTTTGGGTGAATTTGAGATCTTTTATTAGACCAACAAATGTCCAGTTACTTGAGGGTTTGTTTTTTTTAAATAAATGTTTCATGTTCCAGGTCAAATCAGCCAAATCAAGTCCAAATCTGTGAGTCAGATTAGATCCATAAGTAGCCCTACAACTGGCAAACATCCTCCACCCCTACCAGGGGCTTCACATATTTTCAAAGTCTTTTGGTGGGCTTCCTACCTGCAGGCCCAAGCCTGGAGGGGGTTCGGATGCCTCCAAGTTTCGCCTGCCCTCAGCCATACAGCCGCAAGAGCAAGCTAGGGAGGAGCCTCTCATTTCCATAAAGTGGGCTTTAAGCCCCAGCTCCTCGGCAGGTACTAAATGATGCCAGAAGAACAGTTATCCCCAGGAATGCTTAAGGACAACGACCTTCCTGGACCCAGATACAAGGCCGGGTAAGTACCTGCTTGGTCATGGTATTTCCCCTCCTATTGGAGTTGGTCTAATAAAAGAGATCAGATTCCCCCAGAGAACCTCTCTGCCCATGTCCCCGGGCTGCAACCCGCACCGCAGTCAGAGCTGGTCCCACATTTTGAACACTGTGACTCCTCTTGTAAGGGTTGGCATCGTTACACACCCGATAATTGTCCTGGCCGCCCTGCGGGGTGGAGGAGGATCCCTCCCACCCCGGCGACGGAGCGGAGCGGGGCCGGGCCGGCTCTCCCCCCGCAGGGGCGCAGCTCGGAGCGAGGGGCGGCTCCGCGCGGCCCGAGGGGAGGCGGGCTGAGGCGGGGCCGTCACGTGGGGGCAGAGACAACCCGGCCGGGCCGAGCGGCAGGAGGCGAGGCGAGGCGAGGCCCGCGCCCTGCCCTTGGCGCGGCTCCGGC
>NW_017728947.1:18021133-18045682 GCF_001723895.1 Crocodylus porosus
GCGCCGAGGCGCGCGTCGTGCCCAGCAGGGACAGGGACTGCCCCGGCCCCGGCTCGGGCGCCCGGCAGCGGCGGGCGGTGCGCAAAGCCTTCCGCAAGCTGGCCGCCATCCAGCGGCGCCAGCAGCAGCAGCAGCAGCAGCCGGAGCCGGAGCCGGAGCCGGCGGCCCCGGAGCGCATGGAGACCCTGGTGCACCTGGTGCTGTCGCAGGACCAGACGCTGCGGCAGCAGGGGCAGCGCCTGCGCGAGCTGGACCGCCACATCGAGGGCTACGAGGCCCGCACGCACCTGGCCCGCGTGCGGCGCCACGGCGCCAACTACGTGCAGGACACCTACCTGGCCGGGCCCGCCGACCAGGGGCAGGAGCGGCAGGAGGAGGAGGAGGAGTGGGGGCAGGAGGAGGAGGCAGCGGCGCTGGTGCTGGCGCTGGCGGAGCGGGGCGAGGCGCTGCGGCGGCTGCAGGAGCGGCGCGAGCAGCTGGAGGCGCGGCTGGAGCTCCTGGGCGCCGAGCTGCAGCGGGAGCTCAACGAGCGCTGGATGCGGCGGCGCTGCTGGGAGCTGGAGGCGGCGGGGTGCAGCCTGCCCGAGCCCGAGCGATGCACCACGGAGCTGAGCGGCTGCTGGGCGGACGGGGAGGGGGAGGAGGCGGCCTGGGAGCGCGACCGCCTCAAGACGCAGCTCAGCGCCAGCCTCTACATCGGCCTGCGCCTCGGCGCCGACCTGGAGGCGGTGCGGGGCGCGCTGGAGGCGGCGCGGGAGGCCGGCGAGGCCCGGCGGAGGGAGCTGCGGCACCTGCGGGACGCCCTGGCCGCGCTGGACGTGGCCGACGGGCGGGAGGAGCCCGAGCCCGAGCCCCTGCCCGAGCCCGAGCTCTGGGTCCCCAAGGCCTGCGAGGACAAGGACGAGGACTCAGACACAGGGCTCAGCTCCATGCACAGCCAGGACTCGGACTGCCTGCCCGCCTGCGAGTCCCTTGTATAGCCCGACAGCTCCTGCTGCACCCAGGGCCATCTTGGGGGGAAGGGGTTGAGGCCCCTCAGCACCGGGTTCTGTCCCTGACGTGGGGGTAGAGGCCTCTCAGTGCCTGGATTTGTCCCTGGGGGTGAGGGGTGTTGAGGTCTCTCAGCACCTGGGTCCATCTCGGGGCACTTCAGCCCCTGGGTCCATCCCTGACAGGTGGTTGAGGCCCCTGGGTCCCTCTGGGGTGGTGGGGGCTTGAGGCCCCTCGGCACCAGGGTCCATCTCAGGGTATGGGCAGTTGACACCCTTCAGTGCCTATATCCATCCCTAAGGTAGGGTTGAGGTCCCTCAGCAGCACGGTCCATCTCTCAGGATGAGAGGGGTTGAGGCCCCTCAGTGCCTGGATCCATCCCTGACCCCGGCGGTGGGGGGGGAGTAAATCTTTTTACTGGTCTATTCTTAACTATTTCCCTCAGAATAAAAGATTATTTTTGAAAGAACCCATTCTCCAATCTGGATCGCGTTGGCTCCCACTGTTCAGCCACCTCAGGCAGCCCCTAGGGCCAGTTAGGCCAACCAGGCTTATCATAACTCATGCTATGGCAGTGCAGCATCTTTGCACTATGGGAGCTGCCTATTATCAAATAGAGACCGCTGGGAAGGAGGTCTGGGGTAGTAGGTGCTAAGTCTCAACTTGTTATAATGAGGCATCTGCAGACAGGTCTTAGGCCTTCTCCCCCTTACTTTTATCTTGTAGAGAAAAAAAGGAAAACCAGCCGAATGCTTGCATTTCATCTAGGCTTGGAATTACCCATTCCTTAAATTCCCCATCTCTTATTTCACTTCAAAGGCTTCCTTGAGTGGAATCTTTAATCCTATATTTTTCTATAAGTAAATACAGCACCGTGTAGATTTCTTGGTCTAAGCCCTTCGATAGAAAAATGCTGGGACATATTTTCTCTAGTTGATATTAAACTCAGCCCTTTTATAGTCCCTCAATAGTGCAAAGTGAGTTGTTACGTTACAAAAAGTTTTCAATTAAGAATTCAGCTGCCTCTTCCTTAGGGTCAAAAATCGTTGAAAATCAGGCTATGGCTGTTTTAGAACAGCAAGTGGTTGATTTGTCAGTATGCTTGAAATAGACACCAGTTTGTCTTCATCTATTTGTGAGAGGCGAGGGTTTCTGAGGGTGATATCTTCCATAGGACCAACTAGTTGGGTAAAATTAGACAAGCTTTTGAATGCAAGACGTTCTTCCTCAGGTCTTCATATATACACGTTTTGAGTACATTTTTATGCAACAAGAAACACAGCAATGTTAAATCATGCAATGTCATGAGCAAATAAATCAAAACACAAATTAGGCTGCAGTATCTGTTATATATCTTGGGATGATATATTCTCCCATGCACAGATAAGTCTGTTTATCTTAGTTTATCTGTGGACAAATAGCAAATATTGATGTTTGCTAGACTTGTAAGCTTACTCAGCCCTTTCTCTTCAAATGTATTTTCTACATCAGGTAAATTGATGTTTGATTGAGCTCAGTAATGGTAGTGAATCAACTTCAGCTACCATCCAGGTCATTTGAGGCCAGCTCAGAATCCAGAGATACAATAATCAAGGTAGGACTCAGCCCTGCCATACTACAGCTGTGCAAAACAAGTTAATCTTTTCAGTTATTCCAAAAATAATAGTATACTATTGACTCTAACCTGGATTTGGCTGGGCTGTCAAATTTTCCTCTACATCTTAGCTCTTAAAAATGCACAGTATTCACTCACAATAAGAGATCACTGTGGCTTGTATATCAGAGAAATACTGTGATAATCAGTTTAAACATTGAGAGATGAATCAGACCTTACTGAATAGTCTCTAAAAACATGACATTTTAGAACTTTTGAGAACAGGTTATTTATTTATGGAAGTTACATATATTTTATAGGGAAGTATTAAAAAGAGATATATTGTGGACCAGATTCTGAGTATAAATCCTTGTAGCTACATGACCTAAAGATTGGATTCCCTTTTCCAAAGAAAATTACTTTTTAAACAGAATTCTTACCATTAGGCATTTTACTGTAGAGCAGAATAATAGAAATTGCATTCATCCAACTTAAAATTAGTAAAAAGAATACTGCACTTGTAAAAGTAGAAACTTTAAAGTTTCCAGTCATGCCTTTACTGATCAACTTTAGTAAAGTATGTGGTCTTCATTAGTAACTTTAAAAAATATTTTTGAAGAAGCAGACCAGTTACACAATTGTGTTTCTTGTATTTTTAGTTTGGCCTAGAAAATATTTAACTACATATTTTTTAATGGAATTAAACCTCTATAAGAGCTAAGAATAAATGAGTATTTTTAAATTTAAATTTAAATAAGTTTAATGATGAAGCATCAGGTCTGGTTCCCCTCTGGCTTGCTTTTTGTGAAGTCATTCATACCCGTGCAAATGAGCGGAAAACTATGCCAAATCAGAATCCTCCACTCACTTGTGTGTGTGATGGCAATTTACAAATGTAAATGACTCCGCAAGATATCAGACAACAGAGTATCAGACCCAGCTGTAGCAACAGATTTAGTCTGTAGACACTTGGAAATGCTCACAAGTGTTCATGAAGCTTTTTCCTACTCTGCAATTATAAGTATAGAATTATCTAAGGATTTTAGTGGAGGTGGGGATCATGTGTTGCCATATTATTTTAACCGTTGCAGGTGTAATGGGCAGGTGATGTAAGTGGCTGCAGACAGCATCTCTAAGTGAATGGTTGATGCAAGCATTATACTTCAGTAAGCTTCAAACAGCTTTACGTAAGTTCTTCCACTTAGCCACACCAAACCAATAAAAAAACCACATTACAGAAATAAGCTGCAACAGGCAGTGTATAATTATAATATTGATACATACGTGAAATATGTTGCAAAGCATGAGGCCAAAGAACCAATGCCAGGAAATTCAAAGTTACACTTATCCTTGGCTAGGAAGGACCATTCCCATGGCAGAATTATTGTGATTCAAGTGCACGCAGATCCTGTGTAGTCTGAAGCTCTTTCAGTACCCACATGTGATTTGGAGGAAAGGTTGAGCTGATGGGCCCATGACTGCTGATTCACTGGCTATTCTGTAGTAATAGGGGTATAAGAACTATAAATGGTATTAGAGCGAAGAGGCTGTAGTGGCTGCAGTGATTTTGTCAAACATACATGTATTTGAATATTCTTATACAGGGAACCACATAAAAGTTAAATAGCTTTTACCCCCCAAGCACATGTAAAAGTACTCAAGTACTTTAATTTTTACTTTGACCTAATCTCAGGAATCCACTGTCATGAAAATAATCAGAAACTGACCAAAGGTTTATGTCATTTTCAGTACGCTGGCAATACTCAATGCCCTGCACACCTGTCAGTTTGAATTCTGTTAACAATACTTTCATACAATTTTCGTTCTTTTCTTTATAATGGAGAGATTGTTCTCAGTATAAGTAATAATTTTAACATCTCTTAATTATTTCAAATTGTACTATAGTGGCATGTATGCACCCCAGTTCTAGCACTGTCCCATTGTGCTAACTGGGCAGTATACAGACAGATAGGAAGAAAGAGCTTATTCCAAAGATGTCATAGGTTGGTGAATCAAATAAATGGGTAAGAGTACAACAAGATGTGGCAGCAGTGCAAACATGTGTGACATATTTGCATGATTCCTTTTAAAACACAAAAAGTACCCTTTGTCTGCAGACAGGTATATGCAGAACTTCTTTTTAGGTAAATTCTACCTAGCTGCATACTGCTTCTTTTGAGCTGTGCAGGGAATATAGATCAACACACCAAAGCAGCAGTGTAGGCTTTGCATATAAAATGAAATAACAGGTCTGGTGAGCTACAGTAGTTATGAAGACAAAATACAAGCCATTGTGGATTTTGGAAGCAGCTTCCCTTTGAAGTCACTTGATATTATTGTTCCTGAGCATATAGTTTAAAGAAAAGGGCTTTAGGGAGTGCAGAGAGTGCATAGCTGTTGCTTCTTTTATACAAATTCATTGCTAAATGAGCTCAGCTTAGCTAAATGGGAACAGTGAATAAACCCAAAGCAAAAATTAGATCATGATACAGAATCACCAAAACATCCTCAAACAGAAACATCAAAGAACAACCTTAGAAACATCTACTATATAACCATAACTTAATGCAGTGGTGTCAAACTCACCCTGGACCCAGGCAACAGAGCTCCTTGCAGGCTGTATCCAGACTGGGGCAAGCAGAAGGTGCTTCACCAGTAGCAGCTCTGGCTCCAGAACAGGGCACATGGCAGAGGCTCCAGCCCCCGCTGTGTGTCCTGTGCTAGAGTCAGAGCTGCCACTGTCATATGTCCCATGCTGGCATGGCAACTGTAGCTCCTGCTCCAGCATGGGGCACATGGTGGGGGCCAGCAGCTAGGAAAGTAGGAGTAGTGAATCGGCCAGAGGGACACCAGTGTCAGACTGCACGCGCTCTCCTGCTGAGGATTGCTCCTCTAAATTGGACCGCCCCTGGCCACACTGGTAATTCTGCGGGCCAGACAGAGCAGCTCCATGGGCCAGTTATGGCCTCTGCGCTGCATGTTTGACTTAATGCATTGCCTTGCTATGTAGAAACATCAGTCTTTATAAGATTCTCTGCCCCGTCCTTACAATGATTGCTACTTTATTCTATGAGTTGTCCTTTTGATGTTTAGAGGAGTAAGATACTGTTGAAGATAAGAATTCTGGATTTCATTCCTACACCATAAATTTGCAGGCATTTCAACATGTCTATCTGCATTTAAGTTACAACATTTGTGAAACTTATAAAATATGAATTCTGCTTTTGAAAAGATCCACAAAGTTGACAAGGCTTCTTCAAGAATGGCATTTCCTTCCCATTGTTTCCTTACCTATTCTTAGGTCATCCTAGGCAAGTAAGGTTCTTCCCTATGTAACCTCGCTACAGTTTGATAGCTGCATTCTTTCAGCAGGTCAACATTCCCCTTTCCATCTACCCACCCTCCCGCCCATCTATTGTCTACCTATATTTGCATTTTCACAAACCAGCAGTTTTGCATATTGGCTTCTAATCTATGCAGGAAAGCACGCAAACCAATGGCATACTCTCTCCAATGCTTGAAGAAGGATGTTTGGGCCCAAAAGCTTGCAAAGAACAATTTTTCCAACTATTCAGTTGGTCTAATAAAAATACTACATTTGCCCAAAGAACCTTGTCTGCCTATGTCATTAGACCAATGCGGCTACAACCAACAACCCTAGGTCATCCTACAAACTTACACACCTGAAAGAGTCATATCCACACCAATGGGACTAGTTGTGTAGCATTAGGATTTTAAATTAAAGCAACTTGAGGCTGGAATATTTCTTTCCATATTGCTCTCAATCATCTTGTGCATGTGCACACACAGTCTTATATAAATAATGAATCAGCAGTATTTTTGAAGCTTTGTAAGTAGTATTACACTATACAAATGTATGAAATATACTTATCAATACTTTTCTGTTTTACACAGTGCCTGCTTCCCCAGTGCCTTGACACATTAATACATTACTAGAGGCATGGAATAGAAGTAAGTAGCTACAGTGGACACATTATCAACCTTTCTTTGGGAATATAATGGCAAATAGGTGAGTCTTGGAGGCTGCATGATGCAGTGGATTGGAAGAAGAGATGGATTTTATTCTCAACTCTGTCAATGACCTTGTGACCAAGGGTAACTCATCTTAAAATGAAAGCTTTTGGGGCAAGGATAGTTCTTCATTATACATTTGTGCAGAATTTAAATGCTTGTGGCCTTTAGGCCCTTTTATTACAATATGAATGTGAAATCATTTCACTTCTCTGTACTTTAGTTGCTTCATCTGTAAAATGGGAATTTGCCTATGGATGAAGGTCCTTGTATAACATCTCAGTGCAATTATGGCAGGCTAACCTAAGGTAGTCACTTGCACAATCACCTTTGGGATTGCAGAGTGGTTATTTAACATTTTTTATTATTTACCTATGACTCACAGGAAGAGTGCTCTGGTATACTGTCATCAGCATAAGCTGGCATACTGTCATCACCTTGCTAGCTCCAGAGCTAACATGGCTTAATTATGTGATTATTATTTAGTCTTGTATCTGTAAAAGAAACAATTTTCATAATTTAGATTGTGCTTAAAATAATACATGTTAAAAGTCTAAAGGAAAAATATTTAATCTCTGTTCAAATTTACGTAAGATATAGTACCTTTGTCTTAATCTCTTAAAAAATAATTTTCACATGTAAACAGCCTATTCGGTAAATAATCACTAATCTAAGAAATTACTTTGTCATGTCTAACATTTTATCCATTTAAAATTGGAGATGGGCCTGAACTGAAAAAACAAATATTTTCTAGCTCTGGGGAAGTGAGACTCTGGATCAAAATGTCATGCCTGGCAGATCTCTACTTGAAACACATAGATCATAGAAATATAGAGGAAGATTAACATTTGAAATATTGGTATTGGTTACCCTATGACAATATCTGTATCATAGAGTCATAGAGAAGTAGGACTGGAATAGACCTTGAGAGGTCATCTAGTCCAACCCCCTGCATGAGGCAGGATAATCCCTGTGCAAACCATTCTAGACAAATCCATTGGCTAATCAGTTACCAAACTGATACAGTCAACCCTGACGCAGAACATGACATAAAACCCTTCCCTGCACAGGGAAAGCAGGGAGATCGTGGTGACCAATGTCCTCCTGCTGCAAAGACTGTTAATATACAATCTCAAAAGATTTTAGGAAGAGGACCCTACTCCTCGCTACAAAAGGCAAAAACCCTCGTAGTCCATATTAATGTGACCATGAGGTAAAATACCTCTCTCTCTACTGCCAGCATGGATATAAATTATTTTGTTTCTAACTAAAAGCACCTTAGATCATATACATATACATATATATATATATATATATATATATACACACACACACACACACACCATTCTTTAATGCCTTTTCTTCAGACATCCACTCCAGTTCCTGGGCTACTGTAT
Organism: Crocodylus porosus; assembly: GCF_001723895.1. Lineage (NCBI taxonomy): Eukaryota > Metazoa > Chordata > Crocodylia > Crocodylidae > Crocodylus > Crocodylus porosus. Next base: position 18,029,147 of record NW_017728947.1, read on the forward strand.
CGTTCCAGAATCTTGCAGATTCTACCCGCCCTACTCTTTTACCTTTGCAGTTGAACTTTTAGTAGCAAAATTTTGAATAAACTAGGCAATAGAAGGGCTGTCATTTACTTTGATTCTACTATCCTTCAACAAAGCTCAAACCTTCCGATCTTGGGATGGTTGCTTTGGTCCCTAAAGCTGTAGTTTCAAGAAAAGTAGGCAACTTAGGAAGATATATGTATTCTTTCTGCATTAATATTTTAAAACAAATGATTATGTAGCCAATATATTGTATATGATTTATTCCAAACCCTTGCAGAGTTTAAAGATCTTGGGCATACAATATTTAAATGTGAAGTCAACAAGGAATTAAACTGTGTGTGTATTTTTTTATTCTGTGAATCTACTGGTTTCAGATGCAAAACGTAAATCTCATTTTATTTTTTTTTAACTCACAGTCCGTGTTGTATATCTGAGAAAAAAATGTCCCTATCTAAAAGAATTTCCAATTTAAGCTGAAGGAAAGGGATAGAACAAGAAATCAGTCAGGATACTAAGTGGTATAGGCCTTGTTAGTTTCCTCCGTAATGGAAAAAGGAACATAGTGCTCCCTAACATTCCCTACAGGAGTTAGAATATTAGGGAAGAGGAGAATGAAGCTGCATCAGATTAAAAGGGAAATCAGAGACTGGGAAACAAGAACAAGATAGTGGTTGAAAAGAATGAAGGAGAAATGACTCAAAAAAAATCAGAAGACAGAAAAATGATAGGCAAAATGATGTATTTGTGGGTGCATGTTATGTAATTAAATAGTATGCACTAACATGTGAATGAAGATTCAATGTTTGTTTTAAACATGGTTAGTCATCTAGAGAGTCCCAAACTGTTCAAGTACATCCAAATTTCTAAGAAATTATACTGTCAACTGGGGCCAGACATCAATGCTAACCTACTTTTATGGTGTATGAAGTAGGTTAAAATCATAGCATGATGTAGTAGAAAAAGAGTTTTGTAAGTCCCATGCCTTCCTATGGTTGTCACTCAAGATAAGTCAGTGGTCAGGGAACTTTAAAATGATGACAGATGGAAATGTGAAGAAGCACTACTTTCAGGTTACTCTTTTTTTTTTTTTTTTTAAGCTCAGATCCTTAATATTCCATGAAAGAGTTTTAATAGTGTGTTTTTATAAACATACACTCATATTGTAATTTTTCCTTTTAAGTAATTTCTTCTTGGAGCTTTATGATGTGTATAGATCAGTGGTTTTCATCCATTTTAGACTTGAGACACATCTTGCTTGACTCAAGGTACTCCTTGGAAAGTGTGAGCTCTGAGCTTTCACTCATCTCTTGACTATGGAAATAGAGCAATTTTTCTGTTGCAAGGAACTCAGAAAGACCATATGAGGTCATAATGTTTCTGACACTAGAATCCTTTTTGAAATCTGTGGGTTTATCTTATGAATCATGTGTAGGTGTTTGCATGGTTCCCTGTAATATGTTAAAAGGATCTTGTGGCATGGTGGTTGAAAATCACTTGTGTAGTTATTTTAGTGCTTAAGTGAATTGCCGAAAACACAGATATTTACTAAGGTAAACAGAAATTATGTCTTTCTTGTTATCTTCATCTGAGTTTAAAATTAAAGTTAAAGCTAACAGTAAATCCAACTCTATCACTTCAGTTTCCAAAGATTATTGTGCAAAACATGCTTGCTGAAATTTCTAAGCACGCTTCGCACAATAGTTTCTGTAAACTGATCCAGCTGGGTGGGATTTCAGTTCAAGTTGTTTTGAAGTCTTCCATCATATATCACTGAATGATCCAAATGTAAATCATTCAGTCTAGTTAAGGAACACAATTACCATGTTTTGAATATATTAATTAGACCTGTACTTAAATTTATCGTTGCATTTCACCTTAATAACCACTCCCATAATTACTAACTTCTATGGCATAACATGCCTAGGGGGATTTTTTTACTTTTATGGAGCACGCATTTCACTCTTAACTACTCTCCAAATTTTTTTCTTAAAATTTCACAAACTGGTTTTTAGTTCTCACCAACTGCACTTTATCTGTCAGACAAACAGGAGTCAGGCTGTTGGTCTGTATCAGCGAATTATCCCCTCTCTGTTAAGGTTGTCTTTGCTCCCTGTGCTCATGCTCTCTCAGTTGAATCTTTCTAAAATTATTTTTGTGGTTTTGTATTCATACATAGACTTGAAAATAACCATGTAACTTCATACTCCCTAGACTGCAAGGGATGTGCAGTCAAATACCAGTGGCCTACTATTCAGCTATCTAGGCCAGGATTTCTAAGTTCCTTCATAAAAGGGGCAAAATTTAGTTCAAAGACCTCTAAAGTAAGATGCATCTGATTATGCCAGCTTCACTCTTTTGCAGGAAAGGAGTCCCACTTTTTGAGAAATTGTATATAATTAAATATAGTCCCTGCCCTGATGAAATTACAGTAAAAATGGCAAACCCTGATGCTTGGTGAGAAGAGAAACAGCAAGGTAATGTAACTTTCCTGAGATTGCACCACAGATTAGTAGCTGAGAGACAACAATATAAACCAGGTTTCCTGATTCCCAATCTAGTTTCTTATCTACTAGACTACACTGCCCTTCAACTGTTCATAGCAATACTAAACCTATAATTTTGTTTAACCCTATAGTTTAGTGAAGGTTTATGAATCACTTGACTGTCAGTAGCTATTACTGCAAATCCTGTTTAATGCTCCATGTCCTTGATAGCTAGCTGTTCTCACCAGCAGTTGACAGTGACTAGTAATTACCTATATTGTACAAGCACAGAACCCAAAATGTTTCCAATATTTGTTCCCTTCATCACAATTGGCTTTGTGGCAACATTACAGGTGCTTTATGAATACAATTATAAACAAATTTATGCATAGGTTTAGAAACTCGAAGTCTTAGTCTCCATGGAGCATTGTTGCCTGCAGAAAGTCATGAGTCTGAAGTTACTGTAGTATGCTTGCTGAACACCAAAGGCAAAATTCTGCAGTTTAGTTACAGGCATTATCAGTATTCAGTTGTTGCACTGAAGTCAGAGCAGAATTTTGGCTAGGCTAAATACTGATAGGCTCTTTTTAATATTCCTCCTGGTTTCACTAATAAAGGAAAAAAACACATTACATTTAAAAAATACCGTTTTAAGGAAAATTAATTCATTTGCATTTTATGTTATCTTCACTAAAGGACACAGCTGGTTGGGAAAATTCAGATTGTTCTTTCAGTCTGTTCAGCCATCAAACACCTTTTTGTCCAAATCAAACCATCTAAGCAGTTTTTTCAGATACCAGCAGGTCTATTAGGGTGGAAAAAGGTGTTGCCGTTGTGCTGCCATACAAAGCAAACTGATGTCCACACCCCTTGTTGCACCAAAAATGCCCCAAATGTGTGGCTGTGATGAAGGTAGTATCAATTTATGCCATTATTTAACAATGGACACTTGTTTACTTTATAGTGTGAGAGCACAGGCTACTCAGTGCTCTGGCCAGGTACTTTGGGGGCTTGAGGGCCCTGACCCTGAGCACCAAGGGCATTCCTATGCATGATCAGGCCCCTCAAGCCCTGGAAGCATCAGTGCAGCTTTCCTTACTTACTGAGATGCACCTCAGGGATCTCCGGGGTGCAACTTGATAAGTGGGGAAAGTCAGGGTCTATTTCTAGCCTTAGAAGCCTGGGCACGACAGAAAAAAAAATCTTTTTTCATAACAAAACTTAAATCAAAAAGCAACTTTTTAATTTTGGAAAATTCTTAAAGCATGAAAAATTAGGCTGAACCCCCGCCCCCCCAGTGCAATATCTGGTTTTAAGTTGACATGCAGGGGTAATACCTGAAGATAGCTGAAGGATTACCTTCATCTCTTGGGCAGATCAACATATATTACTTGAGAATTTATGTTCAAAGAGTTATCAAATAACAACTTGAATCACTTTAAATTGTATTTTGTGAGTAGGCTTAAGGCAAGCAAATCCTAAGAATTTTAACAGCTCTCTTCTGATCATGATGGGTTATAGAATTTTATTTGTTGTATATAGCAATACCTGAAAATTATTCTGGCAGCATTGCCAAGGGGTGCCCAGGCATTGATTTTTGGACAGAAAAAATGGTGGTCCCTGACCCAAAATTTTGCACATCTTGTGTCCAGAGTGATCTTTTTACACAGTTACATGTCGAACCGGAGACACTGCAATTTGTTTAAACCTCTGATCATCAAAACAGCATCAAAATAAGAAGTAAAGGTTTCAAATTTGGTTCCTAATCCCACCATGGTTTTAGATATTGAGTGCTTAGTAATTATATGAGCAGGCATGTGTTTAGTAACTATATGAGCAGGCATAGATATATATATCTATAAATCGTAGTTATATACCAGATGGCAAAACTCAAGTAATGGGAACCATAAAAACAACTAATGTAAATGGAATTTGTTCATTAAATTTCATATGAACTTTATCTTTATTATATGGCATATGTATGTTTTAACATGCCCTTTTTCTATGACTTTGCCCTTGGATTGCTTCCCTTCTCATAGCAGCCAAAGGTACCATGCGAAATAGATTACATTTATCTGAGAAAAAAATATTTTGTTTAGTGGAAAATCTTCCACATTTTCACTATGTCGTTAAGAAGAAACAAAATCTCTGTAATAAACTCTTTTATTTACAACCAGAGCTTCAAGAGAGGGAAAAAATACGAAAGGTCTAAAAATTAGATCTTTTTTGCAAAACACTTTCTGAAAAAGTTGTTGAATATAATGAGATATAACTAGATACATGTATTTGAATTTTGAGTAATTGAACATGAGAGCTGACATAACTAAAACATTAATTATTACTTCTTCAATTCATGTAACAGAATAACTAAAATCCCTCTCAGAATTATGAGCAGGTGTGATCGTACAGGGAAAATAAGGCCTTATTTCTGTCTTTTTCTTTAAACCTGGCAGATATTCAAGGCTTTTCTAGAAAGGGTAAAGATTCTGTTAGCATGTTCATGTACATTTCACATGGAAGAAGAATTCAACATTACTTCACAATTCTCCACAAATTATTTTAACAGTGTAGCCCATGTAATAAATCAGAATTAGTGTTGCTCAGAAATGCCTTAAATAAATAAAGGGTACTGGGGTTGAACAGAAGAATTTATCTCTTCTCCTGACCCAGTATTTGAAGTCTGGTATTATTTAGACATCAGCAAAAGATAAAAAGTATGTCAATGAAGCCTGAATACAAATTAAAATTACTAAGAAGAGAAATTAACTTAATTTCAGTGTGGAATGTTTGTAAGCAATGTGTAATCAGAGTCTTCTGTTTAACTGTTAATTAAACCACCTATTATTATGTTCGCTTATAAATCTAGCCCAAACATGTGCAAATGCAAAATCTAAAAGAATCCAACTGCCTTCAGCATTCAAATACAAACACCTTTTTAGTGTATTATCATTGGCAAAAAATATATAGGCTTAAAAAAAACAACAAAAAACCCTTGGGGGCATAAAGTACAGCTGAACAATCTACAGTATGTTTCACTAATAGGAATCAGGGTCAAATTCCAGTTCAAGATAGGCACGTTAAAACTCTTTTGACATCAGTGAATGGTGCACATGCACATTTGAGTCCAAATCCATCCATAAATAAGTATTTTAAACACATAATAGGCATTTTAAAGGTTAGTAGGAAGTTCTTGACTTGTCATTTCACTTAGATACTCTCACGTCAGTAAAATTATTTTAATTTAACCCACAGTACCAGTTTTGTCTCATTTACTGTTAAGCAACGTTTCAACACTTCAAGAAACTATAGCACAATAATCCCAAAGTGAATGAACTCCAATATTACCAGAAGCAAAGTGAATAATTCATCATCTATAATGCTGTGTCTAAAAATGGCCACATTCCTGTAAAGGGATTAGTATGACCCTGACCATTACACTAGTAGCAAATGTAACTGGCTTCAAAATCCACAAGGGTTTCTGGAGGAATGCCATTTTACCCCACACTATGCCCACCTGACTCCTTGTGCACAATTAGGTGGGGAGCGAGGGAGGATGAAGGATAAAGAAAAGATCCTAATATACCTAAGTCACTTTTTCAAGACTGTCAACATCTTTCAGTGAGATGCTTAAATCACTTCTGAAGACAGAACTTGTCCCCTAAGCCATTTATGTTCCTTTTTGAAAATTATATCTCTATACTGCTTTGTGTTTCTATAAATTACATTCACTTTTCCTACTTTTTAAAGGTACATGAATAGCTTTGGGACTGAGAAAAGCCAGGTAGTTACCCAGTGTATTCACTTATCTGAACTGCATGTAAACAATGCTTGTTAAGTACAGGAAGAGTCTGAAGTAGCCATTTCTCATCTCATTCAGGTTCCTTACCTTGTTTTGGAGAATGTCTTATGCCTATAGTCACAGCCTTAAAATTGATCATTCCTAGCTGTTTTAGAAGCTTTGAAATTGACAGTTCCTAGTTAGATTCATCAGTTACACAGTTAAAAGAAACCTTGTCTTCAGCAATCCCTCACAGTTGAGGATGATTGTCTTATCTGTGTGTCTAAAGATGGCTGATGAGGCCTATCTGGGAGCGACAGACTACCGCAGCTTGGAAACGTGTTTCCAGGTGGGGTAGGTGACTGGAAAAGCTGGTTTCAGGGAAGATGCCTCTGTGTGACTTCTTTTATTGTGGAGAAGTTGCTGCACATAAGCTTCCACACAGCTGACAGAACAGGATCTTGATCCGATGGCAAGGTGACCAAAACAACTGAGGACCTCGTTCTGCTGCAGCTTTCATTTGCTTTTGCAGCCATTGAGATTTGAACATATTCTTCTACCTGCTCCATCAGTGAGGACTTGCAGACCCAGGGCTGGAGGTTGGACATGTTTATTATAGTGGTGACCTGGACTCACCATGTCACAACACTGTCAAAGGATATATGGGCTTTTCAGGAGGGAAATCATTGCCATCTATTGTCCTCATCACATCTTGTTGGAGCTGCCACGGCCCAGTCCATGGCTGCTTATTTGTCAGAGTTATTCCTGCTTATTTCATAGCTAACCTTCCCTGAAGGTCATTCCACAGTACAGCTCTGCCCCACAGTTAAAAGGAATACAGTTAGGCCCCAAAAAAGCAGATTGTGGAGCTGAAAGATACTATGCACTTAGGCAGTTAACACACTTAACCAAGAGGCAGATAGCTGATGCTTGCTACAATGTAAACTGCAGGTAATAAACTGTGACTAGCACTGTGTTGTATAGTAAAAAGAATTATAAATGTAACTGATATGCACACACGCAAAGTATACTGCCATATAACAGCATATCTTTTGTATTTTATGCTGTAAATTGAGGTGTCTGTCCAGAAAGATAAAGTAAAGCATGATGGCTTAATCTTCCATGGTTTTTTGCACCGATCATTGATGCAGTTAAGTACCCTTGCAGGGGTCTTACCATTGAGAAGGCAAACAAAAGTCAGTTTATCAATGGCATTCTGAAAAAAAAAGAAACATTTGTATTTAATACACTCGGTGATTTTTAATAAACAGTCTATGAGATAGTGGATACACTATGTTTTATATTTAAAATTTCCTTTTTATAAACTTTTGCTGGCTTTTACCACTATTCTTGTTTATGTGGAAGGTTAGTGAAAATTAAACAAGTGTTTTAAAACCAAACATGTGCCTAGCAGATAAAGTATTGCTTGTAAAGGGATTTATTACATAGCCAAGTCTTAGCTGTGAATAATGCAAAGCAGTTAGGATGGAAAATATATAATTTTAACTTTGTAACATCCTCAAGGTATCTCCAAAAACTAACCTGCCTGGCAGAAAAAAATGGAGGGTTGCATAGAGGGCTAAGAACATAGCCTCCCCCCGCCATCAGTGACTTCTGCTATTTTGATCTGCAAATCTGTAACATTTGAGTCTGATCCTGTCCATTGAAGCACTATATTAGGCAATTTCCAAGCCTCATAGGAGTCCCCACGGTCCTATAAATCCAAGTGCTTTCTCTACTGAAATCTTGCTATATATGCAGGGAAAGGAAGGTTAATACTAAGCCCTGGCCTTGTTACAGTCAGGCATACCAACTGTCACCTATGACGTAAGTTTTATCTCCACTGACGGAAATCTCAACTCTGCTGCCATGACAAGCAATCACAAATGCCCCAAACCTCAAACTTAGCTGGTCTGTCCCACCAAAATCAACATCATACAGAAAAAAAAAAAAATGAATGGGATGGAACAGATTAAGACTGTTGCAAAGGATTGCCTTATACTTCAATATCCAATTATTCTAATATTATAAAAGCCTGTCTGTCCATAATGCTTTATTCACACTGTGATTGGTTGTGTGAAACAACCAAGAGCATTCCAGACAGATGGTGGGGACACAGCGGGATCTCACTCCTTGGAGGTGGTGATGGCAGGTGGAGTGGGCCTGGACCCCAAGCGGCTGTGGGGAGGAGCAGCCCCAGGCCCAACGCAGTGCGGAGGGGGAAGGAAAGAGTGGGCCTGGGCTCGATGAGGTGTGGGGGGGAGGGAAGGGGAGAAGCGGGACTGAACCTCAACTAGCAGGAGTGGCGGGGTGGGGATAAGGGGACGATTGGGTTTGGGGCGGACACAGGGCTCCGTCCTTGCCCACTTCCTCATCATTCTTGATGGGTAATTTGCTAGTTAATTTAGAAAAAGGTTAGAAAAGGGTTTTAAAAAAACAACCATAGGCCTCCAATTTGGCAAAAATCACCATCCTGTATGTGCCACACCTATTGTACCAGGTCACAGAGTTGCTCTGCCACTGCAGTCAGATCCATTTAGTTTTGAATGACTGGCTCAATGTCCCTGCCACAGTCACATCCTCTAAGCAGTAAGATGAGGATGTTTGAGTGGCAGTTGATACTGTAGCTTATAGATGAATGGCATCTCTCACAAGTTGCTAATTATGCCCCAGCATGAAATGGGGCCTCTTAAAGGGAGTCATCATAAATAATGGTTCCAATATTAAAAATATATCAGACCCATCCATTCCCAAGGATACATATCAGTTAAATGCAGTCCTGAGCACTTAAGGATGCAAATGGATATAATTAATCCATTAGGCTGACTGTAATATGAGCTACTACAAACCCAAGCCTGGGGTTCTGATTGCAAGCATAGGTAAAGGACATAAATAATTACTGTGAATTATTTTGGGGTATAAACCTCCTTGACTCCAGGCCCAGGTGCCCATATCTTCAGCAGCTTCAAGGGGTCTAATACTTATGGACTGGAAGGGAAGAATTGTTCTATAAAGTTAAAATAATATATTTTTTCCTGGAGAAAAAGAATGAAGACTGCTATTGTGCCAGATCTGTAGATTTGACACACCACCCACCTGAGGTATCTTCTCCTTTTCTGTCACCCTTCTTCATGTAAAGATCCCAGCAAAAGGGGGAGGACTGTACTGCATGTTCATAACACCGTAGTGTATACAATGGCCTTATTATTTATGCACAGATAATTGCATCCTATTCAATTATATATACATGCAAGGCAGAATATATCAAACTCATGTATATAGCACCATTAAGTATTCTAATTAAATGCAGTGGAGAAATCACATAAAAATGTAAAAATTGTGTGCCAGTAAGTATATATTAGAAATAAGAACTTTAATATTGTACCAATAAAGAAAGAAAAAGAGAAGAAACCAGAGATATAGAGATAAGCAAATATAAATTTAGATAGAAATTTTCTGAATTGTCTATTGATAATAAATAACAAATATATCCTCCTAACAAACAAACGTAGGGTGAATATCTACCTGAAACTGGGCTCATCTACATGTGCAATTAATGTGACAAAATGAACTCCAGTGCAGTTTGTGCTGGAGTTTACTGCTCCTGGGCATTATGTTTACACATCTGCCTGGGACCACAGCATATTGAGCCAGGTCAGAGCAGCCCCAACTGGCTGGAGGCTCGGGGAGGGGGGAGAAGAGGAGGGGCAGTTAGCCTATCAGCCTGGGCCTGCTCTGACTCAGATCAATGTGTTGCAGAGGGTCTGGCTGGGCAAGGTGTACTCCAGTTCAGGACTAGCCAGCAGGCAGCCCCCTCACTGAAGCACTCTTATGCCCCCCACAGCCAGCCCCATAGCACCTACACGTGTGTTGCACTAAATAACTCTACCCTAGAATAGTACTTGTGTTCAAAAGTCAGCTCTGCAGTAAACATCTTGGGTAGATGTGCCCACTGATAACTAAAAACAAAAAGCTCCAAGACCAACAAACATTCATGAAGGTGAATCTACCAATGCCAATAAACCAACCATGACAAGCTCATAGCAATATAGAGACATATGTGGAAACCCAGTCAATGATATATAGGTTAGGGAAGCATACATCAAATTCATGTATTTGTATATATCTCTGCATGTGTATATTACTAGTATATATAAAATCATCCTGAGTCACAGGATACACATAAACATTTGTAACCTGGAACAAATGTTCAGCCCTTAAAATAGCAATTTACTAAGCAGAGGTAAAACTTTACTGTTTACCCATCCTAAATACAGACTGTGTCCTTACTTCTGGCTAGAAGGAGCAGTTATAGTTGGGGGTTGGGAGTGAGCTGTTAAAGCAGTCACTGCTATCTTGTTTCATTATATAAAGCAGAAATAGGATATAAAGGAGATATACAGCAATTACTCACACAGTTCCTGAATATGATGCTTTATATAAACATGTAGTATGAGCAATTGCCCATCAAGAATGGCAAGGGGGGCGGGTGGGGATGAAGTCCCGTGTCCAGCCCCATGACCCCTCCCACTGCTCTGGGTCTGGGCCTGCTCTATCTCCCCCCCGCCTCACCACTCCAGGTCCAGCCCCACTCCAACCCCACTGCTGCTATGGGGCTGCCCCTGCTCTATCCCCCTCCCCTGCTGCTCTGGGTCTGGTCCTGCTCTATGCCCCCAGTGCTCTGGCTCTGGCTCTGTTTAAGCCCCCCACCCTGCTGCACCAGGTCTGGCCCTGCTCTACACGCCCCCACCCCGCTCCGGGTTCAGGCCTGCCCCACCTCACCCCCCCCCTGCTCTGGGTCTGGCCCTGCTCAATGCCCCCCTCACCATTCTGGGTCCAGCCCTGCTCTACCCCGCCGCCACTCTGTGTCTGCCTGGCCTGCGTCCACCTCACCCTCTCTGCAAGCTGTTCTGGGGGTGTCGGGGCAGGGCAGTGGATGGGTGCTGCCACCATGACCCCCCCACTTCGCCCTCAGGCAGGGAGGCATGGGGAAGCCCCAGTGTTCAGATGGCCGGGATGTGTTTAGTGCTGCCAGAAACTTCCCCAGCAGCTGCTCAAACTTGAGCCCACGCAGCCTGGGCCATGCAGCCAATCACCTCCCACCCTCTCGGCGGCACATGGACAGTTGCCCAAAAGCATTATGGACAGACAGACAGACAGACAGACTAAGTCTTTTATTATATTAGAATGATGCAAATGAACTGCTAAATACAGTGCTTTTAAAATTTGTTCTTAATTATTAAACACTAGAGAACAATAAAAACCTTAGCTTTCAAGCCACATGAGAATTCTTCACAAATACGACCCACCTAATCCAATAAAATTCTGAAGACTTAACATTGTCATAATTACTGGCTGTGAAAACAGGGTAGAAATAAAGGCTTTTAAACTGTTAAACTACATACTACTGATCAAAATATTGCATTTCTATTCTAAACAGAAGTGTCCATTGTATATCAAAAAGAATTACGTATTTTTTATGTATTTTATTTTATAGTCTCTTTAAAATAGATTCGGGATCTCTCAGAATAGCATGGTTGGCTAGCAGTAGTAAATTTCCAGTAAAAATATCTTTACTCTGTTGGTATAATGTCTTTACTCTGTTGGTATAATGTCCATTAATTAAAGAAAACATAGAACAAGTCTATTAAAACCAGTATTTTCTAACAATAGCTTCCAATAGAAGATGAATTTTTCTTTATCCATTATATTTTGTGGTCATTCAAGCAATACATATTTTCATTTAATTTATTGTTTGCTCTCATATGACTAATAGTTCTGGATGTGTGTTCAGTGCATCCTTTTTTTCTCTCATAAATGCAGTGTGTTGGCAAAGGTTCTCTTAAAATAAACAAGCAAAAATAATAAAGTTTATATAAATCATCCTCTACATTACAGGCAATTTGAAATATGTTTTGGGAGTTTTGAGAATTACTGTAAGATATAATCTGTTCTTAATGTCTCAATTTATTATTTGCCAGCAGAGATAACATATAGTTTTCTCTTAAATTTATCTTCTCTATACTGCCATACTGTTCATGCTTATTTGCCTTTTTTATTTTGTTCTGCTGCTTCTCATATTATCTTTCTCCTTTGGGACCAGAATTTTCCTAGCCCTTGAGCTTTTCCTATATGCAGGCAGCAGTCACAACAGCTGTTCTACTAGGCTAGGAAGTACATTACACATAAACAAGCTTAAGTGATCAGAAACTGATTTAGACTTGTAACAGAATAGAAGCTCAGTGCACATAAACCAGTTTCAAAATGTCTGAAACTGGTTTCAGTTAAACATGGCTGAATGTAGTATCAGACTTAATTGATATAGGCTAAACCAGTTTATGAAACTTCTGTCCCAGACTCCTTCCTGGTTCAAGTTAAATCACAGTCCTACAGCATCCCAGCATGTTTTCCAGCCCTGGGCTGGGCTGTCTCCTCCAGAGAGCAGGGCTGGCCCCACCCCTCTGCATCCTAGCTGGAGTAGTGAGGGCTGGCTGACAATGGGGTGTGAGGGCAAGCCCAGCTGGAGATGCAGCCTAGTCTACAGGGTAGGTACTTCCCTCATCCCACCCCCCAGACAAAATCCAGCTGGGATCTGGGGCCAGGAAGAAGGGTTAAACACCCCTTCCTCTCTTCAAATTCACTGGTGGCTGTGGCTGTGGGCTACGAATCCCAGAGGCACCTGGAAGCAGGAAGAGGGAGCGATGAGCAAACCTACAGAGTCTTGCTGCTGTAATTCTGGACTGTAAATCCCAGAAACCGGTGGGGCAGCAGGAACATGATGTGAACACACAGCCAGCGAGCCATGCTCTAGCATCCCTCAGCTTCTGGCCTGAGCCGTTCCAAGCATGTGGCTGTATTTCCTGAATCAAAGATAAATGTCTGTTCACTTCTGTTTCATTTTAATCTCTGCATGTTAAATTAACCTGCAAAAAATGAATTGATTCAGCCTCAGGCTTTTTGACTGTCTGTACTTAGCTCTAGTCTCCTGACTGTGTGCTTTGCTTTCTGCTAGTTACCTCAAAGGAAGTGAGGAGGGGTGAAATTGGGAGATGGTACAATTAGCAGGCAACTCTAAAGAAAGGTGTGCTTCACCTTTCTTTCAGATTCCTACTTAGTCCTGGACTAGCACAGCTCAGCAATGCAGGCTAGTACTTTCTGGTTTAATTATGAATTCATAATAGGTTGACATAATAATTCTATTGTCATTATGTGACAACTGTGCAGGTGAGCAGTTTACCAGGCACTTAACTGAGGTATGGGCTTGAACGGTGGAATATATTTCTTAAATCACTTAAGAGGTACAGCTAGTTGGCTGTAACTCTTCTTCATGAAGTAATATCTACAAGAGTGGGAGACACAGCTACAGAAAATGGTGCAGATTATGTATCAGCCTGCTGGGTTAAGATGGCTTATTTGACATTTGTCACTTAGACATGCCCTGGTCCCTTGCTATTTCTAGATGCTGGGATGGTGGCAGTGGCCAGGATCCCTTAATTATTTGTACTAGATAATAAGCTTGTGGCCTTTTCTTCTCCATATTAACATGTTGTGTTTATCCATTGCTTTGTCAATATACGGGTAAATTACTATAATACACCATACATGGTGGTACACTTCAAAATATGCTGATATCTCTGTTATACAGCATTATATAGGTAACATATCACATCAGCGCACTCTGACCTGCACTGGCTATTAATTGATTTCCAAGCGAAGTTTTAAGCTACCGATTTTGACCTATCAATGAAGTTGATATAAGGTTTCCACTTAAGATAATTTCTTCAAGTGGTACCATGAGAACATGATCAGCTGAAGCACTAGGTTTGATGTGCTTTGATTTTAAGCAAGAAGCAGCTAATGGCAACATATTTTTGGTGTTTGGCAGTGGTGTAACTAGGTAGGGCAGGGCAATAAGGGCAACTGCCCCGGCTGCCGAACTCCCCCCAGCTTTTGCCACAGATGTATGATTGTGATCACAGTGTTGCTGCTGCCCCTGTGTGCAGCAGCAGCCCTGGGTACCCAGCTGAGTTCTTACATTGGTGGTATCTGGAACTCACTTTTTCCCCAGTAGTTTGGATGCTGATTCTCTTTAGGGCATGATTAAAAGCTTGGCCATTTTCCTGGTTAGTCTAGGAAGGAAAGTCGAAAAGGTTATGGAAAGGGAAGAAGTTTGGCTGAGCTGAAATACCTTAGTGCAGGGGTAGGCAACCCCTGGCACAAGTACCAGGGTATGGCATGTGATGACATTTTGCTTGGCACGCAAGTCTCAGAGCAGACAGTGGGGAAGAGGCTGGGGCTGCACTGCCACAACAAGAATCAGGCCCCTCATGACTTTCCCACCATCTGTCCCTGGCATGCCAGTATCTTACATGTTGAGACTGCAGGTGTTTTTGGCCCCAAACATTCTGCCCCCAAACATTGCCAACCCCTGCCTTAGAGAATACATTTTGTTTACACTTCCTATTAAGATGAATTCAAGTTCATCTTTAATACTTTTAGGACTAAAGTATTCTCAAGAGACAAAGGTTTGAATAAAGAGCAGTGTAGTGCAGTTGCTTCAGACTTTTTTTTAGATGGGGTGCTTGGAGAAAACAGGTTGTGCATTGTCACAAGCACTTGCTTTACATTATGTAGGGTATGTAAGAAAGAAGGCTCAAAATTTAACCTGCCTTGGTCACTTACACAACAGAGTGCATAAGTGTCAGTCACAATTTCAACCCTACTATCTAAATCAAATTTAGAAAACATATAAAGACATGATGTACAATTATCAGCTCTGGCCTGGAGCCCAATTAGCATAGAAGGATGTTTTATGCCCAGGCAAAACCTCAGTGAAGTCCATAGAATAATCCCTGCAAGCATGGGAGGAACAGCTACAACAAATAGCAAATATTATCCATTGGCTCCCTTAGTTAAGGATTTATTTTGTTACTCAGATTCAGGACCTGGGAGAAGGTAGCTTGGATCCATCTGCAGCAATGAAATAATACGTTGGGCCATAACTTTTTATGATGCTTATGAATAAGGAAACACCTTGTCACTATGAGTCCCACAAAGCACTGAAAGGTAATGTTTCATTACTAAGCTGCTCACTGTAAATCAAGAAAAGCTTTTTCAGCTGCTAATTATGAAACTATTCTATATACACTTATAATATAGACCATAAATATCAGGTATTGTCGATACTGTACACTTTCAGTATTGCTTGCCAGAGAAAATACATTTGATTCTTATTTCTCTAGCGAACAGCCTGTGTCCAAAATTTGGTAACTATGAAAGCTCAAATGACTTGAGCAGATGAAGGTCCTCAGATGAAAAGCTTTTTAAGTACATTTTGTCAGGCATAAAAGCAATAACAAAATATAGAAATGGAGCTAAATTTCTGAATGGTGCCTAGCTCAGGCCTAAACCCAATCAGGAGTCCAAGACAACCATTCCTCTGCTGAAGTCATCTCAATAGCTCTATCTGATAGTTATTCTCCAAGCATATTTTATACATACCAAAAAGACTGGGCTCCAGAGAAATGCAGGTGCAATGATGTTTGCCTTTTATTCAATAGTTTAGGAAGTTTCAAGGACTTCTTATGTCTGAGGGAAGTCAAATCCATAACTCCCACTCACCTCATTATAAAATATTCTGAAATGAGAGCTAGGATAGTCAACAGACTGTAGACTACTCTACATGGAGGGTTTTTTCCAGCCTGGCTGTTGAAGCCTATGAGTAAAAATGCAAGGATTCATTGGGCCAAAAAAGATGAAAGTGAGAGTATGACTCCATACCTTAGCGGTAAGGGCTCTTGCTGAGGCTGGGAGATGTGAATTGTAAACCTCAATCCAAGATTTTTTTTAAAGCATTTTACATGAATAACTCATGTGAAAGACAAGAACAGCTGCTTCTCAACCCATTCAGAGTCTCATATATCTGCTTGTGCACTGATTAGGGGACTGAGGTGCCCCACACAGGGTTCTAGATTGTGCTCTGGAGGCTGAGCACCTTTGTGAAGAACTGCACTGCCTAATTTTTCAGCATCTGAGTCTCTTCAAATCATAGAATCATAGAAGTAGGGTCGGAAGGGACCTTGTAGATCTTCAAGTCCAACCCCTGCCTGGGCAGGAGAAAAACTGGGCTCAAATGACTCCAGCCAGCTGGCATCAAGCCTCTTCTTAAAGATCCCCAGGGTAGGAGCCAGCACCACTTCCCTTGGAAGTTGGTTCCAGATCCTAGCCATCCTGACTGTGAAGTAGTTCTTACGG
>NW_017728947.1:18046747-18047953 GCF_001723895.1 Crocodylus porosus
TGCATCCAATGCTTTTGTGACCTGATCATAAAAGGCAATCAGGTTGGTCTGACATGACCTGCCCCTAATGAAACCGTGCTCGTTTTCCTCGAGCATCATCTCTGAAGCTGGACCATTACAGATGTGCTCCTTGATGATCTCAAACAGTTTCCCAAGGATTGAGGCAAGACTGACAGGCCTACAGTTGCCCGGGTCCTCCCTCCTCCCTTTTTTAAAGATGGGGACCACGTTGGCTATCTTCCAATCATCTGTCAGCTGGCCCGAGCACCACGAGCACTTGTAAAGCCGTGCCAAGGGCCCTACAATGAGCCCTGCTAGCTCCCTTAACACCCTGGGGTGGAGAGCATCTGGATCTGCTGATTTAAACACGTCCAGCCCCTCCAGAAGCTCTCTAACCTGGTCCTCCCCAGCCTAAGGTCTGGAGGCGTTCCCCTCGAATCTGTCTTGCATCACGGTGGGGAAGTCCCAGTCCCTGCACAAGAAAATGGAGGTGAAGAATTGGTTAAAGAGGTCTGCTTTCTTCTCTGGCGCAACCACCAGATTGCCCAGTGTATCTTTCAGGGTCCCCAAGTTTCCCGATGCTTTCTTCATCCTCCCTATGTATTTGAAAAAGGACTTTTTATTATCTTTGATCTTGGACGCTAGTCCTAGCTCTATGTTGTCCTTAGCTTTCCTGACAGCCCCCCTACAGGCCTGAGCAGAGGAGGTATACTCCTCTTTGGAGATAGCACCCCCCTTCCACCGGGTGTACACTGCCTTTTTGGCAATCAGGCATTCCTGGACGCCCTTGGTGAGCCAGGGGGGCTTTTGGGCACTCTTGCCTCCCTTGCTTCTTGTTGGGATGGTCACCCCTTGGGCCCTAAGTATCGTCTCCTTAAGGAATGACCACTTATCTTGGGCACTGAGTTCCCCTGCCCTTGAGAACCCCAGCGCCTCTCCCACTAATCTCAACTTACTGAAGTTGGCCCTCTTGAAGTCTAGGGCTACAACCTTGCTGCAGGCCCTTGACATCCTGAGCTGGATGGTGAATTCCAGCAAGTGATGATAGCTATCACCCAGGTGGTCAAGGACCTGGAGGCCCCTTACCAGGTTGTCACCTGTGGCCAGGACCAGGTCCAACAGGGCATTTCCTCTGGTGGGACTGTGCACCTCCCGAATTAAGTGGAGGTTCTGTATCTTGGCCAGGAACCTCCTGGAACAGTCCGA
>NW_017728947.1:18048510-18079181 GCF_001723895.1 Crocodylus porosus
GCACTCCTTGCAATTGTCACCTGTCTTTTGTGACCTGATCATAAATGGGGCCAAGAGTTTCTTTGTACCTCCAATCTGCATCTATAAAAAGGGTAGAATAGCACTTTCCTGCTTTACAGGAAAGTTGAAAGCATAAATACATTAAAGGTTTTAAAAAGCTCACATACTATGACAATGGTATATACCCAAGACCACGTGACTGAGGCTGAAAAGGCACAGCAGCTCCTCAATGCCCCATAACACATCTGTAAATCATGTCTCCCAATTCCAAGGTCAGTCAGGCCATTATAAAAGGGGCCAAAGAGATCCACTTGGTCTCTACAGATGTGCAGGCCCCCACTCTAACTCCTGTAACTTTACATAAAGTGCCATGAGTTAGATATATTCCCTTCCCGCCCCCCGGTCGAGGTTCACCAATTGGATCAGGGGGAATCAAGCTTTCCTGAAGATGAGCAGCCAGCTGAAGAGCAGCCCCTCTTTCCAGCAGAGGACCTGCCCCCCACTTTGCCCCTCAGCTCGGGGCCTGACAGTCAGAAGGGAGAAGGGAGGGAGAAGCTAGAAGCACTGAGCTGCTGGCTGGGGTTTGCCTGGCCTGAGCTGGAGGGGAGCCCACGAGGTGTGGGGGAGGGAGGCTCAAATCCATCTGCGACCCCTCCAGCTCAGGCTGGGAAAACTGAAGCCAATGGCTCAATGCTGCTGGCTTCCCCCTCCCCTCTCCCTCCTCCCTTTCTGCTGACAGCTCCAATACCATGACAAATTAACTCTAGGAAACACAAATTCCCTAAGGTGCTCTAAAATAGAGTGCCTTCATCTGATCTGAGGAGGGTTTATTTTTTTGCATGATCAGACACTTTAAAAGTGCTCTGCAGCTGTGCACACATGTCATGGGATGCTGTAAAGCGCTTTCAGGGGGCCAATCATATGAAAAATGTAACTTCTGTCTGCTCTCATAGTTGTTCAGTGGGCAAGAATGCTCATATGATTTATTGGATTCACCCTAGAGGGCTCCTACAGAGGGAAAAAGAGATGTGAAACTCAGGTTACTTCAGAGCTGCTAGGAGCATCTCTCATGACAGTAGATTCCTCAGGTTATGCACTGTGTAAGGAGGCTGTGCAGAATGTAAAATTAACACACATTAATTAGTGGAAAGTAGGTGTTATTTAAACTATCAGTGGCTGCAATAAGGAAAGCCATAAATTTTGCTTAGCAGAAAAGAGTTTTACTCCTGTAAATAATTGTAGGTAACTATATTATTTCATTTGTATTTTTTATTAATCTAATTTTCTTTTGTTCTGAAAATTATGGAATAGCTTAAAATGGACTGCATGAATTCCATGTACTTACTTGCATCAGAACTAATACCAATAGTGAACTTGCTTTCTTCTGAAGTAGAATGATCACAGAGATATTAGTCCCCAATCTTTACAAAGCTTATATTTTGGAAGCCGGCAGATTCCTAGTAAAACTTTAGTACTTTTAATCCTTCTCTTTATCTTAATACCCACAGACAAACATATATTACTTAATTTTAAATTTGGCAAAAAGGAGAAAAACCTGAATTACAAGGTTTAATAACTTTTGAAAGTTTGCAAATGAAAAAAATAAATAAAAAAGAGAGGGACAGAATCCCTCCAGTTTCACGCCAAAGAACAGATCTTTCATTGTTCTTCTGATTGGTAACTGTCCATATCTTGTCTGAAAAGCTTTTATCTGGTAACAGAATGGTACTGTAATCTAATCATCAGCCACAGCAAGGACAAAATGGTTCTGACCAGAAGAACAGTGGAAAGTAATTAAAATAAACAACGAGGCTTTCAATTATTAAAATAAGCAGGTACAGGGACCTAGAAATGTTTCACACAGTGTGCAAGCCATGAGCCTGATACTGAATTCCTAGTCACCTCCCTCCCCCTTTATAAAAAGGAGTTGTTTATTAAAAGATCAACTATATTATTTAACTATCAATAACAGAATGGTAAAGTCTTATTCATAAAACAGATATAATGGACTCAACTGTTCTATAGAAATTTTGGAGGAATTACATTTGCTCATGATAGTCTTTCAGATCTATTTGAAAAATCAATGGGATTCTAATACTGGGAACATGAAATAGGTCTTTTAGCTAGGATGTAAACTAACTCTCTTTTGTCATATTTGTTACACATATCTTTGCAATCTGTTTTGATTAGGTATTCTGTTGAATATTAACCACAAAAAGACTTCTACAGATTAAATATACAGATAAAACCCTATTTAGTCTTCTACAATGCCACAATAGTATTGTAATATTAAATAATTACCAACCTATCAAAGTTATCATAGGCTATCTTTGGCAATCCATTGCAGTAAAGGATGATTGTTTACTATGTTTGTCCTATCTGCGTCCAAATATGGCTGATGAGACCAATCTAGGACAGACTCTGCTGCAACTTGGGCACATGTTTCCATGTGGGATGGGTGGCTCCAGATTCTTGATTTGGTCCACAACACTCTGTTTCTGCCACTCTTCCTTTTCTGTCTCCTGTTATTGTCATAAGGTTTCAAAGTACTGAGATCCTTGCTCTTCCTTTGTTTGGGGCAGTCCTGGGGAATAGTTTTCCATGAGTTGATGTCAACGTTGCATTTTTTCCGAGGTAGTCTTGAAGAGATCCTTGAAGTGCTTTCTCTGCCCTCCCTTTGAGTGTATGACTTGACTGAGTCGGGAGCTTTATTCTCCCATAAGCTATATGCTTCTCTCTATTGCAAATAAAATAAATATGAACTTGATAATATAAATATGCACTAAATTAACAATTATATTATCAATTATAATATAAAATTGATCATATAAAATTAATAAGTTGTGGACGATGTGCACAAACTGAGGAGCATTTTATACCTTACTGCTTTTCCCTCTGAAAGCTCTATCTTACAAACATCTCTATCATACAACCAGGGCCCCTGGCAAGGCTCTATGAGCACTTGTGGGGTACTGGCTAGGTACCAGAGGATTGGAAAAGGGCCAGTGTGGTCCCCATTTAATAGAAGGGAAGAAGGAGGACCCTGGCAATTATAGACCAGTCAGTCTTACCTCGGTCCTTGGGAAGACCTTTGAGAAAATTATCCAGGAGTACATCTACAAGGGCCCAGCAGGGGAGGTAATGCTCAGGGGCAACCATTATGGGTTCATTGAGGGCAGGTCTTGCCTCACTAACCTGGTTTCTTTTTATAATCAGGTCACAAAGTCCCTGGATGAGGGTGTCAGGGTGGATGTCATCTTCCTGGACTTTAAGAAGGCCTTTGACATGGTTTCCCACTACAATCTCTTAAACAAACTTGGTGACTGCGGTACAGATGCCTACACAGTCAGATGGGTGGCAAATTGGTTAGATGGTCGCACCTAGAGAGTGGTTGTAGACGGGTTATTTTTGACCTGGAGGGATGTGGGCAGTGGAGTCCCCCATGGCTTGGTCCTGGGCCTGTACTGTTTATCTTTATCAGTGGTCTGGATGTGGGTGTGGAATACACACTGTCCAAATTCACTGATGACACCAAGTTGTGGGACAAGGTGGGCACGCTGGAGGGAAGGGACAGAATCCAGCTGGATCTAGACAGGTTACAGGGGTGGGTGGATGAGAATAGGATTGAATTCAATGCAGACAAGTGCAAGGTACTGCATCTAGGGAGAAGGAACAAGCAACACACCTATATACTGGGGAACACCCTTCTTGTCAACATGGTGGCAGAAAGGGATCTTGGAGTCATTGTTGACTCCAGCATGAAGATGAGCCACCAATGCGAGGAAGCGGTCAGTAAGGCTAACCGCACCTTGTTGTGCATCTACAGATGCATTACAAACAGGTCCAGGAACGTGATCCTTTCCCTCTATGCGGCATTGCATTCCCTCAGGCTGCAGTTGGAGTACTGCGTCCAGTTCTGGGTGCCGCGCTTCAAGAGGGATGTGGCTAGCATTGAGAGGGTCCAAAGGAGGGCCACTTGCATGGTCAAGGGGCAGCAGGGCAGGCCCTACAAAGAGGGGCTAAAGGGTCTGAACCTCTTCAGCCTCCACAAGAGAAGGCTGAGAGGGGATCTGGTGGCCATTTACAAACTCACCGGGGGGATCAGCGGGAATTGGGGGCGGCTCCGTTCACCTGGGCACCACCCAGGGTTTCCACAATAACCTCTACCTCTTCCACAATAACGGCCACAAATTGTTAGAGAGAAGGTTCAGGCTGGACATCAGGAAACATTACTTTACAGTTAGGGCTGCCAGGCTCTGGAATGGACTCCCAAGTGAGGTGGTGCTCTCTCCTACCTTGGGGGTCTTCAAAAGGAGGCTGGACAGATATTTGGCTGGGGTGATATGAGCCCGGCATCCATTCTTGCCTGGGGCAGGTGGTCAGACCTAATGATCTGTTTAGATCCCTTCTGACCCTAAGTACTATGATACTATGTATATTTAAGGTCTTGCATGAATTCAAGTCTGGGATGCTCTGGATAAGATAAGGCCAAGGTACTATACAGGCAATAGTGTGTTCTTTGAATGTGGTGGATGTATGTATTTATTTACAATTACGATCTTTACAATTGCCATTTCTTTCCATTTTCAAATGTTTAGTTAAAAACAGATGGGCACTGCAATGTGGAGTGTACAACTTAATGAAGTTCATAAAACCCCATCAGAGGGACCAGTGAGAGCCTCTCTCTTTAATAAACAGTGTGTGTTAAGGGGCAAGAGAGGATAAGGAGAACTGCAGCCCTTGCAAAAGGAGGTTGTACTTCTACTGCAACAACATAAGATCAACATGGCCTCTATTCCCTCCCAAATCCTCATGCTTCACATGATTGCTAGACCACATACTCCACTCTTTTCCCTAAAGCCACAAACATGTCCCTTTGTTAGGACAGCCTGTAGTGGCCAAGTGACCCTTGCAAACTTATACCCAAACAATAACCAAATAATGGACTCCAACAAATATTTCTCAACTAGCCTACTATAAAACCTGTATTCCAGACATGCAGGTACCTGCAGAGGGGGTGAATGAGAACCATCACCATTCCCTAGCTCCATTCCACTGCTCCTCACCTGCACCCCTGAGGCAGCACCCGGGGCTCATACTCCACTCATCTTCCCATCCTTATGCTACTGCTGTGACTATAGAATAGCACAATGTCAAATTTTGCATAATTGGAAAGGAGGAGGATAAATACCTTGAAGTGAGTCCCTGAAGTATCATAGGGAAAAACATCAAAGGAACTGAAATATGGCACAGTCTTACAAAAAGCACTTTTAAGGACAATTATTTCTAAGCCTTAGAAAAAAAATATTTCTAACGAGGATGATTTATCAGACTCAAGGAAGCAGAACGATCATACTTTAAATGTGGTGGTACAGTACTGGCTAAGTTTAAGAATGGGATCCCAGGAACTCCCAAGAGCATCCTTCCAACCAACGTTCATGGAATTTCTCCCTTCCTATAGTTTTATGGCAGAAGAAAATTAAAAAAGCAGCAAGACTCTTACTTTGTATTATATTAAGACTAAAGAAAAAATGGGTATGTACTGGTAGATTATTGCAACAGTAAATGGATAATGAAAACAATAGGAATTGTGTAAAAATACAATTGTGTAGAAAAATATGAAACATGACAGTAAGTTCAGTTCAACTGAGGAAAATAAACAATAAAAAAGAATGAGTATCAAAAGAGCAAATCATATGTAGAAGAAAAATATATTTATGATACATACAAAGCAGGAATCTAATTTCTGAACTACTAGGTCTGCTAATTTGTAGCTGACAGAAATTTATTAATGAAGAAATAACTCACAGATAAGAACAAAATGCAAAGAACTAATAAACTAAAATGGATAGCTAATTCATTGAGAAACTTGTTTTTAAAGAAAAACGTAGAACCTTTGTGAAGTACAAAGTAATAGTGCAGTGAAAGGGGTCTTTATACAATTCAAACTTTGTATACAATCATTCTGCTGTTCTAGTTATTTTAATAAGATCCACTTTAAATGAAGTGCCTCTAGGCGTACCAAGAACATGACACTAATGGGTAGTAGGAACCAGCCAGATAACAAGGTCTGCTTCAGCTATTCTGCTATGGCAAGTGTCCCAAATTCTTGGTTTGGGATTGGAGAGAGATGTCACAGTCAGAGTTGTCATGAAAATCATTTTTATGTGAATTGAAGTAGGGTATAATTTAATTAGACCATAACCAATTTTAATTGCTGTGTGATGTTTTCAGAAGCTGCTTCCCAGACAACATGCAGGGGGAATCAAAATGTTCTATAGAAAATATTAATAGAACTAGGGCATCTTTAGGGAAAAGGAAGAATACACCTTATATTTGTACAGTGAAGGGACTCTGGAAAGTGATAACATAATCTAAGATTTAACAATGCAAGTAACATCTTACTGCTGGATGAATGGACTGTAAGATGGATAAAAAACTGGCTGAAGTATCAGGCTCAGAGGGTAGTAATCAATGGTTTGATGTCTAGTTAGCAGCTGGAATGCCCCAGGGGTTGTTCCTGGGGCTGGTTTTGTTTAGTGTTTTCATCAATGACCTGGAAGATGGCATAGAGTGCACCCTCGGCAAGTTTGCAGGGAGGCAAACTGGAGGGAGTAGTAGATGAGGGTAGGGCTAGGATTCAGAGTGACCTAGACAAATTGGAGGATTGGGCCAAATGGAATCTCATGTAGTTTAATGAGAACAAATGCAAAGTCCTGTGCTTAGGACAGAACAATCCTATGCACCAATACAGGCTGGGGCCTGGCTGGCTGGGCAGCAGCTCTGCAGCAAGGGACCTGGATGTTACAGTGGACAATAAGCTGAATATGAGCCAACAGTGTGCCCTTGTTGCAATGACATACTGGGCTGCATTGGTAAGTGTGTTGCCAGTAGGTCAAGGGAAATGTTTATTCCCTTCTATTCAGCACTGGTGAGGCCACATCTGGAGTACTGTGTTCAGTTTTGAGCCCCCCACTACCGAAAGGATGTGGACAAATTGGAGAGAGTCCAGCAGAGGGCAACAAAAATGCTGAGGGGGCTGGGGGACATGATTTATGCAGAGACACTGAGGAAACTAGGCTTATTTAGTCTGGAGAAGAAAAGACTGAGAGGGAATTTAATAGTAGCTTTCAGCTACCTGAACGAGGGTTCAAAAGAAAGTGGAGCTAGACCAGGGGTGAGCAGTTATTCTGGGCGGAGGGCCACTTAGTTTTGGCAAGCCATCGAGGGCTGCATGATAGGCAGCCAGGGGCAGATAAATATTAATTTTCTAAATTTTTTAGGGGCCCCACAGGCCAGATAGAATGGCCTGGTGGGCTGCATTTTGCCCACTCCTAAGCTAAGCTGTTCTCAGTGGTGGCAGATGACAGAACAAGGAGCAACCATCTCAAGTTGCAGCAAGGGAAGTTTAGGTTAGATTAGGAAGAATTTTCTCACTAAGAGGGTGGTGAAGCACAGGAACAGATTACCCAGAGAGGTGGTGGAAGCTTCATCTTTGGAGGTTTTTAAGACTCGACTAAACAAAACTTTAGCTGGGATGATCTAGTTGAGACTGGTTCTGCTTTGAGCAGGGGGTTGGACTAGATGACCTCCTGAGGTCCCTTCCAACCCTAATTTTCTATGATTCTATGATCTTATTCCCCCACCCTCATGTCCTAGTCTCTGTGAATATAGAGGAAGAAGAATGGTATAGAATTGTGGCTCTGACTATTCTCCACCTACTTGCACCTTGAGGAAAAAAGTACATCAGGTGCAGTTTCTTCTTCTCTTATATAATTTACAGCCAAAATCTGAACAAGGATAATAAAGTGGGTAAAGGAAGGCAGTGAAGGGCTTCCTTTTTACTACTACGTGAGTGTCCATGTAGTCAAGGGATACCATTGTTCCCATGATAACCCATAAATCTACTAGTATGTCAAAAAAGTAAGAAGAAGAATTAAATTCCCCAGTAGAGCTAACTCTAACACACGTGAGAATGTTCTTTATATAGAATCCATGTTCCAGATTATTTGATTACAATTTTAATATATAATTACATTTTTAATATCTGCAGAACCAGTGTGGCTGTAATGCTCCAAGATGTTATTTTCGTAAACGTCTTGGGCTCTGTTTACATATTTATATTCTATTTAAATAATTTCCTACTCCCAAGATTAATTAAATGCTAGTAAATAGCTACTATTAATTTAATTCTCTGAGAGAATAGAAGCAGGAACAGCTTCTATTTATATCAAATATTCCTCTACCTAATTGTTGGGGAGTGTAAGTGATTCGGCCAACGTTTCAGGTTGCACTGACAAGGGACAGATGCCACTGCAGTGAGACCAATGTGATGAACAGAACACAAAGAAGGGCTTTCTATAGGACTCTCCTCCATAGTGAATGTGAAATAAAATCAACTCCTCCTTAGCCTTCACAGGTCCAGAATAATTGCAATTGTTTAGGGCTGCTAAACAATTGGCTGGTACATGCCATGGGGGCTTACTTTGGTTTAGTTCTCCTTAAATCGAAACAGTGGGTTTTTAAAATCACTGCTACAATTTAGGGAGAATTAAACTGAACTAAAACCCTGTGGTGTGTACACAAGGGTGGGGGCCTGATCCTTACCTGCCTCTTTGGCAGTGGAGGGGGTGGGGAGTGAGTTACCAGCAGGCCGAGCACACCCTGATCTGTGCGGAGACCCCCCAGGCAGCACCTGCTCACTGGCATCCGGCCCGGGTGGTCCCAGGGGGCAGCGTAGCTCTGGAAGGAAGCACCGCCTTCCCGCCCCACCCCAGCCATGGAGGGAAGCACCAGGCCCCTGCACAGCTCAGGCAGGCAGGCAGGCTCCAGGGAGGGAGTTAAAAAAAAAGATCAGGCTTGCTGCTTTTTTTTTCTTCTTCAGTGGAGCCTGCCTGCATAGACTGCCGCCGGGTCCTGCAGCTCCTGAACTGTGCGTGGCCTGCCAAGCCCCAAGCACATCGGCTTCCAGTGCCCCGTGCATTGTAGCACTTTGTTAGGGATCAACTAAAACACCTCGGAGGTGGTTTATCTTGCTATGTACCAAAGTAATTTAAAGTGGACTATGCAACTGTGTGTGCAAGCAGCAATTCCATTAAAGCATTGCAAAAGGGCATTTAAGCTCCTTTAAAAGCCAATTTTGTGGCATGTACAAAAGCCCATATAAGTCTAGTAGTACTCTGAAGGAGAAGTATCTTATATTTTAATCTAAATGGGGGTTGGGAAAGATGGGAAGCACAGTTGGTACTAGCCAAAGCATTTGCTTTTATAGGTGTTCATCAGGGATGCTGGGGGGAAAGGGGGATTAGGAGTTTTCAAGTTTTGGGGCATTGTTTAGGGAGTCTACTGTTGTTTCTTATATGTGGATTGCTTATCTTTTATTGTAAGCCTTTCTGAGCCTTTCTAGATAGGGCTGGATATACATCTAACTATTAATATGCTGGTGAGCAAATTACATTTTTGTACAGATAGATATGCATTCATTTTCAAGAGATTATGCAATCAGAACAAAATATAATATCAGCACTGTTTGCCTGAACTCTCTTCCAGTGCAATGAACACCACTCAGCTAACAAAAACTACATCTTTACACAAAGGCGATACAAGAACTGCAGTGCATATCAGTTTGCTTGGGCATGCCTGGTTTGCTAGAACTGTGCCCTTTTCTGCTGACTGAGAAGTGTTTTGATGTTGTAAGTTACATCTGTACTACCAAGGTAATTTAATAAAAAACTTCCATTTTTAGAATGTCATACTTTGTATTGAATGTATTAAAAGTGCAGAATAATGTTTGCATTCTTTAAATTTAATAAATCATTTATTTAATCTATGTAAGAATGAAGGCTTCTTCTCTAACCTACATTTTGGAGTATTTAATTAGGTTTTAAAACTCACAAGTGGTGATGGAAGTTCCACTGTATCCCCAGTCTAATAAATCTCAGTAGCAGAAGGAGTTTTGCAATATTCAGTCTGAGTTTTTTTTTTTCTTAATTTCATCCTTTATTCCCATGTAAATCTTTCTCTCTCTACCCTCGGCATTTACATCTTTCAGCTACTTGTAGACAATTTTCATAGCCTCCATAATTATTGTTTACCTAAGCTATCTAAATAATAATAGCTTAAAGTAGCTTATGACAGCTTAAAGTAGCTTAACATAGCTAAAAATAGCTATGTTAATCTTTTATGGCAGTGAAACCTTTCTGTACACTATCAGTTTAATGAATAAAATCTTTTCTTAAGTATATGTATTTAACCTGGTCATTCTAGTATTTGATTTTTTCATTTTAATTAAAACACTACAAGTAGTTATATCATATTCATCAGTTTTTCTCAATCTGATGAATATTAAAAAAATTATTTTCTTCATAATACTTAAAGTTCCATGTAAGAGGATATCACGGTCTTACCTACTTTTTGTAACTGCAGCTGGAACGCTGAGGGAATTCCAAGCCCTAGAAAAACATACAGGCAAATAATGAGACTCAGACACTGAGTTTGATGGCCTGGGTTACTCAGAAGGATACTTGCATGAAAAAGTTACAGAAGTTCTTCACTTTTGGTATACAGAATTAATAGTCCATTATAATAAGACCTTGTATACAGGATCCAGAAAGCGATTTAAACAATGTTATATATATTTTTAAAGAAGACAAGAAATGTACATATATATTAGAAATGGTTCTTGCCTGCTTCTACAAAGTTCCTTTTTTTTAAATATCTCATTAGACAATGGTCAAAATCCTTCACTCTGAGCTTAGGTAAAACTCCCATTGAAGTTCTGCATTGGGATTGCATGCTATAATCTAGGGGTGTATGAAGCTTTGGTCCCTGCTTCTATTTGGTCGACATTCAGCC
Organism: Crocodylus porosus; assembly: GCF_001723895.1. Lineage (NCBI taxonomy): Eukaryota > Metazoa > Chordata > Crocodylia > Crocodylidae > Crocodylus > Crocodylus porosus. Next base: position 18,059,365 of record NW_017728947.1, read on the forward strand.
TCATTCAGTGGCCCAACTGGTCCACTTCCGGGTTTGCCACTGAGTATGTGGGTGGCCCCCCTACACTCCTGTGTGATGCTCCATCCACCCCAGCATCTCAGCTTTCATGAGCCACACCTGGTACCTCAGGATATATAGAAAAAACATTTAAAGCTATGCCTATGACCAAATAGCTGCTTCTCTGAATCGGTATTGAACCTTCAAATTTGTATTCAGCCAAATCAAATCGGGAACAGTGATCCAAATCAACGAATTGAATTGCTGTCCCTGATTCAGGCCAAAACTGAATTGAATACAGCCCATTTTGCTTACCCCTAGTATAGACCACAGTTGCCCACTAGCCTAAGGCTACACATGGAAAGATACTTGCAAGTAAATCTAAAGACTGATGGTTAAAATATTCTGGTGAAGCCCTTTGAAATATGGAATGACTGTTCTCTGAGGCACCTAGACAAATTTGGGTAGTATTTATTCTTCATTCAGAATATCCTATCCTCTGTAAACTGATTCAAATCAGGTTCATATAATTAAATTACATATTTTAAAAATCCCTTATTCACATTATTAATAACCTTAGTTTGTTACAAACAGAAAGATCTTTTTAAAATCTCATTTATCTGTGGCTGCTAAACACTTACTTTCTGCATTTCACTCTTCATGGGCAGCAAGTAGGCTAAGCAGTTTCACTTTCTTGGTTCTTTTGTACTAGTTCTACACTAGAAAGACATTTAAGTTATAAATACTGCAAGGGACTTTTAAAAGATCCACTTACTAAATTTGATTAAAACATTTCCATCAGTGTAAAACTTAAGAACATGCAAATAAAACAAATTTGAGGCTTAAACCATAACATCAACAGGATTTATTTAAAAAATAATTTGAAAAGGATCAAAGGAAAACCATGGCCTTACAAGAGTCTTTTTAGCAGATAGGTATTTTTCAACTGCACACGTGGAGTGGGTAGCAACAATTTCTTTTCCTTTCATGACAAAAATGTGTGGTGTTTTAACTTACTCATCCCTCTGGGCCCCAGGAGTTTCAAATCTCTCTGTATTAGAATGTGGTAGGCCCAGCAACCTCCCATACTGGGCTTGGGCACAATGGGAGGAGTAGAAGCTTTTGTCTGCCTGTCTTTACAATATTGTGAAGCTAAGAAAAGGTCATCAGAGATGTACTGCAGAGGCCTTTGGACATTCTTCCCCTTTTGTTCTCTTAAAAATCATGTAATAAGATAACAAAACCAGGACACTCAAAAGGGCAGAAGCCCAATGACACTATTTTTTAAGTGGGTGCCTACCACTGACAGGGAGGGCACAGAGCAACATCCCACTGTGTGCCTGCCTGCAGGCCTTTTGTATTCTTCTGAGTCAGGGTTTAAAATTTCACACACTTATGGTTTCAACATCTTTTAGGACCTAAACAATCAATGCCTTTTATGTTTAGCACTTTAAATGTATATCCACTCAAACATAGACATTTAAAATCATTGTTTATTGTTTGTGCCTGGCACTTGCAGATCATGAGAAAGCAATGCAGTATGTTCCAATGTGTTGCTATCACAGTTTTGCAGGAATTCTGATGTATAACATCTAAAAAAGAAAAACAATGATAGCTGTGAGTAGCAGCTCCCTGAATTTACTTTCTTTATAGAGTCACAGTCACATGCTCAACCACCCAGAGCCAGAATGGATAAGCACATTGAGCTACATTTGTTTTAAGAGATTCACATGCACCATAGGAGTTGCAAGGTCCCCATCTGTTTTACTGAAGACATAGAGACCAGGCATATCATCTGTGCATTATACTACCCGGAGTGAACACTTCTAAAAGTAAGCAAAGAATAGGGAGTGTGTGATTGCAGACCTGTAATTCAGTGTTTCAGTCACAAATATGTATCTTTGGTTTCTTCATCATTAAGGATAAGTGGGAAATTTTTAAAAAATATTAAACATTAATATCCTATATAGATATAATTTTTTTAATGTAATCCCAGAACAAATCCTAAGTGGGAACTTCTCCACAACTCTGAATTGCTGTCTTCAATTCTGGCCATTTCTAACATCACAAATCAGCTCCCACAAATCTGAGGTTTTTAAGACCAAAGACCAGAAGTCATGAAGATCAAAGACCAGAAATAACTTTGGTTGTACTCATAATTCCAAAAACTGAAGGACAGGACCAAATTGTCAAAATGAGCATTTCTGCATGGTCTTTTAGTCAACACCAAAATACTGATTATTCAACAAATGCTGCAAGAAGTTTTGCTTTGTTTTGTATTATCTTTTATTGGGCCAACAGTGTAGTTGAGAAAGATGTTAGACAAAGTGCCCTTCTTCAAGTCTTAGATCAGTGCATGTTATAGATCTACCACATGAGAGCTTTAAGCTCTTCTACCTTCTTCAAAGACAGTATACAATGAAGAAGACCAGCATGAAAGACAAGTATGACAAAGGCCAGGTAGCCAGGGCTTTGAAAATAGTGACCCAAAATGTCATGTGTACCAAAGTTTAAATCTCAAGGGGAAAATATCACATATGGATGACTAATAGGAAGAGATGTGTTAATGAGTCAGAAAAGCATTTCCACTTGGACAGACAAACTGTTCTGATGGAGCCCTTCCTCTTGCTTGAAAAATATGTGTTGTATATGCTTACAAAAGCCCTTCTCAAAGGGGTTACCTATTCAATCTCAAGGTTGTAAAATGAAGCCTCTTCAGGCTGGGATAATGGTCAGAATGCTGAAGTACTGTCACAAACGAGCAGTAGTACTAGAGATGGCTGAACCAACAATAGTTGAAAGTTGATGAATCAATCCTGTATTGACCACGCAAAAGCTATTAGCATCATCTTAGTACGATCCTGTTTTACTTTTTTGAATGACCTTTGGGAATCAGCAGAAATAATTACAGAAACTCTGAATATGTCATCAGGTATTCAGGTTGTAGCTGTATTGGTCTAAAGCAGGAGTGTCCAACCTTTTTGAATGTGGGGCCGGATCATGAAATTTTTATCACCCAGTGAGCCATATTCAAAGACCTCACAGGAACCAATATCACATTCCGCCCCTGTCCCCACACCAAAACAAAAGTACAATGTTTACTTTCGTTTCCCGTTGCAGCACCTCAGGCCTCAGAAAACAGCTTGGAAGGCCGCATGGCGGCCCGCGGGCCGTATGTTGGACAAGCCTGGTCTAGAGGAAAAGGCAATCTGGGCTTATGGTACAGGTGATCTCTTTTATTAGACCAACAAGATTTTTGCAAAAAAAAATCTTTTTCCAATGCCTGATGAAGGGTGTTTGTGCCTGAAAGCTTGCAATTAAAGATTTTTTTTTTTTGCAAAAATCTTCTTGGTCTATTAAAAGAGATCACTTCTACCATGAGCCCAGATTGCCTTTTTGTCTAGACCAGTATGGCTACAACCTGGATACCTGACACATGGAATATATTGAATTTTAGCCAATTTAAAAAAAATGAAATCCTCATATTTTCCCAATTATGACCACCTGAAATGTGAGATACTGCTCCTGCCTTTGTTCAAGCTAATTTGCATCATCACAGAACCTCGCAAGAGAGGTGAGAGACTCTTTAATGGCTAAGACTTGCCTACCCAGAGGAATTTCCCATCTATTGACTCCTTTGTGAAATCCTATAAAATATGAACTTTCATTTCTACCCAGGAGAACTTTTACAATCTTTTCTCCAATGCCTGATAATGGGTGTTTGTGCCCAAAAACTTGCAATTAAAGAATTTTTTTTGCAAAAATCTTGTTAGTCTAATAAAAAAATATCACCTCTATCAAGAGCCCAGATAGCTAATATGCCATGGCAGCAAGAAGCTGTCTGTGAGAGTCTGGATTCTGACTCATAGAACTTGCAATATTTTCTATTATGTCATAGATCTGCAGTGGCATAGATGAAAATGAACCTCACTGATGACTTCAAGAACCACTCATGGCTCTCCATGAATCTGTCACTGAGATGATCTGCAAAAGCACTGTATACACATAGAAGATGAAAGATTGTGAGACACTGGGCACTAAAGTTTCATAGCTGCATACAGCCTCTTTACATAAGTCTTCTGTGACACCATCTGCAAAGACAAGTCTGGTATTGTCTCAGAATTTGAACTGTTAGGTTCTCGGAGAAAGGGAGAAATGCCTGGCATGCTTGAAGTATCATTCTCAATTAAAAAATGCTTATATGTATCTAGTAGGACTCCTGGTGTTCCACAGTATATGTTCTTTCTCAAGATAAATTACCTATCCTAAGGCCAACAGATGCATTCATTATTAGAGTATTTGTCAGGAACAGGAAGAGTAAGTTACTATTTGCAAACACTGGTTGGGCTTTTCTACCAATTAAAGGAGGACAGAACAGGACAAGGTATATGAATCAGTATGTGTAACTGATGTCTGTTGAACTGATAAACTGACTTCAGCCAATAGACAGCACAAGTGAAGTCTGGGATGGTAAGTTATGGATGTGCAGAATGTCATTTATCCTGGCAGCTGCAGAAGTTACTTGAAGGTGTCCCTGCTTAAGTCTGAAGCTAGTTGCAGAGCTCTTCAACGGACTAGAATTTTGCTGAGGTGAGTAGACTATTGCCGTCTTTGAAGCAAGTATTGTTCCAGTGAACTTGACCCTTTGTGCCAGAGGAAGAACAAATTTGTCTATTAGTAGATCCAGCTGAATTATCAAGGACTTAATTTGTTCTCTACTTAATGTTTCTATGAACCTCTAAAAAGCAGTTCATTCAAGTGTGGGGATACCTGGCCTCTCCTTTTCTTAGGTGAGTTGCATTGACAGCAGAAAGACTTGCTTGTAAAAGTGTTCTTGTGATTCTGTTCTGTTCTATAACAGGATGCTGCTTCTGTTACAACAGTTAATCTCTTCCTTCATTTCTGGAGGGAATATTTCTGAGCATTCTGGCCATGAATCCTAGTGAATAAAATCATACTTGATAGCGATGCCTGGTAATTCATAAAAACATACCTGAAGGGCTGATGATTAGTATGGATACTCATAGTTTTTTTGGTTCCTTGTCTTTGGGAATCAATTTGTATTGACTCTGTTTTACCTTTTGTATTTGCTGTAGTAACAACCAAGGAGTATGGGATTGAATATGAGAATCCTTGTGCAGGGTTTTTTTTAATGACTTTGCCCTCTTGGTTATAATAGTCAAAAATTTCTTCTATTTTCTCAAACCACTTCAATTTGAATTCCTCACACTGTGGCCCTTCTTTGCCTCAATTCCTGAAATTAAAAAAATCTAGAGTAGAAGATAAAGATGTTTCTGATATGATAGCTTCATGTGGGCATGATACAAAAGTATGCACAGGCACCCACTATTTTAGGTCTTGTAAGCTGTCATCAGATGGATCAAAATTGAAGACATACTCTTCCAGCTGGACTGACACTGCATCTTTTTTGGAGATGGGATGGAGAGGTCAGTGATGATGCTTAGTATGGCTTCATACCAAGTCTAGTCTGTTTGACTCCATGTCTTTGGGAGTCTGCTTGTATTGCCTCAGTCTTTTTGTCTTATTTGTCAGTGACAACTAAAGAGTGCAACATTAGGTATGAAAGATACTACTCAAAATCTATTCAAATATTGAGGAAAGTCCTCAGAAGCTCAGCAATACTTTGATGGCCATCCATAAAGCATCTGAGGCCAAATTAAGTCAAATCCATAAGGGACATCCTCAGATGTGCATCTGTATCCATGTTAATACTGCATGGCTACATAGGGATTTCCTGGAGTAAGAGGTGATAATATTCTTGAGGGTTGTATTCTAAAGGAATAAATATCCCAAACTAGCATCTGAATCTGTTGAGTAACACAGAGTTGTTGCCATGTAATGGTGGATGTCATATGTATTTGATAGGATGGGTTTAGTGCCATGGTTCTCAACCTTTTTTAACTCAATGCATCCCTTGGAAAATGCAAGTACTTAGCTTTCACACATTTTCTAGCTACAGAAAAATAATAAGTTTCATAGATTCGTAGATGTTAGGGTCAGAAGGGACCTCAATAGGTCATTGAGTCTGACCCCCTGCCCGGGGCAGGAAAAAGCACTGGGGTCAGATGACCCCAGCTAGGTGTTTGCCCAGTCTCCTCTTGAAGACCCCCACGGTAGGGGAGAGCACCATCTCCCTTGGAAGCCCATTCCAGGTTCTGGCAACCTTTACTGTGAAGAAGTTCTTTCTAATGTCCAACCTAAATCTGCTCTCTGTCAGTTTGTGGCCATTGTTCCTATTTACTCCTGGGTGTGCCCTAGTAAATAGAGCATCTCCTATTTCATGCTGCCCTCCCATGATGAATTTATAAGCAGCCACAAGATCACCTCTCAGCCTTCTCTTGTGAAGGCTGAAGAGATCCAGGTCCCTCAGTCTCTCCTTGTAGGGCCTTGCTTGCAGGACTCTGACCATACCAGTGGCCTTCCTCTGAACCCTTTCAAGTTTTTCTGCATTCTTCTTGAAGTGTGGCACCCAAAACTGGATGCAGTACTCCAACTGCAGCCTGATCAGTGCTGAAGGGAGGGGAAGCATCACTTTCCTGCTTCTGTTCATCATGTATCTGCTAATGCATGATAAAGTGCATTTAGCTTTATTGATCACTTTGTCACATTAATGACTCATGTTCATCTTGGAGTCAACTATGACTCCAAGATCTCTTTCCACTGCTGTGCTGCTGAAAAGGTCATCCCCCAGCCTGTAAGTATGTTGGTGGTTCTTTTTACCCAGGTGAAGCACTTTGTACTTGTCTTTGTTGAGCTACATCCTATTTTGTTCTGCCCATTTTTCCAACCTGTCCAGATCTGCCTGGGTCCATTCCCTACCCTCTGGTTTGTTAACTTTGCCCCATAATTTGGTATCATCTGCAAATCTGGACAGGGTGCTTTCCATGCCTTATTTCAAGTCACTGATGAAGATATTGAATAGCACCAGTCCAAGGACTGAGCCTTGTGGGACTCCACTGCCCATATCTTTCCAGATTGATATCAACCTGTCCACCACCACTCTCTGGATGTGACCCCTAAGCCAGTTTGCCACCCACCTGACCATGCAATCATCTACATTGCAGCCTGTCATTTTATTTATGAGAACAGAATGAGATACTCTATTGAAGGGGTTCTTGAAGTCTAGGTAGATGACATCTACCTCGACTCCTCTGTCTAAGCATTTTGTGATCTGGTCATAAAAAGAAACAAGGTTAGTCGGGAAGGATCTACCTGCAATGAATCCATGCCAATTTCCTTTCAGCATTATTTCCCCTGCTGGGCTCCCACAAATATGATCCTTAATGATTTTCTCCAGAGTTTTTTTCCCCAAGGATAGAGGTGAGACTAACTGGCCGATAGTTTCCCGGGTCCTCCTTCCTCCCCTTCTTGAAATGGGGACCACGTTGACCTTTTTCCAGTCCTCTGAGACCTGACAGGAGCACCATGAGTGCTTGAAGAGCTATGCCAGTGGCTCAGAGAGACCGCAACAGGTCAGAATCTTCTTAACATTATACATTCCGATTTGAAACCACTAGTTTTGTCTTATGAATCATATTTGCACACCTAACATTGGGTGTGCCACCCTTCTCCCCTGCCACCCTCCTCCCCTGCCCCCTGATGAGCCCTTCATAAGATCTCAAGTCATCTCAGGAGGCTGCAGCACATTGGTTAAGAGTCACTGAAGTAGATGGCCCTGAAGTAGGTACCATGGACAGCACCAAGGTCAATATCAAGGTTTCAATAAGCAACAGTTAATACAAGTTGTAGTTGGAAACAGGGATTATGACACAGGTAATCTGATTTTATAAATGAATACAGTTTATACTAGTGGTGCTCAACCTTTTGTGGGCTGGATGGGTAATGTCTGGTTCAGCTGTAGGCTGGATCTGGAGGGTGGGCTGGATCTGGCCATACAGGAGGGGGGAAAGGTATGGTATTCAGCCCTGGCCTGGCCACATGGGAATTGGGAATTTGGCAACATATTAACTGCTGCTGCTTCTCACCAATAAATTATTCAACCCATGGAGAGTCCTACAGGCCAGATACGATGGCTCAGTGAGCCAGACTTGTCTCATAGATGGGGGGGGGGTTGAGCACCTTTGGTTTTAACAATGAAGAAAAGGTCTAATCCATCTAGTGAGTCCAATACTGAAATGATATATATAGATATAAAAAATAAATAAATAAATAAATAAATAAAAGGTGGCTGCCCAGTAGGCCTGTGGTGTTATCAGTGCTGTCAGCACTGATATAGTCATGGGGCACATCCCAACAAGCATGCACATTCAGAGACACCCATTTCCCATGGGACAAATAGCAGTGGTACATATGTGTGTTTTTGGTATTTGTTCCTAGGCGTGCCCCTATGCATACACCTGGCATGCGGCAAAGTGACCTGGGTGGGGTAGGAAAAGTTGGGGCCAGCAGCTTGGGGTCCTGGGGGCCTCCCAGGGCAGAAGCGGTGCTCAGCCAGCCACTCAGAGCCTGGCTGGCAGTCAGAGCACGTCTCTGGCTGACCAGGTTCCCAGGTTCTGGCAGTGCACACTGTTACAATGTGTGCTGCACCACTTTTTTCAGTGGCAGTTTTTTGACATCAATGAGATACCAATGTCAAAAAAACCTACTGTATTGCTAATTAGCAATGCAGAGAAGAGGTGCACATGCACTGTGTGTGGTTTGTGGCACCTCAACCTGCTTTGAGGCACTTCGAACTGCACATTCTTTGGGCTATGCTCATAGAAGCTGTACCAGGTGTTATCATGTCTGTGATGAAACTATGGATTTAGTTGGCACCGGTCTTAATATATCCAATAAAATTTGCACTATAATCATCTATGCCAAAAAGGGTTTGAAAAAAGTCAGATGAAAAATGAAATCTTCATCTTCATTTCGGGTTTTGCAGTCATCTGTCCTTGGACAAAAAGCACAACATCCACTCATGCTTACAGAAGGTTCTACTGGAGTGGATTGTGGCAATTTGTAATTTAGGTCAGTCGTACCAGACTTGATGGACTTAGTTTATGTGTATCCATCGTTCTCCATTGTATTTGTCTGTTGATCAACTGTTCTTTAAGTTCATGTTTCCTAGGCCTCTAATAATTTTTGTTACTGTCTGCTGGACATCTTGTCCACATTTTTCTTGAGGTTCAGTGCCCAAAACTGGATTTGACCACGCAAAAGCTATTAGCATCATCTTAGTACGATCCTGTTTTACTTTTTTGAATGACCTTTGGGACCCCCCCCCAACAAGAGGACACTGTTGGCACATATTCAGCTTAGGGTCCACTGTGATCCTCAGGTCCCTTCCCATGGTACTGTAGTCTTCCCTAGTCTGTATTTGTGTATGCAATTGTTCTGACTCAAGTGCAAAACTCTGCACTTCACCTTGTTAATTGATTTCAGAACTCTTCTCCAATGTATTGATTCCTAGATCTACCCTCTAGAAGGCCTGTGACTCTACCCAACTTGGTGTCACCTGCAAATTTTCCAGGTGTGCACTTACTCCCATTCTCCAAATTGTTAATGGCGATATTAAGCAATATTGGAACCCATGAGAAACCCCTGGGAAACACAATTCAATATCTCCTCCTAACTAGACATTGAGGAAATGATGAATGCTTCTTAAGCATGATGACCCAACTACTTGTGTATCTACTTTACAGTATATTCATCTAGTCTGCAATTCCTTAGCTTGTAAATCATAACATCATAGGAAATCTTGTCAAAAGCCTTGACAGCATCAAGGTGTAGCATGTCCACTGCTTTCCCCTTTATCTTTGTCAGAGAATGATATCAAGTTAGTCAGGCTTGATTTGCTTTTGATGAATCCAGGCTGGCTGTTCTCAACCACCTTGTTCTCCTGCAGGTGCTTAGAAATAAACTTCTTGATGACCTACTCCATAATCTTTCCAGATCAGAGTGACTGGTCTGTAATTCCCAGATCCTCCTTCTTCTCTTTGCCAGTATAATTAGCCTTTTCTAGTCATCACACCCAACCTCCATGAGTTCTCAAAAAGACCATCACCAATGGCTCTGAAATTACCTTAGTCAATTCCTTCAGTACTCTAGGCCATATCCTGTCCATCCCTTGTAACTTTTTCCAGCATTGTGATGATGTCTGTGACATTCAAAAATCATCTCAAAGTTTTTGAGTCAATGAGAAGGTGACATCCAATAAAACCTTTGACAAAGATGGTATCTACCACTATGGTATATAGTACAGATGTCTCTGAATGGAGTTACCAGTCATCAGAACTTTCTTTTGAGCTTATTAACTTAACCTAATTCAAGTAAATAATCAGCTTTAAAAAAATTACAGAGAAAACAAAAAAAAAGGCAAGAAACCACAATGCAACATCAAAAGGAACAACCTGCAACAATAATGTTATAACATCGCAAAAAATTTATCATCATGGGCATTTAAATTTGTTCTTGAAATAATTGTAAGGTATTAGGGAAAAGCTATTCTGAATTAAGATATTAGCATCTTATTTTTATGAACATCAAATTGTTTTAGACCAAGTACTCCTAGAGTAGCTATATCAGGGAAACAGAAATTTAAATATGAATGTAGGGTCCTGAATTTTCCTTGTTTTTTCTTGTGCTTTAGTGTGTTTATAAGAAACATTACCATTTTAGATGAGTAATTTTTAGATGGTTGTCATTTAAGTTACTAAATTACATAAATTTTGTTTTCACAGAACTTAGTGAAGGTCTCTATATACATTTCTAAACTGCTTAGGTTATCTGTAAAACAAACAGGGTTCACCAACCCTTAATAACACTTTCTTGCCAAACTTTAAACTGATTCAACTATTTGTGATAGCACTTGATACTGATATAAAGAATATAGTTGGTCTTATCTAAAGAAGAGTATCCAGAAACAGACTACAAACCTTACAATTCAATCTTACTACAGAGAGATACAGAATAGATTGTAACTAAAATAGCTATGGCTTATTGTTCTTGTGTTTTATATTTGCAATTTTTTTTATTATTTCTTTTTTCCTACTTTTTACTTGCAAAATATTTATAAATGGGTCATGAGAAATCACAATTAGTAGCACGCTAATCCTTGTCTAACTGTGCTATCCCTTACAACACAGCAAGGACATGATTGATGTGTCTACAAAATAGTGTTTTGAATTGGCATTAAAAGATCATTAAGTTTTCAATAACTGTTGTTTCTCTAGATAAAATGTTAGCGGTTTTGTAGAAAAAGTTACAACACCTTAAAACTCCCTTTCCCTCCCTCCCTCCTCTTCCTCCCCCTCCCTCCTCCCACAACCCCCACCCCCTGTCACTTCTTATTAGATTATGCCTTTAGACACAGAGTCCAATGCAAAGTTTTTTCCATTGTGTTCATCTTTTGTTCTGGGAGGCAGAAAAGCAGTTTGTTATCTAGCTTATGAAATTGAACTATGACTTTGCTCCTTTGTGCCAACTGGTTCATGAGAAAGAGGAGGACTATTAGGCAAAGGTTCTTTTTCTGTTGTACAATTGTCCAAGAAGTTCTTCATTATGTATGTTTCTCTTATACAGATACATAAAAATCAAGCTACAAACTATCACTGTGTTAGCTGTCTGGGAAGAACATTATTCTGCTGGTACTTTTAAACCAGTCTCATTCATACTCTCTCTTTCTTGTGTGTATATTGGTGTGTGTATATACATATACATTTATATTTGGGAGGGGAAAAAACCTTTCCAGCAACAATTTTCTGTGAATAATTTATACTTCTAATCCTGTATAGGCAGGTAATTAATAGCTAATAAACTGAAGATGAATTGGCAAGGGCCAATTTATGTACCATTTTGTATTTAAAAAATAATTTTCAAATAAACTGATCCCATAACAATAACAACAATAATCCTGCATGCGGATCTGGGGGTCTGCACCCCAAGGAGGTCTGTGGGGCTGTGCTGGACTCCTTCCGGGGGGGCGGGCCCATGGATCTGTGCTCAGGATCACAGGAGGCTGCCGCTGCCACCTGGGACCGGCACTGGGTACAGCCCGTGCCCAGCGCTGGGAAGACTGGTGCTGCTATTGGCGCCAGGCAGCAGCAACAGCCTCCTGTCATCCCGTGTGCAGATCTGGGGGCCCGTGCCCCCAGGAGGAGTCCAGCAGTACAGAGAGGGTAGGTTGATCTCTGTGGGGCTGGCAGAGCCACTTGGAGCACAGCTCTGGCTTCCATGACCGGGCTGCGCTCCAAGCGGCTTCACCAACCCCACAGAGCTCAGCCCGGTGGCAGGAGGCAGAGCGCAGCCCTGGCTCTCCCCCACCTCCTGCCATTGGGATGCACTCCGAGTGGCTCCACCAGCTCCATGGAGTTCAGCCCGGTGGCAGGAGAGCCAGTGGTGGAGCCACTTGGACTGTAACCCTGGGTAGTGGCTCTCCCTTGCCTCCTGCGGCCAGGCCCAGCTCTGTGGAGTTTGCGGAGCCACTCGAACTGCAGCCCAGTGGTGGGAGGTGGGGAAGAGCCAGAGCTGTGCTCCATCTCCTGCCGCCAGGCTGAGCTCTGTGGGGCTGGTAGAGCTGCTCAGAGCGCAGCCCTGGCTCTCCCCTGCCTTCTGCCACCGGACTGCTTTGAGTCTCAAAATGTTTCAAAACTTCCAAAATGTTTCACATGCCCTCATTTTGTTTTGAAGCTGTTTTGAAGCCTTTTGTTTCATTTTAATTTCCCTGTTTCAAGCTTGAACCACGTTGAAACAGCTTCAAAATGAAACACTCGTCAAAATTGTGCACAGTCCTGCTAAGCAGTATTTTAACTTTTAATTTTACCCTTGTAATTCATCTTTGATATTTTTGTAATCTATTATTTAACTACTTAGAAGTCAAATGCATAACAGCTTTTGCAATGTAGCTATTTTGTTTCATCACTTTAATTATAATTGAAATTAAAAGGTTACTTGGTGCACTGTTTCTGTCTATGTTCTGTGCTTTGTAATAAATATTCTCATGAGATTTAGTTCTTTATTTGAATTACACCTGTCTGTGATCTCAAATTAGCTTTTGGGACACCGAAAAATTTGTCATTGTAAAGATTTTGGCTTGCTGCCTTGAAGGCTGAAAAGAGTCCCGAATGTTTTACCTGTACTGGTACTCTTTCAAAATGACTATATTTTTCTTCTTCAGTGTTGTAGGGACTGCTGCCAGATACCAGTTAGTATAATGTTTCACTTAAAATACTAAGTAGGAAAAGGAGGCTTTGTTTGTGACATGGAAATTCTGGACAACTATTTTGGGAGAATTCATCTTCTCAAAGTCCACTTTTGTATGTGAGAAATGTGTTGTTTCAAGGCCTGAGCATCAGAATTGTAGAGAGTTCATACACAGTGCACAAATTGTGGCATCGATGAGCGCTTGTATACATGACAGGTTTTAGTCCTTAGGGTTGCATTCTATGCCCCCTATTGCCCCTAAATTGAAACGGTGAGTTTTTTATTTTGCCATCACTGCCCAATCCCTTTTTTGGCGAAGACTGTCCACTCCCATGACCAGGGGTCATTAATCTGTGCCATTAATCTGTGATCTCACCCTCTGGCTGTGGGAGAGGCAAGTAGAAAAAAGGATCAGGCACCTTGCTATTTCTGCCTTAGGCAGGATCCTGTGGCTGACAGGTCACCTGGGGCTGCCCGAAAATGGGCTGGCTTGCCCCTGGGGCAGCGTGGTGAGGATGCAGGAGGGTGTTCGAGTGTGCTGGCAGCTGGAGAAGGTGGCGGGGATGGTGCATGGGGCACCCCGTCAAGCTTGGGGATGCTAGCAGTCTGCCTGGGTGGCCCTACACTCCATGCGCTATCCCCACCACCTTCTCCAGCTGCCAGCACATCCAACTGCCAACCTGCCACCTCCCCACACTGCCCCAGGGGCAAGCCAGTCAATGACCTGGTGGTCCCCTGTACCCTGGCCATAGGAACCTGCTGAAGGCAGAAGCAGCGAGGGGCCTGATCCTTTCTTTCTGTGGAGCCTGTCTATCTCTCCCATGCCTGGAGAGCCAGCTGACCAATGGCTGCAATGCTCCAAGTTCCAACACTGCCAACTAAACTACATTGTTTAGTTTGCAAGGATGCAAACTCATTTAAAACCCCAAAAACTTCCATATGTGTAATCTGTGACACCAATAACCATACAAAGGGACATTTTTGCCAGATGTACATCATGCCATCATCACGTGTACATGCCCGATGCTACACTTCTGAGTAGGAGATGGTACAGAGCCACCTGACCTCAAGGAACACCAGAAATTGTGCTTCAAAAGAACTGAATCTCTGTCAAGAGATTGCCAAGGTTCAATATTTGCTTTTTTCATGTTAGAAATTCAAGCCATCTCTATATGATAAAGAGCAGCTCCTCACTCAGCTGGTGACTCTTGCATAGTTTGCTTTTGACCAAAAGAGTCTATGGAACCTAACCATCTAACTGAACAACCAAAATTATGCTATGTGTAAAGACTGGCGGATTGTTCATCCTGCTAATATCCCTTTTGTACTACTGCAATAGTCTTTCAATGAATCTAGCTGACAAATTCTAAGGACAGCTGTAGAAAACCTCAGCTAATATACCTCATGCAGATGCCATCTAGGTGTGCCACAGAGAGCCTATGTAGCTATAAATAATCAAAATCAGCTAACCAGAGGCAACAAGCTGCTTTAACTTACATAGGGTGTCAGTTTAGATGTTGGCTAGCCCAAGGGTCATGGGAAATGGAAAGGTGGTTTTAGAGTCACCTTTATTTGTTCATTATTGAGGAACCTGAAACTAAATCTCTGAAAGCTGAGCAAATGAGTCAGGGAGGAATATATACTGCATTTAGAATGTTCTTTGTTTTTATTACTATCTACTAAATACCTTTGACACTAGAAATGGGATGAAACAGGGTGTGCCTTAGCCCCCTGTGCTTTTTAACATCTATTTTTCATTACTGCTTCTTCATGCATACAAGGACAGCAATGGTGGTCTTTGTCTTTGAACCAGACTAGATGGAGGCTTGTTCAACATTGCAAGCTTAGTGTGAAAACCAAAGGGAAAGAACTGGTTCTGAGAGATATTCCTGTTTGTGGATGACGTAGCCTTGGTTGCCCACAGTGAATCTTTTCTGCAAAATCTCTTGGAAATATTTTTCTGAATCACTCAAGAGCTTCGGGATAGCAGTTAGTCTCAAGAAGACTGGTTATGTACCAAGGAGTGAAAGAACCAATACCTGACATCACTCTAGAGGACAAATCTCTTGGTGTCGGTACCAGTTTTGCTACATGGGTTCTATGATCAGCAGGCCTCTTGACTCTGAGACTGAACTAACAGAACTGTGGAAAAGCAGTGAAGAATTTTGGCTCATTATAGAAACACGCATGGAATAACAGCAAACTATCAGCTAAGGTGAAAATGTGAATCTACGAGACTTATGTGCCATCCTCCCTGCTTTATGTTTCAGAAACATGGACTACATAAGCTAGGCACATCAAAAGGCTGAACAGCTTCCACATGAGATGTTTGCATAAAATCCTGAAAATAAAGAGGGAAGACAGAATACTAAGTACAAGTGCTATAGTGTGCAGGACTGACACAATTAGAAACCACTATTAAGAAGAAGAAATTGTGATGGATTGGCCGTGCCAGGAGAATGGAAAAAGACCATAACCCCAAGAATAGTTTGTATAGTGGGATTCAAGATGGCTCTGGAAAATGGGGTCACCCTCTATGGTGGTACCATGATGGCTGTGTCCAGATGAGCGCAGATGCGTGGTATATGGTGCTGCAGACCCATCTACGGTGCCACACATTGCACAAGCAGGCATTCCCCGTGATGCTACATCACAATGTGGGGTGTTTTTTTGACCCTGGGAGATCCCAGGGTAATAAACCTCATGCCCACAAAACTGGATCCCAGGGACAAAAAGCTCATGCTTCTGAAACCCAGAGCTTGGCCAGCTGAAGCCATGCTCCAGCTTTTGGCCAGGCTCTCAGGTGCAGGAGTGCCATGGTTACAGCTCCCCCAGAACCCCAGATGCTGGGGCTAGCACAGTTGCTGGCCTCAGCCTCCCCTACCCTACCTGGGGTAACTTGCTGCATGAGACAGCGTGCATGGCATGGGCGTTCCTTGGGCACAAGAAGCAGTGGCACAAGGTGTGCTGCTGCTACTTGTCCCCTGGGAAACAAATGCTCGCCTGGATGTGGTTGATGCATGGAAAAATTATATGAAGTTATTTAATATCAACAGAGAAGGCTGAGAGGAGCGTGCAGAATCCTGTCCTATCTGGAGGGAACATCTGGCACTGGGTGCAGCTCAACATGAAGTGGCTTTGATCCAGAGGATAGAAGCAAAGCAATAAAAAAGAAAGCACCATGTTGTAACTTTGGACTCCAACTCAGACAACATGTGGAGCTGCGAAGCCTGTAACAAGCTGTGTTGCTCTTGAATTGGGCCTGTCAGCCACAAACAGGTTCACTGGGCATCTGACTAGACCTCTTATGTGTACACCATGATCCAGATGCTTGACAGTTGTCTAGTAAACACCTCTATTTATGACCATTTTAGAAACAAAAGACATCTTTGTTCACAACATACTTGTTCCAAGCTCTGCAGAAATTCCTTTGGCTTTATGAGGGAAGGTAGGACTTAACATTTCTAATAGTTCAAAGACATTAAAAAAAAGAGAGAGAGAAGCAGAAACATTCATAATGCCTTTCCCAAAGATCTTAATATATTATAAACAAGAGGAAGAGGGCAACATTCCAAGGTTTAAAAAGTGCTTGTAAATCAGGCTTCAGCAGGATTCAAGCAGTTTTATTCCTTCCTTCTGCCCCCAGCTGAAACCCGTTTATTTGGCTTTTATACAAAGTGGGAATATTTGACCCCATATATCATTAGAGTTTTAGTTAGTGAGGAAAAATAAAGCTGACTGTGCACACATTTAATTTTATATATTAACCGGAGCTTTTAATTAATCAGATAAAGTCTGAGATGTGGTGTCATACTGACACTGACCTACTTAATGCTTTAAAAAGCATGACACAATGCAAAATGATGTTACCTGATGTAACCTGAATGAAAAAAATACAAAGGCCTTTCCTTTTAGGCCTTATTTTGCAACACTTAACATATAACAAGATGGTTGCTGGTATTTACTACTGTGTTTTTAAAAGAGCCATATTTCCATATAGCAGGGATAAAAATGCCACGTATTTGTAATATTATAGAAAAATAGGGCTGGAAGGGACCCCACAAGTTCATCTAGTTCAGCCTCTGCTCAAGGCAGGATCATCTCCGACTAAACCTTACCAGCCAAGTGTCTAACCTGCTTTTGAAAGTTTCCAAGCATGGGATCACATTAAAAAAGTTGTCATCCTTTATTTAGGAAACAAAATAAAAGTGGGTTTAAACTTTTGTATTGTTGCTAGACTATTTAGAGTTTAAATACAAAGTATGCACCTAGTGAAAACTTATGCAATATTACTTGATGCATTCTAATACATATTTATCCTGAATTGACAAGAATAATGTTAAATAATAATTATAGTTAGTATGGTAATATATTGCACAATTCTATTATAACTATAGTCATACTAATTCAAAAATAATAATGAATAATTTTGTACAGAAAAACCTATACATTAATGCAACATCACTTTTCTTAAAGGTAAAAGGGATTAACTCTCCTTCTGTTTACATTGATGTAAAAATAAAGACTAATCCCTTTGAAATAATGATATTATATCCAACACAAAAACCAGAAAGAAGAATCTGGCTGCTGATGTTAAAAATAACACTGCTGAGAAGGGTTTGGATATTATAATGGATCAGAAATCCCCACCAAATCCACCAAAATTACACAAGGATGAACTAGAACTCATAGTTTTCAAAAACAGTATGACTTAATTGACGTTACAGAATTATGGGATAATACCTACTGGGATATCAACATTAAGGGATATAACTTGTACCAGCCTTACAGATATATAGAGAAAAAGAGACAGCAGTGCGCTGTATGTCAAGAATACATACATTTTTTTCCTGAAGTTCAAGTTGAAGAGGTACAGGACAGATGATCTATTGACTGTATCTGTGTGAAGATAAATGAGGAAAAAAATAGTCGTGATATTTTAGTGGTCTGTAATAAGCCCCTGTCATACCAAGAAAATTATGTTTTCTTCAACCAGGGAATAAAACCAACTGAAATATATGAGTTAGTAATAATTAGAGATGTAAAACTTTCCTGGTATTTGTTGGAGGAAAATATGGCAAAATATAAAATGTCCAGAAAGTTCTTAACAAGAATTAAAATACTTTTCTGTTTCAGGTACTAGGACTTCAGTGAGCTAAGGAGAATAGTTGGGGAAGCACTGAGGTCCCACAGGGGAGGGGAGTCAGGTGTCCAAGAAGAGTGGTCGCTCCTTAAGGAGACTATCCTCCAAGCCCAAAGGGAGGTAATCCCAACATGGATCAAAGGGGGCAGGAGGGCACAAAAGCCCCCATGGCTCACCAAAAGCATCTGGGAATGTCTTATAGCTAAAAGGGAGGCTTACACACAATGGAAGGGAGGGGCCATCACCAGGGGGGACTATACTGCAGTTGCTCGAGGTTGCGGGGGTGGGGGGTCAGGAAGGCCAAGGTAGAGATGGAACTGGGACTAGCTACCCAGATCAAGGACAACAAGAAGTCCTTTTTTAAATACATAGGGGGTAAAAAGAAGGTACCGGGTAATGTGGGGCCCCTGCAAGACATGCTAGGAAATCTGCTTGTCACACCTGATGACAAATCTAACCTATTTAACAACTTCTTTGCCTCCATTTTCCTGAACAGGGACTGGATCAGCCCTCCCACCAGGACCCCCTCAGGCCCTAGGAGAGGTGCACCCAGGCCAAGGGTCAGTGAGGATCTAGTCAAGGAACTTCTGGAGGAACTGGATGTATTTAAATCAGCTGGTCCAGATGATCTCCACCCCAGAGTGCTGAGGGAATCAGCTGAGGTCATTGCTGGATCCCTGGAATGGCTTTATGGCACTCGTGGTGCTCTGGTGTGGTGCCAGAGGACTGGAAGAGGGCCAATGTGGTTCCCATTTTCAAAAAAGGGAGAAAGGAGGATCCAGGAAACTACAGGCCAGTTAGTCTTACCTCGACCCTGGGTAAGCTTTTTGAGAGAATTATCCTGGCATATGTCCGTGAGGGACCAGCAGGGGAGCTTATGCTTAGGGGCAACAAACACGGGTTCATTAGAGGCAGGTCACGTCAGACCAACCTGGTGGCCTTCTATAATCAGGTCACCAAATCCTTAGATGCAGGGGTAGCAGCGGATGTAGTCTTTCTGGACTTTAGGAAGGCCTTCGACACTCTCTCTCACCCCATTCTCATTAAAAAACTAGGGGACTGTGGTGTCGACACCTACACAGTCAAATTGTTTGCTAACTGGCTGGAGGGCCGCACCCAGAGAGTGGTGGTGGATGGGTCATTTTCGACCTGGAGGGGTGTGGGCAGTGGGGTTCCACAGGGCTCGGTCCTCGGGCCTGCACCGTTCAACATCTTCATCAGTGACTTGGATGAGGAGGTAAAAATTTGGTGATGACACTAAGATGTGGAGGGATGTGGGCATGCTAGAAGGGAGGAATAGGCTGCAATTGGACCTAGATAGGTTACAGGGGTGGGCGAATGAGAACAGAATGGGATTCAACACTGACAAGTGCAAGGTGCTGCACCTGGGGAGGAAGAATCAGCAGCATACCTACAAGCTGGGGAACTCCCTTCTCATCAGTACAGAGGCAGAAAAGGATCTTGGAGTCATCATTGACTCCAAGATGAACATGGGCCGGCAGTGTGGGGATGC
>NW_017728947.1:18079726-18092677 GCF_001723895.1 Crocodylus porosus
GGGGTCATTTGACCCCAGTACTTTTTCCTGCCATGGCAGGGGGTTGGACTTGATGATGTGCTCAGGTCCCTTCCAACCCTATGAACTATGAAACTGTGAAATTATGTTGAGAAAACAACTATCTTAAGTCATCAGTCCTGTATTTTAAATCACTTGTCCAAAAATGGATGAACTCACTGGTTGTGAAAGAGGCTGGGACCCATAGAAAAGGGGTGGACAACTATTTTGGCTGGAGGGACACTTAACAAGTTTTGGTGAGCTGTTGAGGGCTGCACACCTAAAATCTTTCAGTAGGTATCATTTTAACAAATTATAGGTGAAAAAACAAATAGGATATTAAAAGTCAAACACCTACTATAAAAAGATATAATTTTATTTTAAAAAAATTTTTGTCCTGATTTATAAATTTTTGAGTAGTGTATATAGAGGCAATTGCATAATAGCTCAAAAGGAAGCCGGTTTCGGGGATTGGGCTGTGTGTGTGGATGTGTGTGGGGGGGTCTGGGCTCTGTGTGTATGGGGGGAGGTGTATGTGGGGAGCTGTCGGCATTCGAAGTCCCAGGAGCCAGCTGGGGGTGGGGAGTGGGAGGGACGGTGGACGCAATGGTGGGAGTAGCCAGTGAGCACAGGCAGGATCGCGGTGCAGGCTCTCCTGGCCAGGAGCAGAAGTGGGGCTCAGCCACATGTGGAGTGACACAAGGGCAGCCACAGGCTGGATACAATCAATTGGTGGGCACTGACCCACAGGCTAGATCCAATCTGTTGGCAGGCCAGATTCAGGCTGTGGGCCATGTTTTACCCACCCCTGCCTTAGAAGATCGTATGTTAAAATTCCCAACTGTAAGGAAAGGAAGCACGAGACCAGCAAGACAAAGACACTAGATTTCAAAGGTCAGATTTCAATCAACTCAGAAATGGTATGGAAAGCTCCATAAATAAGTTAAAAGGAAAGAGAAAGGAAAAAAATAAAGGACTTCAAGAGGTCTGGACATTCCTAAAGAACATACTAAGGGAGGCTCAACATGAAGTCATTCCAACACAGAGTAAAGACAGTATAGCTACCTGAAAATATATAGAAAAAATATATAAAAAGGGTGGGGAAGAACTGGCATATCTCTAAGGAGATATACAAAGGAAATGCACCAAGTGTAGGGACAAAAATCAGAAAACCTAAGCTGAAACATGAGCTATAACTGACAAAAAATAATATTAGACAGCAGGAAGGAATTTGACAAATATGCCAGACAGAGCAGAAAAACTCAGGAGAATTATGGCTATACTCAGAGGCATACCTGGGCACCTCTGTACCCTGGGCAGCATGGCACACAGAGCAACATCAGCAGCTGCAATACCAGTGGTGCTAGTGATCAGCAGAACAATGTAGCAGCTGCTGTTGTTCAGCTGTCCCTTACCCCAATTCCAACCCTATAGCGCTGATGCTCTGGTTGCCCCACCCCCTTAGCTACAGTAATGACTATATTGATCAATAGAAAAGCTGAGTTGTAAATAGAAGGTGCAGCTGCTTAGCATCGACTTTACTTCAGTCTTCCCCCCAAAAAACTGTCATAAAAGCATTAGCAAAATTAACAGTGATGCAGACTGTGATGAGTCAAGAGCACACTGGCAAACTTCTGGCAAACTTGAATGAATTCAAGTCAGCAAAACCCAATGGAATTCATTCCAGCATGCTGAAGCAGTCTTGGAGCCATAGAAAATTAACAAATGCTTGGATGACAAGTCAAGTCATAGACAAATAAAGAAGGGCAAATGTAATGCCTACCTTTAAAAAGGAGAACCCTGAAAATAATAGATCAGTCAGCCTGATTTCAATACCTAGGAAGTTACTAGAACAAATGTATAAAGGCCATCAATTTGTAGGTAGCTGGAGCATGAGAGGATTAACAACAGCAGCTGAAAAACATTTGGAGATTCCCTTTTTTGATAAGGTAACCAGTTTGGTGGGTAAAGGAAATGCAGTGGACATAATATCCTTGCATTTTAGTAAGGCGCTGGATACAGTCCCAAATAATATTCTCAAAAACAAGCTGAAGAAATGTCAACTAAACAGAACTACCCTTAGGTGGACACTGAGTTGAATGAATAACTGTAAAGCAAAAAGTAACTATTAATGGATCACTGCCAGATTGTCAGCAGGTCTCACGGGGGTTGCACAGGGGTCTGTTCCAAATCCAATTGCACTTAACCTTTCTATTAATTATTTGGATACAAAGGTAGAGAACATACCAATCAAACCTGCCGATTAGACAAAACAGGAAAGGGCTGCAAACTCTTCAGAGGATAGAGTTATCATTCAAATTACATACAGAAAAGAAAACCCGAATGCAGAAGAACAGAATGGGGGTAAGTGAACAAGAAGGGTTCACTTCCAAGAGAAGTGGTGTTGGCTTCTACCCTGGGGGTGTTTAAGAGGAGGTTGGATGAACATCTTGCTGGGGTCGTTTGACTCCAGTATTATTTCCTGCCATGGCGGGGGGTCGGACTAGATGATCTACTCAGGTTCCTTCCAACCCTAGAAACTACGAAACTATGAAACTATGAAACGGCTAGCAGTAGTACTGCTGAAAAGGATCTGGCAATTATCATGGGTCAGAAGCTCAGCATACATAAGCAACGTGATGCTGTCATAAAATGCTGTGTTGCACTATAGGGGCTGGACTTGATGATCTTCCAAAGTCCCTTCCAGTCCTAATGTCTATGTAATATGAAATATGCAAGATACAGGCTGTGATAGCACCATTACTCCATGCTAGTTAGGCTTCAGCTAGAGTGCTGAATCCAGTTTTGGCCATCACACATTAGAAGAATGTACAGAAGCTAGAGAAGGTTCAGAAAATGATAAAGGCATCAGAAAAACAATCATCATCAAGAAAGACCACATAAAATAAGCATATTTAGTTTGGAGAAAAGGAGGTTGAAGAGTGCACAATAGCAGCTTTCAAATAATTGAAAAGTTGTCACAACAAAAATGGAGAAATACTGCTCTGCCTTGCCACAGAGGGCAGGACATGCAGCAAAGGGTTTAGACTGCAGCAAAAAAGATTTAATTCAATGTCAAGGAAAAAAGGTTCTGAACTGGAACAAACTGGAATGGATCAAGCTACCTAGGGAAGATGTGCTTCTGCTTCACTGGAGATTTTCACAAGGCTTGCTACGCATCTGCTTGCTTTGGTTTAGGAATAACATATCCTGCATGTGTGCAAGGAGTTGGATTAGATTTTTGTGGTTTGTTCCACCCTATGAATTTATGGGCAAATCTCAGGTAAACTCTAAAAGGTTTATATGATACATACATATCAAATCAAACCTCACAATTTACTTGTCTTATATTCTATGCTTTGCTATGTTAAAGGTAACTCTTCCCTGTCTACAAATGGAATGAAACCAAACCAAACAGCACAAAAACAGGACTAACATTATTGTTCTCCTGAGAAGATCTGCTGGTTTTAACCCGCTACACTACAATGCCACGTTATGTTATCTTTACATGTTATGCTGTCAGTCTGGCCTATATTTTGAACTCCTTAAGACAGAATCATATATCTTTTCTTATTGTAACCCACACTAATGCATTAAGATTATTTATCAAATTATAACGGGCCATTTATTGAGGTTTATGAGCCTGCTACTACCTCTAAGCTAACAGAGCTAATCCTTAAGCATTATCAGTGAAACCTTCTACATCAAAAGGATTTGCGTCGTATCTCTGCAAATAATACATTCAAAGGTGTTGCCTATAGATGGATTAGAACTGCTGTGGGTCTAAAATTCATCTAAAACTCTGAGTCTTAACTTTATGGACTGGAAATTAGAAAAAAACCCTGTCTTCTAAGCTGAGCAAACCATTATGGAATTATTGAGAAAGAAAGAACAGAAAATACCTAAGATATTTTACAATCAGCTTTCAAAGCCTAACAATATAAGCATCCATGTTTACAGTCATTTTACTTAATGCATATCAATACTACAGGAAAGAAATTAAAATCCACTGTAGTACAGGGTGCCTGTAGAAATGTCGGGATGCTGCTCTGGTGTCGGAGCAGACTCGATTAATCGAGTCCATTGGAAAGTTCTAAGTAGTGCACTCCAGCAGCCTCTACATCTTATGTATCAGCATCCCTGTGTTCAAAATGATTTAACTAAAGCTTGTCAAACAGTCTTTAGTTAAAGTGCCCCTGCTGCTAT
Source organism: Crocodylus porosus (assembly GCF_001723895.1). Lineage (NCBI taxonomy): Eukaryota > Metazoa > Chordata > Crocodylia > Crocodylidae > Crocodylus > Crocodylus porosus. Next base: position 18,083,930 of record NW_017728947.1, read on the forward strand.
TTAGAAGCTGATACACAACATGCTGTGGGTGCTTTAATTAGAATTGCTCTTGGTGCTGCTCTAATTAAACCGCCCCCAGAGCATATGTAAAGACACACATAGTGACTACAGTGATTTTTGGAGGGAAGGGTTCCATAATCGGAGTAACGTATAACTAGCTGACTATAGTTTTTAAATAAATAGCTGGCCAAAGCTATATAAAAGTATGGCCTGAGATCTTGTGGTGGCCAGAGGAAGCACTACAAGGACAGCTTGAAAGCATACCTCAAGAAAGTGGATGCCAACATCAAGAGCTGGGAGCAGTTGGCTGCCTTCCTACTCCAATGACATTGTAACCTCAACCAGGCGGCAGCCCATTTTGAGGTGAATTGTCTTGCCATCGGAAAAGAGAAGAGAGATTAGAAGAAGGAAAAGGCGAGGAATCTCAACCTACTCTCAACCTACTCTCCCTGTGCAAAGACCTGTAACTTATATGGATGGATCCATGGTTTAAGGATTGGACTCTTAAGCCACCTCAAAAGCCATCAATAAGCCACGGCAGAAATCATCCTTGCATTGAGGGATTGCTGATAAGAATAAGCAGCTGTTTGGTCCAGTACATTTTTCCAACCATTCAGTTGCTTCACTGCCCAACTTCTCAGACATTTTTGCTGGTAGGCCTTTTGACATTGTGTTAAAAATCTCCCCCATCTTGGCCCTAAGCCAAAGCACATCACTTAAGCAACATGCCCAATCTCAGTGTGTCTCAGGTCTTACAGCTCAAATCTTTCTTTGAATATGGGCTCTGAAATAGTACCACGGTCATGTCTCCCAAAAGGTTATTTGCTTTCCTTCTGTCAACCGTGTGCCAGATGAGCACTTGCACTCTCCTTTTCTTTGCAATTGCTCCCAAGATGACGAACAAAATGATAGACAATAATTACACGTAATGAAGTAACATAAATATTTTGCCAAAGGGGGGAAATTAAGTGAAATCTGCAAAATGTGCATTTATACCACACCTTAAAGAGCTTGTGACAACAATGAATTAGTTGTATACTTACTTCGTAGAGTGCCAACTGTGGCTAGACAAGGGGGGGTGGAAAAACAGTACTTAAAATTCTCCTAAGCAGAACTAGTCTTTATTATAATACAGTGAACACATATATAATTTAGTGCTTGTTTTACCACTGTAATTTAAACATTACTTGCTTTACATTTAAAAATGTATGCATGCATATGCTGGCCTTCAAAATTCAAAGGGGATTACTTTTGATGTAATAAATGGATCCAATACTTTTTATCTCATAGCAATGCCGGAGGTACGGGGTAGCTCTAGTGCCTAAATGGGAAATAACAACACTTTTTATTTCTATAGGATCTTGCATCTTAGGATGAATCAAAGTGAATTGAAATTTCTATTAATTAAGCTTCATTCTTCTGAGAGAGGCATGTTACCCACTATACATAAGGCAGAAGAGAGGTTTAGTAGTTTGGCCAAAATCATACAGTGCAGCAATGGCAGAGCTGATGGTAGAACCAGAGGTCTTGCAGAACTTGTACTCTTCTATTCTAACCACAGGTTGATACACTGGGGAACAGAAAAAAACAATGTATTTTTATTGCCTCACTAAAATTCTATGGAATTACAGGGTTTTCTTCATAGACTTAAAATACACTGAAGTATTTTGCTCTCAAATTAAGTAACACACTTTATTGCTTTAACTACAATATACTGAAGTCGGTTTTTATATTTTAATAAATGAGGAATTAACTGTGCTAGATATTCCCTTATCGTTTCCTGATCAGAGCTTCAAAAGCGTAGTTAGTGAAAATGTAGAAACAGTGCAGATATAAATCAATAAACACATAAAAAGTCTCAGTAGAAAATATTGTACTTTCATTTAATGTTAGCCAGTAATCTGGGACCCAAAAGTAAAATCAATGATACATACATTGGTATTCCAAATATTTTTCCTAAGTAAATACCCCATGATTTGTAATTATGCAATTGTCCCTTAATAGTAGAATAATTAATGTATCTATTTATTTTTCTAGCTAGAACACTTAGCTGGCATACACATCTGAAGTCATCACCAGACTTTTAACACAAAAACACACACTGGTTGAATTCTAGAGGTTATTTCTATCCCCAAGTTTTGTTTTTCAGGCAGTAAAAAAAAGACTGACATATTTTAACCTAAAAAACAGGTCTGTGGCAATAATTATCTACTCTCCATATTTCTGAACTGCCAACGACACCTCTTCATATGACATACATGTACAAAGTATAAGTCACAAAGCAGAATGAATATGGAATGATAATGTAAGGATGATCCACATTTGTTTTCAAATAAATCTCATCTCTTTAAGACAAGTGTCTTAGAGTCTGCTCTTACAGAAAATATTGTGAACTTGTTTTAGAATGCAGCATTATCTCAATGCCACAAACATCACATTGCCAGGTCAAACATTTGTATCTTATTCAAAAGATCAGTCACTCAAAAGTACATTATTGGCTCTTGGTGCATTGCTTTAATGATCAATTAGAGGAGAGCCAGGTACCAATATTGAAGCTCAATTTACTTAATCACTTAAGTGTTTTTTTGGAGTTTTCCAGTTCAGCCACTGACCAGGCCTAACTGTGAATTCACTGGGGTTTTCTGACCAAGATTGCAAAGCTGTTTTCTGTCAGGTATAACCACCACTAGAATCATATGCATTTATTTAACAAATGTATAGCAAAAAAATCCAGCATTTTATAAACATCCAATACTATTCATAAAAAAATGCCAGAGTAATAAGAAACAGTTTACCCTCTGATATAACTCAATCTTTCAATGCTTGGGCATACAAGTGTGAAGCAGGATCATTTGACAAATGAATAATTTTAATTCCTTAAATCTCTGTATAGCTTTTGCTATGTCCACTGAATGCCAAGTGTATTTGTCTCAAAGAAACTTGCTTCCATAAACCATAAAAACTTAATTTCTATGTTAGAGGGTGATTTAATCCTGATGAATCATTAAAACAATTCTCAATAAAATGTAAGTGCTGAGATACTGCGAGTTCAGATATAGTACCATTATGATTTTCCTTTTATAGCTTTGCATTTCCTTTTTTAAAAATAATCAGTCAAACCTATTATGATTGACCTATTTTAGTTGTTTTTTAACATATACTTTAATGAGATAATAATTACATTAAACAATAACACTATTTCTTAATACCACAGACACTTGTCTGTAGTGTGAAGCTGTTGGCATTTGTCTCAAATGACAGCCTACAATCATGCTTCTGTGTGCAGTTATCCTCTCTGCTACCATACTTTCAGATTTTTTGCCCTGAATTCCAAGATAATGATGGTTCACACCAAGTACTTTTGTGACCATGTTCTTTGAATAGACTTTTTATTGTGGTTCTTGTTACATATAGTTCAATTGATTAAAAGGAGGAATCCTCCAGAGGTTTCTTACACAATATCCAGCTTAAAATTTCAAGTGTACATATATCAATTTCAGCTTTCCAGAGGCTTCATAAGTGCATTTAAGTTATTCAAATGCTGTATAAAGACAAGATTACTTACTGTGATCAGAGTTCTCAGAGTATAAAACATTGCGGGCTCTACACATCTGAAACTGTGTACTGCACTGCTCAAGCCAAACTCAAGGTGATATACTCTGACCATGAAGATCTGTGTGTTGAGATGACATTTAGAAATAGAAAGAATATGTGCACTTTTCAAGTCACCTGCTCTGAACAAAATATTCAAGATGTGCAGGGGCAAATGGAAGAAGGTGGATTGGTGAAAGGAATATACTGAGAACTCCATTTGTGGGCCAGCACCTTTACTCTTTCATTATTCAGGTGTCTCAACAGAACTCTACTCCAGGGGACTAACTCACAGCCAGTTGTCTAGAAAAGGAATGGATTGTAGTTACAGAGAGAGTGTAAGAAACCCAAAGAGCCCACATGCGTCCCCCCCACAGAGCCCACGTGCCTCCCCACAGGCCCCAGGCCCCCCCCCGAAGAGCCTGCAACCCACTCCTGCAGCACCAGCAGCAGCTGTGGGGCACTCAGGGCCTGCTGTAGCAATGGCCCCCAGCAGTGTGGCACAGCCCCAATCGGCTCAGCCAGCACCGCTTGTACTGCCTGTCATGGGACCAGTGCAGTGCTTGTACTGCCTGTCAAGGGACCTGGCTTGGTGCAGCGCTGTGTGGGGCCATGCTGCTTCAGGCAGCTCTGGGGCCACTTGGGATGTCAGCTGGGGCCCTGTGCCGCTTGTGGGGACCGGGTGTTGCACCGGGCTCCGTCCTGCCTCTGGTGACAGCACTGCCAGACTCGTGGTGAGTGTGGATAGAAAGCACTAGCCAGGTCCATTCAGCATGTACAGAGCCCAGGTCATACAGCGTGGCAGCGCCACTGGCTGTGCCTGCAGCCTACAGCTGGGCCACCACAAGGGGTGGATGGGGGACAGGCTTGCATGAGCCCCTCCACAAACCCACCCACAGACCACACATCCCCCTGCCACTCCTGACACCGCCTACGTTCCCCCACCGCTCCCCATACCCCTGACATCCCCCGCCACTCCTCACTCCCCCCACCACTCCTGACATCCACCCATACCCATAAACCCCCCACCCCCACATCCCTAAGTTACACCCGGGTCAGCAGGAGCACCATAGAGACGCTCTGGCTAGAAACCAGGGCGTCTGTCTGGAGGATCAAATCCCAGGTTACCTCAGGGCATGGTCGGGGACTGCTCTTTACATCTGGGTTTTATTTTGGTACCTGGATTTCCATACGCAGCACGTGACTAGCTCTGAAAAGGGAGCCCTAAAGAGAGACGCCGCAAGAGGTGCATGCAGGTTTGTCTGGACGCGCCCTAGGTGTCTGAACAATAAGGCTATCAAAATGCATGATCTGAACTCCATTTTGCCATCTATATTTGTTTCTGAAATGAAAATATAATAAAGTAAGACTAAAAGTTTCCATGTGTACAGTAGATTGGTAAAGTTTAAAAAAATGTAATTCCTGCTTCTAAATGAACACGCTTAAATACACTTCAGAATCTATGAAGAAAGCATAGATTATGTTAGATCTTTCACTTAGAACTTAGCTCCTGCATCCCCGCCAGGAGCAACAACATTAAACTTCTAGCCAAAGACCAAATAAGAAAAGATCTCTTTCAACAGCCAGTTTATGTATGATGAACACTCCTTGGGACAAGGAAGGACATGAGGAAAAACATCGTACACTGGCATATATGGAGTTCCAAAAACTCCCTGGGTACAAATCTGGACTGAGGATGAAGGACTACCACATAAGAGAGAGATGAAGTTGTTGGACATGAGTCCTTGGAATTCCCCTTTCAAACGATGTCATATTTACACCAACTACGGAGGAAACAAGATTCTCTTTCAGTGCTTCAGAGGGGGTATAGCTCGTTGTGCTCAAAACAAGAACAAATTCTTCTAGATGAAACTGATTCTTCAGCAGGAGGGAGTGATGGAAGTGATCTTTCAATAAACATTGATCTTCAGGGAATTAAAATACTTTGTCCCCAGTCATCTCGAATGGAAAGTTACAGTAACAACAAAGACTACCTATAAGCTACACTTAAGCAAGGATAGTCAAGGATTATAGAGAAGAGATATTTTGAAGCCATCTAGTAATGGTATGGAGCATGACAGAGATCACAGGTAGAATCCTGTCAGAGGAACGGCGTGGAAGAGCAAAATATGTGCTTTCTCCACAGCACTTATGTTTCTTAGGAATAACTGCCAGAATATACAATATAATTATATATGGGAGCAGGGATCAATAAAAACTTTTAAAATTACTTCCAGCCCCAAACATTAAATTACCTCAGTTCTCAGGTCTCCCACAAAGAACTCTCTAGGATACATATATGTAAATCCATAACTGAAGAGAAGTTAAAATATTTGACCATGAGTATGAATCTATTTACTTTCTATTCTTTTCCAATTTATTTTCTTAAGTGCCCTTTCACACAATATTTCCCAACATTTACACAATGGTCACCTGGACCTGCTTTCCTTGAAGCAAGTTTCTATTGGCAGGCTCTCACAAATGAGTTCAACCTTGTCAGAGCTTGAAAGGAGCAGGAAATCCTTTTTGAAAAAAAGAGTCCAATCTCAACATGTTCAAGGTCTTAATATTGTGCAATTTGCATAACTTTTCTAATATACATATATGTGCCTCAAATCACTACACCTCTGGAATACAACATAAAAATCAACATTTTTTTTTAATAAAAAAGCAGATTTTTGTAAGACTCATTACCATTTTGTTTGTGAGGAGTCACTGATTCAGATATAAAACTAACACTGACAAGACAGTGTTAAAGCTAGCAAGCTGTCTGCATGCTAAAATCTTGAGAAGGGGTAATTAAGTACTACATAAGTATGGATCAAACCGAATAGTTTTTCCAAAGGAAAATGAGTGATTGGAAAGCTTCATACTAGAAAAGAAACAATTCAATGTAAATATAATATTGATATAAGAGATAATAACTGGATTACATTTCAATGGTTTCACACCAGCATAAGTAGCAAATAATGCCAATTCCCTATTTATCAGGAACTGAAGCAAGAGTTTTCTCTTTAAAAAAATTCAGTATCATCACTTAACATTTAGAAACAATAGTAACGGTAATGTTTTGGAATGAGGTCTGCTGAATATAAATGTTTTTATTTAATATTGAAGTTCCAATGTCCACATTTAAAATGTCCTTATCTTTTATTAAAAATGTGCTAACACCTCTGTCACTACAGTGTATAATCTTGTTTCCTTAGCAGGCAGGGTCACTTCAGGAATCATGTCAACTTATTTTTACTCGTAAGATAAATGTTTTTGAAAGTGCTACATTTCCCCCAAATCTGACTTGTCCTGACATGTTCATAAAATACACAACATGTGACTAGCTCTGAAAAGGGAGACCTAAACAGAAGTGGTATTGTAGTCTTCATTTATGAAGCAGGAAGAAAAAGGGTGGAAGTTCAAAATGGAATTTCAAATTGATTTGGGACATTATAAGCAACTGAGCTCTATTCAAATCCATGTAGAATTGGAAGGCTTTATGTTCTGGACTGAGGATGGGAAAGAGAAATAGAAGTCAAATTCCAATTATTATTTATTTTGTTTTTATTTTGAAAAGGAGTCCCCGCACTCTAATTTACATTATTAATATTACAGCAATGCATTTAACTGACCTTTAGGGATCAAGGTCCAAATGATATAGGTGTAATACAATCCAGCAATGAAAGAGTTCATTTCAGATATAGTGCAAGATGTTTAATTTTACCCTAAAAATCGCTAAATAGTTTAGTTCAAAGTCACATGCCCAGGAGCCCCACATGCTCGTGGATGTGCAGTGCACAGTTCTGCAAGTGCTTGGCAGGGGGAGTGGACACAGTCCTCTTGTGCAGCAGCAATTGCAGAGCTGCATGCTGGGAGTCCTACATGGTGGGCTCCCAAGTATTTGGCTGTGAATTTGTCGAGTCAGGAGAGAGCCCATCAGTTCTCTCTTGTAAGAATTGGAGTGTAAGCAGTCTTGAGGACCAGTCTACTTACAGTCTTCAAGAAGTGTACCTCAACAAGTATTTGATCCTGCCGGGATTCCAGGTCAGGGGCCAAGGCTGAACAAATGTGTGAACCAGGGAATCTGAGTCATGTATCTAGTCCATTGTGATATCCACATCTACAGTTTAGGATGTTGTTTCACATTACCCTTAGGCTATACTAAAAGCTCTTAATATGGGAGTGTCCATACATGAAAGCATGAAAATTAATGCTAAGCACCCTCTACTCGTCTTAAAGTTACACCACTTTGGGTGAGGTTTATCTTTGAGCTGTTGCCCAGCTCACGTTACAGTAATGTGCAACTATTCCATGGAGATAAAATGACTGATTTTCAGTGCTCCAGCATCCCAGGATGCACCGTCCTCTCTCCTTGTTTTCTGTTGTGGACAGGCTTTCTACCCCCTGAACTTTACTGCCCAGGGGTGGTTCTGGTACCAAACCAACGCCCACTCCTCCGTCAAGGAGGTGTGACCCCATGCAGGCAATTCAAGCAGACAGCTATTGCCTACTTAACTTCATCAACCAGAAGCAACCGAGGCAGAGAATGAGCAAAACACTGTCCTCCCTTAACTCCATCAGGTGTGCATCAAACTGGAGTTGCAGCAAGGAGCTGGAACTCACTGAAATCTGGGGTGAGGAGAAGATCATTGCCAAGGACACAAAGGGTAACAGGCAGAACCAAGTGATTTATCAAGAGATTGTGACCCAGATGGCTGTGGATTCCAGCCAAGTCCATATGACAGTAACACAGAATATTAGGTATATCATTCTGTATTAGGGCTGTGCAAAACTTTGACTTAATATTTGATTTGACAAATGTTTGACCTATTCGACCTTGAAAAGTGAAAGTCAAGTCGAATACCAGCTGGTTGAATAGTTGTCGAATCAAATACTAGAAGTCGAATATTAACAGCATAGGTCAAATATTCGACAAGGGTCAAATATTCGACTTTGCCTATACTGGATTCCCTGTGGGGGGGAAAAAAAAGGAAAGTAAGGGGAGGGAGGGGGAAGGAGTGTTTTTATGACTGACATGTGTGGCTGGCCAGTGACCTGTCAGCATTCTCTGAGGTCCCTTCCAATCCCAGTGCTCTGGGGGAGGGCCAGAGAAAATGCAGAAAAGGCAGCAGTTTTTCAGCTCCCTGCTTTCTGCCTTGGGGTCAG